>NW_026453173.1:0-1200000 GCF_025200985.1 Drosophila gunungcola
TCCTTGATCTTGGCATTGCAGGCGCTGCGGATGGCCTCCAACCGTGCATCGTCCAACCCACGCGGACGCAGCAGCTTGAATGTGGGACTCTCCTCCGGATATCCTGGTCGTCGGCTGCACCTGCAAGGTGACGCACACGTACTGCTGCTCCTCCTCCTCGCCGGTCAAGGTAGCACCGTGGTCTCAATTCTGCTCCACCTCGCCGCTTTTTGGGATACGAGTATTTCAGTATTTCAGTATTATTAAATAAAGCTCTCTTGCCTACCTGGCGTGCGTTGATGCGAACATCGTCCATCAGAATGGCTTCTAGGGACTCCACCTCGTCTTGTAAACTGCAAAAATCCTTTGCTTGATAAAAAGAATACAGCTATTATTTACCGCTTTCGAATGCTTACCGCGTCCATTTTGCCAGAGGTTATTTAGTTTTTTGAGTATTTCTTGAGGTTTTGGTTTAAAAAAATCGATCTGAGACACCTGAAATTTAGCGAAAACACGGCGGGCCGTTTGTTGTTATGCTAAAATACCAAAAACCGAAATCGCCTAAATGTAGCTTACTGGCTGAAACGGTCACACTTACCTGCATAACAATTTTCCGTACATTATTCTTAAAAACCAAACCTCCAGCTTTTAATGTTGCCCCGTAGTGTTGTATGTGGAATCCGCCGCCCCGCCATATGGAGCCGCCACATGTCAGTGGTGGCCAAGTCCCTAAAGTATACTCAACGATGGCGAGCCACAAGATGTTTTGCAGCTGGTGGAGGACACTCTTCCCGATCCTAAGGACAACCAGGTGCTAGTCAAAATCTTGGCGGCACCCATTAACCCAGCGGACATGAACACTATCCAGGGTAAGTCTAGCTCAAGGTACATACATATGTATGTACATATGTGTTATTATCAACATTGACACCTGTACATGCATTTAAAGGAATAATTTCAACTTTATGAAATTAACTGAACTTTGGAACTATAGATCCGGAAATCGGAAAAAACTTCCTTCAAGTACTTAAGAACATATGTAATTCGGAAGAAAATAATGGAACAACCGACAATTAGTTAAAACAAATTTAGAACTTTGTGGTTTTTAAACATATACCCAACACAGATTGTATAATTTGAGAAATACCAATTACATTTTTTAAAAATCTGACTATTGATCGGAAATGTAGAATGTAACTGTCAATCGACATATTATGGATATACATAACTAGAGTTATAGAGTATAGTATTGCTGCCCAAAGAAATGATAAAAAATATGTTTTTATTAATATGTAGGTTACTATAGATTAAAGGCTTTACAATTCGGGCTACCGAAGTGGCTTCCTGTTTTTTATAAAGGCGAATTTTGTCGGCACGTCCGAACTGGATTAAATATTCTTAGAAGGCATAGCATCATTAAACCGCAAAATTAATTTCCCATTTTGTTATTTATAAAATAATTTTCAATATGAAATTAATAAAAGACAAACTAATTAGATTAATTCATAGATCCTCTTATCATGACTAGCCAAATTAAGGCTTTACCACTGCAAAGAAGGCAGAACACTTATCGGCACACCAGTAATAGGATTAGGTCTTTAAACCCCGTTCTAATAAATATCCATTAAATCGCATACAGGCAAGTACCCAGTGAAGCCAAAGTTTCCAGCCGTTGGAGGCAACGAGTGTGTGGCCGAGGTCATCTGCGTAGGCGACAATGTTAGCGGCTTGGAGGCAGGCCAGCATGTCATTCCACTGGCCACCGGTCTGGGCACCTGGACCACGCATGCCATCTACAACAAGGACCAGCTACTGCGGTATCCAAAAAAGTGGGTTTAGCGGAGGCAGCCACCTCGACGGTGAATCCCCCCACCGCCTACCGCATGCTCAAGGACTTTGTGCAGCTCTCTCCTGGAGACACCGTCATCCAGAACGGAGCTAATAGCGCCGTTGGCCAGGCAGTGCATCAGTTGTGCCGTGCCTGGGGCATCAATAGCATAGGCATTGTCCGAGATCGGCCGGAGATTGCCGAACTAAAGCAAATGCTGCAGTGCCTAGGAGCCACAGAGATCCTGACCGAGACCGAGATCCGCACCAGTGACATTTTCAAGTCTGGCAAGCTGAAGAAACCCCGACTGGCCTTCAACTGTGTGGGCGGTAAGAGTGCCACTGAGGTTTCGCGTCACCTGACAACGGCGGCGTGATGGTCACATATGGCGGGATGTCTCGCGAGCCCGTCACCGTGGCCACCGGACCCCTCATCTTCAAGGACATTGCATTTAGGGGCTTTTGGATGACGCGCTGGTCCAAGGAGAACTACAGTTCCGCCGAACGATCGGAAATGTTCAAAACATATTCGATCTGATGGAGCAGGGAAAGTTTGTGGCCCCCAAGCATGAGATGGTGCCTTTGGATAACTTTAAAGACGCTGCGGCTGCTGCACTGAGCTTTAAAGGATTCACAGGCAAGAAGTACATATTGAACATGAGCATTTAGCTCCGAACCTTGAGGCTAAGCCTGCCATTTAATTTACATGAATTATGTATTAAAATTGTAGTCTAATGTGATACAACTCAGACCATATCCACCTCGTTAGACTGATACTTGAGCTGCAGAGTCATTGCGGAGGGGGAGGTGACATCGGTAACAGTCAGCTGCTGGCCATCCTGCAGTCCCAGTTCGCCCAGAGACTGCGTCAGGTTCTTGCGGGTGGCCTTCTCAATGCTCTTTACCGTGGACATGTACAGGGTCTTCTGTTTGCCATCCTTCATTACAGTGGTAAGAGACGGGTTTTTGAGCTGAAAACGCGGAGAGTCGCACAACAGCTTGATGACATCCTCTAGCGTGGTGGTGTTGGGATCCTCGATGGGCAGCGACTGCGGCGTGTTGCTGCAGGCCAAGCAGCTCTCCGATTTCTCAGCCTCATAGGTGTAGGTATAGATCCCGTCCAGATCGTTAAAGTTCAGGTAGTTGGCCATGCTATCATAGCAGCTGGTGGCCAACTTAAAGATCTCCAACGCACAGGCAGCGGCTATGGCTGCATTGGTACTGGCCACGGCGGGAATAATGTGCTTGACAACTCCCTGGACCAAGCGATAGGTAACACCGGTAATGTTGAACTCGTTGGCTCGCTCCAGAGCCCTTCGTAGACCCACCCAATATGCTGGGGGTCGTCGCCATCCAGTGGCACTCCAAACGGACTCTGTTTCTCCCACTGTATGATCTTTACGTATTCAATGCAGTGCTCCGGAAGCCGGGGTGTATTTGCAATTGTGCATAGTGGATAGTTGACCTGCGGTGGGAACAGGTCCAAGGTGCACTCAATGCAGGCCGTAAATCCAGGCAGGATGACGCGGGCATTGCCCTTAAATCCTTCGGTGCCACCATCAATCATGGGCACAATAGAGCTGGCATCTAAGGTGCCGTCTTCCTCGTAGCGCAGCATGGAGAGCAGCATGCCATTGATCCAGCGACGGGCCACGATCGAGTCCAGGCCGCAGACGACCATGTGGAACTGCTGGTAGAAGGTCTCGTCAAAGTCCTGAATTCTCTTAAAGTGTGGCGTCACCCGACAAGAGGGCACTCGTCCGTTGATGAAGCGCGCCGCGCACTCGGCCTTTGATGCGCCAATATCCGTTCGGCGGAACAGGAACTGGCGGTTTAGGTTGGACAGCTCGATGGTGTCCATGTCGATGACGTGCAGATTTCCGAAGCCTATCAGAGCTAGGTCCTTTAGCAGTTCGCAGCCCAGTCCGCCGGCTCCGATGATCAGAACCTGACACTTGGTCTGCAGGAACTCTAGATTGTCTGGCGAGGCCGAAAAGTCGTCCTTGCAGAAGGGACCTTCGCGCTCTAGGATGTTGCGCAGTCCATTGAAGCGCTTGCTCTGCAGGATCAGGGTGGGATTGGGCGAGTGGGCAGACATTTTTGAGTTCAAATCAAATAAAATGCAACTTGCCCCTCCACTAGCCACAGTGTTAGAAACGGCGATTCGTTTTGGCACACTGGTTGAGGCTCTGTATCGAAACATCAGAGACGATAGATTTTAATACCGTCATCACACAACTGTCGGTTGAGTTCTTGCGACCCATTCACACAAGCTCCCTCTGTTGCTAAATATGTTGTTGCAGAAAAATTATTGAGACTCATTCACTCAGCACCCGCTTTTGCAAAAGCAGTTAATCAGCCTAAAAAAGTTAACAAACCCGAAAAAAAGAAGAAGAGAACGGTAATAAAGTTGATAGAAATGCATAGATTAAATAAATTCACTTAAAAAGCTGATTGGTATGTTGGTATTTCAGTGAGTGGCTAAAGCTTTGAAAGTTCATCTAAGGTCGGCTACACTTCCGGAAAGCCCCAACGCCCGATCGTTTTCAATTTTCACGATCCATGTATTTTGGTGTCCTGATAACTAACAAATAGGTCAAAGTTTTCGACAAGAGCGATGTCTTTTAAAATATGGGCTTATGACACTACATTGTTGGCCTCATTCATTGCTCATTTTTTGTTTAACTATACGACAATTACAATGAACAATGAATGTGGAAAATTGCAGAACCGATACCACCGGGGCTGATACATCAAAGAGCAAAATCGTATTTAAAAAGTAAAATTTTGCTCATTTATTCGAGTTGACGACAAAACAAAATGAAAAAGCGAGGCTTATATGTATACGAAATATTTTTAACCATTAAAAGGTAACAACTGAAAACCTTTAAGAGTTCAAATTAGCGGGATAAACACAATATAATAAACAAAACCATAAAGTTTGAATTTTACGTTAAAAAGGCAGTGTGACCGTGATTTTATAACCAAAATAATCTCAAACAGTATCCATATAGTTTTCTCTGTCTCTGAGCTTCAATGAATTTGTCAATGAATGAGGCGAACAATGTAATATCATACCCGTGTAATGGATGGTGGAAGGTGGATGGATCTCTGTGGAAATACGATATAAAGTGAATTGGCTATTGGAAAATCCAAGTTCTCCACCATCCAAGTTCTCACCCAATCGATATTGGCATCGATGATTCCCCACCTCTATTATCAACAGAACAACAGAAAAATAATAATCCAAAAGATTATTGCTCAAGCTTCGAGTAGGTGCAATTTGAACTCTGAGACATGTAAGTATAGCCAACTGTGAAAAAGACTATCAATTTGATTTGTTTATTTCGGACAGGGGTAAGCACAGAACCGCCCAGCAGGATGCAATATTCGTTGCCTTTATGGAGCGACATCCAATCATATCGAAAAATTACCTCAAAGGCGACAAGCAAGCGGCGGAAGCAGCCTGGAAGAGATTGTCAAAGGAGCTCAACAGCGTTGGTCCGCCTGTCAAGGAGGCCTGCGAATGGAAGCGGGTAGGTGCTCCGAAATCTTTTTTTTTTTAGGCTGTCTTTTTGATTTTCTGTTTTTTAGGTGTGGAAGGATTGGAAAAGCTGCATTCGTAAGAAGATAACTAATAACCGCCTAGAGGACTCTAAGGCTAGTGGCAAAGGATCGCTGTACCAAGATACACTCACACCTCTGGAGGATGCAGTCGCCGTGATTTGCGACTTGTACGACATGGCTGACACCATTGTCGAAGCGCGTCCCAAGACCCAAATCGAAGGGCCTCAAAGCCTTTCTCTGCAAAGCTTAAAAACTGACAACGAGGAAGCCACTGTAACGGATATTGGTACGAAAACATTAATTGAAATTGATCATTGTTCCCAACGCTAGTCCTTTTGCAGACGAGATTGATGAAGACGAAGAAGAAGATGAAGATTGTAGCAACCCAATAAATATTAGAAGTTCAGGTGTAAACTGGAGCCACGAACTACTAGAACTACTGCGAAACGAAAGCTGGATGAGGAAGACGCTTTGGAAATTGAACAGGACAGCGCAGTTCCGGTCCTCATGGACATAGCAAAGGAACTCCGCAATTTAAATAGACAAACACGCCTAAACGCCCAGCGAACTGAAGCTAATACTGCCTCCATATTAGCTCTGGGTACTCAGATATCAGAATTAATGCAGCAGCAGTTAAAGGAACGGAAGCGCCTTAATGCCATAATGGAGAAATTTGTACTCAAAATGGAATCCACAGAATAGATCCAATCCTGTAAACTACCGAAAAATGTATCGTTTTTCTCTCATGGTTTGTTATAAGGCTACATTGTCAAGATATTGTTTCTTTCTATTAGTACTAGCAAGCCCTGAGCGGCTTTGCTCGCTTTTTAACAAGCAAGTCGTGTAGCAATATTGTACCCTAGCAGAGGGTTATACACTCCTAATTGTAATTCAACTCGAGAGCATCGACAGGTCAATGTGTAAAATATCGTTAAAACACCAACTTATTTACCAATATATGGTAATAAAGCGTTTCTTAAACAAAATATAATACATTTTAATTTTAAAAGAAGCTAACCAAAACATATTTAGTTACTAAAAAACAACGAATTTTAAAATGAGTCTTATAGCCCAGTCCCACAGAGCAGTAAGAAAGAGCGAGTACCCATGCTTTGCAGCAATTCAATAACATTTTCAGCAGGCTCTATGTAGAAATTTCAGCCAGTTGAGTTTTTATGGAACAGCTGACCGAGTTTCAGCAACTCAAAGATTCAGTCGCTTAGAGAAAGCCTAATCTATTCATTTTAACTCTTACTAACTCTGGAGAAAGTTTCAATCAGAGGTTTTCTTAGAATTCAACAATTTGGGCCTGCAGCATTTCCATGGTGAATTAGCCATAGTTTATTGATATTTCAGCCCTTGGCGTTATAAAATCTAGTTTATCTATGATTTATAAACTCCTCTTCTAGTACTTTTATGAAGGTTTCATCAACACGTTTTGGAACACGCTCTGTAAAAGGCGAAGGAAGGTTAGCTTCATATGGGTGTTTTAATGGCAGAGTTGAATTTGAATTTCTTTTTTTCAAATGCAGATTTTTTAATAACAAATCTGGATTTGTTTTATAAACAATTATATAGCAAAAATTTAAAAACAGTCCCTTTTTCCAAATTGGCCACCAAACCAATTTAAATTTTTTTGCGCCAATACCTTATGGCCTAGACCCACAGAGCACCATCCACCATTTCTTTGAAAAATTGTCCGTAAGGTTTTCCCGTGCATAACATTGACGCACAGTCAATGTCCTATCAAAATCCCAAAAACGTGGCAGTGGCATCAGGGTATAACGGAAAACACCAAAATAGTGAATAGTGGAAACCACGCTGGTGTTTGTGGTGGAATTCTAGACTTCAAGTAACCAATATCGATTTCGGAATAGACGCATAAAACAGAATAGGCTGAACAACTGTTCTTTGTCTGGATTTGTCAAGAAAAATTCTCCATCTTCTGTAATCTGGCTATTTGTGTAGTTGTTTTCGGTCCTTATTGGTGAAATTTCCCCACGAAAGTGTATCGATATGCCAAATATCGAGTATATATCTAGTAATCATCGAGTAAACATCGGTAAAAATCCAAAATTTCTAGAATGATGCAATTTCACGCACTTTTCCCCATCTCTATCTTCCTATACAAAACCTTTGTAATAGCCTGATTCCATTGCCGCATTAGTGGCTAATGCTACTCCGACATGTCAGTGGCACGAGCAGCTGATCTGGGTTTGTTTACTTTTGCATTTTGGCAAATCCAAAAGAAATTAATCAAAATTAATGAACATGAGTGAGTTTACTAAACTCTGTAATGCTCATCAGGACATCTATAATGCGTCCTAGGCATTTGTCAACTTGGACGACATGTAAGAAAAGCTGATTACGTTGTTATGACGGGTTTGCAATGGAGATTACCACTGTTTTCAAAAAGGGCTAGGATCCCCGTATGTGTGGGAGTTATTTTATGCCAGAGATCCAGCAGTAATGCATTGTGGTACTGCGAGCAGAACTTGCAGCGTGCGCTTAAGTTTTCAGTAGTTTTTATACAAAATAGATTTTATATTCAAAAGACATCAAAAATTGCGCCAACCTTGCATATAGAAAACAGCTGTTGTAGTGGTGGCACGAACAAAATATCGTTCAACATCGGTATTTTCCGGTATTTTTACCAAAAACGTTCGTGGCGAATGGTTTTTAATCGCATTTAAAAATCGCATTTATTTTAAATGCGGCATTTAGCCTTATGGGATTTCCTGTGTAAATAAATGCGCATTAGGCTAAATGCGCTTTAATGCGCCAATGGAATCAGGCTATAAATAAAACTGCGTCTAGCCACAGACGCAACCCTAGTGTAACTAAGCCCTGTTAAAACGCGCTAGGACGTTCCTTTCTCGGCATTATTTTCTTACCCAAAAAAAAAAAAAGCAAAAAAAAAAAAAAGAATTTTATCGATCAGGCTACCAAGTTTCAATTTGAGTACGCATTAAATGAGAAAAGCAGAACATGGATATTAAATCATTTCTGTATGAATTTTGCGCTAAGTCGCGTGTTGAACCAAAGTTTGACGTTCGCCAAACGGGTAAGCGATTATAATATGCGTTTTATCAGCTAGCATATTGCAAATAGTTAATGCCATTCACTGCAATCCCAGGTCCGAAAAACCGTCAGCGCTTCTTATGCGAGGTACGAGTAGAGCAGAACAACTACATTGGTGTGGGAAACTCCACCAACAAGAAGGATGCCGAGAAAAACGCGTGTCGTGATTTTGTCAACTACCTGGTGCGGGTGGGTAAGCTGAATGCCCAGGATGTGCCGGCGGATGTGGGAGCATCGGCAGGGGCGGGACCCAGGGCCGGTTCGCAGGTCGAGGGCGCGGACGGTGGAAATCAGAAGCGCGTGTTTGGTGGTCAGTCGGGTCCACAGGATCTGGGCGAGGCCTACCGCCCATTGAACCACGCGGGCGGACCCGATGGTAGCCGCTTCAGCATCATTGACCATGTGCAGGAGCAGAAGGACATGAACGAGGCTGAGTCCATCGATGTTAACGCTGCTATCCACGGCAACTGGACCATAGAGAACGCCAAGGATCGCCTGAATATGTACAAGCAAGCGAACAATATTCGCGACGATTACAAGTATACCCCAGTGGGCCCGGACCACGCTAGGTATGTCTTACATTTTTTTTTTTTATTTGAGCCTGTATTCCGGGTTTGGCCAAACTTGTTCTACGGCCATGCCTGGAATACAGCACGAAATCCTGGGGGACTGTGCGTAAATTGTGGGTAGCTGAGCCAGCAGAGCGACGTGGTACGATACTCCAAACTACTAAAATTACGTCCAGGTACCTTTCATGGGGCCTGTAAGCAAACGGACTCTCATGAAAGGCGGCGTAGGTGGCAGCAATTTAAGCGCTGCCTTGTCAGCTGCGTCTTCCCCATTAGCACCACATCGCTCTGTCAGCCGGCTGGGGTCCATATAGCCCAAGGGTAAGTTCCGCAATTTGGCCCACATTCTGGCTGGAAACTAGCTCTAAAGGCCTTTTCAATCCAGGAGCTTTATGGCCGAGCTGTCCATTTACGTGCCGGGGCTCAAACGCAAGGTGACGGCCCGCGAGACGGGCTCCAACAAGAAGTCGGCCAGCAAATCGTGCGCCCTGTCTCTAGTGCGCCAGCTCTTCCATTTGAAGGTCATCGAGCCTTTCAGCGGAACTCTCAAGAAGAAGAAAGACGAGGAGCTGAAGCCCTACCCGGTGAAGCTGTCTCCTGAGCTGGTCAACAGCATAGACGAGGTGATCCAGGTGCTTGATCTTCCAGTCGTCAATCCGCGTAATATTAAAATCGAACCGGACGGCGCTCCCATTCCACTAATTGTAAGTTATACGGAATTATTTAAATACACCATACAGGATTTTAACAACTGGTTTCCCAGTGTATCGGTTTACAATGACAGAATTGGTTAGCTCGTTTTTATGAAGTTTGACTGCTCCTGTTTCTAATAAAGTATTGTAGTCTTGTATAGTATATAGTAATATTTCAGAAAGGAAATCAAGTATACAATGCATTGGCATAGAAATAATTTTTTTGAAGTAATTCAATATCGAACACCAAACTTAATTCGTATTATTTCATAATGTTACACACTTTGTTACAAATGTGTACATTTTTGACCATTTATGAAAGTATTTCGCTGTGTACACTCCGAGTTTGTCCACGTTTTTGATCATTTCCAATTCATCGAATTCTTAAGCATCATGGCCAAATGAAACTACTTTTAATATTTTTTTTTTATTATTTGATCCGCCTAAAATATGCTTTACATAATAGTTTTTTAAGCACCAATTAGAAGAGTATACCTTTTTACACCGATATAATATTATCATTAATTTTCTCACTAAACTGAACAAAATACATACGTACTCTTAAAATGATCCCAAGTAACTCATGTTTTTTTTTAGGTTAACGTAAACCGTATTGACTCTATACCACAAGAGGGAGAGAAGCGTCAAGAAAGCTCGGTGATTCCCTGGGCACCTCCGCAGCCAAACTGGAACACCTGGCACGCCTGCAACATCGATGAAGGAGAACTGGCAACCGCCTCGATCGATGATCTGTCGATGGAGTTCGAGCGCTCGCTACGAGAACGCCGCCAGAACGACGAAAACTATCGTCAATTCCTTGAGTTCCGCGACAAGCTGCCCATTGCGGCCATGCGATCCGAGATTCTAAGCGCCATTAATGAGAACCCAGTTGTGATCATTCGCGGTAACACAGGCTGCGGAAAGACCACTCAAATAGCCCAGTACATTCTCGACGACTACATCTCTTCCGGCCAAGGTGGCTATGCCAACATTTACGTGACCCAGCCGCGCCGCATCTCGGCAATTTCTGTGGCAGAACGAGTCGCCCGCGAGCGTTGTGAACAATTGGGCGACACCATCGGCTACTCTGTGCGATTTGAGTCTGTTTTCCCTCGGCCCTACGGGGCCATTCTCTTCTGCACCGTGGGCGTATTGCTGCGCAAGTTGGAGGCGGGCTTGCGGGGAGTCTCGCACATCATCGTCGACGAAATCCACGAGAGAGACGTGAACAGCGATTTTCTGCTGGTCATTCTCCGTGATATGGTGGACACCTACCCTGATCTGCACGGTAATGTCACAATTGCTTTTTTTTTTATTTTTGTTATCTTTTTAAGAAGGATAGGTTATCAAGAAGATTGCTAAAGATACTTTCATTAGAAATTTGACTTCTTCGAGAAACAATACACTTCAAATTAAGAATATCGTAAATTTTTTGCAATTAATGTTGTGTTTTTCTTGATTAACCTCGAGTTCCTGATTCAACCAAGTAAATAAATAACTGGCTTTTAAATTAAATTTGTGCATACTTAGTTGGTTCCCAAAAGTTGTATTTCTGAGCCGAATCGGACGATCCCATAGTAACCATCGGAAAATTAAAAATTCTTTTTTATATTCTTAAGTTATATTAACAGTTAGATATTTCAGACTTACAATTTTAATTTTTGTAAAATTGGACGACTATATAATATTACTGGAATCAAAAATTGAAAAAAATAAATTACATCTCAGCGGTTTTTCAAATTTGTTTTTTAACATTCTTTGAGATATACTAGTATCGGTAAAATATTTCATATTTAAGATTTTAGTTTTATTAAAATCGTGCGAGCTTCAAGGGTATATAAACATCGACTGGCCGACCATGCAACTAACAGGACATATTTCCATTTCCCTTTCCAGTTATTCTTATGTCGGCCACCATCGACACGACGCTCTTCTCTAAGTACTTTGGCGGCTGTCCCGTACTAGAGGTGCCCGGCAGGGCCTTCCCCGTCCAACAGTTCTTCTTAGAGGACATTCTCCAGATGACAGAATTTGTGCCGTCGGTGGAGTCGCGTCGGAAGCGCAAGGAGGCAGAAGACGAGGAGCAGCTTCAGCTCACAGAGAACAAGGAAGAGGCGGAAACCAATTTCAACAAAGTGTGCGAGGACAAGTACTCCCAGAAGACGCGCAACGCTATGGCCATGCTTTCCGAGTCGGACGTTAGCTTCGAGCTGCTGGAGTCTTTGCTGGTGCACATCAAGTCAAAAAACATTCCCGGCGCAATTTTGGTATTTCTGCCCGGCTGGAACCTGATTTTTGCACTCATGAAGTATCTGCAAAGTACGAATACTTTCGGCAATTCAGCTCAGTATCGCATTTTGCCGTGCCACTCGCAGATTCCGCGAGACGATCAACGCAAGGTGTTTGAGCCAGTTCCGGAAGGCGTCACCAAGATCATCCTCTCTACCAACATCGCAGAGACTTCGATAACCATTGACGATATTGTTTTTGTGGTGGATATCTGCAAGGCGCGCATGAAGCTCTTTACTTCGCACAACAACCTAACCAGCTACGCCACCGTGTGGGCCAGCAAGACCAACCTGGAGCAGCGCAAGGGACGCGCCGGACGAGTCCGTCCCGGCTTCTGCTTCACGCTCTGTTCACGCGCCCGTTTTGAGGTACTTGAGGACAACCTCACGCCCGAGATGTTCCGCACGCCTCTGCACGAGATGGCTCTCACCATTAAATTGCTCCGGCTGGGCGCCATTCACCACTTCCTGTCGAAGGCACTGGAACCACCGCCAGTAGACGCTGTTATCGAGGCGGAGGTGTTGTTGCGCGAGATGCGCTGCCTGGACGTCAACGATGAACTAACGCCTTTGGGTCGCCTGCTGGCACGTCTCCCAATCGAGCCGAGGCTGGGCAAGATGATGGTGCTGGGGGCGGTGTTCGGCTGTGCCGATCTGGTCGCCAGCATGGCCTCCTACTCTAGCACATTCTCCGAGGTGTTTCAGCTGGATATAGGGCAACGTAGACTGGCTAATCATCAGAAGGCACTGAGTGGCAACAAATGTTCCGACCACGTGGCCATGATTGTGGCCTCGCAACTATGGCAGAACGCCAAGCACCGCGGCGAGCAGGCGGAAGCTAGGTTCTGCGAATGGAAGGGTCTGCAGATGTCGACTATGAACGTAATGTGGGATGCGAAGCAGCAGTTGCTGGATCTGCTTCAGCAGGCCGGGTTCCCTGAAGAGTGCATGATACCGCACGAGGTGCACGCAGACGCTGATCAAGACGACCCAGTGCTGGACGTGTCGCTGGCACTTCTATGCCTGGGTCTCTACCCAAACATTTGCGTGCACAAGGAGAAGCGCAAGGTGTTGACTACAGAGTCAAAGGCGGCGCTGCTGCACAAGACTTCTGTGAACTGTAGCAACCTGGCCGTGACCTTTCCGTATCCGTTTTTTGTCTTCGGCGAAAAGATCCGCACGCGAGCTGTATCCTGCAAGCAACTGTCGATGGTCGCGCCTCTACAGGTGATGCTCTTCGGATCGCGCAAGATCGACTTGACCGCCAACAACATGGTGCGCGTGGACAACTGGGTTAACTTTGAAATGGAACCGGAACATGCTGCCAAAGTAGGGGCCCTGAAACCGGCCCTAGAAGATCTCATCACCGTCGCCTGCGACAACCCGGCCGACGTGCTCCACTTGGAGGAGCCCTACGCCAAGCTGGTCAGGGTGGTAAAGGACCTTTGTGCCAAGCGCTCTGGTGATTACAGACTGCAACGCGATGTGGGAATATTGCCACACCAGTCACGCCAGTTCAGTGCTGGCGGTGGACCGGCCAAACGAGGTCGCTTTGAAGGCGGCAGCGGTGGACGTTTCGCTGCCAGAGGTTATGGCAACAGAGGAAACCCCCCCTACGGCAGTGGGGGAGGTCGTGGATATGGTGGAGGAGGATATGGAAATAACAGAGGAGGCTACGGCAACAATCGAGGCTTTGGAAATATCGGAGGTGGATTTGGGGATATAGAAGGTGGCCTTGGGAACAATCGAAGATCGGGAGGAGGCTTTGGAAACTTTGGAAATGGCAACGGAGGCCCCGACCAAACTGGCAGCTGGGGGCGCTATTAACATATTTAGTCTGACAATTTTCAATTAATTTCTTCTAACCAAATAATAGGGACTATGTATGTATCTTATCATATTTTGAAATAGGTTTATAAAAATGAAAGACATTTGAAAGCATCCGAAAGTGTTTTACGGGTCCATGTGCGCCAGTTGGCAGTCAATGTCGCAGAAGTACGTAGCGGTCAGTCCGTCTAGGTCCCAGATTCGCGCAGGCTTCAAGCAAACTTCCGCCAGCTGTGCATCCGCACCCTTCGTTCCTGGCTTCTTTCCCCGGACGGCGGTGACGATTCGGTCGTGCTGGGAGTGCAAGTTCTGGATGCCGGCTTTCCAGCGCTTGTAGATGTTGCAGATGTGGCTCATGCTCGTCTGGGCTGATGCGTTGGCGAAAGTCAAAAGCTGAGGTTCCACTTCACCAAGATGTGCAGCTTCTCTGACGCCTCCTTGATGGCCACAAAATTGCTCATGAATTTCGACTTCACCCTGCTGAGTTGTCGTCGGTTATTAAACAAGAGCTCGATTTTGGCAGTTCCTAATTCTGTGTAACTTGGAAACGTTTGATATGATTCTTGGCTCCTTAACATCAAATATGATAGTGCGGTCGGATTCGGTGTCCGAGTCGATGTATATAGTTTGCGAGTCCATTTCCATTTTTTCCACGACCCATCAAACTAAACTTTCGATTCTCGGCGCCACTCACCGTTATAGAGCTGGGTCGGCCACTCCAGTATCGAAATATCGAATATTTGGGTTTAGAAACAGTGTTTATTGGTCTTGTCACGGTACGTCCCTTAAGCAAAGCCTGATCATATTCTCATAATAATTTTGTTTCTCAACAAGAACTTCTGGTTCTCGAAGAAATATTGACTTGCAACCTGTACCTTTTTCGTTGTAGCTGGCTATGGAGAAGCTAAGTTTAACTTTTTTCTTATACAGCTTAAGGGGTTATATACTGTTAGAATATTATGTATATTATTATGTATTTTTATTTTCCTAAATATATTTTAATGTAATTAATGAAACATTTTTTAAAAGCAATTTAAGAACGAAATTTTACTAAAAAACCATTTTTTTTTTGGAAAGCGCCAATTTGTCAATAAACTGTATTCTGCTTAATTCTTCGATTAAATACTATGTACATTTGATAAGACTTGAACGAAATCTTTATATGTTCTGTATAGCTTCTTGAATAAATAATTCTTAAAATTGGTCTCAACGCTTATTTGGTATTAATTATCTCTAATAATTGCTGAAATTCTGTCAGCTGCTACATACAAATTCAACTGTCTGAAATTTTAGCAACCCAGAGACTGCTTAAATTTTGTTGAATTACTGAAAAGTCAGGTTATAGCTTTTCCACAGAGATACATTTGCCATTCATCAACTCGTTGAACGGATAAGGTTTTGCCGTTCCCAAAATTTTCCAGTTAGTCCGCCGTTAAAATTTGAAAGACTTTGACGGACTAATTTATGCGATAGTTAGGCGATGTTTCTGCGGTGCAGCCCTCTTTGCACTCAGTTCATCCCTGAAAAACCGTTGGGATTTTTGAATAAAGTGAAACTCTGGTTTCCACAGAGCACGGCGGACTAACTGGGATGTTTTTGGAACGGCAAAGCCTTATGGACCATCCCTTCAACGGATGGTGGAAGGTGGATGGGTCTCTGTGGAAATACCCTATAAGCCTAGTACTGAGATCGACGAACAGTTTCGACAGTAAAAAACTTTATTATTTCTAGTGAGACCGAAGTATTTAGAGCTCAGCTGAGTTCGTGTGCCTCGGTCATACTGTCAATCAGCTGGGCTTATTGACAAACAAATTAATTTGAGGAAACAAAATCAAAGAAGTTAAATATAAAAGACGCCAGAGTTAAATTTGGTATTGAAATGGTGGCAGATATGCGGTTTATTCGTATTTTTTGTGGTTTTTCCCTCCATTTCGCTTGCAAGTTCAAGTCCAACAACACCAAAGTTTAAATTTGTATTCTTTTCGCCAGGGCCTGACAAACATTCATCGAGAGTTCATACCAGACGTCTGGCAACGCTCTGCACATTTCTTGTATTTTTTTCCGTCGATCTGAGTACCGACGTGCAAAAAGGCACTGTCGAAAAGTGTTCGCCGGCTATTTGCCCCTCGCTCTCTCTCATAGGCGAACGGTTTTCGTCGATCTGAGTACTAGGCTTTATAGTGTAATCAAGTTTTGCAACGGGCTATCGATAGAACGGGAACTGGAAGTATCGGCAAAAGCGTGACTATTCTTCCTATCATCTCTAGCATTCCCTTCGGCGCGAACTGTCGAACAGTTAGTTTGTTTAATTGTTTCCTACCAAAATATACCTTTTCACGATTTTGGGTGCATAAGGATACCGAGATGGACTTTGACAACGCAAAGGAGAACATCCAGCCGCTAGCCAGTGGTCGCAACGTGAGCATACTGCAGGCCTCGCTCAGCCAGGACTCTGCCCACAGCCAGGAGCTGCTGGCGCATCGCAAGCAAATGGAGGAGGAGGTGCGCTCATACGCTGGTGAGGATCCACTGGAACCATGGTACAAGTACATCTGCTGGATCGAGCAGAGCTATCCGGCAGGGGGCAGTGGCTCCGGTCTGCAGGCGGCCCTTCACCAGTGCCTTACCAAATTCGAGGAAGACGAACGCTACCGACAGGACAAGCGGCTCATCAGGCTCTTCATCAAATTCGTAAGTGCAAGAGGTATTTTAAGAAAAGATCAGCTCACTCACCCAGCTTACCGCGTCGTTTGGCAGATGGAGAAGCAGAAGGATCAGATCGAGTTCTACCAGCAGATGTACAACAACGGGATCGGAACCATGCTGGCCGACTTTTACATTGCCTGGGCCTACAGCTATGACCTAAGCGGCAACATGCGCAAGGCCGACGAGATTTTCCGCCTGGGCCTCGAGTGTCGCGCCGAGCCGCTGGAGGAGCTAAGGGAGGCGCACCAGCACTTTGGCTATACGGTGGGCCAGCGCATGCTCTACACCACTGGCGAGGAGGCCAACGCGGTCAATCAAGAGCTGAACGAGCGGCGGCTGGCGCTGCAGTCGCTGCACGGTCGCCGTCAGCGGGACACCAACATCATTACAGTCGGAAGTGTACGCACCGGGGCCGCGGTTAAGAGCGGCTTGCCAGGATTGGTCCAGGTGGGTGTTACTAATCTGTGACCCTTTTGGGAACCTATCTATTTGCTATCACTTACCTTTGTATGTATATACGCAGTTATACCAATAAGTAGAAAATATATGTATTGGCTGTCCAAAAATGGTAAATAATCAGTTCCCAAATTTATTGCAATAATTATTCAAATAACTAATTGCAAAATGATTGAAATAATCATTACATTCATCCGAAATGCTATGTTGTAGGTATTATATTATTTTCATATTGCCACCAGGTGTAATATTCACCAGTTTAGCACTGTCCTTGTGATTCCCCCTAAAATCTTCTTTATTTTTGAGTTTAACGACTCCAATTTGTTTTTCGTATACCCCACAAGTACTACAACGGATTTAGACCAGAATTTTAATTTTTATTTTACAATTGGCTAGCGGGTATCTAAAAGTCGGTGCACTTGACCAGCGTTTTTTCCTTGCTGTCGAGAATTTGTTGCAAGTAAATTTTTATTTTATGCGGTTTTTGTTGAAGTATTTTTGTTCTCGTTCTTATTGCAAAGTTTACATTGGTATGTGTAAAGTTAATACCTCCACAGTTTGGCAATTCCAAAAAAATAAATTAAAGTAAAGGAGACATTTCCGGACAAGTATTGAATATATTCGTCCAATCGGCAAGATTTGTACCTTTTTAGGGTATACATTAAAAGATAAGATTGAATGTTTCATGACTCTAGCTTTTACACTGCGCAAATAATTAGTATAGAACTGTTTGGTAAGTCTGACAGATATAAGGCAGCTCAGTTTAAAAAGGCTGTACTCTTGAAACTTTCCCAATCGTCTTTTCTTATGTCACAGATTAAGTTTGAAATCGACGACTATAGGGATTTATAGCATTTCGGATCCATCTCTTTACTGCTTGGTGTTAATACTTCGGCTTGCCGAAGATAACTTCCGAACTTGTTAATTCTAAAACAAATTTTCATCTCAACTTTAGATAGATGCTCCAAGCTCCAGCGGTATACGCAATGCCGGTCGCAACGTGGAGGTGTTTAACGACGAAAACGCTGAAGCGAATATCCCGCCGCCTTGGTCCGAGTCGGAAGGAAAGCCAAGTCTGCGCTCGATCATTGATGCGGCTCGCGGACAGGAAAATATCAAGGAACCGGTGGCTTGGAACAAGGCGCATGTGAAGCGCCATAAGCACGGGAAGATCTTTGGCACTAATGCCGCGCCGGACCTGGGTTTTGACATACACGTCGATGAACATGCGAACCCACCCATAACCAACTACGAGCGCCGGCTCGATCAGCCCTTCAGATTTCCTCCAAACTTTGTGGCCAAGAACAAGCCTCAGGAGGTCTGGGTGACGCCTGTTACCATTGAGGACGGTTCAAACGCAAATGGAATACCTTGCTACCATAAGTGCCTGCTTTATCCGCGCCCAAACCTTGAATTCTCGCCTGAGGAGTTCCGTGCTTATGTCCATTTAAAACGCCACAAACCACAGCATCAATTTGTACACCGCAACGACAAGTGGTGGGGCACTGGACGAGAGCTTAGAGGAGTCCGTTGCTATCCGAATTTTGCAAAATCTTCCACGCCGCAACCGAGCGACGAGCTAGACAAGTTTTGGAAACCCCCGCAGGTGCCTGGCATTCAGGTCGTTTTCGACAAGCTCTACAACGACGAGGAGCAGCAGGAGTACCAATCAGAGGAGCTGCTGGCAGCCAAATGGTGGCAAAAGAGGAATGTCACTGTTCATGGCGACTTTGATATGGAGGAGACCGTCTGCTTGCCCGGGAATAAAATGCCACGCCGCAAAAGTTTTTTCCCCTCTTCCTCCAGAAAATCCATGATTCCGCACCGGATTTCCTCGGTGCAGGAGGAGAACGAGAAGGAGGAGGAAGAAGTTGCGATGGTCGAAGAGGAAACAGCTCCTGCCCCACTTGCGTTACCCCAGACAGCTGTTGCAGCTCAGTTGCCAGTTGTATCCGAGCAGAAAGTGGAGCCAAATATTAAAATATTTGAAGATTCAATTGCATCGCCAGATCACTTTGCGGTGCCGGCTCCTCCTGTTCGCAAAATAGAGATCTATGAAGATTCAGAAAGCTCGCTGCCAACGCCAAAAACTAAGCCATCAGACATCGGACCTTTTTTTGACGGGGATGAGACGTGCTCCACACAAATGTTCAACATGTTCATAAAATCTCAAGCCGTTAGCACGCCCAAAGGCACACAAAAGCAAGCACCGGCACGCCAATTTGGAAATTTGCTTAGAGAACTACCACCACCGGAGGAGCCAGCTCCTGTACCCGCTGCCGAGTCTCCTCTGCGAAAGCAGCTATCCACCATACTGGAGACCTCTGAGCATGGCACTCAAAGCATGGCGACTAGCTGCGCTACCACCAAGTCTACCATTACCACTTCGTCTTCGCCGGGATCCAACACTGTTTCGAAGCTTGCAAGCAAAAATGAAGAGTGCACTCCCGGACAAATGCGCCTGCAGCGAATACCTGGTTTATCCGCGGCCGTCGTGGAGACGGAGAAACATGGTGGCGATAACTTTTCCCGCCGCGAGTTATGGGAACCCAATGCCCCTAGCCTGCCGATGCTTAAGTCCATGCACTTTCAGGAGGATAAGACAGAAACGATTCCTAGGCCTCTTGCCTTCTTCCAGGATGAGAAAACCGAAACGCTGCCACGAATGCCCACCCATCTGTCACAGGTTTCTTTGCTTCACCGCTCAGTGGCTGATGGACCATTTTCAACGCAACCAGAACTTCCTACTCAAGAAGACGAAAACGATTTGTGTGGATTTTTCGGGAAGACACCGCCAAAGGTAACGACTTTTGGCTCTATAAAGCGCTTATGCGAACAGACCACTACCGATCCTTTTATGTCGATGAAATGCACACAGGGTGCAAAGAACTCATTTGCGTTGGACACAAGTAAACCGGGATCGGCACTTACTGTCAGCAAGCTGGAGGATTCCATCATGACCGATCTTTCTTTTGTGCCCGAGACACAGCCTGGGACTGTGCCTAAGCCAACAACGGAAGTCATGGAAAACAAATTCGAAATCTTTCTTGACGAGTCGCAGAAAGAGGTTACCGCTTCAAAAAAGGTAACTTCGCTGGCCTCCGGTCTTGCCTTGGACTGCACGCTGTCAGAAACGCAGCCGTCAGAAACAAAGGATACAGAGAACAAGCAAGATACTGTTGGCCAACCCCACATGATTGCCTCGTTCATGAAGGATTGCATAGAAATAAGCCGCTGTCCTTCAGAGCTACCACCTCCGTTCATCACAACTAATCCCGCAAGCACTGCGTCGGTGCCCAAGTTTTCTAGCAATTCCATGACAGAATCAAATGATAAATCAGGTGGTGCGAAACAAGCCGATGAATTTTTTGAGCTCAACGCAGCCACTGAGATGTTTGCTACCAACATTAGTATGATCAAAAATTCCACGCTGCTACCACCGCCTGCAAAGTTAATTCTTCCTGTAGAAGAAGATGAGAACGCGGAGCTAAGTATATACTACAAGACAACACCGGTAACCCCAAAGCAGTCGCACCGTTCCTGGTCGCGGTCTGATGTAGAAACTCCTCCGCGGGAGCGGTTTGTTCACCCCAAAACCAGTTTAGACCAGTCCGTGCTGAACGAAACAGTGGCCGACCCCAACAGGAACCCTTTTAACGTTGAGCTAATTAGCTCGCTACTGGAATCAATAGACTTCTCCATGTACATCGAAAAGCTGCCCCACTGCCACCTAGTGGGTCATGTTAAGCGCCTGCATCCCAATTCCCAGCTGGAGGTGCTCAACGAGAAGTTTGAGGTGTCCAAAATGATAGGAAAGGGAGCATACGGTTCGGTTTATGAAGGACGGCATCTCAAATCCGGCAAGAAGGTGGCCCTCAAGCAGGAACGACCGACCAACTACTGGGAGTTCTATATATGCCTGGAGGTTCACAGCCGTTTAACCAGTGAGCAAATGGTGAGCTTAAAAATAACATCTAGTTATAATACGGGCGAAGTTTCTTGAGGATTTGACACAGAAATGGTACAAATGAAATTATTCACAGTAAATATTACAATTTCTATGTTTTTCTTGTTACATTTTTAAGCTTGTGTAATATAAAGAGATCCAGTGCTAGGACCTGCGTTTCATGGCGGATTCTAATTCAATACCCGTCAATGGCTGTGTTGCTTGGCACTGTGAAAGTTAGGTGTGTTTTTTCAAAGAAATTCGAGCTAGCTTTTCTTTTTCACTTATACTTCATGGAAAATAAGAACATTTTCCGTACTTTTTTTGTATTGCATCTTCTTTCTTTTGCTGGAACGATTTATTTTGTTTTAGTTTAGCTTTGTCTTAGAAAATTTAGAAATTTCCTTAACTCTTGATTTAGCAAAAAACTGGAAAGCAATAACACAGGGCAACATGGTTTTTGGTGTAAGTCTATGGGCGTCGAAAGATGTTTACATAGACTATTGCAAACGCAGCTACATATTTATACCAAAGACTTTATAATACACTAAGATGCGTAACGCTCATACAACCGAATGGAAAGCAAAATTTTCAGCGTTAATTTTCGATGAGGACCCACGATTTTCAAAATTTTTTTATTGCAAATTATTAGGTTTTAAGTTTTTTTTTGTATGCTTTTATTATGTATGTTCTGTTTGTTTTTATTTTTAGTTTTTTTTTTTAATTTTGTTTGTTTTATTTTTAATGATTTTTTTTTATGTATGTTTTTTTTCTAGTTTATAAATTAGCATTCCTTAGCACAAAACAGAAAAATAATAATAAGTCAATGTATTAAAATAAAAAAATGACAAGAAAGGAAGCAAACTTCGGCATGCCGAAGTTCATATAGCCTTGCAGCTATTTAAAAAATTTAATATTCTTGCAAACATTAAACTTATGATAAACTTGCGTATATGTTTAAAAACAAATTAACAAATAGCAAAATCACTCTGAGCCTAAGCTATTAGGCTATGTGTGTGTTTCGTTTATATCTATCGGTAGACACAAAAATCGAGCTTTTATTTTAAATGTTATTGTTATATTTTGTTTTGACGTCACTGCATATTTGAGAAATGGAGTTCGTGCATCAAGAGCAGCAGAGAGCACTTAATTTGTGTGAGTAATTTGCACGGGGAAACTTGTCAATGAGTGTGTGCGGACAGCGGTTTTATACTGTTCGTGTGTGCTCTGGAAAAGATAGTTCAGCAGCTGGCGTCAGCTACAACCCGATTATTTTCTGTGGGAATCTTTATTTTGAAATTTGTTAGCTGAGTGACGGGTGTCTAATAGTCGGGGAACTCGACTTCAGCGTTCCTCCTCGTTAATTATGTAGCCCATATAATTGGATTTTTTTGCTGACAAACACTGACAAACACCACCGCAATTTAAAAAAGTACCCGGCTTGAATCTATGTTTTACATATATTTTTTCAATCTTAAAGTGCCTATAAAAAACATATCTTCAAAGGGATCAACTTAAATTTTTTTTAGAATTTACATCACTCTATTTGTTCCTATTTCGGATTAAAAAATATTTAAAACTATATTTAGCTGGATTTTTTAGTTTATTAGATATTAATTGTATTATTTTTAATTAGATATTTGTTTTCATTATTTGTTATTTTTTTATTAGATTTTTCCGACCCTAAAAATGTTTATGTTTTCTTCAACACCATCGCTAGGAGAGTCGATCTAGCCATATCTGTCTGTCCGTCCGCCCGTTTCTACGCAAACTATTTTCTCCCAAGAGTTCTCTGTTGCAGGTAGTATATTAGTCGGTACGAGGCGGATCGGACGACTAAAGGGAGCTGTAAAATAGGAACAATCGCGAAAAAAAAGGAAAACAAAATAAGAGATTTTCTTGTTTTAATTCATTAGATTCTTTAAAGCAAAGTGTCTCAGAAAAAAAGGTTATTATAAAGAGCATTTATTATACCTTTGCGGAGAGTATTATAATTTCAGTCAGAAGTTGCAAGCAATGAAGGAGTCGTTTCCGACCCTATAAAGTATATATATTCTTGATCAGCATCACTAGGAGAGTCGTTCTAGCCATGTCCGTCTGTCCGTCCGTCAGTCCGTCCGTTTCTACGCAAACTTGTCTCTCATTTTTAAAGCTATCTTTCCCAAAAGTTGTCTTTCTATTGCAGGTAGTATATAAGTCGGAAAGAGCCGGATCGGACGACTATAGCATATCTCCCATAGGAACAATCGGAAAAATAAATGAAAAAAATTATAACTTTGCTGTTTCCTAACCTTTCTAATTTTTTAAGAATTCTTTGTGACTTATTAATAATTTGACAATTCTAAGTTACCCTTTTAATTTTATTAAAATCGGAAAACGATATCATATAGCTGCCATAGGAACTATCGAATAATAAAGCTGCAAGTCATCATATCTTCAGTGTATATACGCAAGTAATGCTTCCTATCTTGTTTTTTTTTACTTTAACCATTTAAATAATGAATTTGTAAAATAAAATTCCGAACCAAAATATTTACAGATTCCAGCCTACTCACATATTGATTATGCGCTGGTAGGAAACAATTCCAGTGTATACATCTCTGAGTTTTCAGACTACGGTTCCCTAATTGGTGTTTGCAATAAGTTTAAGAGTGTCACCAGCAGAAATTTGGACGAGTATGTGGTAATGCATCTGAGCTGCCAAATGCTCGATATTGTGGATCATTTGCACGCCATGGGAATCATTCATGCCGACATTAAGCCGGATAACTTTCTGCTCATGAGACCGTAAGCACAGTTAGCGAACAATTTCTAACATTTTATTGCGGAATTCATTTATTCCATTTTTTTCAGGTTATGTGCGGATCCAAACGAACTGAGCCTGCAACTGATTGACTTTGGAGTGTCCATTGATATGAAGCTTTTTCCAAATAATCAGACATTTAATTATGTCCATCAAGACGATCTGTTCAAGTGCATTGAGATGCGAACCCAGCGCCCGTGGACATACCAGCTTGATTTGTATGGCTTGGTGAGCGTCATGCACGTGTTGCTTTTTGGTCGATACATGGAGGTGGCGCAACGAGCTTCGAGCACTGTTTGGATGCCAAAAACTACCGTTCCGCGTTACTTTCAGCGGCAAATGTGGGAGAACATCTTTCGAACTTTGCTGAATGTTCGCGACTGTCGGACTATGCCAAACCTTCAACAGTTGCGTACTCAGCTTAAATATGAACTCGTCGAGAAGGAAAAATATGTTGGAGAGGCCATCAGCAAGTTTAATATGATACTGCAAAAATAACTTTTGCTATTTTTTTTGTCTGCAATTTTCTCTCCTATTTTTAGTGTTAAATAACATGTATTATAATAATGAGCATTAAGAATACTGGTTTATATAATCTTGTTTCCACATTAACAGTTTTAATAAGTATAAAAAAGAGCAAGTTCAAAACAGCTAGCGCCATCGGAGAATTAGCCAACTCCAGCACCAAAGAGTTGGCATACGAAGTCGTGGCCTCTCTTGGGGAAACGACGAGATGACTGAGATGGCATTGGACACCTCAGAATTCAATAATGTTCATTAAAGGTAGCCTTATAGCCCGGCTGATCTGAAGGCAGTGAGGTTGTTGGGGAAGAAAATGTAACCATTACTATTTTTATTCTAATTTATCCATATCAATCCTTCAGATCAATATCAAATTGCATTACCGCAAGGGAATCCGACATCGCCTTAAGCTGTCATTCCTCAGAATTAAACCCAACAGGAAAACTAAAGTAAACATTCCAAGCTTCATCTTGCAGGTTACTCTGCCCTCCTTCTTGTGAACTTTCCACACATTTTAACGAAACCGCATGTATTCATGCAAGTGGTAATAAAAAAGAACAACAGAAAGGCTAATATTTTCATTTTGCGAAGGGTGATTAGTTTATAAGAGTTGTATCGTTCAGGTAACCTAGGGGACAGCTTTGGAGCCGCTAACATAATTTGTTGTTTTGCGCTCCCATCAGAGCAAAACTCAGGCTTAATGACCAATAATAATTCGTGATATTTCTGATATCCTCTTAAACATTTGGCTCGAAGGACCAAAATTCCTTCGCAGTCATTAGACAAGTAGCCGCATCAACAAATCAATTGTTCAGAAAACAGTGGATGGGACACTAACAAATTTAACATTAATTGACTTCAGCTCGAATTGTATATCATACATTCTTCGAATCGTTTATCGCGCTCAACAAGGTCAAACCACAACTGAACTTGATCAGCAAGAGTACTGAACATCTGAAACTTTAGCGCTGCAAAAGTCAGAAATTGCAGCGAAGTTTACAATTTCATAATACTTTTCAATGGAAACCCATTTTTACTATGGTCCCAAACCACTCCTTTACAAGCCATGTTTCATAAAACAACTGATTGTCGATCTGCCGACCATTCCTAGTTTTTGCTTTTGATTTCACCTAAGAAGTGACTATTTGGCGATAGGCGACAGTTTCCTAGTCTAATTGCTTGCAGGGAGAAAGAGGGCCTTGTTGGTAGGTAATAGTCAACTCTTTTTTTGGGCCCCGGTGGCTTTTCATGCGTAAAAGGGCTCAATTCGCGGTGGCGGCTGGTGGTCTTGGAAACTTTCACTTTCGTGGCAATCGTCCGAATTTCTCTTCTAGCCTTCAAGATAGGTGTGGTTAAAGACAAAGGGCAGTTCTTTTATAGTGGAAACCCAATATCAACGATACTCCTGTAGCTGTTGGCCCCCTTAGACTATTCCTGGAATGTTTTTTTATACCACTATCCTCTAAGCGCTGCCCCAGGGATCGAGTTCGGCAGAGTTCGAGAAAGCATTTTCGCTTGCTGTCGCGAATTGTCTTTTTAAAAGCCTTTTTGCAGGTCGGCTAGGAATACCGTCGATCTTGGTGAATTACTGAACTGTGATACTGCGGTATCACCAGGCTAGGCTAGGTCCCGATGGCGGCTGTCTTTTCGCCGGCTAGGATTACAGCTACCGCTGGGATTTGTCGCCTAGCTGCGTCTACCATAAATTCAGTGACGCCGACTCGTCCCTGTAACCCTTGCGAGTTCGCATTCAGTCGTTTTTGTCTCATAGTTTGTTCTAAAATAAGTCACTGTGTTTTGATCTAATGCTTGGGCACACAAATTATCGCCATACAGTTATGAGTCGCCACATCATACCTTGCAATCAAATTTAGCCATGTATTCCGCCTCGGAACACAAAGAAATCGGACATCCAGGCAGACTTCCAGGAAAGGTTGAGCGCACTGTAGTGTAGTGCAGCTTTATGTCCATCCTTGAGATAGCTTAATGCCATTGCAATGTTCGTCTGGTAAGAGCAAGCCATCTTAGCGTTTTAAAATAAGATTAATATAATGTTGGATCAACCTTCTTGCACTGCTCACTTGTGCAAACAGCCTGAAAAATTACACACAAAGGAGTAGCCACCTGTCTGCAATATTCAATGCCGTGTGCTTGCAGTAAATCCCCTACATACTGCGAGTGACCCAAGGAAATTTCTCCCAGCTCTCCCTTACGCTCTATCAGCCATCTCAAGAAGAGGTTCAGCGGTCTCTTGTACAAGCATTCGAAAGACTTCGAGATGGTTGATTAAATCGTGACCCGGTCATCTTTTGACTGACAGGCTAATAGAATATCGTCTACATAAACAAGAATTAGTAAGATGTTACCATTTCCATTTAGCTTGTAAAGGCACGGCTTGTTCTCACACGCAACTAAGCTGAGCTTAACCAGGACACTATCGAGTTTTGAATTCCATGCCCTTCCTGACGAACTTATAGATGTTCTGTATATTTTTGGAATCAGAATGTATTTTGATACTAAAGTCCCTAGGACATTAAACTGCTTTTTGGGTTTTCCAGTCCTGCAAAGTTTTGGCCGACCAGGCCCTAGCCGTAATTTCAATACTTTGACATCCTCATCCTTTACATCCTCGTCCTGATCCTTAACGTCCTCACCCTTGACGTCTTTAATTTCGCCTTTTTCTGATGCTCTCTCATACTGATTGGAGCTCTTACCAGAGCTGTAGTTTTCATCAGTATTGCTGGAGCCGTTGCCACCATTCATTTCGGTTTTCGAAAAAATTCGAAAATAGCCTTAGAAGGCATCTTAACCATTCCACTAGTCCCCTGTTAGCCCTTTCAGCAACTCCGTTTTGCAGCTAGAGTAACCATCCTAACGATCGCGTTTTGCCTGAAAAAGTCATCCAACTTCTTTTTGACAAATTTTCCCCCGTTGTCACAACGAAGACATTTCAGCTTGCTATTAGTTCGCCATTGAACAAGACTCTTGAACTCCTTGAATTTCAACAGCACTTCACCCCTCCTGCCATGGAAGTTTACAAAAATCCTCCTCGTCTTGACATCAATGAAAGTCAGAAAATACTTTGATGCCGTAAGCGATTGTGTGAGAAACGGACCACAGACATCAGCATGTATTAGCCTCAGCAACCCTTTAGCTCTGTTGGAGGTGGCTGTTGGACTGGCATTCTGCGGAAAAACCAACGCACCTTTCCTTTGAAACAATTTACATCTAACTGGAGGAATTGAGGTGACCGTATCTCTTCACAACGCATTCGCCTTCTTGAACTGCCTGTTTTTCATCAAATGTCGATACATTTTCGGTACATAGAGCACTTACTTCCAAGTTAAGGTAAATAACTCTGTCTGCTATTTAACGTCACCCTTTCCCTAACTTCAAAAAATTCGGCATCGGCAAAACCTATAATTTCAGTGTGATTTTCAAATTTAGTGAAAAGCTCCCTTTCTAAAACAACACATCGAGTTCTTAAAATTGATTGCGTCCAACGCATTATGCAAACTGCAATGCCGATTTAAATCCCCGTTAGAATTATCTTATTCTCTAATTTGTGGACACTGAGACACTCGACAACCAAATAATTTGTAATTAGTTCTGAACTTGACCATCCAAAACTTTTACAAATTCTTTAATGTGATTCGTTATACCTTGACCTTACCCCTTTCGCTGGTATAATTCGTTCAATTTTACCTTTCCTTACTTGATTAATTTAAAGTAACTTATTATTTATTAGCTGAGTTGTAATTTTACTGAGTGTAATTGTTTTCCAAGCCTTTTGATTCTGAGCATTCAAAAATACTTCTCAGGAGCATTTGTATATCTATTCTCCGGATGTAAGGCTCTAGAATCCAGAATGAACCAACACGGGTCGCATCTGTATGCTCAACGAATTATAATAGGCCCATAACGAATAAATGCTGGTAATCGAGAATCACAAACCGCATTGCGTGTATTCATATAGCGCAGGGTATTTTATATACCCTTGGAGCTTGCAAAAACAGTGATTTTTGGGCTGTTAGCGGCTGTAACGCATATGTTCTCGCAGATCGGCGGCTTGTGAAAGTTAATAGATTGATAGATTCGTGAAGTGAAACAACGGATGTGAAGCTGAATTACCCTAAATTGAGTGCTGTAAACATTTTTCTTGTCAGTTTCGGAAATATTAACACAGTAAATTTTTGATGGTAACAAAACCAAAAGCTTTATTGGGTTGTGTGCTGTGTGAAATTCAATTCACTTTCACACAAGTAAAATAAAAACAAGTAAACATTAATATACAAAAATAAGGTCCTTAACAAAATTGGACAGTGTGGTGGTCTGTGTGCCTTGTATGAGTCTCCCATTAAGAAAGGGAGGGAATTAGTATAGCCTTGAAAATCCGTGTTTTTGCTGTTAAGGCGAAGAAGCCAACTCATCTTTTTGGCTTTCTGGCGGTAGCAGCACAAGTCGCCATTATATGTGGCTCCCAGATGAGCCGCCTGTCCAGAGGATGACAAAGGTATTTAAGCCTGTTGAGTGAGAAGGTTGCATGTTGAGGCTTGGCAGGATGATCAGCGATATTCCACCGAGAAGACCATGCTTCAAACTCATTTACCATGTCCTGCACTATGTGTGTCGCCTCTCTTCGGGAAACACTTTGGGAGTATGTCTACATCTAGGTGAAGGAAGATCCGATGTGAGAATGGCGTAAAGAACAGGACCGAGCACACTTCCTTGAGGAACTCCAGATAGTATAGGCCGTGTTGCAGATTTTGATCAGAAACGTTTTGCCGACAAGAAATGAACGGAGAAGATTGAAGTATGTCAAAGGAAGAAATGGCTTAAGCTTATAGAGTTAGCCGCAGTGACAAACACGATCAAAGGCTTGTTTCACGTCTAAAAATACTACGCAGCAATATTTTTTCGTACGAAGGTTTTCCGTCCGATGCATCTGTTCAGCATCAATATGCAGACTCCTAAAACCAGACTGGTGATCGGGGATTGCGTCATGGAAAGGATCAAAACTTACTTTACAACTAAATATTTATTAAAAAATATTCCCTAAGCAATTGCCTAAGCACTTGGATTCTTGGATCCTCAACCCAATCGAATACTCAGTGGCAAAGAGTTAATAAGTCTTAAAGCTCTTAAAATTGGCTATTTTTCCGTCAATACTGTCATGCCCAGGTGCTTTATTCGACTTTAGCCGCTTGATTTCGACTTTAACTTTCTCAGCATCAATAGCCACAATTTCCAGATAAGGAGCAGATTGGACTTCATCAAAAGCTACCGTAGCAGCAGTGTCCTCTTCCGTGGAGAAAAAGTTCAAAGTTGATAAGCAAGAGTTTTACGAACATTTTCTGATAGTGTCATCTGACTTCTTGGACGTAAAGTTTCATTAGCAGAATTTTGAAACAACGCTGAAATTTAAATATAAGGGTGTCAAAAAAGTCTTGCGGCAAGCCGAAGTTTATACACCCTTGCAGCTATTGCAAGAATTAAATATTTTTGAAAACATTAAAATTATGATTTACTTGCGTACATGCTTAAAAACATTCAAGCTATGATGATTTGCAGCTCAATTATTAGATAGTTATTTTATATATTATTGATTATTTCAGGGAGCTAAATGATATAGTCGTCCGATTTTGATGAAATTTAAACCATAATTCTGAAATATTTAACCATTACTATAAGTCGAAGAACTAAAAAAAAAATTAAAAAACAGCAAAGTTATAATTTTTTTTTATTTATTTTTTTGATTGTTCCTGCCATAGTCGTCCGATCCGGCTCGTTCCGACTTATATACTACCTGCAATAAAAAGACAACTTTTGGGAATGTTTCATGCAGATAGCCTTAAAACTGAGAGACTAGTTTGCATATAAACGGACGGACAGACGGACGGACAGACGGACATGGCTAGATCGACTCTTCTAGTGATGCTGATCAAGAATATATATACTTTATAGGGTCGGAGATGTCTCCTTCACTGCGTTGCAAACTTCTGACTGAAATTATAATACCCTCTGCAAGGTTATAAAAAAGCATACCTTTTATGTTGTTTTTCTGAATTATAGAAACGTTGCTTTTGAATCTATAAAGGCGAATTTTTAAATACTCTGGTGAAAAAAGGGCGAGTTTAGGTAAACAATTTTATAAATAGTCAGTATATATTATAAAAATAAAGCTGAATTAGTTTCGGTATACAATGTAGAGGGTTTTATTAATTGATGGATTGATAAACTCTAGATTTCACTGTTTTGGTGGTAGTCTACATAACGGTTTCGGTGTATTTCCCTTTCCTTACCCACATGGTCTGTCTTGATTTATGCAAATTGAAAATGACCTTAGATACCGGCACAAAGACGGACACACCTTGCCCATTTACCATGTTTTGTGTGTGGACTTGTCTTGTTGACTTGATTGTGGCAGCAGCTCGACGCTTAGCTGCTGGTACTCCTTCGAACATTCCGCTTTCTTCTTACCGCACTTACCACCCACTTTCAGCATGTTTACCCTCATCTAGTTGCACTCGTTGTAGTTGCTTGCTGCTTTTGTTGTTTAAGCCATACGTATATTTCGCATCATAAAGTATTTTAGCGCCATTATTTTACGAAATGCACATTTATTTTGCAGCTGCTCGTAGCAAAAAGCAGTTTGCCCTTGGCCCCCCGTCCCTTAACATTTCCCGGCCAAGGCAGCTTGTTCCAAGCATTATACTCATACATTTTTACTATATATATGTACATTTTTTCTATTGTAATTTAAGTAGAATGTGTGTGTTTCACCACACATCCCTCCCTTGTCGTTAGCGGGGCTGGGCCAAAATGCAAAAGCGACCATCATGAACATCAAGCAACAAGCAACTTTGCCCCTGGAAAGTGTGAGTAAATATAAAATTTTGTTTTAACTGAACTAAAGGTGAAAGTAGTATCTAAATAAATTTGTGATGTATAATATTACTCTTTGGCTATAATCGCTATAGATAACATTTCCTTTTCATGTGCAAAGACATACACGCCTTAAATGTTGAACTTGGTCTGCATCTCCGTTATCTAAAAATTCGATTAACCATTAGTACTTTTCCATCATAATTGTGTGCTTCTGAGTTTAAGTAACATTAACCATTAACTAAGGGTTCAGCGGTATATCTAAGAACACACATATTCGAGGTTTGACGACATTTTTACTTATATAACCCATATAATTGAAGTTACATCATGTGCTTGGAGTCCTCAATATATTGATCAACAAAAATTAATCGAGTCAGTCCAAAAGCAATTCAAAGTTAGTGTTAATTGATCTAAAGTCTTTAAAACATCGTAGAACGTGCAGCGGAGTAATTTTTTTTTGCATAAGCTTCTCATAGGTGAGGTGAATTTTGGCCTCCTCCTTAGCTATATTAACATCGCTGCTCCCTCAAGATTTACTCGTACTTTTCGCCCTATTCACTTGCCAATTTGTAGATCCAACTTTGCCCTTTATGAGCCCTTTCGGGTGCTTTGTTCAAATTATAATGCAGTATATCCTGCAATATCTTTGGAAAATTCTATTGATCGTATATCATCAAACATTTATGCTATTCTTGAATCATATAATATTTAGTTAGTTAAAGTAAGATTTATTCTTAGCATATATGTGTAACTTAGCAGTTCATTGTTAACTATAAATCAATAAATGAAATCTTATTTTTTGCTGACAAACACTTTTACTACACCACCGAAGCTCTGGGCTTCCGGCACCGTCATTCTGCAAAATTTGCACCCGGTGCTGACCTTGTTTTAGCAGGCTATGCCTTGCTCAGCTTTTTAACTTCTCAGTTTAAGCCTAGTACTCAGATCGATGAACAGTTTCGCCAACGATAAAATATTATTCTTTCTAGTGAGACCGAAGTTTTCAGAGTTCACCCGAGTTCGTGTGCTTCGGTCATACCGTCAATCAGTTGGGCTTTTTGACAAACAACTTAATTTGAGAAAGCAAAATCAAAGATGTTGAATGTAAACGATGCTATATTATCATTATACATATATTAATATTAATGTAGCTGAACTGCTCGCTCTCATTGTTAAGGGCTGGTGCGAAAATACTGAAAAGTGGGGTGGGTAATCCAAATGGCTCTCAGCAGAGCTTGGGCAGAGCAAATGGTGCCACTATATACATAGTTCTTACTCTATGGCAGAGCGAGTGAAATGACCCAATTACATTGGTTTTGTTGACAAAAATGTTGTTCTTGTTTTCCCATTGAAAGCGGCAGGGACCGAAGTCAACATCCACATGGAACTGAATTCAATGTCCAGCAAAGTCTTTTACTTTTTGTTTCAATGTCCACATAAGACTGAATTCAATGTCCACATAGAACCCACATGAGTCTGATTTAATTTCAAATTGTACTGAACTTAACTAATTTTAAATGTTAGGCTAATTTAAATTTAAATATTTTGTTGGCAAATCGAATTGTTAAACGTTTTAATTCATTCTTATGAAATAGATTAGATGAATATATGATATAATTATTGTTTTGTATTTGCACTTTAAATGTTTTTTAATAAAAATGAATAAAAAAAAATTCGTTTTATAACTTATTATGGTAGCATTAATGTTTGTTTGGCCTTTTCCAAACATATATATTGTTTTTGTATTTTATTAAAATATTTGACATTTTCATGTAGAAGTTAGTCTTCTTTGGTTTAATACTGAAACTTGCGGTTTTCTGTTTTTTTTTTGGATTTTGGCACTACCTTAAACTTTTTATTTTATCTGGTCACTTTAATTTTCGGGCGAGTGGTGACGACCATTTCCTAAACCCCTTACATTACCCATTACCCTTCACCCCTTCCACCGCCACCACCACCGCAATATACGCAACCTACTGCACCTGCATTTCCAGGGGAGGCACCTCAACCGTGGAACCTCAACGTAGGCGCCGCCGCTCACATGCGGCGGTTCGCAAAGCGAAGGTCGCCAGCCACAGAAGAACTGTGGAGACTACTGCTACTGCCATAGTAGCCGCAAAATGATGCCTTTTCAAAACATTTTTATTTTTATCTTTATAGTTTTCTAAAGAGGAAATATATTGCTCCAATTCTTCTCAGCAAAGCTCTGTTTTTCTCCTTTTTTTCCTTTGTAATAAAAAAACTTTTCTTTGAAAAAATTTTGATATTTTCATCTTTATAGATTTTTATTCTTCTTTTTAACACGCATATGTGAGGACTAAAAGGTATTTTCAAGGAAGAGCTGAGAGATCCTTTTGTAACAGATTTGGGATGAAAGTTATCAGAGAGCTCAATCTGTTTGGAGACCTCGATTCCGGGGCATGACTGGGAAAGCTCAATCCATGTTGAAAACTCAAACCTTCTTTTAAAATTTTTTGGAGAGCTAAATCCTTTTGTGAAGAACTTCCATTAAGAGAGTTCGATACCTGGGCTTGACTGGGAAAGCTCAATCCCATCACTTAAAATAATTGTATCATTAAGTTGCGTTGAATGTTTGCTTTCATCCATTTTATTTTTTAATTGGTGCAGATTGCACAAAAAACAGTCACCTATAATTATATTAACTTCCTTAAATAATTTAATGAGGTTCTCAATAGGCATCGCTTTTTTTTTTGTAAGCCTTCAACGCAACGAGAATTTTTTATGCAACACAGGAATTTGTTTTTTTTTTTGTTAAGTGCTGAATTCTGTTTTATGCACTGGCACAAAACCTAAATAATTTAAAAAAATTTAAAAAAAAATTTCATTATATAAGTATTAATAGAAATTTTGAATGTGTTATTAATTTTGTGGAATTTCCAAAGGCAGAATATGACTTTAAAAACACAGATTAATTAATTGAACCTTCAATAAATTAACTTACCACTGTGGGCAAACAAATTCACTTTACTTTTTGCCCACAGTAGTACAAAAATTAGGAACTATTGCTTTCCCAACATTTCGGTCGGAACACTTCCTTACCTCAGTGCCGAGCCTAAGAAGAATGACGGCCTGAAGTGTGTTTGACACACCTGGTCTCGCTTAGGTGCATATTGAATTTTAAGATTTTCCAACCATATCATTTTATTTTCCTTTTTAGGGAAATAATAGGCCACAATGTAATCTCACAATTTTTAAGTCTAAAATTGTATTTAAATAAACAAATTATAAAATTTTTATTCTTATTGTTTAATAATTTCTTTAATTTTAATTTCAAACAACAAGCCTTGATTTTCGTTGTCGTTAAACTAATTTCTCTGATATTCACTGTTTTGTGTTAAATCTTTAAAAATATAAAATAACCTAGAGAAATGGACAAATTTTTCAAATAAGGAGGGGACTATTATGAAGTTGCCGTCTGTATGGAAACATATTATCGAACAAAACTGCGCCTGAAGTAAATCCGATCACTGTACAATTTTTATACCCTTGCAGAGGGTATTATAATTTCAGTCAGAAGTTTGCAACGCAGTGAAGGAGACGTTTCCGACCCTATAAAGTATATATATTCTTGATCAGCATCACTAGGAGAGTCGATCTAGCCATGTCCGTCCGCCTGTCCGTCCGCCTGTCCGTCTGTCCGTCCGTTTTTACGCAAGCTAGTCTCTCAGTTTTAAAGCTATCTGCATGAAACTTTCCCAAAAGTTGTCTTTCTATTGCAGGTAGTACATAAGTCGGACGACTATAGCATATAGCAACCATAGGAACAATCGGAAAAATAAATGAAAAAAATTATAACTTTGCTGTTTTTTAATTTTTTTAGTTCTTCGACATAATAGTCAAATTTTTATGAATTACGATTTAAATTTCATCAAAATCGGAAGACTATAGCATATAGCTCCCATAGGAACAATCGGCAAAATAAATGAAAAAAAATTAAAACTGCTGTTTTTAAATTTTTTTTTAGTTCTTCGACATATAATAATAATTAAATATTTCCGAATTACGGTTTAAATATCATCAAAATCGGACGACTATAGCATATAGCTCCTATAGGAACAATCGGAAAAATAAAGAATATTTAATAGCTGCAAGGGTATATGAACTTCGGCTTGCCGAAGTTTGCTTCCTTTCTTGTTTATAAAGCATTGAAAAAAGAGCATTAAAGCGGAAGGAGATGTTTGACAACCGTGTATGTCAGTGGATTTTTGATTATTATTAAATACAAATGTTTACTTGTTTTTTAGGCACTCAAATAGATGTTTCCTGCATTGCTTTCTGTTCTTCCTGGCATTTTTCCTCACTTATGAATACGTTCCAGTAAATTAAGAATGCCAATATTTGAACTTAAAAATTATAAATTTATATAAATATAAAAGGTAAATTATCGCATTTGTTTATTTTACTAATATGATATTAGAATTTTTAATTAATTAAAACAATTCTTGCCTATCTTTTGTTTCGCTTAGCTCTTCGATTTTTTTTGTATTGGCAACGCCTACCGAGAGAGGATGGAAAGATGGTTGGTAAATGCTGAATCTTTACCTGAGTAAAATACTTTTAAATGTAAATGCATTTCAAATACGCAACAATTATTTATTTTTATTCGCAGAGTATTTATAGTTATTATTTTAGACAAAAGCTACTAAATATATACTTCAAAAAAGTAAAATAAAAAAAAAAACCAAAAAATAGGTCAAGCCAGCATAACAGCTCAAATCCATACGAAAAAAGAGTTTCACAGAGCCTGTTACTTAAAAAACAGAGTATATTTTAACGATACCGAGTGGAAATAAAAAACATTGTCGACGTGACGTCAAATAATAAAAAGTAAACAAACTGGAATTTTGCAGCGAAATCACTAAAAGAATGAAGAAATCGAATTACCATCGATTTATAGCCAATACCTCTGGACGTTTTGCCTAAAAACCTGAAATTTGTGTATATTAAGTCATAAATAATCGCTTTTTGGACTTTTATTTACATTTAAACGGTGTTTAGTAGTAAGTCGTTCTTGTAAAGGCAAATAAAGTAAAACAAAAGGAATTGTTTTAACAAAATAACGCAATGTTTTGAATTTAGCCCTTACTAGCTGGACTCTTCTTTCGCACGCAGCTCTTGCACCCTGTTCGAAGAGCTGATACATTCACCACTCTTTTTAAACCACGGTGTCACGAGAAATCTGCGGCCAGAGCACACAAACACTTAGTAAGTCTGATTTCTGAAAGGTAACATTGCAGATTGGTCTTCGGTTAATGCATCCTAAAACAACATTTTTTGTTTTAAAGACTTTTCAAAAATAGTGAAATGGTGTGAGACACGGCAATTAGAGGTACTTTACCAGCGATGAGCATCTTGCAAATGATGTGAGCAAGTGTGCTTTTGTTGTTGACGGACCATAAAGCTTCCAGATATGGGTCCTCAAATGCTCCTCTATGAGTTATCAAATGTCGTTAATTTTGAATATTGGCGGCGCTCAAAATAATTTTGGCTTCAAGATAAATGTTACAATTAATGACAGCCGTCCAGGTTCCGCCGACATCGGCATGAGCAGCAACTCCCCATGAAAGCGACTCTCCCCCGATCCCGGGGGGATTATCTGGTGTTCAAAAAATTTCATCGCGATCTGGACGAGATGGCAACCCCCTTTGAATCGTTCGGTTGTGACCCGCAGTGGACTTCTCATCGTCATAGTCTGACGAGTCAGACGATCCGACGAGGGCAGGTGCCAACGAATATAAATGACCCGTAGCTTTAAAAAATTGATGGTTAAGCCACCCAGTGGCCATCCTGCGGCACGAACCACAGGCTGATCTCGACCTGGAAGACGATGGCGAACTGTAGACGAAGGTTTCTGGGTTTGATGGCGCTCCTTCGCAAAGAGAATTGAGAGGAGAATGGAGGGGAAGTGTCGAACCTATCGTCTGGACCACTTCTTCAACCGTGGGACGGGCAGATAGCCCAGGCAAATCACGCGATGCCGCAGCTGCCGACGATTGAGGACTTTAAGTTTACGATCGATTTCCCGAAGGAACAGACCTTCACCCGCGAGAAGTACTTAGAGCTAAGCGAGGAGAGTGGGCTCACGCACAGCTCGGAAATTAGACTGCTCAATGCAGAGTACTCAAAGATGAATGCTCCAACCAGTTAGAGCACCAGAGCCTTTGTTCCGTTTCAACTGTTTTTTATTTTTAATATCAAATTTGTTTTTAAGTAAGTCCACAAAAGTATGCAGGCGGCTAATGTGAAATAAACTAGGACATACTTATTATTTACCAAGGCGGCACTTGCATCGTTGTGCAACTTTTCCTACAGTGTAATGGTGGAGTCACAAAAAAACGTACCCCTTCCAATCGACTACAGCTCGTCATTCATGGAGTTTAAAGGTGGAACTTTGGGAACATCGATGTTTTATGGCGACCATCGATGTTTTTACCGCATCACTAATGTCATAGAGTAAGAAATGTATAGAGGCAAATAATGCCTCTATATAGTTTCAGTCCACAGAGACACACTCGACTTTGTAAACTCATTAAAGTTAAAACACCACACAACACTCAGTTTGTTAATTAAGTCAAATATAATAATAATAAATAAAGCATCAAAATAATAAAACTACGTCGTCTTGGAAATATTTCGCACTAACGGAACTCCCGGGGCAGACAGTTATGAACTAAAGGAAGTGTGCTTTTGCAAAAAAAAAAAGACAACAAATTTGCAAGGCAGGGCAGCGTGAGTGGAAACGAGACAGCAAGTTGGCGCAACGAAGGAAGGAGGCAAGAAACCAACCTAAAAGGCGATTGAACATCGAGTACCATTCTGGAGGCAGCGTAAAGACTTTCTGGTGAACGTCAATAAGCAAGAGGCAGGATCGTTGGCGGTGGTCATCTGGACAAAGTAGAAGGCGTGGAGCAGAAACGGTAGCAAGCGGATTTCAGAAGTTGTGCGTCAGGAGTAGGCGAAGAAACGGGCTTCAGGAGACGGGTCAACGCGAAAGAAGGAAGCGACATTGTGCAAGAAAAGGCATCGGCAGTCAGAGGCCAGGTAAATCTGGAAAAGTGTTTGGAAGTGCCGGGAAAAATATTCTGGAAAAAGACCATTCTGGAGCAGTATTGGTGACGACGAGAACATTTGGATCAGTATTGGTGACGCCAAAAATATTTTTGAAGCAGTATTAGTGAACTCGCCAATATTCTGAAGCAGTATTAATGGCGACGAAAACATTTGGATCAGTATTGGTGACACGGAGAAAAGACATTTCCGGTGAGGCAGCGAGTCGAATCCAAAGCTGTATTGGTGACACGGCGAGAAGACAATTCTGGGATGGCGAAAGAAAACGGTTGAAGAAATATTGGTGAGTGAAAGAGAAAACATCGAGAGGCAAGACAAGTTTTTTAGCAACTTGGCTGGCAGAAGGCGCTGTGCCAGAAAAGAAAACTGGAGAGCAGCAATTTCGTTTTGGAGACCTCTTGTTGGTCTTATTGGAGAGTAGGAAATAATTTGAAATTTAACAGATTGCGTGCCCGGACTGTTGTGTCAACAGCTAAAGAACATAGTGTTAAAGTTTGACATTCATTTCACGTTAACGTAGAGTAAAGTAAAGTAAAGTTCACAGTTTGAAAGTCCAAAAAAACTTAATTTTGCCGTGTAGGCGGATTTGATAAACATTTTTGTATTGTAAAACCACTATATTTTATATCCTTATATTATATAATTATACTTAAGTAAAAATGAGCAGGCAAGAGGTTTTGGCACTGCTCGGGCAGAATTGCGCGCCAAGTTGTCAGAGCTAGGTCTTAGTACAATCGGAAGAAAATGCGAGTTGCAAAACAAACTACTTCCTCACTATGGTTTGCAATCTGATGAAAACGACGATGTTGTCAAGCGACAACAAAAGAAAACCGAAACGTTACAAGAGTACCTGTACGCGTTTATGGAATTGGCAAAGCCAATAGATTCAGACGATGAAAGCTTGATCGAAAACTTTGTCGACGGTATTCTAGACTCGAAGGGAAACAAGGCTTTACTTTATCAAGCCAAGAAGCTAAAGGGAGCTGAAAGTTCAAATCGAGGCATATAAGAAAATGCGAGGATCGGTGAAGCACGTAAAGTATGACTCTCACTTTTATAAAGGTGAAAAGGAGACAGTGAAAGCAGTTGAGAAAGTAAGGAAATGTTTTCAATGTGGTGATGAGTCTCATATCAAGAAGGATTGTCCAAAGAGAGACAACAAGTGCTTTAGGTGCAATCAGCCAGGAGCATTCCAGTGCAAGGTCGAGCTAGTAGCTAAACAGTGAAGCCAACAAGCACGTTTACGTCTTCGGGATTGGAGTTGAAGCATGTTTCGTTTGGGAAAGTAACCTTCAAAGGATTGGTAGATACGGGAGCAGAAAAATGTTTGACAGGAAGTGGGGAAAGTAAAATTGTGACTTTTGGAAGGCTTACAATACCTGTGCAGATTGATGGCATCAATCTCAATGTAGAATTCCAAATTATATGTAATTTGATGCAATTTTAGGTATAACTCTTCTAGATAGTGTCGATATGAAAGTGACAAAGGACGGAACCGAGTTGGTTCGAAGATCAGACAGTCGGGTCGGTAAAGGACAAAAGTTTGAAGTTCGTGAGAAAGAAAAAACAGAAGTCCATGCTCAGAGCTGCTGAATGAATTCCAGAGTTTGTGTATGATGACCATGGATCAGGCAGGAAAAAAGCTGGAGTTAGACGTATCACATTTGCCACATTCGCAGAGAGGTGTTGTGAAACGAATGATAGAAGAATACAAACCAATTATGAATGTTCACTGTCCGGTCAAGATTAAGATTTTGTTAAGCGATGATTTGCCATTTTTCAGCATCCTCGACGTATCGCTTTTAGTGAACAAAAGTTAGTTGACGAGCAGGTTCAGGAGTGGTTTGAACAAAGGATTATCAAGCCCAGTACTTCAGAGTACGCTTCTCCGATCGAACTCGTGGCAAAAAAGAATGGCCAGAAGCGATTGTGTTGCGACTATCGCAAATTGCATGAGAAAATAGTGAGGGACAAGAAGATGATGTCAAATCAAGAACGAACGATGTCAAAAGTAGGGTAAATTCGAATTTTTTTGATTCAAGAACGAAAGACTATATTCAAGTACGAATTATTCAATCCCGAAGTTCTACATTTAAGTCCAAGTACTCAAAAGTGCTTGAAGAAAGTGCGAAAGATATTGGTTTGAGAACGAAAAATTCTTTATTCAAGTATTAAAGTGTCTTAGTTTAAACTGTGCAAGTGATCAAATTAAGTATAAAAAACGTTCGTTTAAGCATGAACAGTTCTTAATTTAAGTACGAATAGTTTTAATTTAAGTCAGAAAAATTCGTAGTTAAAGAATGAATACTCTTATTTTCAAGAACGAATTATTTTTCATGTAAGAAACAAATATTCTTATTTGGAGAGTAAACCATTCTTCTTTTAATGAATATTTTAATTTAAGAACAAATAATGTTTTATTCAAGAAATCAATATTTATTTGATGAATAAACAATTCTTTTCTTAAGTACAAAACGTTTTTAACTTAAGAATATAATTTCATAATGAAAGGTATTTCAGTATTATATCTGATTCACTTCTTAATATTTAAAAGTACAACTTTTGTATTGTATATTTTGACATACATAAAAACAATTTGTCTTAAGAAGCTTATACATATTTAACAAGAGTTTTATCATTATTTACAGGATATAAATGCAAAGGAGCAGTGTCGAATTCACTTAACTTTCTAATACAATATTCTTTAGCAGAGCCAATTACGTATGCACGAAAATGTTTATCAAAGTTTGTAATTTCAATTTGTTGGCATATAACGTAAGCTTCGTTGTTGTAGACAGTAAAGAAATTAATTTTAAATAACTCAAAGTCACTTAATATTACACCTAAGTAGTAATTGATTTTGTACCGAGCTCCTTTAAAAATTAAGATATCATACAAATGGAATTTGTTGCAGTCCGAAAACTTTTTCTTTAACAAATTATTAAAATTATTAAATTATTGTTGATGGCTTCCTCAACTATTGCGTTGATCAGCCAAATTCTATCCACCTCAACAAGGTTCCCTTTATTAATTAACGTTTTTCCATGCTCCTTCGCCTCTATAATCGAACGAATGCTCTGCAACAAAAATAAATTGTTCATTTTATATATACAAAATTAAAAAAAAAAATTATAATTTATAAAAAATAATTACCTTGTGGAGTAAAAATTGGTCTCGTTTTCGTTTTGGCGTGCGCTGACCTTGGTAATTTTCTAAATAAAATTTTGTGTTAAAAACTACTCTAAGAAATGTCTATTATTAAACTTACATTTTTTTCTCTCCAAATTGTAAGCTTCCGATTGAACAGCATACGCAGTCCCAATTGGGGAACTGCTTCCTTTAGCTCCTCCTCTGTCACACTTTCTGATAGTGACAAAGTCACTCCAGCTTCTGTATGCAATTAATATAAAAACAATTAATATGATTGTTCTAAGAAGCAAATACCAATACGCGAACTAAAAAAATACAGCAACAAACAGCAAAAGTATGCATGTACATGTGTGCACGCGAATTTACAGTTCTTTTTGACTCCTTCTTTTTTTACTAAGAAAAAAAAAGCAACTGTACCGCACTGAGTTCCGAAAAAGAGGAATAGAAAACAAAAAGGAACGGTAAAGCGCTCGTTCACATTTATACATATGTATGTATGTATGTGCCCTTGTAAAAATTTCCGTCAGCCTTTTTATTTATTTTTTATAAACTCCGATTTAACACCAATTCTAATTTTTACTAGTTTTTATTGGAAAAAGACGCGATAACTGGCACAAGAATGTTTTGCATTGTTATATGTGTCTGCAACGTTTTACCGTTGCTTTTTTCTTTCCATTTTATTTTGTCTTTTTCGGAATCAGGAAAGAGGCACATAAGCACATGAACGAAAATGTAATTCGCGCGAAATTTAATTTTATTAACGACTACTCCGTTTTGTTGTAAATTATAGTATTTGTTGTTTTTACTTTAATTCGTAAGTTAACTTAATTCACGCGAATTTTAATTTTATTGACGACATCGCTTCTCTTTTATGTTACCACATTTGCTAATAGTTTATTGTTTCACATTAATGCACTATTACATACCCTGCAGGTACGGCAGCACACCCAGCATTCCCATTTCTTCCAACGCGTCCTCCAGCTTTTTGGGCGATTCTCTTTCCATTTTTTTACGCTGCGACGCGGATCTCTTACTTGCACTTCACGTTTTAAAATAAGGCAGCTTTGCGATCGACTAGCCGAAAAGAAGATATCGACCGATAACACTGATGTGTATCGATATACACAAATGTGCTCGATTGTACAAAATTAACGTATAATCGTATGACTGCTAGTGAAACAATGCATAATTTATAGATTTAAATGTTTTTTTTTATAATTCTGTTTTTATTTATAGACATTATAATCAGAATTAAAGCTATAAAAAATATTTTCTCTGTGTGTTAAAAAAAAATTTTAAATACTATTATCAAGTATGACCCGTACTTATTCTGTACACGTTCGTCCTAAAAATTTTAAGAATTATTCGGCCGATTTTCAAGAACGTTCTTGCTAAAATTATTCGTTCTACTTTTTCCTGGGTGTAGTCATTCAGAAATTGTTTTTGTTTTTGTCTACCAATACGAGAATTCAAATATGTAACACTAAGAGGAGACCCTTAGGCCAAAACACAATATAAATATCGAAAACATCGATGCTCGCAAACAAATTGACATGTTACTTTAAGTATGTTACAAAATAAAACTAAGTTATTGGCATACCTTTGGGGCACATTTTGAATTTAATTTAAAATTTTAATGTGATAATTTTGGTCAAGCCATTATTTGATGTACTCTTGTTTTCAAGTGTTGTTTCTTGTGTATGATTTATGTTTAAGATTTTATAACGTTAGTATGTAAGACAAAATGATTAATGTTTAATGTATTATACCCAAAGTGAGTGGTGCCATAAACGAAAAGCTTATTCTAGCCAGTTGCACTGGCGTAAATTGAAAATAAACCAAATTAAAATTAAAACAAAGTGTCTTAAGGGCGTAACTGTCTAGAAGCCTTAATTCTATGCATTTTTTCAAGTAAGGAAAAAAGGAATGAAAAATATTTTTAAAATACAATAAACAAGAAAAGAAGTAAACTTCGGCAAGCCGATGTTTATATACCCTTGCAGCTATTGCAAATATGAAATATTCTTGAAAACTTTAAAATTATGATTTACTTGAAGCTGTGATGATTTGCAGCTCAATTATTTGATAGTTTCTATGAAAGCTACATGATATTGTTTTCCGATTTCAATAAAATTAAAAGCGTAATTTTGAACTGTCAAATTATTAATTAATCAAATAGAATTTCAAAAAAAAATTACAAAATAAAAAAGTTAAATTTAAAAAAAAAATGTTTAATATTTTTATTGTTCCCAAGGGAGCTATAGTAGTCCGATTTTGATGAAATTTAAACCGTAATTTTGAAATATTAACCATTGCTTTATGTCGAAGAACTAAAAAAAAAATTAAAAAACAGCAAAGTTATATTTTTTTTTCATTTATCTTTTCGATTGTTCCTATGGGAGCTACATGCTATAGTCGTCCGATTTTGAAAAAATTCAAAACCTAATTCTGAAATATATAATCATTTCTAAATGTCGAAAAACTAATCAAAAAATTAAAAAACAGCTAAGTTATAATTTTATTTCATTTATTTGTTCCTTTGGGAGCTATATGCTATAGTCGTCCGATCCGGCTCGTTCCGACTTATATACAACCTGCAATAGAAAGTACAACTTTTGGGAAAGTTTCATGCAGATAGCTTTAAAACTGAGGGACTAGTTTGCGTAGAAACGGACAGACAGACGGACGGACGGACGGACGGACGGACAGACGGACATGGCTAGATCGACTCTCCGTGTGATGCTGATCAAGAATATATATACTTTATAGGGTCGGAAACGTCTCCTTCACTGCGTTGCAAACTTCTGACTGAAATTATAATACCCTCTGCAAGGGTATAATAAACAAATAAAAAAATTTGTATTGGCATTGAAGAATACAAAAGAAACATTTAGAAAAAAAACCAATTTTCGCCGTTTAAAAAAACGTCCTTATTGACATGATTTCAGCCCTTGTAGAGATCGGAAAAAAAATCAAACAAATTCTTCATTGGTAAAGATACCGTTACCGAGTTGACCACTTAAAAAAATAAAATAATTAAAAACAACAAAACGGCGCCGACTTTTTTTGTTTACCTTTTCGAATACTTATATTCAAAAAATTTTAAAGTCCGAGGAAGACGCAATACAAGGCAGTATAAACAAGATATATACCAAATTTCAAAGGAATCGGTTAAATAGAATATTTCAATATCATGTCGAAATAGTAGTTTCGAGAAAACAATTAGGAAACAATTCTAGTGGATCGGACGTTACTTCACAGAATTGGATGTCTCCAAAAATAATTCGAATTTTGAAAAATCCCTTAAATGATTCTTATGCTGACATAGTGTCTAGGCGTTGTCTTCTCAATCAACTACATATATGCACAGCTGGATCTTCAGTGCATATGCTGAAATACAATATTTACAAAAGTTAAGCTAAGTATAATGCATCGTTTAGTTTTTGAATGTGAATATTTAAAACAGGGACGAAATGATTACAAGTTTTATTAAAAAATTACTTTTTTACGATTATTTTTGAGTTGTACTTTTTACTCAAAAAATAACAGATATTTTTCAAGTTTTATAAAAATCTAAAAAAAAAAAATAGATTTTTTGTTGAGTTTTATTTACAGCTCTACAATAAATAATTATTCTATCAGTTTTATTTTCTGCTTGACAAATATCGATTAACAAAAAATAAAACTTATTCCTTGAGTTTTATTTTTCGATTGAAAATAAGTTGATTGAAAATAAAACTCGAACTCCAATATTTTTGAATAACCGACTGCCGAATAAGGGAAATGAAAATAGACTATGAGGACTACGGCCAACATTTTTGGAAGTCCTCCAGGAAAAAAAATTAAATTTTTAGTGAGCATGAGTAAAGGGGAAGTTGCGGAAACTTGCACAAACTTAGTAACTATTGAAAAGATGCCGTTTTCTGTATTGGGCTCGGAACCCTTTAAAGTGTTTACCGTGTAAATTTTTAGTGGTCTTGGTATGAGTGCAATAAATTCACGAAATGTAATTAAAGAAAAAATCCGGACGTCACTTAGGTAAATAGTTTTGGTTCCGAAAATCGAGGCAGCTACCCGTTGCAATCATGGCATATTAGGTATTAATGCACAATACTAAGATGCCAACCGTATTTGCTTAAAAACTTTGGGCCTAATTGAATAGCATAAACGACATACGGCAGCTAACCAATGTGAAGAGGTCGAGATTATATTGAATGATTTCAAATGATCAAAACATCAAGTGTTCTGCTTTCTGCGTTACAAAGGAAAGAACATGATAAGGGCAGTATGCCTGTTAAACCAGTGCGATTACAAGAACTACATACTACTAAACACCTTTGAACTTGGTACTCAAGAACTTGTGGGATGGTTCGAAGGGAGGCTTAGCTGAGGCCACCAGGCGGGTCGCAGGTTGCGGATAGCGAACGACCTTCTGGGAAGGTTAAGTTGCGAATAAGCGCAAGCAAATAAGCAACCCCGGACAAACAGCGGGTATACCGATGGTGGTATACCGACAAGACGCTTGTTTGGCCGTCTTAACACCATAGCCTTACACACCCCCTCCCTCACAGCTACCTACCTCCATCCTATCCCCCACATCTCACCTCGGTGCCAGACTAAGGTGTCATTCGACCCGTGCCGATAGTCGGCCTGGCTGGGGGCCCGGGTTAACAAATAGCCCAGTCGCAAATGGAGGGTTCAGGCAAGTGGCGACCGTCTGTCCTATCTACGCCTTACCCGGGTACGGCGGATCTCTGCCCGGGCGGACCATATACTTCTCCGCAACTCGTGGGACCCCATGAAACAGAACAAAAGTATAAAAATCCCGCAGGATATCCCTGCAACCGGTGTCGCAAGACACTTCGAGGAAAGATCCCTCGACGGCGACAGACCCCAGGCGGCAGCGCACCCGCCTAGGACTTCACCAGCAGCCCAGGCGAGAAGACCTGCACCACAGTCATTCCCAGCCAGGGATCGTGGTGTACCAGCAGGAGCTACCCTGCCGGCACGCCCACCTCTCGCGTCTGATAGGCCAACCTCTATCAGACAGCTGAAGAAGCAGGACGCTCTTCCAGCCCTGTGACAGCCCGGAGGACTGGACGACCCCAACAGGCGTGGCCTGCCAGGTTCAGAGGTAAAGTGGTACCTGAGGTATCTCATGCAGGGCATGACACCGGAGGAGGCCTTGAAGAAGGCAAAGGAGCCGAGGGAGCAGCCGGCATTGGGGACAGCACCGGCTGGCAAACGGGTGAACACCAGCCGCACACCCCCAACGGGCACCCCCAAGAGGTCTAGGCACGGCACAGGGGCTAGTGAGACATCCTCACGGGTCCCTGAGCAAGAGGGGCCTAGCACATTAGCAGCAGCGGCAGAAAAGGCAAAGGTGCAGGCCAGGAAGATCCCTTCCCAGCCCCACCAAAACCAGAAGCCGACAACCGCTGGAGGACGACCCTCTAGCTTGGTACCACCGGTCATCGGACCCCGTCCGACTTACGCGGAGGCTGCCAAGAAAGCCACGCTCATCAGGGTGGCCATACTCCCGGAGGGTTTCCCGGCGGCCAGCCTGACCGCAGAGAAACTATCCGGGCTCCAGGAGTCGGTCATGGACGAGATGCTCACGTCAGCGTGGAGCGGTCCCGTCGTGTTCAGGGGAATCCACTTCAGGGTGGGTTACCTGATTATTGACTGCCTAGATGAAGGCTCAGCTGATTGGCTCAAGTTTGCCGTACCTCAGCTGCGGACGTAGAAGGGAGTACCCCTAGAAACCCGCACGGAAGCAGACATCCCGGCAGCTTACAACGCCACGTTGTTCTGCCCGAGGAGCTCCGACCGGACCAATGAGGAGATTTTGGCCTTCATTGGTTTCCAAAACCGGGTCGAGACGGACGCCTGGAAGGTCATCTCCAGGAAGAACGACGGAAGGGACGAGTTAGTGGAGCGTGACCACAAGCTGAACTTCCGGTTTGGCCACGTCACCGTGAGCGGTCTGAAAAAGACTAAAAAAGCTCCGGAAGAGACGCCCAATGACGGCATATGTAAGGCTGTCGAGGATACCCTCGAACCACTGAATGTGGAGCCGAAGCTGCAGAGTGGGGGGCAGGATGGACAATCCATCACCAGCATGGACATTGGGGACGACCAAGGGGATGGACACCCTATGTCATCCCAAGAGCTGGCCCAGGAGCTCCCCCTGAACGACAGCTGCGAAGAAGCCGAGGTTACCGTGATAGACGGTGGTGGAGAGACTTGCTCTCTCTCACCAGACATCACGGAGCACCAAACCTCGGAGTGAGGGCTGCAACAAGCAGCACTCGGCTAGCCCAGGTAAACATCCATCGGGCCAAAGCAGCATCTGCTGTCTTGGCGAGGATGTTCACCTCCCAACACCTCGGGCTAGCCCTTGTACAGGAGCCATGGTGGCACCATGGCATAGCACCTCCCAGATCATGCATCGTTATAAGGAAAGATATCAATTATAGTATCTTTTCAGAGTTCATGAGCAGGGACTGCGTCGCCGTAACCATCAACGGCACAGAAGCTGCACCGAAGCTAGCAGTGGCCTCCGCCTACTTTGCCGGGGAGGAGGCCTGTCCACCGCCAGGAATACCCGGGCTAGTGGATCACTGCCGGACGAACAAGATCCCCCTCAACATAGGATGTGATGCCAACGCACATCACGTGATCTGGGGTAGCACGGATGTTAACAACAGAGGTGAACAATTACTAGAATTTATTTTAAACAACAACCTAGAGATCTGTAATGTCGGCGCCAGGCCGACATTTGTTACTAGGGTACGGGAAGAGGTGCTAGACATAACTCTAGTAACCAATTCATTTAAACCCCACATTAAGAACTGGCATGTGTCACCAGAAGAATCTATGTCCGACCACAGGACAATTTTGTTTGAGGTAGCCTTACAACACAAAAAGATGCAAGCCTAAAAGAAACCCCAGAAAAACAAACTGGGACAAATTCAGGTCGACTCTAGAGCTCAATCTTTCCAACGAACCGTCAGGATACCCTAGACATCCCTTGTAGTTAGATAGAGCGGTAGACAACCTAGGCCACAAGATAGTAAATGCCTTTGAAGACAGTTGTCCTCTAGGCAGACAGAAGCGGAAAACAGACGCACCATGGTGGAATGCTAGTCTTGAACGACTACGAGTAACCACTCGGAAGCTCTTCAACAAACCAAAAACTGATAGGAACTGGGAACTATACAGGCAAAGCCTGACGCTCTACAACAAAGAGATCAGGAAGGCCAAACGGAAAAACTATAGGAACTTCTGTGAGGCAATAAGTAACGTCAACGAGGGCGCGAGACTGCACAAAGCAATGGCTAAAAGTGCAACGGATAGTAATTTTGCCCTGAGGAAAGGGAATAACACCTTCACCTCCACGGATCGGCAGAAATTAGAATTGCTATTTGACACGCATTTCCCGGGGAGTACTCCCAATACGGGAAACATAAGGCGTGATCAACATAGAACCCCTAGGACAGTAGCCAGTGACTGGGCAGCAGCCAAGTCTATAGTTACGACCGAGAAACTCAAATGGGCTATTGGAACCTTCCAACCATTTAAATCACCAGGATTAGACATGATCTCTCCTGCTTTCTTACAGCAGGGGCAGGAACTACTCCTAACCCGCCTAAGAAGACTAATGGTGAGCAGCCTAGCCCTTGGGTACATCCCAAGTGCATGGTGCAGCGCTAGGGTGGTCTTCATCCCCAAGATCGGGAAGAAAGACATCACCAGCCCAAAGTCCTTCAGACCTATCAGCTTAACTTCGTTTTTTCTTAAAACGCTGGAAAAACTGGTAGACTACAATATCAGAAGAACAGCTCTCAGAGACTATCCGTTGCAAAACACACAGCATGCATACAGAGCAGGCCGTTCAACAGACACTGCACTTTATCAACTATGTCGCGCCCTAGAAGGGGCAATTGACAGCAAAGAAAAAGCTATCTGTGCTTTTCTAGACATAGAGGGAGCCTTCGACAACACATCACATGATGCAGTTCGAGCTGCCCTGTCCAGAAGGAACATAGACATTACTACGAGCAAATGGATTGGCAACCTACTTGAATCCAGGCAAGCAACATGTACACTGGGTTCGGATAGAGTGACAATTGCAACCAGCAAAGGCTGCCCGCAAGGAGGAGTACTGTCCCCTTTGCTATGGAGTCTGCTAGTAGATGACCTTCTCAGCAAACTTGCTGGTAAAGGAATCCAATGTCAGAGATACGCCGATGACATCGTGATAATCGCCAGAGGCAAATTTGAAGCGACACTCTGCGACATCGTCCAACTCGGACTAAAGACAACGCTAGACTGGTGCAGGGAGGTTGGACTCAACTTAAACCCTGCTAAGACAGTCATCGTTCCTTTCACAAGGGAGTACAAACTACAGAGAATGAGACAAATCTCACTGCTAGTAACTCCTATAGAAACTAGCCGAGAGGTTAAATATCTAGGAATCACCCTGGATAGTAAGCTGAATTTCGCTTCCCATGTCCAGGCCTCAGATAATACGATGGCTATACTTAATGATTGTGAGACCAATCCTCACTTACGGAACACTTGCATGGGGCAAACGAGCTAAGCTCACCAGCATGCAAAACCAGCTCGGAAAGCTACAAAGACTTGCCTGCGTATGCATGACAGGGGCAATGAGGACCTGTCCTACAACTGCCTTAGAAATTCTGATGGAGCTAACACCACTCCACTGTGTGATTGAAATCCAACGCAAAGCTACACTCCTTAGAATAAGCACTGAGGGCACATGTAGTGGTTGCATTCTAAATAACAGGGATGCGACTAATCTGTTAGGTGAGGTGCCCCTAATACTCCACCCTAGGGATGAAATGACAGCCGAACTAATCTTCGAGCAGAACTTCACAGCACACCTAGGCAATAAGAAAGATTTGACCACATTGTCTGAAGTGCACCCGATGGCTAAACACACCATTGCATGGTACACAGATGGATACCTGTCACAATAAGGCACGGGCCTTGGAGTGGAAGGGCCTCGCATAAAATACCACGAATCTCTTGGCCAATACACCAGCATATTCCAGGCTGAGGTATGTGCCATTGGACGTTGTGCAGAGCTCAACATACAGCGTGGATACAAGGAAAAGGACATATCGATCCTTTCGGACAGCCGAGCAGCAATTACTGCTTTACATAGTAACAAAATCACCTCGAAGCTAGTCCTAGAGGTGAAGAGTAAGCTAAATATACTGGGCAGCCGAAACAGGCTGGCCCTCAGATGGATTCCGGGACATAAGGATATATCCGGAAATGAACTTGCCGATAAAATGGCAAAACTAGGAGCCGAACAGCCCCTGATAGGCCCAGAGCCCTACTGTGGCATAGGGAGGCACAACATAAAAGAATACCTTAGGAAAGAGGAAGGCGCTATGAGACAAGAACACTGGAGAACCAGAACTCTTACACCTGAGATCCTAGAAAGAATCAACCCATTAAAACTCCTCGACTTTATTCGAGGAAGTGGGTTGATATCTGAGCTGTAGGCTCTGAATGGGGGTACAATAGATCTTACAGGTCGCGGTACACTGAACACCCCGATATTAATAAATAAATAAATAAATAAACACCTTTGAAGTGTATATAAAATTCCAAAAAGCGATAATATATGACTTTAAACAAATAAATTTCAGGTTTTTAAGCAAAACGTCGAGAGGTATTGGCTATAATTCGATGGTAATTCCATTTCTTTATTCTTTTAGTGATATTGCTGCAAAATAACAATTTATTATTATTATTAACCTGCGATGTTCGACGTGACGTCACGTCGAACCTGACGTAACTTCTAAATGTTCGACGTCCACCAATGCAATCATCTCTCACACGTATTCTTAACTGTTTGAGCTCAAACATATTTTCTAATTCCACTCAGTATCGATAAAATATACTCTGTTATTCAAATAACAGGCTCTGTAAAACTTGTTTTTCGTATGGACTTGAGCTGTTATGCTGGCTTGGGCTATTTCATTGGTTTGATTTGCTTGTTTGATTTCGATTTGAAAATGAAATCAGAATTTTGATTTTTAAGACAGGCAAAACTAAATTGTATTTTTAAAGTATTTTAAAAATATTTGTTTTGTATAATAAAATTTGTATTAAAAATATTAAGTAACAAAAAAATGTATATAATTAAAAAATGAAATTTAATCCCAATTGCTACGTTTTTACACTTTTACATACTAAATAATTTATTTCGTTATGTTTTATTATAATATTAAGTAAGTTCCACTGCTAAGAAATAGAAGTCCTAATACATTTTTAATAATTTAAATTTTTTTCATTCTAATAATTTTATTAAAAATTATAGAATTGCTGTTATTTTGTATTTATTATTCGTTTTATTATTGTATATATCTAGTAGCTTTTGTCTAGAATGATAACTATAAATACATTGCATTTTACATTTAAAGGTGTTTTACTCAGGTAAATTTTTAGCATTTTACGCATGCTTTGGTGTGACCAACCATTTTTCTATCCTCTTTCTAAAAGCTAATTGAAATAAAATATAGAAATATATATAGAATTTTGTATTTAATTTAAAATTCTAATATCGTATTAGTAAAATAAACAAAATAAACAAATTATAATCTTTAAGCTCAAATATCGGCACTCTTATTTTACTGGAGCGTATTCAAAAGTGAGGAAAATTGACAGGAAGAACATTAAGTAAAGCAATGCAGGAAACGTCTCTTTCTTATTTTTCATTTGTTTGAGTGTCTGAGTGTGAAAAAATATCTCCTTCCGCTTTTATGCTCTTTACTCAATGCTTTATAAAAAATTGTACAGTGATCGGATTTACTTCAAGCGCCGTTTTGTTCGATACCCTAATATCCCCCTCATAATACCCTGATACCCCCTCGTAAAAGTCCCCTCCTTATTTGCAAAATTTGTCCTACTCTCTAGGTTATTTTTAAAGATTTAACACAATAACAGTAAATATCAGAGAAATTAATTTAATGACAACGAAAATCAAGGCCTGTCAACATCAGAAGTTTTGTATGTTTAAGAGGGCTTATTGAATTGAAGAAATTATTAAACAATTAGTATAAAAATGTTATAATTTTTTTATTTAAATACAATTTTTGAGACTTTAAAAATGCATTGTACCCAATTGTGCAGGTTACATTGTGGCCTATTTTTTTTCCTAAAAAGGAAAATACAATGAAATGGTTGTAAAATCTTAAAATTCAATCTGCACTTGCACTTGCAGCGTGACCAGGTACACACTTCCATAGAGTAAGAAATGTATAGAGGCACCATTTGCATAGAGCAAGAATTTCTTACTCTATAGTACCTCTATACATTTCTTACTCTATGTCTATGCTGTGGGCAAAAAGTAAAGTGAATTTGTTTGCCCACAAAAGAAAGTTAATATATTGAAGGTTCAATTAATTAATCAGGGTTTTTAAAGTCATATGCTGCCTTTGGAAATTCTACAAAATTAATTGCACTTTCAAAATTTCTATTAATACTTAAAAAAATTAATTAATTTTGTTTTTTTTTAATTATTTAATTTTGTACCAGTGCATAACTCAGAACTTACCACTTGGCAAAAAAAAAATGCACTTTGTTGCATACAAAATTGTCGTTGCGTTGAAGGCTTGCAAAAAAAGGGATGCCTATTGAGAACCATATTAAATTGTTTAAGGAAGTCAATATAAATTTAGGTGACTGTTTTTTATGCAAACTGCACCAGTTAGAATAAAAAAATATAATAGATGAAAGCAAACATTCAACGCAACTTAATGATACAATTATTTTATGTGATGGATTAAGCTTTCCCAATCAAGCCCAGGTATCGAGCTCGCCTAATGGAAATTCTTCGCAAAAGGAATCAACTCGCCAAAAAATTTTAAAATTGTAGAAGAAGGATTGAGTTTTCGACATGGATTGCGATCTCCCAGTCATGCCCAGGTATCGAGGTCTCCAAACAGATTGAGTTCTTCTGGTAGCTTTCATCCCAAAAGCAATGAGAAAAACAGAGCTTTGCTAAACGGAATTGGATGAAAATATCAAATTATTACCAGAAATGATAATTTTGAAGAGCCATCGTTTTGCGACTACTGTGGCAGTACCAGTAGTCTCCACAGCATAGAGTTAGAACTATATTTCCTACTCTATGTCAAAAGTAAACAGAGAATTAACAAAACACTTAAATTCGGTTCCGTAGAGATTTTCAGAAGTGAAAAGTGGAACAGGTCTGGGAAATTCGAACCCGTGTGTAATTTGGAACAGGCTGTCGACAGCTGTTTATACTGTTCGTGCCGCGCTCTGCCGCTGCTCTGAACATCATAAGGCATAAAAACGAGCTGGTCGAGTTGCTTCAAACTCTGTAATTTCGTAAGTTTTACTTTAATATTCTTAAAATTTTGACACCAAAGCAATTATATTATAGAACATAACAAACAAGAAAGGAAGCAAACTTCGGCAAGCCGAAGTTCATATACCCTTGCAGCTATTGTTAGAATTAAATATTTTTGAAAACATTAAAATTATGATTTACTTGCGTATTTGTTTAAAAACATTGATGCTGTGATATTTTGCAGCTCAATTATTAGATAGTTATTTATATATTTTTATTATTTCTATGGGAGCTGTATGATATAGTCGTCCGATTTTGTTGAAATTTAAACCGTTATTCTAAAATATTTAACCATTACTATATGTCGAAGAACTAAAAAAAAATTTTAAAACAGCAATGTTATAATTTTTTTTTGTATTTTTTCCGATTGTTCCTATGGGAGCTATATGATATAGTAGTCCGATCCGGCTTGTTCCGACTTATATACTACCTGCAATAGAAAGACAACTTTTGGGAAAGTTTCATGCAGATAGTATTAAAACTGAGAGACTAGTTTGCGTAGAAACGGACGGACAGACGGTCGGACAGACAGACGGACGAACAGACGGACATGGCTAGATCGACTCGCCTAGTGATGCTGACTGAAATTATAATACCCTCTGCAAGAGTAGAAAAATATACGTAAAACAAACAAATACAAAAGTACGGAGGGTTTGTAAGAAAATACAAAGAGATTGAAACTCTCATAATCGTAAGAATTAAATTGTTAACTTCGAAAATTTAATTGTAATACTTTTTTATAAGACCGTATCGAAAGGCAGTAGCTAAGATATCATGTAACAAGTTATTTTGGTATGGATATTAAACATTTACATGTTATAGCCCCAATAATTCCGTCTGGTTTAGTGCGCGTTATCTCTTAGTTTAAATGTCAGCCAGAAAAAGCTTTTTTAAAAAACTGGTTTTCCAAATTGGAAAATGCAAATTGAACATGAAAGGAAGCGATCTTTGGTTAGCCGAAGTTTATATACCCATGCAACCATTTCAAAAATTAAATATTCCTTAAAACAACAATTTTCCGATTTTTAGCCCATATGCTTTTATGACACATATATGCCATTGTTGTCCGATTTTCATAACCGTAATTCAAATATAATAAACCATTACCATGTATCGATACCTTCTGCAAGAGTATAATAATCGTCAAAAAAGTTCAACGTGACTACCTGATCCTCTTTTCTTGCAATGCGAAAGCTCGTTGTAAAATTTCAGTAGAGTATTGCTTTGATTAGAAAATTATTTTTTGTTTTACTGGGACTTAATCCGCTATTTCTTTGTATATAAAGACTTCCCACAGTTCGATTAAACTGCTCATATGACTGGCACAAAATTAATGGTGTCAGTGGAAGCGTCTGTGTTATATTACCGACGTTTGTTTATAGTGGCAGCTAGTCGACAATATCAAGTTCGAAAAGCGGCAGGTAGCATCCAGCTATCGCTTTGGGAATTCGGTACTGATAAAACTTTTTAAAGAACACAAGCCTAATCTTGATGTGCAATTGCAGTCATATACGCTATATAATAGGCAGAGCTTTAAATTACGCTCTCATACGTATTTTAGTTACTGGCACGGGTGGAAGTTAGCTTAACCGATTACCGAAATTGAACAAATCACGATTTGTTATTCTTCCAGCTCGAAAAGAAATTGTTTAATATATTCAAAAGCGCGAACACGACTAAGAGCGACAGAATGAGCGCAGACCATAAAGGTGAATGAACTAACAATCCCAAAATCATGACTAAAACAATGCAAAACCAAATTAACAATAACAAAACGTAACAAAAGAATGCAATCAATGGCACAAAAGATAAATAAATATGGTATTTGCTTTCAACAACAAAAATATTAATGTATTTTGAAATCATTAAATAGTGGATTAGAGGATAAATAAATAAAAAATAGAATATGTTTTATCGGTTTGGATTTTTTTTCGTGTTATCTATAAAGTATTTGTGTGTATCGCAAGCTTTTGGAGCAAACAAAAATAAAAAAAAGTGAAACTTGTCGAAAATGACTTAAGCTGATAAAGCTATGCAATCGGAAAATTTAAGCCTTCTCGATATTAACGCTAAAGTTTGCTTTTTTTAATTAATTTGAAATTTACTTTAAAAATAAAAAAAAATTTGTTTTGTTCGAGTTCCTCAGTTTTTTAAAAAGTATCAACAATTTTAATTTAAGATTTTTTTTTAAAAAAAGATGGTAATCGAAGTAAGAGTTGTTTTGGAGAACAAATGCATTCATTTAATTGTTAAATAAAAATTTTCTTGAAACAATAAACACAATTTAAACAGTTTAGGAGACGAACATTTTTTTGCCTGTCCGGATTTCTTTGTTCTGTAAGAATTAAGCTGTTTTTTTAGTGTTTATTGTAAGTTAACATTTATGTTGGTATCAAAGCTTATCAATGACCGTTTGTGATCGGTCTCAACCAGAGGCACAATTTCTCATAATTGATTGTTAGTGGTTACATGATTGTCATATTGTTTTAATGATTAGTTTATCGACGGTAATATTTGTTTGCAATCGGTTTGATAGTACCTTCGTAAGTTGTCCGACGGGCGCTGTTTTTTTGCTGACACTCCCTGATTTATTAACATATGTATATAAAGGACACATAAAAAATATATACGTTAGTCTCAAAATAATTTTAAAAAAATACTTTTAAACGATTACTTTCAAGCAGGGACTGTAACAATTATAGTTTTTATTATAAAATAATAAAATTATGAAATAACAATTATTCTATTAATTTTTAATTTTAAAATCATTTTTAATTATTAAAATTAATTGAAATAATAAAAACAAAACAAAATTATTAAATTTAAATTACTTTTATTTCCAACTTTTATAAAAAAAATTTAACCATAATTTGTATTATAAAAACTAAAAATAAACGTTATGGTCCAATTTTTCGGGAAAAAATGAAATAAAAAAATTAATTTACATATCTTTGAACCGAAGGAGCCAGAGTCAATATCGGACTATATATATGATCTACACACTAACACCTCTCAGATGATGTACATATAATATTATATTCGCCCAGTGAAATATAAAATAATTATTATTATAATTAAATTTTTGTAAGAAATAATTTATGTTGTTTTTTTATTCAGTTTTTGCAATATATATATACAAATTTCTAATGAAATAAGCTATCGATAACCGAAATCGGTTAAACAAAACTGGAGATAAAAAATAAAATTGGCATGAAAACAGGGGAAGTACGTTATTTAAGCTTAAAAAAAAAATGGTAATGTAATTTTTTAAAACAGGGAGTCTCATTTGCACTAAAATAACAAGGTTTGATCTCTGGAGGATTTCATCGATTTAAATTTGTAAGCCATTGTAATACATGGCGCAGCGATATAAAAATACGTCTGTTGTTGCCAATTTTTATTGTGATTGCTAAACATGTAGGCATAACAATTGTAATATATGTAGTAAAACAACTATTTATATATTTATTTATTTATATTTATATTTATTTATTTAAGAATATATAAGAATTCTCGTTTCATTTCAATTTTTTTTATTTTTGTATCAGGTTGTCATTGTTTTTATTTTAGGAAGCTATATATTTCATATTTCAAAAGTATAATTATTTTTTATCGCAGGATTTAATAAATGAAATTTTGTAACTTGTGAATATTCCTGATCGTAATAAAGAGTTTTTGTTTGATAAATTACACTGATCCACAAAAAATTAGACCAAGACTAATGGTAAATGATCCCGAAAGGAATTTTTCTGTAGATCTTTAATTCCAAATTGAAACTTCCCAGCCTGTCTTAGTTATGGGTCAAAGTTTAAAAAATGTATTTTTTATTGATTAAGGCCTAATATTCATTTTATTAGCTTGAATACGGCTCATTTTTTGGCGAGTGCTTCCTCCAAATTGTTTGTTTCATCAATTTAATAATACTTCGGTGGTTTTGTTTCCTTTTCGACAAAGATGTACAAAGGAAATATGTGGAACCCAAAACTTCCCTTAGTGCTGTCCAGGTCATCCAAAATATTTGTCATTACTTTTTTGTATGTATACTGTGAAATTTTGTCTTTAAAATATTAAAATTAATCTTCCGCACACTTAACAAATCAAATCTGGTTAAATGAAAATATTTAAATTTTTTTGAGGAATCTTACCTGACAAATTTTAATTTCGCCTACTATATGCTGCTAAAGGTTTTTGTCAGCTGTTTTGCCTTAAGACTAGACACTTATCAGAACTGGTATTCTGGTCCACGTATAAATTCTTTGTTATAAAGCCTTAACAGGTTTTTAAAAGCAAATAAAAAGTTTCGTTTTCGGATTAGTGTTCTGCAGACAAAATCTTTTCAGTATCATAAGGGTTTTGTCTTGGGGTAAATAAGAGTGCAGACTTTACAAACGATGTTATCAATAGCTTTTTTTTCTACGTGTACACATAGGTCCTGTGATCGGCATCCGCCACCTGCAGGCCCTACTGCTTTTTCTGGCCATCGTCGTGAACTACACAGCTCGACTTAGCGTGAGTGTGGCCGTGGTGGCCATGACGGATGCAGCTACTACCAATCCGAGCTTTCCGGTGAGTGCGGTTTGCTAGGCGACTGAGTGACTCAGTTCTCAAAGAAATTCGTTCTGCAGGAGTACGATTGGACCGGTGCCCAGAAGTCATACGTCCTATCCAGCTTCTACTGGGGCTACATCATCACCCAGTTTCCGGCCGGATTTCTAGTTCGCCGTTTCGGGGCCAAGGCAGTGCTACTCATTCCAGCGCTAGCCACAGCCTTCCTCAGCGGTCTCACGCCCTACTGTGTGGCCTGGGGCGGCTGGCAGGCCTTTAGCACCATCCGCTTCGTGGAGGGCCTCTTCCAGGGTCTAATATTTCCGTGCATACACGAGCACCTGGCAAAGTGGTCTCCGCCAGAGGACCGCAACCGGTTGGGCGCCTTCGCGTACTCGGGAGCCGACTGCGGGTCGGTGTTGGCCATGGCCAGCAGCGGTCTGATTGCGAACGGCTCTATGGGCTGGCCAGGAATCTTCTATGTTTCGGCGGGCACCTGCGGGCTGTGGTGCCTTCTCTGGGTGACACTTGGTGCAAACAACGCTCCCAGCTCGCGTCTGATCGGCGCACCGGAACGGGAGCACATCGAGCGCTCGATGAAGCGGCCCGATGGCTTCCACGCCCAAAACATACCCATCCCGTGGCGGGCCATCTGGACATCAGTTCCCTTCTACGCCCTGCTGATCGTGCGAAGCGCCCAGGGCTGGGCCAACTCGACAATGCAGCTGCAGACACCTTCCTACATGCACGGCGTCCTGGAGATGGACATCAAAAGTAACGCGCTCTACTCGGCCCTGCCCTTCCTGGCCATGTGGGGCATGTCCTATGTGTATTTGGTCTTCGCGGATGTGGCCATGTCGCGGCATTGGATGTCTCTGACCACACTGCGCAAGTCAATAAACACAGTTTCCTACTGGGGACCGGCGGCGGCGCTCATCGGAATCGGGTTTCTGGACAAGAGCCAGGCCAGTCTGGCCATCGCCCTGATGACAATCAACGCCGGATTAAACGCCGGCTCTGGGATTGGTAGCATCCTGACAATTATCGACATGTCGCCTAACCACTCGGGCATGCTGATGGCCATTGTAAACGGCATTGGCAACATCTTTCCGCTTTTAACGCCGCTCTTAGTGGGGGTAATTGTCACCGAACCGGTGAGTACATTTTGCCCCTTTTTATGTGTCAATCTGACTCCATTAAAAGGTAAAAGTCTCTAATAATAAGATCATCAAGTCTAGACCTACGGGGATTCAAACTGATATTTTGAAATTGCATATGTACTTTTAGGTGTCAATATACCATTATTCATTATGCTTCAAGTATTAATATGGTGCTGACTTGAAGAGTTTCTAGGATAAATGATATATGCCCCAAGTAGATTTTAGGATCAATATGACACCCAAAAAATGTTTAATATTGCTTAAAGGTGTGCTGCCTTTGCTTAGTCATTATCAATTCGCTCAAGTATTACATAGTTTATGAGAATCGTGACTCTCTAATGCATTCTTGAAATATAACAATACAATACCGTGAAACACGGCGTGGGAGGTATGATGTCTTGGGACTGAACTTCCACAAATGAGTACGGAATTTGGTATTTTTTGATGAAAATTTAAAGGGAATCGGCAATACATTTAAGTTGTATCAGGACTATGACTCTAAGTACAAAGACCACAATGGCAAGTTCGCCTGATCCCAATCCTATTGAGAATTTGTGAATTGAGTTGGACCGCCGTGTACACAAAACGCCAGGATCGGCCGTTTCGGACTTAAAGAACTGCTTCGGGAAGCGTGGGCAAAAATTGGTCAAGAATATATTCAAAAAGCTCTTTAAAACATGCCAAAACGTGTATCATACCAAATACTAAATTAAGAATTATAAGACAAAACCGAATATTAAAGTAGCCAACATTTGACATTTTTTATGTATCTTCTTACTTTTAATTTCAAATACAACCTTAATATATGTACCTACATGAATAGGTGATTAAACAAACTTTAAATTTCCACTTAAAAAATAACTTAAAAAAAGCATTTTTAGACAGTTAGTGGTTAAGGGATCTGCTAATTTTTAATTTATTGAATTGTGCATTTTTATATTATCTTTCAAGTTATGTCCAAAGTGTTGGCTATGACTTCCCAATCCCCCTTGATTGCGTTATTTTCTCAATGTTTGCGCCATGACTTTCAACGCAATAGACTAATAAAAAAAAGAAAGGAAGCAAATTTCGGCAAGCCGAAGTTAATATACCCTTGCAGCTATTGCAAAAATTAATTATTTTTGAAAACATTAAAATTATGATTTACTTGCGTATTTGTATGTTTAAAATCATTGAAGCTATGATGATTTACAGCTCAATTATTCGATAGTTCCCATGGCATATATATATATATATATCGTTTTCCGATTTTAATAAATTATGAGTAAATCAAAACGAATTTTTTAAAAAAATTACAAAATAGAAAAGTTACATTTTTAAAAAACTTTTTTTTGTAATATTTTTATTATTCCCATTGGTGCTTTATGTAATGGTCGTCTGATTTTGATGAAATTTAAACCGTAATTTTAAAGTATTTAACCAATATTATTTTTCGAAGAACTAAAAAAAAATTAAATAGCAGGAAATTTACAATTTTTTCATTTATTTTTCCGATTGTACCTGTGGGAGCAATATGCTATATTCGTCCGATCCGGCTTGTTCTGACTTATGTACTACCTGCAATAGAAAGACATGTTTTGGGAAGGTTTGAGAGACTAGTTTGCGTAGACGGCCAGACTGACAGACGGACATGACTAGATTGTCACTCCTAGAGATGCTGATCAAGAATATATATACTTTAAAGTGTCGGAAATGAATCCTTCACTGCGTTGAAAATTTCTTACTGAGGGTAAATTATTTTAATTTGATCCATTGTACCATATATGCAATTGCATACACACACACAAATTTCAACTGGTGAGAGTTATAATAAAACACACACATATTAATATTAGTCGTCTTAACATACATGTATTTATTTAAATATACTACAAAACGTTATTTGGTCATATAAATTGTTTTTAGGGACTTTATAGTGTTGAAAAAAATATCTAACTTACTATAAGTATGTAATGATGTGGTATTTGAGTGAAAGAGGCATGGAGCGCTGTGAACATTAATTTATTTTAATTTATATCCTAATAAATTTAAATTAAATCTTAATGTATTACGGATAATTGTTAACGACAGCAATGCTAATATGCAATACTTTATATTTGGTTTTTCCGTGTGAAAAACATGGTGTGCTCAAATCTAAACCACAAACAGACATCGTTTGACCTTGGGACTTATTAATAGTCATTGCAATTGCCAATCTTATCGGAAATTGAATACGTTTTAGTTGAATTGGCACATCTGTAGGTATAATATTTCACCATCGAACTTGCCATTTACAAATGCTGTCTTCCATAACGTTTTTCATTCATTTTTGAACGACTAATCGCGTCCTGTTGCACAGCCATGGCTGTTTAAAATATCAAAGCAAAATAATCGGAGATCCAACCTTCAATTGTAAATTATGCGGTGGCATGCCTAGTAGAAATAGTGAGTCCAAAAATCTGTAGGAAAATTTACAGCTTTGCTGGCATCGCAAACTTTATCAAGACATTTGTATGACACCAATTTTCCTGGCAACAACTGTTTTATCTTCCAATTTAAATTGTCAACGTCCACATTTTTTTGCTGGATGTGTGCAACAATTCAGTCAATAAAGCATCCATTTCGCCGACGATCCGTCTGGCAAAAAATGAATCAATGTTTTTGTAGCCACAACGTGCATCCACACGATTGGCAGGTGCGCTTCCCGAATCCTCGCCGCTCATAAAGTAGTAGTTTGGCATTGGCAGCAATGGGCCCATTTTATGATAAACTTGACTTCTGATTTTGAATGTAGAACTATATGGTTGACCATTTGCATTAGTGTTTTAAACTATTAATGCTGCTCCGAATGATGTCATTTGAAAGCAAGAATTCAATTTTCGAATTAGCTTCAGTAAAAACAAGAAAGGAAGCAAACTTCGGCAAGCCGAAGTTCATATACCCTTGCAGCTATTAAATATTCTTTATTTTTCCGATTGTTCCTATGGGAGCTATATGCTATAGTCGTCCGATTTTGGTGAAATTTAAACCGTAATTCAGAAATATTTAACCACTACTATATTTCAAGGGCTAAAAAAAAAAATTAAAAAAAAAAAAGTTATATTTTTTTTATTTATTTTTCCGATTGTTCCTATGGGAGCTATATGCTATAGTCGACCGATCCGGCTCGTTCCGACTTATATACTACCTGCAATAGAAAGACAACTTTTGGGAAAGTTTCATGCAAATAGCTTTAAAACTGAGAGACTATTTTGCGTAGAAACGGACGGACAGACGGGCGGACAGACTGAGGGACAGACGGATATGGCTAAATCAACTCTCCTAGTGATGCTGATCAAGAATATATATACTTTATAGGTTCGGAAACGTCTCCTTCACTGCGTTGCAAACTTCTGACTGAAATTATAATACCCTCTGCAAAAAGAATCTGGATCCGTGCCGTTAAGTAAACCGTTCAATTTCTCATGTGGTGCTTAAATTTCAGATAGTTTGAGAGCATGTGTCTTTTCTTGTTGCAGTTCTAGCAAACTACTTCGCCTATGCAAAATTTTGCAATGTGGCCCTAACTATTTCAGTTAAAGCACTTTAGCATAAATAAATTTCAGCAAGCTATCCCAACCCACCACAACGTAACAGCAACATCCTCGAATTTAGACAGCCAGTGATGGGCGTCCTCTTGTCCTAGCCCTAGCCATAAAGTAAGTCTTGAGCTTACATGTGCATTCGCTTCTTGGTAGTTTGATGAACCACTGACGCTTACAGAATTTGTATCCCCATCGTCACTCACATCCAGCCGAAAATAATCGAACAGCCGCTCCTGTAAGACACTCTTTCTTCCATTTGTTTCTAGTCCCAACTCGTCTTATCAAGAATCGATCTAGTATCCTTGGGAATGCGTCTAAGCCTTTTACAAATTGTTTTACAATTCAATTTGACACGAATGATTTGTTTTGCCGCTCTCTTGATGCCGCTCTGCCAGTGATGGCACATGGATAAAAAGAGGGTGTAACATTGTTTTTTAAAATATAGACTTACTTAAAGTAAACTAAAAACATGATAACGTCATAATTAACAAATTTCATTGGTTTATCCAATAGGAAAATTGTAGGTTTTTTAAATTTTTTTAATTTAAAACTAAATTTTGGCATACCTAAAAATACAAATGTAAGTGTAAACACACCTTGATTTAGCGCCCCTCGAGGCTAAATCATAATCGAAAATATTTATTTCAAAGTGAACCATAATTTTTCTCTGGGTGTAGTCGAGTTCTCCGACTATTATATAGCCGGCTACTCGGTATATTGTTTTCGTATGCAACAGGAAAAAGGTTACGTTTTCGACCCAATAAAGTATATATTCTTGATCAGGATCAATAGCCGAGTCGATCTAGCCATGTCCGTTTGTCTGTCCGTATAAACGTCAAGATCTTGGCCAGAGATTTGAGACTTGGCATCCTGATTCTATTTATGCCTACGCAACGCAACGTAACTATAATTTCAAAATCTAGTCTTAAACGCCATTAAATCGGAAAACTCTGTGAAGACGTTGTAGAGGCCAGGTATTGGGCGGGATATGTTTATTTGGTTGATATCTATTGACGCACCAAACAGTTTCCAAATCAAACAAATATTTCAGAAGTTGTTAAGAAATTAAAGTCACACATAATCAGTGACTTCTCTATTGTAAGCAGTTGGATTTGACTAAATGGTTTGCTGGCGAAAATAATTGCTGAAGCCATCTCCAGGAGGCAATTGTAAGCAATTTCTTATGCATTAAGAGACAATATTAAATATTATTAATATAAAATATTTAATTATTAATATTTGTGCCTCTTAATGCAAAAGATTATTAATAATAAAATAAATCCCATCGAAAATTTGTTTAATTAAATTTCCCTGTTAATAACTTTTTGAAAAGCAAGAACATTTTACCAATTACATTCGTATTTTATAAATATAATATATAATGAATTGCTGCAACATATCCTTGCACCACTTTCACCTAAAATGTAATAAATTAATTCGTGTTTATTTTTTATTTACGCAGGGTTCGCGGAGCCAGTGGCAGATTGTGTTTGGAATGACTGCCGTGGTATTCTTCTTTGGCAACCTGGTTTACCTTATTTGGGGCACTACTGAACAGCAGGTCTGGGATGCCGAAGACTTTCTGACTCCCCGGGACTCGGAGTGCATACCAAATGGCCCCCAAATCGATCTCAAGCCCATGGCGAATACAGCTGCTAAGCCAGATATAAAGACAACATGATGAACTCAGGATATTTGGGGATTGCTGGCAACGAGTCGAATGCGCAATAAGTGTGGGATGAAAAGTTGATTTGGCCAACACTGATTAAACGAGTATTGGGCCCAGCGTTTTCCGTTTTAATTAAAAATTCTTAAAATGTCCGTGGCGCCCTTGTATTTTAATTTCTTGTTTGTACGCATTTCTTTTGCTGGCCGCGGAAATTTAATAGAAAATTCTGGCTGTTTCTTTGAATGAATTCATTTTCTATTTCTGCCCGCATTTGCATGCCACCAGCATAGCATTGTAGAGGAAAGCAGAGGAGAGCAACCCTACACTCATCGTCTCAGTAGACCGGTTTGGAATTTAAAAAATTCTCAATAAGAATCGAAACAAAATGTTAAATCTTTTTCTTTTAAATATGTTTTTGCATTGTTAAAATTAATTTCTTAAGGTTAAAAACCTTTTATAAATTAATCCTCTTATTGTGCGTGTAAGTGTTTAATGACAACGATTAAATTATTTTAATACTGTTCAAATAAATTTCTTTATACAAATTAAAAAACATATTTGTATAAGTACACTCATAGAAAAAATCCAGTATTTCGGTGTCAAAAGTATTAAATTTGTTTGATTTAAGTACGAAAAAAAATATTCAAGTACAAATTATTCAATCCCGAAATGTAGAATTTGAGAATGAACGTTCTCAGTCCAAGTACTTAAAAGTGCTGGAAGGAATTACGAAAGATATTGGTTAGAGTACGAAAAATTATTTATGCAAGTATGAAAGTTACTTAATTTAAGTTGTGCAAATGAACAACTTAAGCACACAGAGGGAAACATTTTTTTTTTTGGTAACATTTTTGTACAAAATAATGTACATTTCAAGAACGGAATGTTCTTGTTTTAAATTAATAGTAATTTTTTGTTCATTCTTAAATTAATAGTTTTCAATTGAGTTTACTAATAATTATCGTATTTTTTATAAACACTATACGCAGGATTAAAGCAAAAAAGATCGTTTTCTCTGTGTATTAAAAAAAAAAATTAAATATTATTATCAAGTACGATCTGTACTTAATCTGTACACGTTCGTCCGATTTTCAATTACGTCCGTACTAAAATTTAAATATTAGTACTACATTTTTCTGGGTGTATGTAATTTAACAAAGTAATAATATCTTATTAAAACAATTCTGACGTGCTCCAGTTTTTACTTTCTTTGTGTTTTAAGTTTCGAAACAAAAAGGTGCTTGGGGAAAAACGAAAGGTTTTTTTGTGTATTAAAAACGGCAAAGTTGTCTTACCGTTCTAAAAAGTAGTGTGCCTTTCCTTTATAAAATCGGAACATATTTGTAAAAATATATGATTTGAATTGATGATGATTTTTTTCTGAAATACAAATCGAACTGGGCCTGATTTACGCCATTTATCAGATATGTATCGCTATTTTTGTTTTCAGTGCAGTCAAGGCAACAGAATCCAGCTCCGGCTTACCAATCGTACGAACGCCCCCCTCGGAACCTTAACTTTATTCCCATCTGCATGCTTATCCTTGTCCTCCTCCTGGGCAGTCAGTCAGCGCTGAGCGGCCGAAGGCAAACAACAAGAAAAAAACTTTGCACACAAATCAGAAAAATGGACACTTGGTAGAATTTATGCACGAACGCGTGCGCCCAGTACGTCGCATGGCCATATTCGCATGGTCTTGCGGTGGTATTGTTTGCCACCCGGCGGCAGAAGGCGACAGGCTGAAGGGGCAGAGGGGCGGACTGCGAGCCAAAAGAGGCTTATGGTCAGCAAGTGGCAGCGGCGCGTATTTCTGGACCAGACAAAACCAAAACCGAAACCAAAACGAAAATGTTTTTCAATTAAAAACGTTGTGGAGCGAGCGCAAAAATTCATTTGAATTGCCCCATCGCTGTCGTGTCCCGCGTCTGCTACCTTCATCTCCCCACTCCTCGCAAAAGCCACCAAGCGGCGCTGCCTCAATGAAAAGTCATAAATGGCCTTCGCACGCACATCCGGGAGCAGATATGTACATTAGGGCGGTCCAAATTTGGATAAAAATTGTAAAGTCCTCTTAAGCCATACGAAAAAAGATTTGTTGAAGAACAATTTGTAATTTCAAAATTTAATACAAAATATAAATTATAAAAGTTAAATTTTTTTTTTTAATATTGTTCCCATGGGAGCTATTTGATACATTCGTCTGATACAAATCAAGTTTAAGCCATAATTTAGAAATAATAAACAATTTCTCTTTCTTGAAGAACTAAAAAAAATTTTAAAACAGCAATGTTACAGTTTTTTTGCCTTTTTCTCGCCGATAACCAGAAGGTAACCGTAAATAAAATTGTATCGGTCAAATTTAATTTGCGAAAATAGTAAGGTACTCATTTAAACAAGAATATTAAAATACATATTTATTATGGTAATTCTATTGAATAATTGTGAAATTGGACTTTCAATCTTATATAGATACATAAATGGTCTTTATGAAACTAGTTTGGCGCTTTCTGAGACAGTTTGCTTGAAAATCCCGGGCCCATTTCATCAATTAAATTTTTTGCACCCCAAAAGCGGTTTTTTTGGAGCACCCTATTGTTCATACATATGCGTGTACATGGCTCGGTGACCCAGGAGCAGATGAAGCTTCTGAATCGGACTGTGGGGAGCCACTCTATCCATGCGCTGAGTGCATATGCAGAAACAACTCTTTAAAATTATGGAAATTAATACAGTCATGTACTAAGCGGATAAAGTTGATCTGCTCAAGGTTTTTTTAGACATTAAAACGCATTTAGCCCAATCCGCTTTGATTTACACAGGGAATCCCATAAGGCTAAATGCCGCATTTAAAATATTTGCGATAAATAAATGCGATTAAAAATCATTCGCCCCGAACGTTTTTAGAAAAAATTCTAGAAAATACCGATTACTAACGATATTTCTTTAGTGCCACCACTACAACATCTTGCTTATTTTTGGCGCAATTGTTTATTTCTTTCGAAATTAAAATCTATTTTGTATTAAAATGACTGAAAACAAGAGCACACGCAGCAACTCCTGGTCGCAGTACCACTTCTGGATCTCTGGCAGGTAATAACTCCCACATATACGGGGATCCTTGCTATTTTTCAAAACTTTGCAAACAACACGATCAGCTTCCCTTTCTTGTCCCCGAAGTTGGCAAATGTCTCGATAGCATTATGTATGACCTGCTGAGCACTAAAGATATCCGTAAACTTGCTCATATTCATGATTTTTAATTCATTTCGTTTTGATTTACGACAATTCAAATCAAGAAAGGAAGCAAACTTCGGTCAGCCGAAGTTCATATACCCTTGCAGCTATTAAATATTCTTTATTTTTCCGATTTTTCCTATGGAAAAATAAATGAAAAAAATTATAACTTTTCTGTTTTTCATTTTTTTTTAGTTCCTCGACATATAGTAATAGTTAATTATTTCAGAATTACGGTTTAAATTACATCAAAATCGGACGACTGTATCATATAGCTCCCATAGGAACAATCGGAAAAAAAATAAAAAAAAATTATAACTTAGCTTTTTTTATTTATTTTTTCTTAGTTCTTCGACATATAGTATTGGATAATTATTTTAGAATTACGGTTTAAATTTCATAAAAATCGGACGAGTATATCACATAGCTCCCATAGAAATAATAAAAATGTATAAAATAACTATCTAATAATTGAGCTGCAAATCATCATAGCTTGAATGTTTTTCAACATATACGCAAGTAAATCATAGTTTTAATGTTTTCAAAAGTATTTAATTCTTGCAATAGCTGCAAGGGTATATGAACTCCGGCTTGCCGAAGTTTGCTTTCTTTCTTGTTTTCCATTTATTTTTCCGATTGTTCCTATGGGAGCTATATGCTACAGTCGACCGATCCGACTCGTTCCGACTTATATACTACCTGCAATAGAAATACAACTTTTGGGAAAGTTTCATGCAGATAGCTTTAAAACTGAGGAACTAGTTTGCGTAGAAACGAACGGACAGACGGACGGACAGACGGACATGGCTAGATCAACTCTCCTAGTGGTGCTGATCAAGAATATATATACTTTATAGGTTCGGAAACGTCTCCTTTACTGCGTTGCAAACTTCTGACTGAAATTATAATACCCTCTGCAAGGGTATAAAAACAAGCCCAGATCAGCTGTTCGTGCCACTCACATGTCGGAGTAGCATTAGCAGGCACATTTAAAAAGTCCATTAATGCGGCAATGGAATCAGGTTTTATACTCTGTATTACATTGGTCGCATTGGTCAAATCCGCAAATAAAACTTATCGATTCTTCAACGCATTTAATGGTAAATCTACCCACCAAATCGTTAATGGAGACTGGATAATAAGCAATGTCATAAATATGTATGTGCATCGGTTTCGGAAAAAAACAACAACGCAAATATCTGTTTTTATCGGCCTATTGCCGCGTTTGTTTTCTTGACTTATTTTATGAGCACGAATTATAGTCATTTTATTTATTCTTGCCTTTGGTGCGGCCTTATAAATTTAAAAATTTAACTTTTAGGTCAATTTGTTTAATTGCATTGGATGAAAAATTACACGAACCATTCCTTCTGAAAAAAGACCAAAGAATACTGAATATTCCCCTTTCTCCTAAAGTAAAGGAGTGCGGGGTCCCGCACATTTAAACGCCAACCAAAACGAAAGTCTGACATCTCACTCGGAGACATGTTAGACCTTAGTTATTGAGCTGTGTGCGTAGGTCTCGTTCATATCTTTCGGTAGACTCAAACAACTTTTTAAAATCGACCTATTACACTAGTTTATAATTCAAATCGATGAAATCTTCCAGAGATCAAACTTTGATAGCAATCAAAATTTTTTGTATAGTACCATTGTATCAAAAGTGTAAATAACGTTTTTCCCCTGTTTTCATGTCAATATTATTTTATATAATCAGTTCTGCTTAACCGAATTCAGTCATGGATAGCTTATTTCACCAGAAATATATAATTCCTTAACTTTTCATTCATGTTATAAAGATTGGTTTCCTTATATAGATGCTAGAGCTCGACAAAGTTTGAATAATTGCCTAAAATTTCATTAAAAGGGGCAGAATTTTAAAATAAATTTATACATTTATTGCAAGTCAGTCAAACCTATAGATGTGTTACTTTGACTTTAACTTTTTAAAAACGAAAAATGTTCGCCGCTAACTTTAATTAATTAATACGGCTTTCATAGAGGTTGTGCCAACGTGCAAGGGTCACAATTTTTACCTATTTATATAATTATTACAAGTCAATCAAAACGATAGATGTCTCAGAAATAAATTGCCTTTAATTGTGGTTAAGCCGGCTACGCCAGCTGGAAAAGTTGCCATCCATGAAACGGTATTATTAATTTTAAATTTTAATTAATTACTACGGCTTTCACAGCCGTTGTGCCAACCTGCACGCTATCTCATTTATATGGCGCCGCATGCTTTAAAAAGCAAACCGCGTCGGTTATAGACTTATACGGGTATGACACTACATTGTCCAACTCATTCATTGACGGTTTCATTGGAGCTTAGAAAGAGTCAACTATATATGACGATTGCTTAAGATTTTTTTTTTAAAGCGTACGGTAGCATTGGATTAAAAACGTAAACGAAACAGCAAGAGTTTTCAGATGAAATGTGCGAATATCTAATTGAAAAAGTTCACGAATGTGACTCCATCTGGAACCATGGCAGCCCCATGTATAAAATTAAGCAAGTGAAAGTGGATTTTTGGGACGAAGTTGCGGAGGAACTTAACTCAATGCTCTCGCCACTAGTTCCCGTCCAGTCAGGTTTTATATATATATAATTATGAATTTAATGTACCACCAAACTTGTAGCTGACTGTAGCCGCAAATAAAACAATTTAAAATCATATTACAATCATGAGAGTCAAAAAAATGTTGAAAGCAAAAAGGAGCGGAGCCGATGCACAATCGTTGGAGGCTCTTGACCGGTGGTTGTACAGGGCCAAAATTGAGTTTTTTTCTGGACTTAGTATCCCACAAGCCTCTGTAAAAAGCTTTAACAAAAAGAGAAGTAAGAAGTAAGAATATTTTATATATATCCAGTTTATTGTTCTAACTGATTTAGTGTAGATGCTCAACAATTCCAACACTGATCTGGAGGACTCGCTTATGGATGCGGAATTAAGTTCTTTGTCAAGTGGGTTTGCAGACCCATCATCTAGCTCCACTGCTGGAAAACACAATGCCACTAAGAAAAGTCGGACTTGCAACGAAAATGAAGAGAGCGTTGATCTTTGGTGGAATCAGATAAAAGGCTTTGTCGCGCTTGGATCCTGATCTCTAGCTTAGGGCTAAGAGAATCTCCTATGACACCATTTTAGAGTTAGAGACCATCCAGCTGGACAGGAATAAACGCTGGCGTAACTGTTCGTCGATCTGAGTAAGCCGGTTATTTGCCTCTAGCTCTCATAGCTGGCGTACGGATTTCGTCGATCTGAGTACTAAGCATAAAGCCTAGGCTTAAAAAAATATTAGAAAATTGCAAAGCGTTGCCAGATTTCTCTGGGTGAACGTACGCCAAGCCCCGGCGATAAGAATAAAAAATTTAATTTTTTGAGGTTTGATTTGGCAGATCATAGTATTTGTCGGATTAAAAAATGGGCGGAAATCCCAAAAAAAAAACTCACAAAATATACTATAACAACACAATGTGGGCGATTAAATATTTCCGATCCTTTTATATGCCACTTTTGTTGAACTCGGTCCAATATATAGCTGAAAACATTTATATAGATTGTTATTCAAAATTTAAATTGTTGAATATTACATATACATTTACAGTTTTTATTTATTTAATCATTGTCAAGATTAAATATTATTGCAAGATTGCGGCCTAAATTAGAATTGTTTTCCGTTTATATAAATGACGCCAGAGTTAAATTTGGTATTACAAAGGTGGCAAATAAGCGGCTTTTTCGTGTTTTCGTCGTTTTTCCCTCCATCAAAAACTCCAAAGAATCAATTTTTTATTCTTTTCGCCATATAGTACTAGGCTTCTCTCTGATATAGTACTAGGCTTAAGAACAAAACTTCTGCTACACTAGAAAGAATAAATTATTTGCGCTGGCGTAACTGTTCGTCGATCTGAGTACTAGGTTTTAAGGGAGGAAGTTCCCAAAGATACCCAAAAATTCTGGCAAAATTTAAAAAGCCTATCTTAAAAATGATGGAAGATATGGCACTTGACAGTTGTTGGCGCTTATGTTCCTTTTTCCTTGACCGTAATCTTTAAACGGCGTTTTCTCGAAACCATGTTTTTAATATTGGAGTAGAGGATTGCATAAAAAGTGGTGAACAGATTTTCTTAACCTAGATTTAGATATTCCGGTGTGATGGCCTTATAACCGCGTGCAAATGCATGAATACCATGCAGACTTTTAAGCCTACGATAATAAACAAAATAATATTATAAAGCCTACTTACTTGGACTAAAAGAATCTTCAAAAGAAGTTAACCGTTTTTTTATAAAATTTTTCCTTCACATAAGTGCTGTAGTAGGACACAGTTTAGGGACTGTTTTCTCCCACTTTGTCGTTAGACAAGAATGACGATTTGGATACAATTCGTCAAAATCCTGTTCCAGCCAAAAGTATTAATGAAACGTAAATGAATAAAAACTATAAAAATGTTTTTTAAACATAAAATACAACTACGAGGCATCACAAACAGCTAGAACCCTGAATTTGGGCATTATGCTTACAAATTCCTTGCTACGAGGTTTTATTGTCATCTGCTACTGAGCCAATATTTTTGTGGATGCCGTTTTTTTTTTGAGAAATGATTATGTCAACCCGAGTGCACATTAAAAAAGAAGAGTTTTTTAAAAATAGATATACAACTTCAAAACTTCACAATCGCTAAGTCTGTTCGAAAAGTTACTGTATAACCTCGGGAAACTGCGCAATTAACTGATGTGTACAAAATATTTTACAATCTTAGATTTCATTAATCTGTTCTTACTGTCACTAAACTTTTTCCAACTGCTCTTATTATGTTGTTATTGGCAAAAATAATGTCCTCCACATCGAACTAACAAACCATTTTACACGGGTTTTGAGACCCGAACTTTATTTTTTATTTTTTTATACCCTTGCAGAGGGTATTATAATTTCAGTTAGAAGTTTGCAACGCAGTGAAGGAGACATCTCCGACCCTATAAAGTATATATATTTTCTTGATCAGCATCACTAGGAGAGTCGATCTAGCCATGTCCGTCTGTTCGTCCGTCTGTCCGTCCGTTTCTACGCAAACTAGTGTCTCAATTTTAAAGCTATCTGCATGAAACTTTCCCAAAAGTTTTCTTTCTATTGCAGGTAGTATATAAGTCGGAACGAGCCGGATCGGACGACTATAGCATATAGCTCCCATAGGAACAATCGAAAAAATAAATAAACAAGAAAGAAAGCAAACTTCGCAAGCCGGAGTTCATATACCCTTGCAGCTATTGCAAGAATTAAATATTTTTGAAAACATTAAAATTATGATTTACTTGCGTATATGTTTAAAAACATTGAAGCTATGATGATTTGCAGCTCAATTATTAGATAGTTATTTTATACATATATTTGTCGGAACCTTGAGTTCCTCAATGAATTCTGCGGCGTTGCGAGCCGTGCGCTTTCTCGGCTGTGACATTTCGTAACCTTTCGTAACCGGACCTCGATCGAGATTGTCTGATCTATCCATCAGAACTCCCTTTTATACAGCTCAAATTGGTCAACATCCTCTTGTTCACATACTTTGCCAAATACCATATGGCCGTCTCTTTTACTCGTATCATGTCACACCGAGACTGCACATAACAGAAATCCGTTAGGCTCAACGCAACACTTACACACAGAAACTCATATAAAGAAAGGAATGCGAAGGGAGGAATAAAAAGCAACGAGTGGCATTCATAACAAATTCTAAGTAAAAGTGTATTTCCAAGTAAGTCAGCATTTCATGTTAATTCTTATTTTAAAAGCATAATACCACGAAAACAAAACTAAAGATCCGACATATTTTTACTATTTTTATGGGAGCTGTATGATATAGTCGTCCGATTTGATGAAATTTAAAACGTAATTCTGAACTATTTAACCATTACTATATGTCGAAGAACTAAACATAAAAATTAAAAAACAGCAAAGTTATAATTTTTTTTATTTATTTTTTCGATTGTTCCTATGGGAGCTTAATGCTATAGTCGTCCGATCCGGCTCGTTCCGACTTATATACTACGTTCAATAGAAAGACAACTTTTGGGAAAGTTTCATTCAGATAGCTTTTAAACTGAGAGACTAGTTTGCGTAGAAACGGACGGACAGACGGACATGGCTAGATCGACTCGCCTAGTGATACTGATCAAGAATATATATACTTTATAGGGCCGGAAATGTCTCCTTCACTGCGTTGCAAACTTCTGACTGAAATTATAATACCCTCTGCAAAGGTATACAAATTTGTTGATTAATTCTTTTCGCAGGACAATTTCATCTATCAAAACAACAACTTGGGTTTCATTCCTATTTTTATTCTTAATTAGCATCACTAGGAGAGTCGATCTAGCCATGTCCGTCTGTCCGTCCGTCTGTCCGTTTCTACGCGAACTCGTTTATCAGTTTTAAAGCTATCTGCATGAAACTTTCTTAAAAGCTGTCTTTCTATTGCAGGTAGTACATAAGTCGGAAGGAGTCGGAAGGGACGACTAAAGCATATAGATCTCATAGGAAATATCGGAAAAAGAAAAAAACAAGAAGGAAAGCAAACTTCGGCAAGCCGAAGTTCATATACCCTTGCAGCTATTGCATTAATTAAATACTTTTGAAAACATTTAAATTATGATTTATTTGAGTATGTGCTAAAAAAAAACATTGAAACTATGATAATTTGCAGCTCAATTATTAGATAGTTATTTTTATATATTTTTATTATTTCTATGGGAGCTATATGCTATAGACGTCCGATTTTGATAAAATTTATACCATAATTCTGAAATAATTAAACATTGCTATATGTCGAAGAACTAAACAAAAAATTAAAAAACAGAAAAGTTATAATTTTTTTTCATTTATTTTTCCGATTGTTCCTATGGGAGCTATATGCTATAGTCGTCCGATTTTGATGAAATTAAAACCGTAATTCTGAAATATTAAACCATTACTATATCTCGAAGAACTAAAAAAAAAATTAAAAAACAGCAAAGTTATAATTTATTTTCATTTATTTTTCCGATTGTTCCTATGGGAGCTATATGCTATAGTCGTCCGATTTTGATGAAATTTAAACCGTAAATCGGAAATATTTTACCATTACTATATGTCGAAGAACTAAACAAAAAATTAAAAAACAGCAAAGTTATAATTTTTTTTTCATTTATTTTTCCGATTGTTCCTATGGGAGCTATATGCTATAGTCGTCCGATCCGGCTCGTTCCGACTTATATACTACCTGCAATAGAAAGACAACTTTTGGGAAAGTTTCATGCAGATAGCTTTAAAACTGAGAGACTAGTTTGCATATAAACGGACGGACAGACGGACAGACGGACGGACAGACGGACATGGCTAGATCAACTCTACTAGTGATGCTGATCAAGAATATATATACTTTATAGGGTCGGAAACGTCTCCTTCACTGCGTTGCAAACTTCTGACTGAAATTATAATACCCTCTGCAAGGGTATAAATATAAGTTGGCAGTTTTTAAATTGTTTTTTAGTTCTTGGACATATAATAATGATCAAATATTTCAGAATTACGGTTTAAATTTCATCAAAATCAAACTACTATATCATAAAGCTCCCATGGAAACAATAAAACTATGAAAACATTTTTTTTAAAAATTCTTTTTGACTTATTAATAACTTGACAGTTTAGAATTACGCTTTTAATTCTATTAAAATCGGAAAACGATATTATATAGCTGTTATAAGAACTATCGAATAATTGAGCTGCAAATCATCATAGCTTCAATGCTTTTAAACTTATACGCATGGAAATCATAATTTTAATGTTTTCAAGAATATTTAATTTTTGAAAAAACTGCAAGGGTATATGAACTTCGGATTGCCGAAGTTTGCTTCCTTTCTTGTGTTTAATAAATTTTGATTGAATTTGAAACCACTCAAAAATAAAGAAACCCAGATCAGCTGCTCGTGCCATTCACACGTCGGTGTAGCATAAGCATTGAGCTGAATGTGTCAATTCAATCAGGCAAACTTAAAATGTCCACTAATTCGCCAAAGGAATCAGACTATAACACTCTTAAACTTGGTGCAACCGAAGTTTAAACTATACTGCGACCTGGTTTTGGGGATCGCTTGTTTTCTAGCCCTTTGAAGTTTCTAGTTTGTCAGCCAGCTGCATAATTAATGGACTTTGCAAACAGTAGGCCCAGTTGAGTGCCTGCTGATTGATTTACCTGTAGCCCTAGCAACAGGTTACTATTAGCAGCACAGCCAGCGCACGGTTGATTAGCTTTAAGCACTTTAAACACAAACAGTAATTTGGCGAATGACATCCTGCAAGGACCCAAAAGAAACGGAAGCAAGCTGTGAAAAGAAGCACACACAGCAGAGACAGAAAAAGAAAAGACTGGAAAAATGCAAAATTAATTACCAGAATGCAAATTAATTGCTGTCCCTTTGCTTGCTTGCAGCCTGGCAAGCGCATAAATCTCTTGTCTGGGCTTCAGCCATCGCTGACGATTGCCTCCAGGGGAGGATGGCAACTACGCAAAACGTATCAACCAAAAGAAAACGGAGACGCCCCCATACCCACATATGTGTACACTTTAAAAAAACCGTTAACTGGTAAATATTGTCAACTGACGTTTATAACTGGTAGAACGTTTTGTCACTAACAACTAAGGCCTTTTCCAGTTTTGGCTAAGAAGTGGGTTTCGTAAAATTTACGGATTCCCTTTTGGAGGCAGTGCTGTGTAACAGCATCCAGGAGGAACATTTTGTCGAGGCCTTTTTTTAATTTCCCTAGACAAAGCTTTTCGGACAAATACGACATTGGACTTGGCAGCATTTGCCAAAAACGCTTTTCAGTCAAATGCAATGCGGATTTTAACAATGCGGTTACAGGGAGATCATAGATTCGGCACTGTTCTTTTGGAAGTGAGCCTCAGAACAATTTTGGGCCTTGGGGTAGTTCAGAGTAAAATAAATCCGATAAATCCGTAAGCTGGGCCGACATATATTGTTTCTTAATAATATGCACATATATTTATTTTTTTTTTCGCTAAAATAACATATGACTTATTACTCTGTCTCAAATGTATTTTTATATGGAAGTTCACGTTTTTCTCGGTGAAACAACACCATTTCACCATTTACATAGTTATGTTCCCAACCATAGAAAACTTTATATGTAATTTTATTAATTAGTAGTAAATTACATGTTTTGATAACATAAATAGTCGTCATTTAACAGTTCAATTTAAATTGTAATCGAGAAAGTGAGGTGCCTTAAGAAAGGGTTGCTTTTGTCCTTTTATAATTTTGCAGAGAATATTATAAATTTGTTATGAAACCATGAAGGAGACATTAATACCTTATAAAGAACCGTTCCCGAGCTCAGGCTTAAAACTTGAAACTTTTGCAATCGTATTTTTAAGATGGGACGTCTATATCCTATAGCTGCCATAAGAATAATCGTCTTATTATCGGATAGGATAGTTTAATATCTTTTCGAACCCATCCCTTGACTAGCTTCCGTTCTAGTTTGAATTGAATGAATAATATAAGGAGTTCTATATTTTTCAGTGTTTCAACACATACACCAAAAACACACGCATTGCAATGACAAACAAATTGCCTAATGCCGCAGCAGCAGCTGAAGCAGCAACGAACCAACCAAAAATCTAGTTGTGGCTGGCGGCCCAGTCTGGTATGGTGATGGGTGTAGGGGTGTAGGGGTGTAGGGGTGCGCATGGACTGGCTGAACGGACAAATGAATTGCGTGCCGTACGAGCAGCACATGAAATGAAGCAACGCAACTCCACTTCTAACCACCGCTAACCACCGCTAACCACCGCGCTAGGCAAACCCAGATCCGGCACTGGCACTGGCACTGGCACTGGCACTGGCAATGGCGGCAGCTCACGTCCGTTGTCAGCGCTAAAAGTGCCAATTGTGTGGGGTTATTTGCCAAAAACTTGAAAGGAATTAGCTGGGAAGGTGAGATTTTTAGAAGCCAGGAATGCTTTATCGGAAAGAGCAGATAAGGAAAATGAATGGGATGGAATGCTGCACAGACTGAAGTGGATGTAGCAAGGAACAACTGAAATCCTCTTAGCCATTAAACGGAATCAATTTATTTTAAGCTGAATATTTAAACATACAGGCATTTTGTTGATTGCAAATTGAAAGATATTTTAATTTTCGGTTACCTATGCACTGTATAACTGTTCATATATTTTTTTTATCCAATCACTAATTATACTGACTTAAATAAAAAAAAAAGAACGCTGACTATAATGGCGACATTGTTATTTAATAAAATCATTTTTGTCACTGAAGAGTACGAAGTATGATTTGAATAACTAAAGACTCTAGAATGGGGTCGGTATATAAAAGTGCTTTTTTATGTGCTTTGTTCACTGTCTTGTGTATTTGTGATAACTCAAATGGTTACTTCTTTACTTGCACTAATGCAAAAATTAAATGTTTTTATACCCTTGCAGAGGGTATTATAATTTCAGTCAAAAGTTTGCAACGCAGTGAAGGAGACATCTCCGACCCTATAAAGTATATATATTCTTTTTTCGATTGTTCCTATGGGAGCTATATGCTATAGTCGTCCGATCCGGCTCGTACCGACTTATATACTACCTGCAATAGAAAGACAACTTTTGGGAAAGTTTCATGCAGATAGCTTTAAAACTGAGAGACTAGTTTGCGTAGAAACGGACGGACAGGCGGACATGGCTAGATCGACTCTCCTAGTGATACTGATCAAGAATATACTTTATAGGGTCGGAAATGTCTTCTTCACTGCTTTGCAAACCCTCTGCAAGGGTATAAAAATTTAACCTTTTTATTTTGTAATTTTTTTTAGAAATTCTTTTTGATTATTTAATTGTTTGACAGTTCAGAATTACGCTTTTAGTTTTATTAAAATCGGAAAACGATATCATATAGCTGCCATAGGAACTATCGAATAATTGAGCTGCAAATCATCAGAGCTTCAATGTTTTTAAACATATTCGCAAGTAAATCATTATTTTAATGTTTTCAAGAATATTAAATTTTTGCAATAGCTGCAAGGGTATATGAACTTTGGCTTGCCTTTCTTCCATTCTTGTTTGCTTATGCTTTTGCACATTTTTAAAATTGTAGAAACCGATTTTTGTTTTACTTTTTATGTATATACCCCATGAGACTCCTAAACTTTTGGTATATAACAAGTTCTGAATGAATGTTTTCGAAAGTTATTAGGCAACAAAAACTGCAACTTTTTCCAGTTTAGAGTAGTTAACGCTTCCCTGGCAAGAATTTTTTCCTAACAGTGTGCAACACCAAATTGGTGAGGAAAATGTTATAAAAAAATGGTTTCAGGTTTAAGAACGAATCATTTTCCACTAAGTTTTTGTAAAATATTACTTGCAAAACAGTGAGCAAGATGTAAGCAAAAATCTTATGACAAATTTAATGTTCTATTGGTAGCCAGAGAACGAGACCGATCAGACGACTATATCATACAGCTCCCATGGGAAATATCGGGAATAAATAGGTATAAATTATAACTTTGCTGTTTTTTTATTGATTTGGTTTATTATTCCAGAATTAAATAAATTTATTTAAATCGGACAGAAATATAGCTGTTTTGTAAAACATAAAATCATAGCTAAACATTTTTTTTTAAATTATGGTAATAATATAGGGGTACTTTCACTATATTTCAAACAAAACAAGAAAGGAAGCAAACTTCGGCAAACCGAAGTTCATATACCCTTGCAGCTATTGCAAAAATTAAATATTTTTTAAAACATTAAAATTATGATTTACTTGCATATGTTTCTAAAAACATTTAAGCTATTATGATTTTTAGCTCAGTTATTAAATAGTTATTTTATATATTTATATTATTTCTATGGGAGCTATATGATATAGGCGTCTGTTTTTGATAAAATTTAAAACGTAATTCTAAAATATTTCACCATTACTATATATTTAAAAACTAATATAAAAATTAAAAAACAGCAAAGTTATAATTTTTTTTTATTTATTTTTTCGATTGTTCCTATGGGAGCTATATGCTATAGTCGTCCGTTCCGACTTATATACTACCTGCAATGGAAAGCCAACTTTTTGGAAAGTTTCATGCAGATAGCTTTAAAACTGAGAGACTAGTTTGCGTAGAAACGGACGGACAGACGGACGGACAGACGGACATGGCTAGATCGACTCTACTAGTGATGCTGATCAAGAATATATATACTTCATAGAGTCAGAGATGCCTCCTTCACTGCGTTGCAATCTTCTGACTGAAATTAAAATACCCTCTGCAAGGGTATAAATATCTGATATCAAACAAAAACACATCTTAACGAAGTAAAAAAGTCGCGACGATCAACAAAGAAAGAATCTAATATAAGATGTTGTGACGAAAAAGAAATAGGCATTCGACTAAATATATACACTTTTTAAATGAAGAGGTTTAAAGAGTATATTTATTTAGTCGAATGCTTATGTGTCCGTTCAATGGAGCTGAAAAGACGGAATGCCGGATCAATTCTTTTATTTTGACAATGAATCCCTTGTACCCAAGGTGAGTTACACTAGTCACTTCATAAGCTCTATTAAAAACGTACATACAATAAATTTGCAAACAAAAAAAACAAAAACTACAACTTTTAGTTATACCTCTAACACAACTAGCATTTGAAAGTACCCCTTAAGCGACATACAGCACTTTTCCGTAGTTCTAGCTTAGAAGTTAAGCTTTTTCTAGATGACTTTCCACCAGACTAGCTAGTTTTTCAAAAGCTCGTTGGACAAAAATTTTTCGAGAATCCTAAAAAAAGTTTTTTTCTAAACCGATAAACCAAGGGTAAAAAATTTAATGGCGTACAACATATGCAGAGTTTTTTAAGAAAAGAATGATCTTACAATATATGTTGGTTATGAGCAAGTTCGAAATTGGGCTATCCACACTTTTGCGAATATTGTCACTCACAGAACGTGTTCCAATATGCACGCTAGATTTGCTTGAAAGACGTTTCTTTAAGGATGTTATGTGTTGTGTATATTTATTTATTTATTTATTCTCCAAAACATGGTTTGCTGGCTACATATATATATATATATATCTTAAAACTAAACCAAACAAGTTAAAAAATATTCAACTAAAGAATAACGCACTAGTTGCTTGTTGGAACTGAAGTCGAACCGCATGCTAGGTAGTAAAGCATTATATAGTCGAAGAGCACGACAAATAGGCTCATTAAGGGCGTAATTAGTCCTACAATGCTTAATACAAAATGGTTTGTGAGAACGTAAAGACCTGCATGGCACACAAAAGTCTATTTTGAAAAGCAACACAAGGCAATCAAGGCGCTGCAAGAAGGTCATCCAGGATAAGTAAAGCTTGTATTTTCCTGCGGTTTTCAAGGCTAGAGAGATGGCAAGGCAGAGACATCTGCTAGAGTAAGATGGCAAAAGGTCATCAAAATTAAGTGAAGAAAGAGCAAATCTGAGAATTTTTTTTTGAATGCGCTCAAATCTATTAACGTGTGAAGAAGCCGTAGAAAGATTACTACTAATGTACAACATTATGTACAATCATCCAAATACTATGCACAAATCTCAAAAAAATCGCATAAACGTGGGCCAACCTCTGAATCTGGTCATCCAAAGAAAGGTTAACAAAATTCAATTAGTACAAGAAAGGAAGCAAACTTCGGCAAGCCGAAGTTTATATACCCTTGCAGCTATTGCAAGAATTAAATATTTTTGAAAACATTAAAATTATGATTTACTTGCGTATATGTCTAAAAACATTGAAGCAATGATGATTTGCAGCTCATTATTAGGTAGTTATTTTATATAATTTTATTATTTCTATTGGAGCTATATCATATAGTCGTCCTATTTTGATGAAATTTTAACCGTAATTCTGAAATATTTATCCATTACTATATGTCGAAGAACTTATAGAAAAACTTAAAAACAGCCAAGTTATAATTTTTTTTATTTACTTTTATGATTGTTCCTATGAGCGCTATATGCTATAGTCGTCCGATTTTGATGAAATTTAAACCATAATTCTGAAATAATTAAACATTGCTATATGTCGAAGAACTAAACAAAAAATTAAAAAACAGCAAAGTTATAATTTTTTTTCATTTATTTTTCCGATTGTTCCTATGGGAGCTATATGCTATAGTCGTCCGATTTTGATAAAATTTAAACCATAATGTCGAAGAACTAAAAAAAAAATTAAAAAACAGCAAAGTTATAGTTTTTTTTCATTTATTTTTCCGATTGTTCCTATGGGAGCTATATGCTATAGTCGTCCGATCCGGCTCGTTCCGACTTATATACTACCTGCAATAGAAAGACAACTTTTGGGAAAGTTTCATGCAGATAGCTTAAAAACTGAGAGACAAGTTTGCATATAAACGGACGGACAGACGGACGGACAGACGGACGGACAGGCGGACATGGCTAGATCGACTCTACTAGTGATGCTGATCAAGAATATATACTTGATAGGGTCGGAAACGTCTCCTTCACTGCGTTGCAAACTTCTGACTGAAATTATAATACCCTCTGCAAGGGTATAAAAATAGAGTCGTTCACAAAAAAAAAATAATAGAAAATGGCATAGCATTGCCAGATATCTTAGATGATCTCTGGATGAACGTGCGTCAGGCCTTAGCGAAATGAATAAAACATGTATTCTTTGAGTACTGAGTACTGGATTGAAAAATCCGCTGACGAATAGTATCTGAATGTTTATCATCGATCTGAGTGCTACGTTTAGGAGCTGTCTATATTTTACGTGATCATGTTTTTCCCGAATTATAATGCATTGTTCGTCCGTTTTCAATGATGTATGATATTGGTGTACGTTATGTGTAGGGTACTTGATCGTCGAAACGCCATGCTAGAGAATTCCGCCAGAGGCCGGAAATTATTATTCCCGAAACGTCTGGATCTCTGAATTGCTTAAAATTCAGCAGAAATATGCTGAAATTCGGTCATCTGTTCGTCAGCAGTTCCATACAAATCAACCTGCTGAAATTTCAGTGGCGGCTGAAATTTTGCAGTACATTTCTGGGTTTTCGAGAATATGCGCACCACCTTGTGCTTAAATACACAGAGAAATTATCAAAACATGTATATTTTTGTGTATTTTTGGTAGATACTAAGATATATTATAGTGTTATTTAATTAAGTAATCAGAAATGTAAAATGGAAATGCCACATGTTTTGGATTCTTTTTTCCCTGTGCAATGAATCTTATAGTTTTTGCCAACTGTTAATAAAATTCCTACATTCAATTTTCATCAGATCGGTTTGGAGTGATTGCCTGATATCCGTTAATGCTATTGAAAACTTAATAATTTTTTATACTATTATTCAGATAAAGGTATTACAAGCGAGAACTTGAGCTTTCGAATAACATTTTTATATAAACAATATTTTCTCTTCTTATGCTGAAAATGGATTAAAGTCAAATTTTGGCGTTTTATTAACTTTTAAAAAGCATCGTCGTCTATACCAACAACTACGATATATATATTTTTGTTATATATTGCTATATTAAGTAAGAAAAGAAGCAAACTTCGCAAGCCGATGTTTATATACCCTTGCATCTATTAAAAAAGTGAAATATTCTTTACAGCATCTAAATTTATATATATTCGCGTACATGCTTAAAAACATTGAAGTTATGTTGATTTTCAGCTCAGTTAATCGGTCGTTCCAACAGCAGCTATATGATATCGTTTTCGGATTTTAATAAAGCTAAAAGCGTAATTCGGCATTATCAAACCATTACTATGTCCAATAGAATTTTTTAAACAAGAAAGGAAGCAAACTTCGGCTAGCTGAAGTTCATATACCCTTGCCGCTATATCAAAAATTAAATATTCTTGAAAACATTAAAATGATTAAAATGATTTACTTGCGTATATGTTTAAAAATAATAAAAAATAATCACAAAATAAAAGTTACATTTAAAAAAATTTTTTTTTTTTAATTTTGTTTGTTTTTAAGCAGCTATTTGTTATTGTCAGCCGATATTAATAAAAGTAAAACCGTAATTCTGTTGTATTTAACCATTATTATTTGTCAAAGAATTAAAAAAATAAATTAAAACTGCAAAGTTATAATTTTTACACCCTTGCAGAGGGTATTATAATTTCAGTCAGAAGTTTGCAAAGCAGTGAAGGAGACGTTTCCGACCCTATAAAGTATATATATTCTTGATCAGCATCACTAGTAGAGTCGATCTAGCCATGTCCGTCTGTCCGTCCGTCTGTCCGTCCGTCTGTCCGTCCGTTTATATGCAAACTTGTCTCTCAGTTTTAAAGCTATCTGCATGAAACTTTCCCAAAAGTTGTCTTTCTATTGCAGGTAGTATATAAGTCGGAACGAGCCGGATCGGACGACTATAGCATATAGCTCCCATAGGAACAATCGGAAAAATAAATGAAAAAAATTATAACTTTGCTGTTTTTTAATTTTTTGTTTAGTTCTTCGACATATAGTAATGGTAAAATATTTCCGATTTACGTTTTAAATTTCATCAAAATCGGACGACTATAGCATATAGCTCCCATAGGAACAATCGGAAAAATAAATGAAAAAAATTATAACTTTGCTGTTTTTTAATTTTTTGTTTAGTTCTTCGAGATATAGCAATGTTTAATTATTTCAGAATTATGGTATAAATTTTATTAAAATCGGACGACTATAGCATATAGCTCCCATAGAAATAATAAAAATATATAAAATAACTATCTAATAATTGAGCTGCAAATCATCATAGTTTCAATGTTTTTTTTTTGCACATACTCAAGTAAATCATAATTTAAATGTTTTCATAAGTATTTAATTAATGCAATAGCTGCAAGGGTATATGAACTTCGGCTTGCCGAAGTTTGCTTTCCTTCTTGTTTTTTATTTATTTTTCTGATTGTTCCTATGTGAGCAATACGATATAGTCAAACGATCCGGCTCGTTTCGACACATATACTACCTGCAATAGGAAGTGGTAAAGTTTCATACTAATAGCCTTAAAACTGAGAGACTAGTATTTATATATATTTATTGTTACTTCAGGGACTGTTAGGCAGGCCTGCTGTTAGGCATTTAAGCATATGTTTTTATAATGTTTTCAAGAATATTTAATTTTTGCAATAGCTGCAAGGGTATATGAACTTCGGCTTGCCTTTCTTCCATTCTTGTTTGCTTATGTTTTTGCACATTTTTAAAATTTTAAAAACCGATTTTTGTTAAACTTTTATGTATGTACCCCATGAGACTCCTAAGCTTTTGTGCCCGTTACTCGTAGAGTAAAAGGGTATATTGTATTCGTTGAAAAGTAACAGGAAGAAGAAAGCGTTTCAGACCATATAAATTATATAAATTCTTGAGGAGGATCAGTAGCAGAGTCGACCTAGCCATGTCCGTCTGTCCGTCTGTATGAACGTCGAGATCTCGGAAACTACAAAAGCTAGAGATTTGGGATTGGCATGCAGATTCTAGTTTTTCTTACGCAGCGCAAGCACGCCCGCTCTGAGACATGTTAGACCGTAGGTGTTGAAATCTGTGTGTGTTTTGGTCATATCTATCGGCCGAAGCTCTGCCGCGCCTCCTCCGCCCCACTCTTGGCTTCTAGTGTTGTCTGTAACAAGCTATATAAATGGCGCCACCTAAACTTCGATCTTTTTATAGGAGGAATACTTAGTTTGAAGGTTGTTGGCTGAGTATCGGGTATCAAACAGTCCGGAAACTCGACAATAGCATTCTTTCTTGTTTTTCTTTGGAAACAGAACAGAAAAACAGAAAATTTGTATTTATATATTATACTGGGCCGACTTTTAAAGACTATTAAGAAAAAGCAAACCGGCTGATGCGGCTACGAATCCAAAGGTCCTCGTTGCAAATGCAGCTTAAGCAATGTTGGCCCGAAAAAGAAGTTTTTTTTCTGTAATATAGACAAAATTGCCCATAAATCGTAGACAATGGCCCATTTCTGTTTTAGAAAAAAAATTTTGAGTGCAGGAATCTCCGGACCATTGTCCCAACTCTTGAGCGTGCTGCTAGGACCAATTATTATATCAATGCACACTGGCCAGCAGTTCCGAGTTTTGGCCAAAAGTCATTTTATTTGAGACGAAAAATTATTTATCATTCAACTTAATTTTAAACATTTTTTAAACAAAGCTTCTTATCTACACAGCCATTTATTTGTTCGGGCGTTAACAAAAAAAAAGCTAAAATGTGAATACAAAACCTATTTTTGAATTAACCCTTAAAAATACCTGTTCATCGATCCGTAGCTTAAGTTGTTTGGAAGTTGTGGGCGTGTTTTTTTAGGCGTTTTCCCGGTAAACTAACGAGTTTTCCAAAAAGTGTTAGAACAAACGTTCTTCAGCGCGAGCTGTTTAATACAGTTAATCAAAAATTTCACCATGCAAACAAGCAAGATAACAAATGTCGTAATTTTAAAAAGGCTCTATAAATTTTATTTCTTGAAAATTTTTTGAACCGATTATCGGATTGAGATGACCGAGGTGTCATTAGACGCGAAATTAAAGTCAGAACACAACAGTGCCACAAAAGTCCTCCGTCCCCAACATCTCCACTGTAAGGACAACATTTTTAAAGATTCAATTTCAAGCAAATTCAAATGATAAAAAAAAAATTCTAGTGAAAAGAGATAAATACTTAGGTGATCAAACTTCTTGTGAAGTAATTGAAATTGATTCAAATGACAAGTAAAAAGTGTCATTGAGCTGTCCTTCTTTTTTATTTATGAAATATCGACAAAAACATTAAAAATTATGCATTTTTTACTTAAGGGTACCCTCTGGAAATGTAGTGATTCCTTTAAAAATAAGTTCTTTGATCAATTAACTACCAAAATCACCCGACGATTTCGCGCGGTTTTGCTTTAGTTTTCGAGAATGCGAAAAGGAGGCAGTTTAGAAGTCAAGTCAAGTCTGTCCGTCTGTCCGTCCGTTTCTATGCAAACTAGTCCAAAAGTTGACTTTCTATTGCAGGCAGAATATAAGTCGGAACGAGCCGGATCGGACGACTATAGCATGTAGCTCCTATAGGGACAATCGCAAAAATATATAAAACAAAATTATAACTTTTTTTTTTTAGTTCTTCGACATGAAGTTATGGTTAAATATTTAAGAATTACGGTATATTTTTTATCAAAATCGGACGACTATATCATATAGCTCCCATAGGAACAATCGGAAAAATAAATAAAAAAAATGTAAACTTTTCTGTTTTTTAATTTTTCTATTAGTTCTTCGACATATAGTAATGGTTAAATATTTCATAATTACGGTTTAAATTTCATACAAATCGGACGACTATATCATATAGCTCCCATAGATCCAGTAAAAATAAATTTGTTTTTTTTTAATGTAACTTTTCTATTTTGTAATATTTTTTTTAATTCTTTTAGACTAATTAACAATTTGACAGTTTGACATATACGCAAGTAAATCATAATTTTAATGTTTTCAAGAAAATTCGGTTTTTGCAATAGCTGCAAGGGTATATGAACTTCGGCTTGCCAAAGCTTGCTTCCTTTCTTGTTTTTTATTGGTTTTTCTTATACTTCAATGTGTTTTAAAATGAATTGAATCCCTTTTTTTCTCGAAATGAAGTATGCGTTAATTAAATGTTGAATTCTTTGTTAAATATGTTGAAAAGATCAATCTTTCAAGAAAACAATCTGCATTATTTAAGCTTACTAGCTACACAGCTAGATTTTTGGCCAAAAAATTAGATTTCTGGCCCAGTGTGCAATGTCAAGAGTTGTTCGCTTTGTTAATTCCATTGCCTGGAAACGTTTCAATCAGCTAGGGAACAGGAAAATTTAAGCCGAGGCAATCGCTTAATATATATTTTGCAATTACTGCTTAAGTGTAACTCTACACTGAATGAATATAACAGAGTTTAATAACACAGGCCAAACAATTTCTTGTGCAGACCCAATCTCCTTAAACCAAAATCTGTAAACATGCTGTTGTTATTAGAAAAAAATCAATGGCTTTTAGACTGATACAACAGCTAAAACACTAATATTTCCTTTAATTTAATTTTTTCTATTGTTTTTGTATGCGATACAAAATGTACGGAAGTACTTTTAATTTTATATATATAAAATAAAATAACAAAATATAAGTTTTTGTTTTTTTTTTGTATACTATGGTTCATCAAGACAATCGTTAATCTACTATTTGGATAACTTTTGGAAAATGTAAAATGTACCAAAATATTTCGATGTTTTCAGCGATATATCGATGTTTTGAAACATCGATGTACTCACTCACAACTTTATGGCAAGTGCTGATAATTGAGTCTGAAAATGATGACCCTAACAAAGAAAGTGATTTATAAAATTTATGCAATCTTTTATGATTACTTATTTATTTTATTGTCTTCAGTAGTTAACCGGTGCAGTGCTACGTGGATCCCAGAGACCGAGTTAACGCGCATTGAAACAAGACTTTTTCGCAGAGGCGCTGCGACGGAAAACAATAATCTGCAAGAAATCGTCAATGAATGAATCGTTAATGAGTTAAATTTTTGACTCATTTCATTTAATTAATCTTAAGAAAATATGTAACCCATCTACCCATATCCATAGCTTTAACTAAAAACCTATGTTAAGCCTCAACTATTTTAATTAATAATATTTGGTATATCTTGCCAGAAATAATTAGTAATAGTTTAAAAACAATAATCTGGAAGAAATCGTAAGTGAATGAATCGTTAACAAGTTAATGGTTATGAGTCATTTTATTTAATTAATCCTATCCCATATCCAAAGCCTTAACAAAACAAGAAAGGAAGAAAGCTTCGGCAAGCCGAAGTTCGTATACCCTTGCAGCTATTGCAAATATTATATATTCTTGAAAACATTAAAATTATGATTTACTTGAAGCTGTGATGATTTGCAGCTCAATTATTTGATATTTCCTATGACAGCTACATGATATCGTTTTCCGATTTTAATAAAATTAAAAGCGTAATTTTGAACAGTCAAATTATTAATTAATCAAAAAGAATTTCTAAAAAAAATTACAAAACACAAATATTAAATTAAAAAAAAAATTTTTTTTAATATTTTAATTGTTTCCAAGGGAGCTATAAGATATAGTAGTCCGATTTTGATGAAATTTAAACCATAATTCTGATTATTTAACCATTGCTTTATGTCGAACAGCAAAAACAGCAAAGTTATAATTTTTTTTCATGTATTTTTCGGATTGATCCTATGGGAGCTATATGTTATAGTCGTCCGATTTTGATTAAATTTAAACCGTAATTCTGAAATATTCAACCATTACTAAATGTCGAAGAACTAATCAAAAAATTAAAAAACAGCAAAGTTATAATATTGTTTCATTTATTTTTTCGATTGTTCCTATGGGAGCTATAATGAATTGAATTACACCATTTGGTTGCTATTTATATTATCTTCTCGAATTCGCAATGATAATTTTTATTTTTAATTTTATAGGTTTTGCTGAGAAAAGAATGATTATATTTAAGTTTTTTTTTCCGTTCTATACGGAATTGTGACAAGATTGAAATGTGTACTTGTGGTTAAACAATGGAGGAGAGTCCATCTAGCCATGTCCGTCCGTCCGCCTGTCCGTCCGTTTCTACACAAACTAGTCTCTCAGTTTTAAGGCTATGTGGATGTAACTTTTCCAAAAGTTTTCTTTCTATTGCAGGGAAAACATAAGTCGGAACAAGCCGGATCGGACGGATAAAAAAGCATATAGCTCCCATAGGAACAATCGGAAAAGTAAATACAAAAAAATTAGAACTTTTCTGTTTTTATACCCTTGCATAGGGTATTATAATTTCAGTCAGAAGTTTACAACGCAGTGAAGGAGACGTTTCCGACCCTATATATTCTTGATCAGCATCACTAGTAGAGTCGATCTAGCCATGTCCGTCTGTCCGTCCGTTTCTATGCAAACTAGTCTCTCCGTTTTAAAGCTATCTGCATGAAACTTTCCCAAAAGTTGTCTTTCTATTGCAGGTAGTATATAAGTCGGATCGAGCCGGATCGGACGACTATAGCATATAGCTCCCATTGGAACAATCGGAAAAATAAATGAAAAAAATGATATCTTTGCTGTTTTTTAATTTTTTTTTAGTTCTTCGACATTTAGCAATGGTTTAATATTTCAGAATTATGGTTTAAATTTTATCAAAATCGGACGACTATATCATATAGCTCCCATAGAAATAATAAAAATATATAAAATAACTATCTAATAATTGAGCTGCAAATCATCATAGCTTCAATGTTTTTAAACGTATACGCAAGTAAATCATAATTTTAATGTTTTCAAAAATGTTTAATTCTTGCAATAGCTGCAAGGGTATATGAACTTCGGCTTGCCGAAGCTTGCTTTCTTTCTTACGGTTTGAATTTCATCAAATATCAATATAGCTCGGATAAATCGGAAAAATAAATTTAAATAATATTATAACTTTGCTGTTTTTATACCCTTGCAGAGGGTATAATAATTTCAGTCAGAAGCTTGCAACGCAGTGAAGGAGACGTTTCCGACCCTATAAAGTATATATATTCTCGATCAGCATCACTAGCAGAGTCGATCTGTCCGTCTGTCTGTCCGTCCGTCTGTCCGTCCGTTTCTACGCAAACTAGTCCCTCAGTTTTGAAGTTATCTGCCTGAAACTTTCCTAAAAGTTGTCTTTCTATTGCAGTCAGAAGTTTGCAAGGTAGTATATTGCAGGTAGTATATAAGTTGGTACGAGCCGGATCAGACGACTAAATGAAAAAAATTATAACTTTGCTGTTTTTTAATTTTTGGTTTAGTTCTTCGACATATAGTAATGGTTAAATATTTCAGAATTACGGTTTAAATTTAATCAAAATCGGACGACTATATCATACAGCTCCCAATGGGACCAAAAATAATATTTTAAAAAAATTTTTAATTAAATGTAACTTTTCTATTTTGTAATTTTTTTTTTTAAATTCTTTTTGACTTCTTAGTAATTCAGAATTACGCTTTTTATTTTATTAAAATCGGAAAACGATATCATATAGCTATCGAATAATTGAGCTGCAAATCATCATAGCTGCAATGTTTTTATACGTATACACAAGTAAATCATAATTTTAATGTTTTCAATAATATTTAATTTTTGCATTAGCTGCAAGGGTATATGAACTTCGGTTTGCCGAAGTTTGCTTCCTTTTTTGTCTAAAAGGGTTTCGTTAAAAACAGTTAATGGTTACACTTTCAAAGATATATATTTTAAATATAAATTTAAATTTCATCAAAATCGAAAAAAAAATATTTACAAAAAGAATTTTTAAAAAATGTAACTTTTTTTTTAATGCCAGTAAATCATAAGAATTACAAATATATTTAATTTTTGCCATTGCTGCAAGGGTATATGAACTTCGGTTTGCCGAAATTTGCTTCCTTCCTTGTTTTTATTTATTTATCCGATTATTCCTATGGGAGCTGAGAGACTAGATTGCGAAGAAACGGTCGGGCAGACAGACATGGGCTAGATCGACTCTCCTAATGATGCTGATCATGAATATATGTACATACATATATACTTTATAGGGTCGGAAATGTCTCCTTCATTGCGTTGCAAACTTCTGACTGAAATTATAATACCTCTGCAAGGGTATACAAATTTTATTCACTGATCTAAAAACGCGCCAGATTGGCCTAAAAATCTTATTTCATTCCAACAAGTCAAACTAAGAGCATTTCTGGAAAGATTTTTTAGATGGAACGGTCTTTTGAATTGGAATATCGGAATTCAACAACATCACGGCGAAGAAGAAATGATTAAACAGATTTTATGTCCACTTGCGCACCGCTAGCAAGCATAACTTATTCGTAAGCCAAAAAATATAGTTTCCTAAAATCTAGGGATGTAGTGTCCCCGATTATCATAGCCTTGTTTCTGTTTTTGAAAATATTAACTAATGCTTAACTGCTGTTCAATAAAATACGGATATTTTGTTTCTTTCGTTTGCTACCACGTTTTGATGAAACCAAACGCCCAGCCCATAAACTTGCATCGCAAGCTTCTAAGGAAAGTTACTACAGATTAAGGCATTATAAGCTCATATGTGCTCATTAATCTGGGGCTTATTATCATAAGTAAATTGCTATTCGCGCCTTTGTTGTTGCTGCAATGCTGTTAAAATAATAAAAACAACAACCAGGGCAAAGACAAATAACATAAGCCGTAGCAAATTTAAATACACATGTCGCTGCCATTGCAGTTGTTATTCCTGCTGCGGTTGTTGTTGCCGCTACCACTGCTGCTGGGTATTTATGTGGCCTTATGCGGCAGTTGCCGTTGTTCAGCCGCTGCTGTCGGTGTTGCTCGGCGGAAATTGTATTGCGGCCAATATGGTAAATTGCCTTGAATCTACCTTAAAACCATATTTCAGCACTAGATTACCGAAACAGGCAGCAGCCGAAGCAGAAGTGGGAGAGGCGGCTGTGCTGAAAGCTACAATGCGGTAAGCCATTACACCAAAATACTATCATAAAATTTCGCGCAAGCGTGTGTCTCGGCATTTTAACCAAAACGGGGGTTTGGCCCAGCCATGGCACACGTGCTCCTGTGAACAGGCCGCACACACCCAGCAACGCATCCCTACACGGCTATGGCCAGTATATAAAGTGCACACATGCAAGTCAGGATTGTTGCCGTTGATGTTGTTACGGGTTGCGGTTGCGCTTAAATGCGCCATTAAAGCCACGGGCAGCAAAAACAGGGCGAGATTTCCTTTCAGGGGAGCGAAAAGCTTAGATTTGGGCAACGAAGTGACCGGCAAAAAACAGATCCCCACACATTGCGGGCTTATAAATCAAGTCTGAGCGAGCTGACAGATATCGCCGTTTTTGTGCCGACTGAAAATCATTCATGCTATAAAGGCCACAAGAACATTGTACAAAACAAATGCCTCATTAGCATGTTTCCACACCCCCAGTCCAGCTCTTTCACACATCCCTTCAGACCATTGCCTGAATCTCTGGCTTAATTTTCTTGTTGTTGGCTTTCTTTCTTTTGGCATTGTAATTCGTTTGCTTTTTGTCATCATCAGAGCTGCATTTTTGCATAGAAAATTGAGCTTTTCCCAAACTAACGATGAACTAAAGTATGCAAATTTGTTTAACATTCCCATGCACAGAACGGAAAGGAGCGATTCATTGAGCGTGGAGAATAGAGTGCAATGGGAAAACACGTGGCTAAAAACTTGCAAACAAAGGTATGCAGCAGAAAGTACATAAACAATCATCGGGATCACAAAGTTCCCTTGCCAGAAAAGTAGAGCCAAAAAATATATTTCTTTGAAAAGGTAACCATTAACTGTTTTTAACGAAACCCTTTTAGACAAAAAAGGAAGCAAACTTCGGCAAACCGAAGTTCATATACCCTTACTATTAAATTGTGTATAAAAACATTGCAGCTATGATGATTTGCAGCTTAATTATTCGATAGTCCCTATGGAAGCTATATGATATCGTTTTCCGATTTTAATAAAATAAAAAGCGTAATTCTGAATTACTAATAAGTCAAAAAGAATTAAAAAAAAAACAAGAAGGAAAGCAAACTTCGGCAAGCCGAAGTTCATATACCCTTGCAGCTATTGCATTAATTAAATACTTTTAAAAACATTTAAATTATGATTTACTTGAGTATGTGCTAAAAAAAACATTGAAACTATGATGATTTGCAGCTCAATTATTAGATAGTTATTTTATATATTTTTAATATTTCAGAATTACGGTTGTTGAATTACGGTTTATTTATTATTTCTATGGGAGCTATATGCTATAGACGTCCGATTTTGATAAAATTTATACCATAATTCTGAAATAATTAAACATTGCTATATGTCGAAGAACTAAACAAAAAATTAAAAAACAGAAAAGTTATAATTTTTTTTAATTTGTTTTTCCGATTGTTCCTATGGGAGCTATATGCTATAGTCGTCCGATTTTGATGAAATTAAAACCGTAATTCTGAAATATTAAACCATTACTATATCTCGAAGAACTAAACAAAAAATTAAAAAACAGCAAAGTTATAATTTTTTTTCATTTCTTTTTCCGATTGTTCCTATGGGAGCTATATGCTATAGTCGTCCGATCCGGCTCGTTCCGACTTATATACTACCTGCAATAGAAAGACAACTTTTGGGAAAGTTTCATGCAGATAGCTTTAAAACTGAGAGACTAGTTTGCATATAAACGGACGGACAGACGGACAGACGGACGGACAGACGGACGGACAGACGGACATGGCTAGATCGACTCTACTAGTGATGCTGATCAAGAATATATATACTTTATAGGGTCGGAAACGTCTCCTTCACTGCGTTGCAAACTTCTGACTGAAATTATAATACCCTCTGCAAGGATATAATTACAAAATAGAAGAGTTACATTTAATAAAAATTTTTTTAAAATATTTTTTTTGATCCCATTGGGAGCTTTATGTTATAGTCGTCTGATTTTGATTAAATTTAAACCGTAATTCTAAAATATTAACCCATTACTATATGTCAAAGAAGAAAAAAAAATTAAGAAACAGCAAACTTATAATTTTTTTCATTTTTTTTTCCGATTGTTCTAGGAGCTATATGCTATAGTCGTCCGATCAGGCTCGTTCCGACTTATGTACTACCCTGCAATAGAAAGACAACTGTTGGAAACGGACGGACAGACGAACAGAATGACAGACGGACATGGCTAGATCGGTTCTTCTAGTGATGCTGATCAAGAATATATACACTTTATAGGGTCGAAAATGTATCCCTCCGCAAGGGTATAAAAAATGTATTGGCTCCACTGATCATATAGGTAAATTGTCAGACTTTTAATTTTCATTTGCACTTTAATTGGAGCAGTCACGTCTTTTCGAAGACTTTTGAAACTACATTTGATATGAAAATCATACCAATGTGCTACGAATTCGAATCAAAATTTGCAATTGCTAAGTCGTATGTCATATAGGTAAAAATTAGTTTTTTCTGTATGATTTTAACACGAACAAAAAAGAACGCTGTAGATACCCGTTACTCAGCTAACAAACTTCAACCTAAGTATATCCCCTACAAAACAACCGAAGCTTAGGTGGCGCCATCTGTCGAACTGTATAGCCAAGACTAGAAGCTAAGAGCGAGCAGCACCCCACCCCCCGCTAACAGTTCTATACTTCTCTTTCTCTCATTCTTGCTCTCTCTATCAGCGGCTAAGCAGCGGCAGAGGGGCGGCAGAGAACTTCATAAAATTTTTGGGTCTACCGATAGATATGACCGAAACACACACACACACACCAAACTTCTCACATGTCTCAGAGTGACAGTACATACTTTTACGATTTGTGGGCGTAAGAGTGGGCGTGGCTCCGTTTTGAAATAAACGTGAACTGCTTAGGAACTACCGAAATCTGCTTGTCAATTCCCAAATCTCTAGCTCTTATAGTTTCCGTGATCGCGAAGTTCATACAGACGGACATACAGACGGACATGGCTAGATCGACTCGGCTATTGATCCTGATCAAGAATATATATACTTTATATGTTCGGAAACGCTTCCTTTTACCTGTTTCATACTTTTACTCTACGAGTAACGGGTATAACAAGTGTATTTGTGATTATTGTTCGGCGTTGCTTATGTGCTTCTTTTGTTAATCTTGTATCGATATTTTACTTATCGATATACTTCCTTTTGTACGCTCAATTGTCGCTGATCATGACGGAAGAATGTATTGCATTTTTATTAGTAATCGTACATTTTTATAACTACTATTGATATAACGCCAGCAGTGATCAGTAGGCATGTTGTTCTGGAGAACAACAGAGTTGGAGATAACAGTTTAAATTATTTTGTGATACAATCCCCTATCCCAAGCAAATCACAAGTAATCTATTAAATTATATATTAACGGGACATATATAATATGAATAGTAGGTTGTTTAAATTACTCGCTACATAAGAAAATGGGATCCTAGATCTTGGACTGGCTGGTCGCCAAGCTGGCGTTTACCAGTTTTGATAAACTCGATTTTTTTGTTCTGTGTTCAGGCTTCTTCCGCATTCCAGATATGCTGTTACTATGAACAAGTCGCTAAGGACCGCTCTTCGTTTTTATGTTCTGTTGGCCATGGAATATCGTGCACAAGATTGTAAATAAGACTAGAAGGAAAGCAATAGTCGAGTTCCCCGACTGTTAGATACGCATTAGTCAGCTAACCAAAATATAAATAAATAGGTCCCCTAAAACAATTGTGTTTTAGTTGGCGCAATCTGCCGAAAATGTTATTTTTATGTTTAAAATTCCTGCCTCATTGTGACTTTCTTGATTTGTGGGCGTTTGAGTTTAAATAAAATGCGCTGCGTGGGCATAAAGAAAGTCTGCATGCTAAGTCCCAAGCATCTAGCTTCTATAGTTTCCCATGGCTAGATCAACCCGGCTATTGATCCTGATCAAGAATATATGTATATGTCGCAGAATAATTTAAACATTCAAATTATAACGATTATTTGTTGGTACACATTTGTTTTATTTCTTTGTGGTTCCCCTTTCTTTCGTGCGAGGCAGATACATAGTTCTGTCAACGTAGTCTGGCCGTGGGCATGAGTGAGACAGATAGTGCTCGTCATAACTCACCACACTGTGCGTGTGTATTGGAGGGTGAGAAGGAATGGAAAAGGGATCGACATGAATTAAAGAGGGAGTCGAGTTGTGAAATTCAATCAACATGCCACGCGCCAGAAAACGTTTCGCCGAAAGTCCGGTCAAAGACTCGGATAATGAATCCTCGTCATCAGAAGTGGGATTTCCTCCGCCTCCAGCCGACGATGCAAATCTTTTGTCAATTTTGGAGATGCAAAATCGTAATTTCGCTGAGCTAATAAAACAAGTGCAGTGCTCTCAAAATGAACCAAAAGATGCCAAAAACATTGTTCTGCCAAAGTTCAACCCTGATCGTGCAGGATCAGACGCTCTCTCCTGGTGTTCAACGGTCGACTACATCTTGTCCGAAAACCAGCTAGTGGGCAGCGCTCTTGTAATGTCCCTCAGCAAATCACTGGAAGGCACCGCATCTCACTGGCTCTCGCAGACATGTTTTCCCGGCATTACGTGGACGCAGTTCCGAGAATTATTTTTGCAATATTTTTCTGGAACGGAGACTTTGGCCGCAACCGTTATGAATTTGCTAAATGCACGCCCAAACGAAGGAGAGTGCTTGTCGCTGTATGGAAGCAGAATGGTCACATCACTTATGGCCCGCTGGAAGTCACTTAGCGTCGAGCAGATTGCAGTATCCGTTACGTTGGCACATGCAGCTGGGATAGACAAACGATTGCGCCGTTTGGTTTTTACGACGGATATCAAAACCAGAAACGAGCTGCATCAGGAACTCAAAGCCTTTTCGTTCGACACTAGACAGAACCAGCATTCGAGTGACAACTTATCAGCACCCCAAGGAAAAAGAGTCAGGACTATGTCTCACATCACGTGTCATAATTGTGGCAAACCCGGACACAAGAAGGCGGAATGTCGCTTTAATAAAGAGGCAACTCAGCGTCAGCAGCCCCGTAATCAACAATTTGGAGCAAAAGATCGATCATCCGTGATCTGCTATAAATGTGGAAAAGCTGGACATGTATCTACTGTGTGCCCAGATCGTCAGGAGCGTCCGCCGATGAAGAGCAATACCATCAAAGACGTAAACATATGCACAGTACTTGAGCCCTTAGGAACGTTGCTGCAGTTTGGTGAGTCGTTCCAATTTTACTTCGACTCCGGAGCCGAATGTTCACTCATCAAAGAGACTGTATCACTGAGATTATCCGGCACTAGAATAAACAACGTAGTGACATTGAGGGGTATAGGTGGCAACTCTGTTTGCAGCACTTTACAGATATTGGCGAATGTTTTAATTTGTGAGCGTTCTTTCGAATCTTGTTTCACGTAGTTTTAGACAATCATATCAAATACGACGCTCTGATTGGCCGGGAAATTTTGAGCCAGGGCATCGGCGTGACAATTACATCAAGCGCGCTTACTATGTTTAACGAAAAGTCTGTATTACCTGTCGTAGTCTCCGAATGCACTCCTGACCTGGCTGGTGTCGATACCGATTTACATGGACAGGATAAAGACAAACTGCTCTCAATATTACAGGGGTATTCAAATTCTTTTATAAACGGTATACCACAGAGTCGCGTGACTACGGGACAGTTAGAGATTCGCTTGATTGATCAGAATAAGACGGTTCAGAGACGCCCTTATCGATTGAGTGTGGAAGAAAAAGAAAAGGTTAGACATTCCATTCAAGAGCTGTTGGAAGCAAACATAATAAGACACAGTTCCTCTCCTTTCGCGAGTCCGATGTTACTTGTCCGCAAGAAAAATGGTACAGACCGTCTGTGTGTTGATTATCGTGAGCTTAATGCCAATACCGTTTCCGACAAGTACCCATTGCCACTTATATCTGACCAGATAGCTAGGTTGAGTGGTGCTAGGTTTTTCACGTGCATTGACATGGCGAGTGGCTTCCATCAGATCCCAATACATCCAAGCTCTATTGAACGGACAGCGTTTGTAACCCCAGAAGGGCAGTATGAATACTTGGCTATGCCTTTTGGGCTTAAAAATGCGCCTTCTGTATTTCAGAGGGCCATTAATCGTGCCCTAGGCGATCTGACTCATACATATGCCATCGTTTATATGGACGATGTAATGATAGTTGCACGCACAAAGGAGGAAGCTTTTGACAGGCTAAAAATAACTCTACAAGCACTCGTCGAAGCAGGATTTTCTTTCAACATTAAAAAATGCTCCTTTCTTAAATCTTGTGTAGAATATTTGGGCTTCGAAGTTAGAGCAGGTGAAATTCGACCGAATCCTAGAAAAATACAAGCTCTTACAGATTTACCGCCTCCGCAATCTGCGACTCAACTGAGACAATTTATTGGACTGGTCTCGTATTTTCGTCAGTTTGTACCCAAGTTTTCACAGTTACTGAAACCACTCTATGCTCTAACTTCAAAAAGCATGTCATTTTCATGGGAATTAGAGCACGAGCAAATACGACAGAAGGTAATTTCAATCCTGACTAGTGAACCTGTTCTTACTATTTTTGATCCACAATTTCCTATTGAGCTTCATACAGATGCGAGTGCCGATGGCTATGGCGCAATTTTGTTGCACAAAATCGAAAACAAGCCACGAGTTATCGAATACTTTAGTAAACGGACTTCGTCAGCGGAATCGCGTTATCACTCGTATGAGTTGGAAACACTTGCAGTTTTCAATTCTATTAAGCACTTTCGCCATTACTTGCATGGTCGACATTTTATCGTTTTTACCGATTGCAATTCTCTCAAGGCATCTCGCACAAAAGCGGAACTGACTCCAAGAGTCCATAGGTGGTGGTCGTACATGCAATCTTTTGAGCTTGACATTCAGTATAGGCCAGGCGAACGAATGGCTCATGTAGATTTTCTGTCTCGAAATCCCATATCAAAAGATCGCATCCAGTCAAAAGGTACAGTGGAGAAACATGTAAATTTAGCAGAGATTACTGACAAATGGTTGTTAGCTGAGCAGCAACGAGACGTAGAAACGTCGTCTATTGTTTCTAAATTGCGTAACGATGATCTTTCTGAGGATTTGGCCAAAACGTTCGAGTTAAGGACAGGAACGCTGTATAGGAAAATTCAAAGAAACGGAAAGACTCGTTGTCTCCCTATCATCCCAAAGCCATTTAGGTGGTCAGCTGTAAACAATGTGCACGAGTCAATTATGCACCTTGGTTGGGAAAAAACCCTTGAGAAAATGTACGAATACTATTGGTTTGACAAGATGTCCAAATACGTTCGCAAATTTGTCGACAACTGTATTACATGCAGATTGTCAAAGCCCCCATCTGGTAGGGTACAAGCGGAATTGCATCCCATACCAAAGGTTAACATCCCGTGGCATACAGTCCACATCGACATCACAGGGAAGCTTAGTGGTAAAAATGAACAGAAGGAATACATAATCGTGTCAATAGACGCCTTCACGAAGTTTGTCTTTTTATCTCATACATCGAGGCTAGACACCGAGAGCTGTATTAAGGCATTAAGATCACAAATATCATTGTTCGGCGTACCCTCTCGTCTGATCGCAGATCAGGGACGTAGTTTTTCAAGCACAGCATTCCGTGATTTCTGTTCGGTTCAAAAGATAGATTTGCATCTGATCGCCACGGGTGCTAGTCGGGCCAATGGCCAAGTAGAGCGAGTTATGAGTACTCTAAAGTCCATGCTAACAGCGGTTGAGACAGGTCAGGGGTCATGGCAAGATGCTTTATGCGAAATTCAACTGGCTCTTAATTGTACGCCCAATAGAGTGACTAAGGTTAGCCCTTTAGAACTACTTATTGGCAAAGAAGCAAGGCCGTTTGGTCTCGTACCTGTTGTTGAAAATAAGAACGATGTTGATATTGATAAAGTTAGAGAAATGGCTAAGCAAAACATGGAAAAGAATGCCAATTATGATAAGGCTAGATTTGATAAAGATAAGGCTACTATTGTAAGACATAAAGTTGGTGATCACGTTTTGCTTAAGAACGAAGAGCGACATCAGACAAAATTAGACCCTAAGTTTAGAGGACCGTTTTTAGTAACCGAAATATTGGAAGGAGATCGGTATAAACTTAAGGCACTAACTAATAATAGAACATATAAATATTCTCACGAATTTTTGAGGCGTATGCCTGAGAAGGGGATTACCACGGAGTTGGATGATGAGTGTGATGATGAAGAAATCACAGAACTAAATGATGAAGTCAGTGATGAAGATGCCACAGATCAAGCCGGCGAGGGCTGTGATCTTGAAATAGAATAAAGACCTTTCCGGATCGGTTCCATGTTTCATGACTTTCTGTAGAGGTGAGCGCCCGAGTTATGTGGTTCTCCATTTGCTGCATTAATATTGAAATTTTGGTAATGATCGGACGTCAGTTATTTGGCCGGCTTATAAATTAAACTGTGAGCTATTTGCGATGGCCGGTTTGTCTGGATATAAGCTGTGGGCTAAATTAACTTGTTTATTGGCTGGCCAGTTTATTTTGTTAATGACTGTGTGCTAGTTGTTGGCATGATTTTTGTAAATGAAATGAAGAATATGGTCGCCTTATGAAAGAAAAGGCTGAATAATTTTAATTGTTTGAATTTAAGTTGGTGGTAATCCGAATCTCATGGCAAACGTTGTATAAGAGTAAGAAATAATTTGTTCAATTTTTATTAAGAAGAAAAATGTATTTTTGCGAAACCTGCTTGAATTTGAATTTGTATTAAAAGGAAAATAATAATAATAATAATAAGAGGATATTTTGTAAAACCTTTATATTGTAAACTCACGAGGACGTGAGATAGGTCAGGAAGGCCGTGTCGCAGAATAATTTAAACATTCAAATTATAACGATTATTTGTTGGTACACATTTGTTTTATTTCTTTGTGGTTCCCCTTTCTTTCGTGCGAGGCAGATACATAGTTCTGTCAACGTAGTCTGGCCGTGGGCATGAGTGAGACAGATAGTGCTCGTCATAACTCACCACACTGTGCGTGTGTATTGGAGGGTGAGAAGGAATGGAAAAGGGATCGACATGAATTAAAGAGGGAGTCGAGTTGTGAAATTCAATCAACATGCCACGCGCCAGAAAACGTTTCGCCGAAAGTCCGGTCAAAGACTCGGATAATGAATCCTCGTCATATACATTAATGCCGTGAATGTACTTCAACCTAATATTTAAGAATGTGAAAAAATGGTATATAGTAACAGGAAATTAACTGGCTTAAAATCTTATTTTCTGTTTCGCAAGAGCTTATCTTGTATTTTAAAAGTACATAGATAAACAAATGATGCATACTTGACTAGTCGCTTGTTTCTGATCAAGATTACGCTTACTTGACATGATCAGATTTATCCCTGGAGCAAAACTAACTATTAGGTGGTGCGTAATCGGGGAGCAGGAAAAGATTTGCCATTCTATTAACACACTTCCTGCAGTCACTGTATCCCAATCAGCAGGCAAAGCGAGCGAACAAGAATCTGCCAGAGTCGCGCACATTTCATATTGTCGGCACCCAAGAGCAGACTTCGGAGGCGGCAGGGAGAAATGAAAGGGGCGTGGCGCACGCTCACAGATGCATGGTGCAGTGCGGCTGTTTGTTTGTGCTGGTGGCGCACATGCATATGAAAACCGCTTTCTTTTCCGTTGCAAGAAAGGACTTGAAAATGGGGCACGGCATGGCGTCGCCCGCCATTGTTGCTGCTGATGCTGCTTGTTGTTGCTGCCGCCATCAGATAGGTACATACACACATTCATGCATTCATACATACATAGGTACAAACATAGGTGCAAAAAAGTAGCAACTCCAGCTTAACAAGAGTGGGAGAGAAGATGACAATCAGGCTGGCAGACAGGCGAAAGGAGACTGGCGGGGAATCGCCGGGAGTTGACAACAAGATATACAGCCAAAAAAAAGAAAGTGAAATGGAAAATGGATAACGGTAAATACAAAATGCAAGCAACAAAGGTACGTGCGAGCTGAGAAATAAACAGAGCCCAGGTTTTTTATTTGCCATCGCTGCTGAATCCACTTGTCGCCCGCTGATGTTGTTGCTGTTGCCTGGCTGTCGCCCCCTCTTTTTTGATGCCATCTTGTAGGTAAGTAAATTATGCGACGTGCAAAATCAATAAATCAACACGTTTATTGCTGTAAACGTATTTGAGTCCCTGGGTGGAACTTGAGGATTGGGGGCTCGAGGTGCACTGAGTAAATGAGTCAGCTGCTGCAGTTCGCAAGAAGGAAAAGCGGTTCAGCTCGGTTCGTATGATAATGCATTTATAGCCACGAATTAAATTTAAACAAATTGCTCACAGACACAAGGCATGCTATATACATATGTACATACATAGCTATATCATGAAACAGGCTCACATGCTGGCAGGATACACACGCCAATGAATTGAGAATCCGGGCCAAGCATTCCCGCGTTTGCTGCTGATGCTGTTGGTGCGGCAATGTCAATGCAACAGCTGCAATTCATTACAAATGTGATTTCCTTGCCAGCAGCAACGAGTGCGGAAAACTTGCTGAAGTTTTACGCGCATTTTCAAGCTAGTTGCCAGTGCAAAGCAATCCTGAATCCGGGCCCACACACAACTCATGCTCACAGCCCTGAACTAAGGGGCAATGAGTTTTCCCGTCCCCATAGGCTGCAGTGTGTGCTCGGCATGCCTTCGCTTTGCTTTGGCACATCGCACTGCCTGAGTGCTTTATTGTTATGTTTTAAAATTCAATGAATTCTAAAAATTCACCAACCCACCGCCCAAGATATCTGGTGGTCAGGTTGCCAGCGACAACGACAACGACAACGACAACTGCAAGGATGGCGACAAGTCGACAGAATTTGCAGCCAGGGCATTAACAATGGCAAAGTGTTTTCTTTCCAACAGCGCTTGGCTCCGATCTGCCGCCCTTATCTATGTAAGCCATATGGGCAAAGGTGGCAAAGACTCAGAGGCAAGGACAAAGCCGTGGACGGGCGGCAAGAGGCAACTGGACAGAGACAAATGGATGCAGTGAGAGTGTAATCCAAACGTAAATGCAAATGAGAGTTCAAGCCAAATGGTGTCAGAAACAACACTGATTAAAGCTATCCGAGCACAAAAAACAAGGAATTTTTCTTCTTGTGAGCTATATTGTGAGCTATATGCTAATGTCAGCTGATTTTAATGAAATTTAAATCGTAGTTCAAATAACAATCAACCAATACTAAATCTTAAAAAAATCAATTTATTGTTCGTATGGGAGCCTTATGCTATAGTCATCCGACCCCGGCTCGTTTCGACTACCTGCAAAGGCAACTTTTGGGAAAATTTCATAAAAATATCTTTAAAACTGAGAGACAAGATTGCGTAGAAACGGACGGACGGACATGGCCAAATCAACTCTCCCTGTGAAGCTGATCAAGAATATATATAATTGAAAGGTTCAGAAAGGTCTTCTTCACTGCTTTGCAAACATCTGACTGAAATTATAAAGGAGAAAAGTTTTGGAGCCGAGTCACGATCCGAAGGCCGTAGAATATTTTACACAAAAAACAAGACATTGCTCAATTTACCAATAAAATGGTAAGAATATCCCAGCCCATGGATATGGGTTAACTATGTACAAGTTATTCTTACAAAATAAATTTACGTAAGAGTAACTATCAAAAAACTATCTTAATAAAATTAAATAAAATAATTTAAAATCCCCAATTTTGCAAAAAATTGTCTGAATCGAGAAAATTTTTAAATATCCATGAACAGTAGCGTTATAATAAGAAACTAAAATATGTACATTACTTTATTAATTTAAACAAGAAAGGAAGCGAACTTCGGCAAGCCGAAGTTCATATACGCTTACAGCTATTGCAAAAATTATATATTCTTGAAAACATTAAAATTATGATTGACTTGCGTATATGTTTAAAAACATTGAAGCTATGATGATTTGCAGCTCAATTATTAAATAGTTCGTATGGTAGCTATATGATATCTTTATCCGATTTTAAAAAATTAAAAGCGTGATTCTAAACTGTCAAATTATTAATTAGACAAAAAGAATTTCTAAAAAAAAAACAAAATAAAAAAGTTAAATTTAAAAATTTTTTTTTTTTAATATTTTGTTGTTTCCATGTGAGCTTTATATAGTTATATATGTCGGAACGAACCAGATCGGACAACTATAGCATATAGCTCCCATATGAGCAATCGGAAAAATAAATAGAAAAAAGTATAACTTTGCTGTTTTTAAAATTTTTTCAGAATTACGGTTTAAATTTTATCAAAATCGGACGACTATAACTTAAAGCTTCCAGGAAAACAATAAAATTATTACAAAATTTTTTTTTTTAAATGTAAATTTTTTATTTTGTAATTAGTTTTAAAACTATTTTTGACTTATTAATAATTTGACAGTTCAGAATTACGGTTTTAATTTTATTAAAACCTGTAAATCATTTAGCTGCCACAGGAACTATCGAATAATTAAGCTGCAAATCATTACAGCTTCAATGTTTTTAAACATATACGCAAGTAAATCATAATTTTAATGTTTTTAAGAATATTTAATTTTTGCAAAAGCTCCAAGGGTATATGAACTTCGGCTTGCGGAAGTTTGCTTCCTTTCTGGTTTTAACGTAATTTACAGCCGTTCACAGAAACTTAGCCCTGGTATTTACTATCAATTTACATTTATTAAAAGGAAATCAACAATTTAATAATAGAACAAGATGTTACGAAAGAGTAACAACAAAATTTTTAGAGAAGGTACCACGTATTAGTAACAATTTTGTGTGATAAATTTAACAGTCAACCGTTAATTTTAAAGACTTTTATTTTAGTTTGTGTTTGTTTTACTCATACGACCCTTAATATCAGAATAATTTTGTTTAGTGATAATATTTGAATCCAATGCTTAGATCGTAAATGCAGCAAAGTGCATTCTAGATTCGGTTTAGAGTAGGACCTTAGAATTTTCTTCCAAAATTCCACAAATGTGGGTACATTTTTATATATGTATGTAGTGTTTTATAGTGTTGTTAATTTTCCAATATTTTCCTTTTTGTCCACCGATGGGCATTTTGTCCTTTTTGGGGTGAAAAAAACACCACTCAATGCACTCGATAAACATGAAAGCGCTTCGGTAGCCGGTCACAAAAGAAAGCGATGCATAAATTCCCTGCGTTCGTTGGCAGGACAATAACGTGCCAGCAGCAGCAGAGGAGTCGGACCCGAGACGGGCCGTAATTATGGAGCAACAGCTGCAAACGGATTGGGTCCGGCGCCTGTGCTGCTGCAATATTAATTAAGCGTGCACTCCGTTGAAGGGGAAGCCCGAAAAAGTGAACGAATTTCGGGTGCCAGCGACAGCACTCACTAAACTTGACATTGACTTATTGTACCCGCAGGCAGGGCGACTGAGTCCATGTCGGAGCCGGGTCCGGTCAGAAAATGAAGCAGGAGTCGGAGCCAGAGCCGGACATATTGTGTAGGCCACAAGCCGAATGTCTCTTTTATGGCTGTTAATTTCCAGCTATTGTTCGGTCAGCCGACTGGCCGGTCTGGGCCCCAACTGAAAGCTTTGGGCATAAATTTAATTTTAAGCAATCGCTGTGCTTGACGGCACTTGATGTTCACGTTGTTATTACACGCACACATCGAGCAAAAGCTCCCCGGGCTGGACAATAAATACATCATCAGAGCCCGGTCCTCCTTCTACTTGTTCATTGTTGCAGTTGCCGCCGCCAGCTGGCTCAGTTATAGTTTGGAAATGTTCGTTAAGAAGCCAGATTGTATGTATCGAAAACCAGGAAATTTATGCGTTGTTGTATTTAACTTTCCCACGCGGCAGCATCATTAATTTACAAAAGTAAATAGTATTGAATTGCACAACTTGTTCCAACACAATATCTGCATTGCATTTATGAAATTTCAAGTCCTGCATAAATCAGCACACTTATGTTGGGACTCTGTTCCTACAAGTTCTTGCGGTCGAATCATTAGAATCATTCGAACTGACTTTGATTGATAAGCCTTTCTGGGGAATATTAGAAATAATTATTTTACATACATAATATGTATTACATCACTATGGACGGCATATACGGATGTAGTTACGATGCGCACCAAGACCCGCATAATTGAAAATCTGCTGTGATGGTCCGATTGTGTCGAGAAATACACCAATCGAAAGGTATTGCTTAAAGAATATGGTGTGCATACTTTTCAAAATTTATTTTTTTTAGAGAAAGGGCGGTGGAAGTGACAAACCAATTTTTTTTTAATTTGACCACTTAGGCCCGGTTTAGTATAATGTTTCATTTTATTTAGCTTAGTTGCATTTTTGTTAAAACTACGCGTCGAATGACAACAAACTTACTTAGATCCGATGCTCCGTTCCAAAGTTAATACAAAAATACTATTTTGGAAATACACGTTATACAATTTTTTCGTTCTTCGCGCTCCAAAAAAGCTTTTTATCTACACAGGCATATTTTTGTTGCAGAGTGTGTTTATTAAGCTAATTTAATATCAGAAATTTTGTGCGTCGAAGGTGCGATCATAACGTTTTTTTAGTTTTTGTTTAAACTACTATTGCAGTACCTCAATACCATGACCCTGAGTCGTCTCCATATGACTTTGGTATCAAAAATACTAAATCACCCAGTTCTTAGCTGAACGCCATCTGAAATCAGGCACTGTAGAGTCATTACCAGTCGGCACCCTCGGGTATAACGATTTTTGCCAAACAAAAATTTTAAAAATTGTATAACTTTAAATAAAAAGTACTTATATTATATTTCAATTTCAAATTGTCAAATAACAAATTAATTTTGCTCATAAAAAGTATGTACAGATCTTGGCTCCTACGGCACCAAGAACATTTTGATATCATCGGCTTTTCGCAAAATGGATATGAAATGTCTTCATTAAATCCTTGGCCATGGTGGAATATTGCACTTGCAAAGCGGTATCTTTTACTTCCAAATCTAAGCTCATTTTGAGACGTATTTGTTAAATTGAAGTTGCTTATATTCGTATTCGCGTGATCGACTAAACTAATCGAAGACAAGAGCACGGCCAGTATTTTCAATAAAAGATAGACATTTTAGAGGACTTTTCGCAAATGTGTTTTTAATATTTTGCCACTCACCATAATTAATAGGTATTAATTCATTTAGTGTACATTTTCTTTTATCAGAAATATAAAGTTGTGCAATCACGTTTTCTGTGACATGTCTATTTTTAAATTTAATCACAGTTTGAGCACTTTTAAACTTTTTTATAAACAAAGGTTTAATTTGTTGCAAATAAGAACATTCTAGTATTATCAAAAATGTTTGACCGTAGATTATAAATATATGCATTTGTTTCCATTAATAATAGATTTATGTAATTTTAAACTGAGGTCTTTAAAATGTTATTGCTTAGATCGTTGAGGACTGATTCCTTAATAACCCTAATATTAATAAGGCTCTGAACAGCAGAGTTCGCATAGCAAGCACTATTTCGGTTTTCCATACCATGGAATGTTTGTAATATAACTTTATTATCAGCCTTGCACTTTGTAACCTTTTCATTTAATACGGATAATACGGATGACTCAATGACAGCCGTTGTTAGACGTCGTAGGTATATATTTTTTACCAAAAACATTTGTATTGCTTTTTTTCTTAGCAACCATATGTTGTACATATTTTCTTTATATACTTCTTAAACGATTTTCATTAGTCTTAATACTTTTGGATTAAGGTTCAGTAAATGTAGCCAGAAAGTTATTTTATGCGGGATAATGCGACATATGTTTGACCATTTGCGAATACACTATCACCAATATCCAAAGTCCAGATGTTATTGTTAAGCCTTGGCTTTTATGAATGGTTATGGCATACGCCAAACATATCGGAAATTTTTCTCGTATTATAAATACATTTTTATTGAGCTGAAATTTTGATTCAATGCGATCTATTTCGAATTCATATTCTTCAAACTTGACATACAACTTGTCCACCGTTTTAATAGTGCGGGCTTAAACGATTTTTACTATTTCATGTATCTTCCATATTATTATCAGTTCGGCATCTAAAACTCCTAATCTTACATGATCTTGATCTGATTTTTGCCTGACATTTTGAGTAAGAAAAAAGCATTGTCCAAATGTTTGAGAGTGTAACCCAGAAAAATTTTTTCAAAATCTCTCTTTAGACATATTAACAATTGGAGAAAGTTCGTTTACTGGGTCTAATTGGGTCTAAGTCAATAAAGTATTTATTCTTTCAAACCAGCCATCTGGATATTCCAGGGTATCAAATATTTCAGGTAATCGTAAATTAATATATTGTAATGTAACTTAAATTTCATCAATTATAATTAAGCAGACATTTTTAATGTTATCCCGCATTAACTTTGATTTTATATTACTCAATTTTTATATTTTGCTCAACAGGCAAATCTAACAATCTATGTATTCTTAGTCCATTTACATTGCGTGCTGCGATTACTGTAGATGCAGCCACAACGACTCCAGGGGTTTTTATTATATATTTTCTGATCACGTTAATCATAAAATATTTTCCTGTGCCCCCAACTCCAGAAACAAATTTTCGTACCACATTTTTGGGAGCTAGTCGTGGATTTCTTAAAGTTTTATTTTTAGGCTCTGTTTTCCATGTATTACAATAATCGGAGACCGTATTGATAACGTCGTCAAATATTATTTTTAATCATTGTTAAGCTGATTCATCGCATCAGAAATTGAAACATGTTCATTCAATACCAGGTTATCCATATAAATTTTTGGAAGTAGGGCTACTTTTAACAATAGCAAAAACGTTTGAAAAATCCAATAAATTTATATTCTCTAACACTTTTGAACGATTGGGATAATGCACATCGGCCCAATTTGGGAAATATAAATCTGTATCTTCGTCTTCCATATTCTGCAGCTTGTTTCTCGGTTTAACTCTTCGACTTCTTTCTTGGCGTATATCTATCATTCTTATCATCGTATTTTTTCTCGGTACCGAACAGAGGAATTTGAAGTAATGTGTCATTCGCTTCAAGCGCTCCACATTCTCGATTTGTTAAGGACCGATTTGTTCTCAAAAAAATATCTAAAATCATCGGTCGCAAATGATTTTCTGCTTTAGTTTGGTATTTACAAATGTACGTGGTTAGAGATCCTGATTTTTCTCCTATGAATTGAATATCCAAGGTTCCACACCAAGCTTGTAAAGTTAGATAAGTTTATCTTTTTTCCGATTCATTTCTTGGCAAATCATATAATCTAGTTTTCGTTAGTTTTCGACGACCAAAAACAGATTTTGCCACGCTATACATGACCAAACAATTGCCCGCTTTTCTGCGGAAGCCAAATCTGCATACTTTTGAAGATTTCCCACTCTTACTATTTTTTGCCGCATGCAATAATTATTGTGCGCGTGAGTTTAAAATCTGCAAACGCGTTCTTAAAGAGTTGGAATGGTTTCTTTTGGCGGGGTGACACCTAATATATTTGCTAATGAAGCAGACAACATCTACCTCGCTTAATTTATCAAAAATCGGTGCATCCCTTATCCATAAAAGTATATAAAAATGTTTCAAGCCTTGTGATTGATACTCAAGTCGCCATGCATATGTTCTATTTCTGTGGCAAATCTTTTGACATTAGAAATTGTGACATTGCCTTGACCTTTAAATTCATAAATATTGAAACACTTACCGGATCTTCAGATATAAGACTATTTAAATTTCTTGAGATTTTATTTTAGATTTCTTTCCTTAAACATATAATTTGGTGAGGGACTTCCCAATGATACGCGCTCGGATACTTTAGAAAAATGTGGCAGGACCGTATTGTTCAACCATACAATTAAAATCATTTTTAGGAAGAAACCATTTCCAGAATTGTTCAGTATTACCCAACTCTCGAAATATTGTCGATAAACTAGTGTTTATTTCTGGTTGTCTTTAACAGTGTCTAACGAGAAAGGAAGCAAACTTCGGTAAGCAACAGTTCATATACCCTTGCAGCTATTGCAAAAAAGCTAAAAATTTTCATCGCCAAATTGGTGATGCGGGCTTTTAGAAGAAAATTCTTTACTTTTCTGAACTGAGAAATGTTGCCAAAACGTTCTTGCAGAAACACATATTATATACCAAAAGATGAGGAACCTCAAAAACAATTTAAAACAAGAAAGGAAGCAAACTTCGGCAAGTCGAAGTTTATATACCCTTGCAGCTATTGCAAGAATTAAATATTTTGAAAACATTAAAATTATGATTTACTTGCGTATATGTTTAAAAACATTGAAGCTAAAAATTTTCATCGCCAAATTGCTGATGCGGGCTTTTAGAAGAAAATTCTTTACTTTTCTGAACTGAGAAATGTTGCCAAAACGTTCTTGCAGAAGCACATGTTATATACCAAAAGATGAGGAACCTCAAAAACAATTTAAAAAAAAATTAAAAACAAATTAAATAAAATAGTTCTAAAAATTTTGTTTGCAGACCAATTATGTTATTTTAAGGACACTTAGTATCATGAAACTAATATTTTCAACCAGGCCCAATAGCTCCAATACAAACATTTTTTGTATGACACTTTCACCGTCATTTCTCCTGAACCAATTAATTTTCCTTAAGTCTTGGCATGCTATCCCTTTTCTTTTAGCAATACCTTTCGATTGGTATAATACTCGTCGCGATCGAACTATCACAGCAAAATTTTATTTCAGCGGCTTTATATAGTATTCTGTTATGCACACGCTGTTGGTGCCCACCGTCATTTCATGAACTGCCGTCCATAGTGATACATATATATATATTCTTAATCTGTTTGTCCCTCCGTTTCTATGCAAATTAGTGTATCTCATTAAAATCTTCATAAAACAAAATTAGATATCAGAAAGTTGTATATTGAAAGTGCGAAGGTTTCTCAACATTTTACCTCGTTAAGGAGTCTTTATGTTTGATTTCATAGAATTGCAAAACTTATCTTTTTCTTGATTTACCCATACCGAAGAATTCTTACTCAATTTCTATCCACGACCAAAAAAAAGTTATGAGTATAAATCAACTAATTATAATCAACAAACGCATATTTCGCCCATGACCTCTGAGCTGAACGAACATACGAGCAGTTCAGCGGCAGAAATTCACCGCGGGACAAAATTACAAGTTCGAATCGAACTGTGAGAAAATAAAATTTTACCCTTCCTGTTTTTTGTTATTATCTATACGTTACCTGTTTTGATAGATATATCCTATCCTTTTAAAAGCAATAATTCTTCAAATGCAAAAAATTTTAGCATTTTCAATGAATATATAAAAAAGTAAAACGCTCTGTTCAATGATTTGATTAAATAGACAATTTGTATAAGCTGATTTACTCAAACTTTTTTGCTGTCAACGTCATGTCCTTGGAGTACACTTTTGCAGGGCTCAATTATTGTCCGTTTGACTCTTTGACTACGTAGTCACACAGAAAACTTATAATTCCCTGTGTTATTTATTAGGCACTATGTAAAATTCGAGTATTAAAACGAATTTGACGACTCATTTCTTTTGGTGTGGCAAGAAGCACAAAAAGGCACTGCGTGAATTTCGGTTTCGAAGGGCGATGTGCACTTACGGCGCTGTACGTTATTGCCATTGTCGAAGTTGTCGCGGCAGTTCATAAAGCTTGCGCCAGCTGTAAGCGACTTGTGGATGCTCGCCGGGAAAACAAGACATTCTGCGAAGGGACTGGATGGAGCGGTATATGGGGCGTAGTGCGGTGCAGTGCTTTCGACTGCACTTCATTACTTTGCTCATTTCCTGTTAACGACAATATCAATGGCTATTTTACGCCATTGTCTGGCATTGCATTGTCTATTGTTCCAGCTAATTAATTAAGTGTAAAATCGTTGACTCACCAGTCCTCGCAATGCGACGCGTGGTGGCGGTGCGAGTCCTTTAGTCCTCAATGCAGAAAATGTTGCGTAAAAGAATTGTTCGATGTTTTGTGAACGCCAGCATATCAACCCATTTAAGTCAAACGAGGCATTTCATTTCGTACCCACACTTGCGGAATTCATGTGATGATAATGAATTTTAAAACAAGAAAAGTCGGTTTTTCTGATACGTTTCACGTTACATGTTGTTGAACAACAGGTCTTTATGCTCAACGCGCAAACCGAAATCGGTATTGTTTGCACATTGGCTTAGTAATATATATTTTAAAATCATAAATCTATCTTAAGTTTTGGGTAATAAGCAAAATGTGGACTTTATTTCAACTATCTAAGGCATTGCGAGCCTTAAATTTACTCCGTAATAAATGTTCCAAAATACATCTAGTACATTTAAACACATCTAATCGCGAATGTTAGGTAATGTCAAAAACTTTCAACGCAGTGAAGGAGGAACAGTATATAAAATATATATATTATTGATCAGCAGTTGATTTAGGCTATGCGTGAACTACAAAGTTCAATATGGACTAAAATAAAATTTTTAGGTGATACCTATGGACTACCTTTAAGTTCATGTCTAGTCTATTTTTATACCCATTACTAGTAGAGAAGAAGGGTATATTGAATTTGTTGAAAAATAGGTAATAAGTAGAAGGAAACGTTTCAGTCGCTATAAAGTATAAGCCAAAAAAAAAAAATTGTCATGGAAACTAAACTGGTGTTACATGAATGTTAAACTATAAGGTAAAAAAAATTTTGAAAGACAATTATTAAAACAGCTTGGCGAAACATTATCAATGCGTTGGGTGTATAAATAAGTTCGTAGTTTTTTAACACGAAAGTTGAATCTTTATCTTGAAAAATTGGTTGCATTTTTACACTTCCAAGTATTTTCTATTGCTAGCCACTACTTTTCGCCATCTTTCTGGCAAAGCACGGATTCCGCGTCGAAAGAAGTCTGGGCTTTTTTCTAATATCAATGAGTTCATCCATTCTTTGACTTCAACATAGTTGGAGAAGTGCTGATCTGCCAGGCCATGAGCTATCGATCGGATCAGATGGTATTCGGAAGGAGCAATGTCTGAGCTATACAGCGATAGGAAATATTTCCTAGTACCTTTTCTTAATATTGTAGTAATGAAGTAAAACTCCCCGTCAAATACCGGCCTCCCAAACATGTAGCGACGTCTGAAATCGAAAACGCACGAACTTATTTATACATCTACTATCATATGACAGGAACACAACGACTTCTTATTAAACAAGAAAGGAAGCAAACTTCGGCAAGCCGAAGTTTATATACCCTTGCAGCTATTGCAAGAATTAAATATTTTTGAAAACATTAAAATTATGATTTACTTGCGTATATGTCTAAAAACATTGAAGCAATGATGATTTGCAGCTCATTATTAGGTAGTTATTTTATATAATTTTATTATTTCTATTGGAGCTATATGATATAGTCGTCCTATTTTGATGAAATTTTAACCGTAATTCTGAAATATTTATCCATTACTATATGTCGAAGAACTTATAGAAAAATTTAAAAACACTAAAGTTATATTTTTTTTTATTTACTTTTATGATTGTTGCTATGAGAGCTATGTGCTATAGTCGTCCGATTTTGATGAAATTTAAACCGTAATTCTGAATGATTTATCCATTACTATATCTCGAAGAACTAAAAAAAAAAAATAAAAAACAGAAAAGCTTTAATTTTTTTTCATTTATTATTATGATTGTTCCTATGGGAGCTATATGCTATAGTCGTCCGATTTTGATGAAATTTAAACCGTAATTCTGAAATATTTAACCATTACTATATCTCGAAGAACTAAAAAAAAAAAATTAAAAAACAGAAAAGTTATAATTTTTTTTCATTTATTTTTCCGATTGTTCCTATGGGAGCTATATGCTATAGTCGTCAGATTTTGATAAAATTTAAATCATAATTCTGAAATAATAAACCATTACTAAATATAGAAGAACTTAAAAAAAAATTAAAAAACAGCAAAGTTATAATTTTTTTTCATTTATTTTTCCGATTGTTCCTATGGGAGCTATATGCTATAGTCGTCCGATCCGGCTCGCTCCGACTTATATACTACCTGCACTAGAAAGACAACTTTTGGGAAATTTTTATGCAGATAGCTTAAAAACTGAGAGACTAGTTTGCATATAAACGGACGGACAGACGGACAGACGGACAGACGGACGGACACACGGACAGACGGACATGGCTAGATCGACTCTACTTGTGATGCTGATCAAGAATATATATACTTTATAGGGTCGGAAACGTCTCCTTCACTGCGTTGCAAACTTCTGACTGAAATTATAATACCCTCTGCAAGGGTATAAAAAAAAAGTAATTGAAGAAAATATTTTTACGAAAGGAACTCCCTTTTAAAGTTTCCGAGATTTCGACGTTGATACAGACAGACATCGCTAGTTCGACTCGGGTATTGATCCTGATCAAGAACATGTAAACATTACATGGTCGGAAAAGCTTCAGGATCTCAAGCAACCGACCTTCAGCCTTGCTGAACGTTGAAACTTGAAACGGTGATGTCTTTGTAGTAGGGACTAATTTGTACCACTTGCTCGGGTCATCGACTGATAATTTGGACAACCCGGAGATAATGGACTGGTTAACCCTCTCCTTTTGACGTGCTCAATCATATTGTTGACCACAAATTTAGCCGATGCTTTTGCTGTGAAAGAAGATATCCCGTCCCTTGTTATGCATTCGCTCAGCTTCTTGATCGCCTCCTTGTGACTGGATGACTTGGTTTAAAAACAGCCAGACGAATTTTGGAAAATGCGTCCGCGTCAGAATAAATTTAAATTTTTTAGCTGAGTCTTCCATCGGCCCGAGGTGGTCGATGTGCCGAGTATGAAGCGGTTCGTCGCCTTTCTCAGTGCAATGCACAAACCATCCTGCTTTCCCAATTTCTTGCTGTGAGTTATACAAATAGCACAATTAGAAATTACTCGCGCTACCTTACCCTTGTGCAGTGTTTTTCGAGCAACAAAGTGGGCTGATTTGTGAGCTGGAACGACAATTAATTCGTTTCCTGCAGACTCCTTAAGCAGCATTTCGTTTTTAAGCTTGAAGTTTTCATACAAAATAGTTTCAAGGATTATTACGATCGCTTGAATATGTTCAATCTGGCTGTCAGCTCTGTGAAAATTATATATACATCCAACGAGTATGTTTAACCTTTTCCTCTGGTCGATGCTCCATGTCAAAATTTTATTTTTGGAACTAAGTGTCTATTTTTTTTATGTTAACTGGGTTACTGCTTCCTATGTGGTAGCTTGAGCAGGTTGTACATATAAGGGATCACAATATTTTGGTATAAAGAACTATACATTATTTCTATTTAATTTACATTTTAATTACTTTAGACTGCAAACTTGTTAAATATATATATAAGGTCATGTGGGTGGTATCTTTTAAGTCTTCTTTTTGTAGGTCTCCATATTAGCCTCTTCGCCAGGGAGTTAGGATGAGAACCAAGACGACTGAAGTAATTTGCGGCGTGCGTACAACATAAATCGCCTATTTTTGGAGATTTTGAGAACTCTTTCTATATCTCTAGCTCTCATGAACCAAATCGTCTGATAATATTTCTTTGTTTGTTAAGGTTTGTCTTAGCTGCTAAGCCGTGGAGTTGTAATGCATATTTCCAGATTGTACTGAGAATAGATTTATAAATTGAACTTTGTTGGATAAATAGAGATTTTTTCTTGGAAATAGAAGTCAGGTCATACTTGCTACCTTTGAAAGCACAGACTGCTGGTTGTGTGACTCTGGAAAGTGAGTACTCTATTCAAAATCACACCAAGGTGTGTCGAACACGTATCGAAGTACAGAGCGGAGCATGGAAAGCAGTTCTTTGGCCTTGTGGAGAATGTCTATGCTCCTTTTCGTAGTCCACTTTTCAAAACGTGTACGCACTCCTGCACACCCAAGCATGCACCATCTTTACTTGGACTCCTGGCCATAACCGCAGTGTCGTTGCCGTGTGTTGCGGTGAGCATGGTATCATCATTAATTTCGGTACAGTGATGGGTCTAGTATACTGCCTTGGGGAAGATAGGACGTTTTGACGACTTTTTAGCATCGAAAACTACATAAATTTCCTTTTCTATAAAAAGCTCAGAATGAGGAGGAAAAACTGTTGCGTTAGTTGGATCTTTAGCTTGCTAGGAGACCGTCGTGCTATACCCTATCAAAGACTTATTGAATGTCCATGAATACAATGCAAATAAAAGATTTATTGGCGTGTGCGCATCTACTTCGGTGGGTTGCTTTCCAGGCTTGGGAATCATCGTGATAATTGCACTCTTCTATGTTCTTGGATAATGACTCAGCTGTTGAACAACAGGAATATAAAAGGCAGTGCTTAAGTCGGAAGAATCGTAAGGGTTTATTGTCTAGGAGGTCTTCGCTTCGAGCGGTTTTGTTTTTGAGCTTTCCGATCTGAGTCACAACCTCTAACAGAGTTACAGGTCTTGTGGCCAGATTTATTTGAAAATGAGTGCTCAGACGCATTTGCTCAAGCATTCAATTTCCCATCGGTCTGAGGTTTGACGGCTTAAATCTGTTCTCCAAATTGTCAGCAGAGATATCAGCCTTCTGCTGACTGGATTTCTATCAGCGGGATTTCTGATAGGAGCTTTTGGGATGATCTGTCTCTTAAATCAATTGCAATTGGTCAAAATGGTCCAAATTTAAGTCTTGTACATAGAGTACCCATTGCTTTACCTCTCGTGAAACATCTGGACTGGCTGTGGTCTTTTTAAAGGCAATGCAATCGGTCACCGACTTAATGCTTTTCTCAAGAAGATAGTGACGAAGTTTGAAGAATGAATGACCATTAAATTGCTGGAGCACCACAGCTCCAAAGCCACCCTTCGACGTATCCGTATCCAGCTCGATAGGTGCCTCTCTTGCGTAAATATGGTGCTCTATAGACTGCAGTTCTTCTGGACCAAATTGAAGTTTGACGTCTCTCCCTAAAAGATTAGTAAGAGGGCTATCTATTTGCGCGTAGTTAGCCATGAACTTTCTGAAGAACCCAGTTTCACCAAGGAAAGACTGAACAGCTTTTAATGTTTTTGGGTAGACGGAAACGACTCACAGCTTTAGTTGTCTCTGTTCCCGGCCATACTTTGCCCTTTTCCACGAAATAAGCCATTTTTTCCATTTCGTTGATTTCATTGAAAAATCCAATTGGTTTTGTGCTTCTGTTTCCAAAGCCGCGTAATTCGAATTCTCTCTTTAAGATTTCGAGATTGTCTGTCAAGAGCCCGTGTGAACCAAGCACTCAAAAATAGCTCCGTTGATCGTAATTTTCTTAAGGCGGAAACTCTCGGTGTTTACGCGCACTTTGTCATTTTTATACCCTTGCAGAGGTTCGATGGTCATTTGAGCTGCAAATCATCATTGCTTTAATGTTTTTAAAAATATACGCAATTCAATCATAATTTTAATGTTTTTAAGAATATTTAACTTTTGCAAATGCTGTAAGGGTAAATGAACTTCGGCTTGCCGATGTTTGTCTCCTTTCTTGTTTTTTATTTGCAATAATGAGGGATGTGTCCATTTTCACAACAGTAAAAGCACTTTGATACGGATTTGCAGTATTTTCTCTTGTGTTCTGCGGATCCAGAATTGAAACAGAACTCATTTTTTCTTCTCACTAAATTTTAATTTACAACCCGTTTACAATGTGACGTAACAGAGCAGCTTCCTCAACATTCCCGAAAATATGATTATTAAATTTATATGTTCGAAAGTATTCAAATAAAACATTCAAAGTTATCAATTCTATACTTTCGAGTATAAAATTTAAGCTCTCTCTTTGTGTTGTTACCGAGACTTCTAGATTACTTTTGATTCTATTTAGTATAAATGACATGTAAAGGATATGGAGTTAGCATACTAAACTAGGTACGTTGGATTACAATCATATTTTTTCCCGAGTATTTTTTAAGTGTACAAATTGCTCCTAGTAAAAATGTACCATAAATGTATTTTGTTCACATTTTATTAAATTGTATTATACATATAAGAAAAGACAATATTAACTAATTATTTGAAATTACTAAAAATCTGAAATTAAATAATCTGAAAAATTCAGGGTATCCAACCGGTTTCGTAACTGTTTTTCTTAACCAGTATAACCTAATCAAAACTGTAACCGAAACCGGAAACGATAAAATATTTTTTTGCCTAACCGATACCGTAACCGAAATATATAGCAACCGGAACAACCGTAATCGATACCAAAACATTTGTACCTGTTCGGCTAATGTCTTCTCAAAGAACATAAGTCGTATAATTTTACAGTAAATGCAGTGAGTCAGCGCACACGATATCACAATAAAGTACTAAACGAAAAACCATTAAATGTGTGTGTTCAAATTATCCTGGTTTCACAGTGAGTTAGTGAGAACTATAGTTTCTTTTTTGCTTTTCCTTACAAAATCCCAAAAAAACTTCATCAGCTACTCTTTCTAGCCATCCGATGTTGGCAATGATACGATAGCATAATGGATATGCTGCTGAGAAATTAATAATTAATTCACTCATAATCTTACCTTTAATTTTAACATTTTAAAAGTTCACTAATGTGCCAATAAAATCAGGCTTTAACTATCTAATTTCCTAAAACTTTGTGATTTTTCGATTTCTAATTTTTCCTCTCGGCTGCGACTATCCTCTTTTAGCACGTTGTTACGTGTAAAAAATGTAATGGTTTTTCGTACCTATAACTTCTAGATTGATATTAAAATTGTCGCTTGCCTTCCTTTAATTCCAATCCACCGAATAGTTAAGCACACCGTCACCCATGATTCATCGTGACAGTTCTTGCCTTAGTTCTCGCTTGCTAAGAGCTTAAAATGACCAAAATTAGAATCCAACAAGTAAAACTAATTTGTAGCAACTGTGCAAAGGGAAAAAAGTTTCCGCCGGCGACTTTGACATGTGCCCGCAATACATTTCGGTGAAATCCCTTTGCCTTAAGCTAAGCGGTAGGAGTTTATCTGCCGCTAGGACTAACGCAGGCCTCCTATCTCTTTGGTACAACTAAAGCAGATTAAAAAAGTTTCAAATTTAAACCGGGCGTCGCATTAATTTATTTAAGACCCTTTAATTTTATCCTTTGATGTGAAGCATACATTTCGTTGCCCAGCCTTGCCATCCCACATTCAGCATCTTTTTTTTTGTGAGCCGGTTATGCTAAGCCATCCACGCCCACAACCTGCTACTTTTGGCGTTTGTAATTACATTTTTACCCGGTCCGCACATCCAAGCACACACTCAAATTTGAAAGCAAGAAAACAGAAAAAAAAAAGACCCAACGAAAAAAATATACGCAGCCTCGTTCAAGAAAAGAAACTAAAAATACACATGCAACAATTTTCTTAGTTTTAATAGCACAGAAAAAAAGACAAGGCCTTAAGTTATACCCTCCTTTGAATAAAGTCAAAAAATTATACTGTTTAAATGCTTAAACCGACAATTGTAATTAACATGACTGAAACTGAATTTTTAAGTCTAACCTGAATTTTAACTGATTGATTTTATTACTAGTAAATTTTTGTTTGTGTATAACGTAGCGATAAAGAAGGTAATAAATATAAATTACACTAAAAAGAAAATGTCACCATAAATAAACCTGAAGTGTAGTTCAATTTCGTGAGTTCAACTGCACCTGAAAATACTACTTTGGTTTTTGCAGTTAAATGTCGACTTAATTTTGTTATACATTGTTGTTATTTTATGATTTGGGAATATTTTTTAGTGTTTCCATTAATGTTGACAGAATAAATTTGCTAAATTGCTTAAAATTTACTATTCATTACGGGTGGTTCTACGATTTTTGGGTTTACCAGAAAAAAGGTTAAGGGGGTATTCTGGTCAGGAAGACTGAATTTTAGGCATTTGTTCAAAATAGATAAAAAGAACTGAAAAGCATTCATAATATACAGTTTTTTAAATGGTTTTTATTAGCACTAACCCAATATTCGCCGAGATACAGGCCTGTGGATCGGGGTCTTAAAAAAAATCGCTGCGTCCTGGTTGACATGATTTCAGCCCTTGCAGAGATCGGGAAAAAAAAAATAAAACAATTTGTTCATTTGTATGTATGCCGTTCTGGTTTACTACTTTCAAAAAAATTAATTTTAATTTTCAATCTTTGATGTGATAGAGACTAGCATAAACAAGATGTATACCAAATATAAAATAAAACGGTTTAGTAGGACTTGAAATCTCATGTCAGCCACTTCAAAAAAATAGTTTCGAGAAAAACGATTTTAGAGTTTATGAAACATTTATAATGGCTCGGACGCTACGTCAAAAAATCGGATGTATCTCCTAAAATAATTCGAATTTTGAAAAATCAATACGGGATACTATTATTAAAAATTTAAAATATGCAACAAAAAATAGATTTTTTTCAAGTTTCTATACCAGAATACCCCCTTAAAAACAAAGAGGGACGCTTTCATCAGGTGCGCAGACTGGTAGATACATTTTACTCAGCTATCTATTTTAAAATAAAATGCTCCTAAAAGTAATCAGGTTTTAGGTAGCGCCTTCTGCCTGAAAATTTAAATTTATGCTTGTAACTTCTAAAATAATGGTTTGTTTTGGAAATTTTGGGCGTTAGAAAAAAAAAAAAACCAAACAAATTGGTCACAAAATAGTCGAAATAAAGGACAAGTTTTGTTTTTTAAATGTTTCAAACACTTCTTAGAAGTGAATAAGTACATATTACATTTATCTTGATCAGCATCACTAGACGTGTTGATATAGACATGGCCGTATGTCCGAGACCTTATCCAAGCCATTAAGTCGGACAAATTGTAGTGAAAATACCCCGATCGGCCTAAGTAGAGTAGGGCCCAGTCCGAAGTCAGAGGAGCTGCCAGTCGCAGCTGTAATGTGCACATATGTGAACATATATGTATGTACATACATGTGGGGGCGTGCGAGTCAGTGTGTATGTGCAGCGTCACGGAAATAATGAAATTATTAACACTTGAGCAACTTCCGGCTAAAAAACAAAAGCTCGGCAGCGGCATCAGCAAAGGCGAGGCAACACATAAAAAAAGGCAGATGCAAGACTAAAAGCAAAAACTTGCGAAATACATTAAATGGACGAAAGAAGGCATATAAACGGCCACAAAAAGGGGAACCGCGGGAAATAAGCAGGACTTCAGGGAGTGGAAGCAGTCATAATTGCAGCCAAACTTGGCTTGGCCACGAATACAGGACTTGAGTGGTAAAAAGCGGGCGGGTAACGAAACAGAGAACAAGAGTGCATAACACGGAAATAAGAAAGGCAGCAGAGAAAAAGCGCTTCTCCATTTTGCGCCAAGCAACAGACTGTAAATTTTTCAAGAAGTCGTAATAGAGCCGTTGGCATATTTTCTATAAACGAATTGTGGCCTTCCGCAAACAACATTAAGTATTCGTCTGGTTGTGCAGACAACACCACAGCTGAAAAAACCTAACGAGGTAGTGACGTTCAGATTTGTTCACGTATTCCTTTAAAAAAAAAAGGGGATCTAAATCATTCTAGTATTTGATTACAATGGAGATAGAAACGATTGTATTGGTGTTCAACCTACATTTTTGAAGGTATCATACAAAAAATATAGCAGTGAGCTAAAGCGTAGCCCCAAAAACCGTATTTGCCTACGTCCCTGCAGGAAAGCAGTGGAGGCTTTCACACATATGTACGCACATGTTCACCATTTTGTGCGCTTTCATGAATTTGAAGTTAAGCCGTGTAATTAAAAGACAGTTGCCTGGTTGGTTAGCTGCCTGAATGACTGGCTAACGCAACTTGGCTGGTTGGCTACTCCAGCCTCACCCACTGTCTAGGCCCATAGGTAAGTCAAGAGTAGATGTACACAGAGTCGTCGTTAGGAGACTCTGTCATGTGGCCAGCGCTAACATGCGCTCCGGAGTAGAGCACCTCAGTGTCCGCATAGCCAAACCTACTACGTTACCTTCGCGTTTTTATCTAATTATATTGCTGAAGTTCTATAACCTGCTTTTTGTCTGCCAACTCTTTCCAGGCAGAGTGCATTATGTATGTATGTATGTATGTATGTATGTGCATACATATGTAGATTTATCCCTTTGCAGAGTACTTGAGCGAACGGAGCTTAAAACGAGTCCTAACATGTTAAGCCAAACGTGTTCGAGTTCATGCTGGGTTAGTCAAAGACAAATTCGTTTCGTAATACTTTTGCACAATTCAGGGATGAACACTATCACTTAATACATTTTTTTTTTTGAGATTTTGGGCATTTATGTTGAGCAACCCTAAGTGCTCGATGTCTATAAATCCATTCAACGTGGTGCACTTGCCAATTGTTCTGTTTGAATCAATGCTTGTGTGCCTCTTTTGGGCAAAAGGTCATAACTTTACTCATTAGTTTCTTATTCGCTGTAAATAACAGTGTATGAATGGAATATGATACATGTACATATATAATATATGTATTTACTTCATGGAAAATTCTCCAGTGACGGCTCAAACGATGGTTGGCCATACAAACAGCAAAACTTTTGAAATTATTTGTGCACACTCATTTTGTGCGCGTTTTCCGAAAATTTTCAACAAATTTCTTTACTGGTTTTCTCCGTTACCCTTTTTGTCTACGTGCTGCTGTTTTATTTTCGAGTGCATTTTCCCGTTGGACCAAAGTTTTGAGTTCCGTTTTCAAGCTCATAAAAATGTTTTCTTGTTGTTTTGTGTTTTATGCAGACTGCGTTTCCGCCCTCTTTCCTTCCAGCTTGCCCCCAAAAACTATTTTGGTTGCATTTGTTTATCTTTTTATAGAGCGACAATTTCGTAATGAATTTATTACAGCGGCAAGCAGCAAGGGTTATTCATAAAACGAAACGGGAAAAAAAGGTAGAAATAAACTTAAATTTACTTGCAATACCATAGTGTAATGCACAGAGCCACATGTAATCCTAATCCCTCTCTGAATAAAACATTTTTATCACTCTAAGAAATAAAAAGCTTGATAAAACTCACCAAAGGTCAGATATCTGTAACTTAAAAAATGTAGTTCGGGTTTTTTTATACCCTTGCAGAGGGTATTATAATTTCAGTCAGAAGTTTGCAACGCAGTGAAGGAGACGTTTCCGACCCTATAAAGTATATATATTCTTGATCTGCATCACTAGTAGAGTCGATCTAGCCATGTCCGTCTGTCCGTCCGTCTGTCCGTCTGTCCGTCCGTCTGTCCGTCCGTTTATATGCAAACTAGTCTCTCCGTTTTAAAGCTATCTGCATGAAACTTTCCCAAAAGTTGTCTTTCTATTGCAGGTAGTATATAAGTCGGAACGAGCCGGATCGGACGACTATAGCATATAGCTCCCATAGGAACAATCGGAAAAATAAATGAAAAAAAATTATAACTTTGCTGTTTTTTAATTTTTTGTTTAGTTCTTCGACATATAGTAATGGTAAAATATTTCCGATTTACGGTTTAAATTTCATCAAAATCGGACGACTATAGCATATAGCTCCCATAGGAACAATCGGAAAAATAAATGAAAAAAAATTATAACTTTGCTGTTTTTTAATTTTTTGTTTAGTTCTTCGAGATATAGTAATGGTTTAATATTTCAGAATTACAGTTTTAATTTCATCAAAATCGGACGACTATAGCATATAGCTCCCATAGGAACAATCGGAAAAATAAATGAAAAAAAATTATAACTTTTCTGTTTTTTAATTTTTTGTTTAGTTCTTCGACATATAGCAATGTTTAATTATTTCAGAATTATGGTATAAATTTTATCAAAATCGGACGTCTATAGCATATAGCTCCCATAGAAATAATAAAAATATATAAAAATAACTATCTAATAATTGAGCTGCAAACCATCATAGTTTCAATGTTTTTTTTTAGCACATACTCAAATAAATCATAATTTAAATGTTTTCAAAAGTATTTAATTAATGCAATAGCTGCAAGGGTATATGAACTTCGGCTTGCCGAAGTTTGCTTTCCTTCTTGTTTCTGTTACAATAGTTTTATTGCCTTATAAATGTCCAGTTAGAAAATTTCACCGACCTTGGCGATGGCTGCCGTGGATAAAGATCTCATACATTGTGATGTTGATGTTTGCTTTGTACCACTCTTTGAGTATAACATTTCATTCCATTTACCTACACTTTTAATAACTTAGTCCTAACATTATCTATTACAGCATGATCTGGACCTGCGATGTTTTCGATTCAATTTTCTGCGCCACCTTCTCCAGTTCTTACTTCTCTTTGAAAAAAAAGAAAACGTCTAGGATCTTCGATAATGCCTTTGCCAAACTCCTGGCACTTAAGATAGCTCCGAAAGTACCCGTGGCCACTCAGCAGCATTGATCTACTACTCAATCCATTTTATACAAATATAGAACACAAAGAAGGCGATCTAATGTACATTCATTCATATGCACTTACTACCGCTTGGTAAATTTGGCAGTGCTTCAATTTATTTGGGAAATAGGACGTGAAACTAATAAAAAAGTTCATAAATTTTTTATTAATTATAATACATTGGACAAACATATGCGCAAAAGACATTTTGATTCGTCGTTCAAGGTCTGTAAGCAAGCCGAGCAAAAGAATGCCGGAAAAACTGCTCGTTGGCTGCGAGCAAAATTTGTTTACGAACAATTCAATCGGTTGCTCTCTGATTCTTTGCTTAAAGTCTGAGAGAAAAACACTTATTTGGAGCTTCGCTTTTTAGTCAATTATAGAAGTTAAAAATAATCGTCGGCGATAGCTTTGGGGTCGCGGAAATGACTTCTGGTGGGAAATTCGAAGTGAAAAAGTTTCTTTCAGGTCACTCAGAAAAGCAATTTCCTTGATTTTAGGAAAAATTCCGGTGGTCTTTTAGTTGAAAACCTCATCTACACTAAGGAATGTTGTTTTAGTTCTATTAAGTACCCGATAAACAAACAGGAGTAGTTATTTTTATGATTTAAGTTTTAATTGTACCGCAACAACAGCACAACAACTTAGTTTGAGATGATTCAAAAAAAAAGGAAGAGGTCGATCAGTGTGACCAAAGGCTACGTTTTCATAATGGGCTTATGACACTACATTGTTGACCACATTCATTGCTAATTTATTTTTTTAACTATACGGTTTTACGTAAGTGCGAGCAATACTAATATACAATGGCAAGTGATTAAGCACTTTTTTTATTTGTTTATAAAAAAATGAAGTTCTTATTAAATTTGCATTTGTTAGTTCATTTAATTAATGACTCAAAAATCTTTGCTTTTACATTTTACAGCGATAGCTTACTAATCTACTCCGACTGTAAAACCTTCTTAAAGGACTCCTTCGACGATAACACTGGCTTACCAATTTAAATCGACAAAATCAACCAGAGATCAAACCCTGATTTTTCGGTGCGGTTTGACTCGCTGATTTAGAAAATTACTCTCGAAATTTTTGTATTGTACATTTTAGTTGAAGTTAACATACCCTTGCAGTACAGTTGGAAGAAACATCGTATTGATTTATCAAAAAACATAAATTTTGTTAAAGATAATCTATGTTTATTATTTTTCTATTACTAAAAATGCTATTTACGTAAGAATAAGGACTAAAATACAATTTGTTTCCTTCAAGCAATTAAATTATTTTTATTTCATCAGGATGTATAAAACCTAGTACTCTGATCGACAAAATCCGTCCGCCATCTATGTACGAGATCTTTTTGGCCAAGTCTGCGGAATTAAGGAAAATTTGTAATATGAATATGAAGGTATTGACTTCTATTTGACCTGCGGAGCAAAAGGCTGGAGGACCTAGAATCAGCGCGTAAAAGCAGTCAAATTTTTTGGGAAATCCAGGTGAAAGTAATGGATCGAATGGTCACCACAGGCCATCATAGTCCAACATCATCGAAAAAATCATTAAACAAGAAAGGAAACAAATTTCGCGCAAGCCGAAGTTCATATACCCTTGCAGCTATTGCAAGAATTAAATATTTTTAAAAACATTAAAATTATGATTTACTTGCGTATATGTTAAAAAACATTGAAGCTTTGATGATTTGCAGCTCAATTATAAGATAGTTTCCGTTTCTACGCAAACTAGTCTCTCAGTTTTAAAGTTCTCTGCATGAAACTTTCCCAAAAGTTGTCTTTCTATTGCAGGTAGTATATAAGTCCGAACGAGCCGTATCGGACGAATATAGCATATAGCTCCCATAGGAAAAATCGGAAAAATAAATTTAAAAAAACTATAACTTTTCTATTTTTACATTTTTTTTTTAGTTCTTCGACACATAGTAATGGTTAATTATTTCAGAATTACGATTTAAATTTCATCAAAATCGGACGACTATAGCATTAAGCTCCCATAGGAACAATCGTATAGCTGGCATAGGAACTATCGAATAACTAAGCTGAAAATCATCATAGCTTCAATGTTTTTAAACATACACGCAAGTAAATCATAATTTTAACCTTTTCAAGACAATTAAGTTTTTGAAATAGCTGCAAGGGTATATGAACTTCGGAACGCCGAAGTTTGCTTCCTTTCTTGTTAAGAAATATTTTGTCTTGTTTCAAGAAAGATTTTTTCTAATTTTGAGAAATATTGTTTCTTGATTTAAGAAATAATATTTCAAGAAATTTTATTTCTTGATTTTAAAAATAATAATTCTTGGTTTAAGAGCTGCATTTCTTGTTTGAAGAAAGGAATCACAATTAATTTAAGAAAGAAATTTTCTTCAAATGAAGGCGACTCGCCTTTGGCGAAAATTCAAAGGCGACTTTACTGGATTTTAAGCAGAAATTTCTATGAGTGTAGGCCGATCAGCTGTTTTTGCATCAACGGGTGCCTGTGTAAATGGGTCGCTTCAAATTTTTCGCTACAACTCTTTTAAGCGGCTGTGTGCAGGCGCTATAAGGAAGGATAAATTTGTAATGGAGTGCAATGGAAAAGGTTAATATACTACACAGAGAAAAAAAACGGGTCATTAATTGTGTATTTTTTTATAAAAACTTTGGCCTCAAAATATCAAAATGGTATTTTTATACCAGATTGTATGCTGCACAAATCAAACTTGCCGTATCATTACAGCATATTTAAGATCACGATGGTATTTTTTCCATGTTAAAGTTATTTATATAAGGCTGATAATTTTATACCCTTGCAGAGGGTGTTATAATTTTGGTCATAAGTTTGATCACGATCAATAGGGGAGTCGATATAGCCATGTCCGTCTGTCCATTGGTCTGTCTGTCTGTTTCAATACCGTTTGCAAGCTCAGTTTAAAAGCTGGCGATCTGAAACTTACCCAGTCGTCATAAAACATGTGTACGCAGATCAAGTTTGAAAAGCGCCCCGATCGGACGTCTATATTCTATTGCTCCCATAGGAAAAATCGGATATAGCTTGCACGAGTTGAAGTGTAAAAGCTATTGTACTGTAAAAGCATATGCATACCTTGATCAGGGTAAAAGCGCGTGCAGATCGGACGTCTATATCCTATAGCTCCCATAAAAACAATAGGGTGAAATCGCTTAAAATGGTATCCTTTCATATAAGGCTAATATTTTTCATATCAATTTTCCATGGCATTTACTTAAACTTGTTATGTGTTTTATACCCAGCCTAAATTTAAAATAATTTTTTTCTTGTTTTTAGTTTTTAATTTAAACGCTTATTTTATTTTTAAGAACATTTATGTTCAGATATGGTCGGTATTTGTTAGGTGGAGCTTCTGCTTCGCAGGCATCAATGCTTAAAACATTTATTATTTATTACTTGGGAGCGCTTCCACTTAACCAATTTCCCCCTGAACTCTGATTTTAAGCCTATATCAGTTCGTAAAATAAAAATTATTGCATTTAACTGCAATATAAACAATGACAGCTCAGTAAACTTGAAAGACCGGGCAGATTATTTTGTCAGCGCATATTAAAATAATCGCATGTTCTCTGCGCAACCCATTTGAATAACAATATTGAGGGAAAAAGTATATGAAACCGTTTAAACTGGTTTAACTATTGCTCTCAAGCACGTTGGCTGGTTTCAGAAAAAAGAAGACAATTTTCTGCGTCCATTGAAAGTCAACCACATCATGTTTATAAATTCAAATTTAAGGCAAAATTCTTTTGCAAGCTCCAACAAATAAATCAATCCTTTCGTCTAAATTGCCTTCTAGGCAACTATATAACTATTTTTTAAGACAGGAAAAATTCGATTTGCATGCTTTTACGTTTATATTTCGAAACAAGGAAATGGTTTATTATTTTAGAATTACGATTTAAATTTTATTAAGGGCCTAGTTACACTTGGGTTGCTTCATTGCAACTATAGCTAAACGCAGGTATTTTTACATAGGTTTTGTATGGGCAGATAGCGATGGGGAAAAAGTGCGTCAAAGAAAAATACAAACTACAAAATTAGGATTTTTACCGATGTTTACTAGTTATGTACTCGATATTTGGCATATCGATATGCTATCGTTGGTAACTATCACCACTATCGACATGAACAACAACAAAAAAACGTTAAGAATTCGCGATCTACATTTTAGGTTTAAGTTTTCTATTAAAAAGATTTTGTTAGATTTAATGGGCGGTATTAAGCTCAAGAGTTCGCGACTATTTTTGATTACAATAATATGATCTTATTGTATGAATTTCTTGTAACAAGCCTCCATCTGAAGTGGCCAATTACTTATTAAAAATGAAATTTAAGAAAATATTATTTATTGTTTTAAGCTATCCTTCATGTCCTAGTTCTTCTTGTAATATCTGATTAAATTTAGTTGTTATTCCTCTTTTGATTTTGTTTTCATTGCTTATTGTTTAAGTCATATTCAACAGTGTCCTATTATGTCTTTGTTGAGTTTAACAATTAATATGTTTTGTAACGTATTGGATCAGAGCCGTGTTCTAAAATTAGTGTAAAAATAAGGCAACGCACTAAATGCCCTCTCCAAAGACCCTTGAGTTGCCGGAACAGACATCGCTACTTGGGCTATTCTGGCTAAAATAGGTCGCCCTTAGTTCCAGTATTTCTTACTTACAACATTTTCCACTATATTCATCTTCTCCATGTATTCCATATTGCAGAAGGTATTATAATTTCAGTCAGAAATTTGCAACGCAGTGAAGGAGACATTTCCGACCCTATAAAGTATATATATTCTTGATCAGCATCACATACGTTTCTACGCAAACTAGTCTCTCAGTTATAAAGTTATCTGCATGAAAATTTCTTAAAAGTTGTCTTTCTATTGCAGGTAGTATATAAGTCGGAACGAGCCGGATCGGACGACTATAGCATATAGCTACCATAGAAACAATCCGAAAAATAAATATAAAAAATTATAACTTTGCTGTTTTTAAATTTTTTTTTAGTTCTTCGACAAATAGTAATGGTTAAATATTTAGAATTACGGTTTAAATTTCATCAAAATCGGACGACTACATCATAAAGCTCTCATAGGAACAATCGGGAAAAAAAATACAAAAAATTATAACTTTGCTGTTTTTAAAATTTTTATTTAGTTCTTTGACATATAGTAATGGTTAAATATTTCAGAACTACGGTTTAAATTTCATCAAAATCGGACGACTATATCATATAGCTCGGGAAAAAAATACAAAAAAATTATATCTTTGCCGTTTTTTAATTTTTTTGTTAGTTATTCGACATATAGTTGCAATTATAGTTGATGAGCTGCAAATCATCATCAATGTTTTCAAAAATATTTAATTCTTGCAATAGCTGCAAGGTTATATGAACTTCGGCTTGCCGAGGTTTGCTTTCTTTCTTGTCTATCATGGCAACGATTGATTTTGGTTTGGCCTGTCCGAATAACTCATAGTCGTCTTTCAAAATGCTGAATCAATCATGGACTTGCTCGGGGCTTCATTCTCAGGTGCTTCTTCTATTCCACCATTCATTTTGAAGAAATTATAAAAAAATTGAAAGTTTGAGCCCATTATGCTTCTGTCATTGCGCGAAGCTATGTCCATTTTCCGGCTCACCATCTGATTTTTGATTTTGGAAGTAATCGCCTCTCTTACTTTGCTTTCAGTTTCTTCTAGGTGGCTTACAACGTTTCGTGAGTTGAACTTAATGTTGTAGGTATCAGTTCATGGTTGCAAAATTTGTTGAAACCGGTCATCATCAAAAAGCCGGAACGGTAAGGAGACCACTGAAACTAAGTAGGCTATGGTCTGCTCGAAACTTTTTATGTGCAACATGGGGCTTTTTAAAGGATCGCTTAGCTCTGGATCCACTAATCTTATATGCGTCGGGTTTGTGAAATAATTTATAGTGCCTTACTATATTTGTATTGACTTTACAAGTCGCTTGTAGTATAGTAAGCATGACACAATGCCTCTTTCCTCTGTCGCCATAGCCAGATCCTCGATGTTAAGCTTGAATGGCCTTCCCATTTTGCAACAAATGTTCCAACGACTTTGATTTTTGCTTTAATACAGAAATCAGACGGAGTACTATGAGTTGAAAGAAATGACTTACCTACCTCAACGCCCTTTTTTTTAATTCGATGTAAACATAATGACAGAGATTTTTTCATAGTCCAAAGATAGATATCGAGATGTGATATCAAAACTTTGTTTGCATATTTCTTAATGGGAAGTGCAGCAAATTTGAGGTCGAAAGAAGAAATAAAACCATGGAGGGCAATCCATGTTACAAAAAATTTATAAAATTATATCATATTATTGCCAATAATAAAAAAAGCACTTTGGATAACAAACAAAAAAAATCGCAAATCTTGAGCTTAATACTTAATACTTAACAATATTTAAAAAAAAAAACTTAAACCTAAAATGTAGATCGCGAATTCTTAACTGTAGTTCAGTACGACTTCCATTTTGGATCTGCCAATTTAAAGTAACTGGCCAATTCAGCTGCTTGTTTGAAACTTCAAATAATAAACATGTACAGAATTGTTTATTATATCTACTGAAATGTAGTGAAATGTAAAAATTATGTTCGAAATAGAAAATAATAAAGTACTTGAGTCCTTTTTTTCGAACATATAAAGTACACGTTGTTTTATACTTTGAATGTGTAAAACACGAAGTGCTTTACGTGAGTTTTATTTGTATTAGACATGTTAAACATATAATCAGAACTCCTTGTCGACTATTCATATGGGAAAATGTTTTGAACATTATACTTTTCGTAGCATTTCCAATGATGCGGCCCTGTTTAATCAGACTATTAAGACTATTGGAAGAATTCTTGTTATTTTAAAACTTGACTTATTTGTGCACTTTTAATAAAAGCTTTAGCTGTACCGCATTTGATTAAGATCAATTTGCGGATTTTTATGCTGACTTCTCCGACTTGAACGCAATTATCATTCAAAATCATTCAGAACAGCCCCAAGCAAATTAGACCAAAGCAGCGCAGAGCAATTTCCATTCCAAGCATTTGTGCATACAGCTTGGGAATGATAATTTGGGTACGGAAGCAACAGAAACAGTAACAAAAGCAGCAAAACCAGCGAAAGCGAAAGCAACCGACCAGGGATTAATTTAAACGAGAAAAGTGAAAGCTCAGCTCCTATTTCCCCAGCAGCGGGGCTGGGCGGCTATTGAAGACAAGAAAAGAATGTTTTACATTTCGAGAAATATGCGTTTTGTGCAGGGGAACATTACCTGCCAACTAGTTTGCAGACGCAGGACTCGACCTCAACGAAAATATCTAGAAAACATCTAGACTGCATCCGGTTAACGTGTGATATTCTAACCGAGAGATCCAAAGAGGAACCTCTATAGAGGTTAAGCTACTTACGAGTATGAGTAACGAGGACATCTCAGTTACCAAACTTATGTATGTATATGCAATCTGTTGTAAGCGGGCATAGCCAAGGAAGTTCGCCAGCATCCAGGATAAGGGCTTAACACTACATGTGTTCATTCTCATCAGTTGCCTTAAGAGAAGTTTAAGAGACAATGATAAGTTGGAACCGTGTTTTAAATACCCTATACTTAACAAGTTAAGGGCAATGACTCAAGGACTGACTTAGTTCACAAGAACCAAAAACATATTTTTTAAAATCTCATCAACTATTTAACCATGTCCGCTTTAACAAGAAACAAATCTTATATTTTTGTCACTTTAGTCAAATAAATAAATATTCTCTACGAAATAGATAAAACCATACGCTCTCTGTATTTTTTAAGTGCTTGAACATGTCTAAATTTTTATACCCTTGCAGATGGTGTTATAACGCATTTAAAACGCATTGAAGGAGACATTTCCGAAGTCGGAAGGAGGCGGATCGGCTCTATCATATAGCTCCCATAGAAAAAATACAAATATATAAAAATATTTTTTTTTTAATGTAACTTTTCTATTTTGTAATTTAAAAAAAAAGTTATTTTTGACTTATTATTAATTTGACAGTTCAGAAATACGATTTTAATATTATTAACTCGGAAAACGATATCATATAGCTGCCATAGGAACTATCGAATAATTAAGCTGCAAATGATCATAGCTTCAATGTTTTTAAACATATACGCAAGTAAATCATAATTTTAATGTTTTCAGGAATATTTAGTTTTTGCAATAGCTGCAAGGGTATATGAACTTCGGCTTGCCGAAGTTTTGCTCCTTTCTTGTTAATTAAAATACAAATTACTTTTTTTTTCTAATAATATTAAGCTAATCAATTTTTGTGAAACAATTTCATTAAATTTAAGCAATCCAGTCTAAATCAATGCATTTTTTAATTAAAAGGTTGTAAAACATTCAACAACTGTCAAAACTAAACGGAACAAAATCAAGAAAATAGAATGAAAAGACGGAAATACGTTTTGATTTTCGTTTTAACGAGGTGGTAAGTTTCACATTGAATAACCCAACTATTTCGATTCTTATGAGTAATAATTAAAAACAGTTAACCTGTTATAATATCCTGCTGAATTATACGATTGTTTCTATGGCAGCTATATAATATCGCTTTCAGACTTTATTTAATCCGTAGTTCTTAAATAATAAACCATTACTATCCCGAAGTACATTTAATTTAATTTAAAAACAGCGAAGATATACTTTTTTCGTTTGTTTTTACCATTTAGCATAAAGTTCATTTATTTTGTTGGTTCTTAATGTTAAGGTATTCAGGGGTACACGAATTGGCTGAGTGTGTTCTTTCTTCTATCAGTATCGGATATTTATACTTCCTGTTACATAACTACCAACGAAACGAAAGTAACAATCTACCCTACGAGTCCGTGGCTTAACATCGGGAACAACAACAAGGACAAAGACAAGTACCTACCGCACTTCCCAAAAATGGTTGCTAAACAAGTTTTCGTTATCTGTGGTGCGAAGGCCTTATACATTCCAACAGTCTCCTGGCCCGCATTTCATGGTTTTTGTATCGAGTGTTTATAACCGTTTTTCTACATCCGTTGAAGCCATATGTCTTAATAAGAGTATTCTGTAAGTGCAAGTGTGTGTAGAAGGATGCGGCCTGGGAGGTCAGGATGTGGATATGGGTGGTTGTGCGTGCTTGAGTGTATTGGTGAATCTTGCATGCTTTGCCCAGCACCACAAACTCTGATTTAATTTTTCGAAAATTGTAAAATGCTTCTTTTTCTGTTCCGTCTCCAGTGCCTGCATTTAAAATTAGTCGCTTGTAGTCGCTGTGGTTGTCTGCTGTGTTGTTGCTCCGGCTGTTATCCTTGTTCGCCGGCCAACTGTTCTTGTTTTGCAACTATTTGGCAGGTTTTTCCGAAAATAAATGTAGCAGGGTGTCAGTCTGACCACCAGCAAGGTCCACCACGTCCGCATTAGTTTGCGAGTTTTTTGTTTTCCAAATAGCCCACAATTAATACCAAACGGTACTCAAGTAACACAGCCGTCCCGACTATCAACTAATATCACGGTGCAACAGCCTAAAAAATACATTGGTGCGAATATCATCGGTGGAATTTCTCGAAATTTTAAACAAATATTGTAGGCATTTCCAAAAAATGTTTCAGCGTACTTTTTGGCACCACCAAACATATGGATTTAAGGTCTTTTGATATTTTTGCACTGTTATTCAAATATAAAATTTAAAAAATCTTTCGACTGTTTTGGGTTTAAGGATCCTTAGCCAAAGACAACTTTAACAAAACCAAAAATTATTAATAATCTTGAATTCAATTAACTTCTTAGTTGTTTTGCAATAATTGGTTGATTTTAAAGTACATCGACAAGCGAAATTTTGTGGCTGCACTGGTCCAGATTTTACTTTCAGCTGTAAAAAAATAATTTAGCCACTTTGATTTTCTTAATACAAAATGTACTACAACGTATACTTGTCCGTTTCAATTTTTTTTAAAAAGCACAGTCAGCTGTTTCTGGCGCGAAACACCTTGATACTGGTAGGTTCCAAGCAGACAACTTTTACGACTGCTTGTCGGGTCGGAAACGTCTTCTTCTTGTTCTCAGTACATTTTTTTATATTCGAAAGCAATCAAAAAATGCGCCATCCTTGCATATAAAAACCATCTGTTGTAGTGGTGGCCTAAACAAAATATCGTAAGGTACCGGTATTTTTTCTAAAAACGTTAGGGGCAAGCGTCAGTTTTTTTTTAAAATTTGATAGGGGTCAGTGCTATTTTGTGTATTTTACTAAATCTAATTTCCTTGTTGTCAATATAAAGTACAAAACATTGTCATTGCCTATGAGCGAACCCTTGCCCAAGCTCTTATAAGAGCTATATTCGAAGTTAAATTTGCAGCTGCACTGCTCGCACCGGCCTTTAACAACAAGATCGAGAAGTTGAGCTTCAGAAATAGGCTATTGGCACCGACGGTTTTTGAAAAAAGACAAACTGTCACCACTCCCTTATAGCCTGATTCCATTGGCGCATTAGCATTCAGCTGATGCTACTCCGACATGTGAGTGGCACGAACAGCTGATCTAGGTTTGTTTACTTTCGAATTTTGGCAATCCAAAAGAAATTAATTATAATTAATGAATATGAGTCAGTTTACTCAACTCGTTAATGCTCAGCAGGACATCCATAATGCGGCCGAGGCATTTGCCAACATGGACGACAAGAAGGAGAAGCTGATTGCGTTGTTTGACGGGTTTGCAATGGAGACCACCACAGTTTCTAAAAAGGGCAAGGATCCCCGTATATGTGGGTTATTTCCTGCCAGAAATCCAGCAGAAATGCGAGCAGAATTTGCAGGGTACACTCTTGTTTTCAGCTATTGATAAGGTATAAAAAATTATAAAAATATTTTTAAATAATACCCAATTTTGCATAAAAACTTGGTATATTTGAGCTTTTATTTATTTTTTCCTCAATTGCACAGTGGTATTTGAAATAAACAGCAATAATTATATGTTAGTACACGTTATGATGTTATACTTAAGTGTGAAGGAATCTTTTTTCTTTGATTTGAAATATAAAAAGCATAAATAGTTATAACGTTTAGAAGTTATGCTAGTGTAAGTAGACACGTCTCTCAAAAAATACTATAGTGTTCTTTGTTCTGCTTTAGTTTAATTATCTTTTATTTAGCTTTTTCGTTCGATCGCACCGGCCACGCATTTTCGAATGCCTCGCTCTCTTCTTCGTGCGTCTTTTTTTAGGGATGCGATACTTTTACAAACCAGGGATAGCACACACAAAATATATCCACACACATTAAAATATAACTTAACTATATAACTTAAAACTACTTAGGCCATGTTTATTAAGAGTAGTTGCTTACTTAGTTCTTATTACTACAATACCTAAGAATATTTATTAGCCGATATCTGGAGTACGGTGTCCTAGAAAATCTTCTTGTGTTCATTTTTAAAATCAACGCACCAAAATACTATCAAATCGACTGGATTCAATATTTTATAAAACTTGTCGACCAGTGTTATTCATAAACACATACAATGTTTAGATTTTAATTGCAAACTAGCGGCATACATTTGAATTTTTGTATGTTTTTGAACAAGCCCAGCTAAGTGGAATTAGTCAGAATCGATGTATTCTAAGAACTTCGGTACCTTTTTTTAAAGGCACAGCATATTTGTTTCTGTTCTTTTAAAATTGTTTCTAATCAAATTTCGGTATATCACTGAGCTGGACGTGACGAACGGGATCTCGAGAATAAGCGCCAAAATCTAAATTAAATCGAACTAAATTAAATTAAACTAGAAACGAAGCAAACTTTATTACAGGGCACCTGATTAAGTCTAATCTACATATGTACATATTTGGATCTGACGGAATGACATACGTCTGGCGAAAGCCAAATACCGAGCTCCAAAAGGAGAGCCTTAAGCCCACATGGAGGAGTAAGCGTCATGGATTGGGCCTGTATGTCGGCAGCCAGCGTTGGGAATTTGGTGTTTATATAGGGCATAATGGACAAAAACATGTACCTTGATGTACTGAGGAAAAATTTGCTTCAAAGTGCTGAGAAGCTTCAAATACGTGATTGTTTTAGGTACTACCAGGATAATGACCCCAAGCACAAAGCCTCAATTGTGCAGAATTGGTTGGTATATAACTGTCCTCATATGGAGACGCCGCCTGCACAATCACCAGATATGAATGATTATAGAGAATTTTTGGGCGTTACTGGATAATAACATACGGAACCACAATATTACTAGCAAGGAACAGCTAAAAGAGGCCCTTTTCGATGAGTGGTCCAAAAAAGGACCAGAAACGAACCAAAAACTGGTGTATTCAATGCCATCACTCCTGAATGCGGTCGTTAAGGCCAAGGGCTATCCTACAAAATACTGAAAGTATTTTTAAGACTTTTATGTTAATTATTTAAGACAAAATAATAAAATTGGAAAATTGTTGTTTTTTTTTTATATTATCCCATTGACTTTTTTTTTATGAAATAAAGGATGTTACTTTATTACACTAGATATATAAATCTATTATTAGCCATTTAAATTTTTAACATAGCTCTTAACGTTCAAAAGCTACAGCGGAATACAGTTATAAATAGGCTCGGCATCAAATAAGCTGTGAGCCGCTGTATATACAAAAATTTTGGCGCGAAAAAATTTGGACTAACATGTCGGCCATTTTCATTTCCGCGAACCAGAGGCCTAGAAGGAAAGGAAGAGCAGTTTTTATGTATATGTGTTCATACAAAATATGTAAGCTATTATTTTAAGGTTCAGCTAAGTTTTTAACCGTTATCTTATTGAATTTAATAAAATAAAAGCAGGGAAAATTCGTTTCATAACAGTTTGATAGTGTTCAAAATCTCAACCGAAAATAGACAACATTTCTACTGTTAAATAAGACCATGTTTCATTTAGGTATGTATGTACATATATTTATATAAATCCTGCACCGGATAAATTGGGATCGCGCCTAATGCATTTTCTACCGTTGGCTTTCCTGCATGCCACCCGTAATTTATTGCTCCGAATTACAGGCCATAAAACAAATACGAATTTAATCAAACGCCCGGGAGGGCGGGTGATACATGGTGAAGAGTGGGTGCAGCCACCCACTACTAAGTAAAATAAGGCGGCCGTGCCACACACAAAGCAGAACAAACTTACCGGGACTTTAATATAAATGAAAACGTAACTACCAGCACATCGTCCCATTTGTTTGTTTGTGTTCGCGATGTAAGGGTGGTGCGAGGGGCGGGGCTGCATATGTGGGCAGCTTGGGCCACACCGGTGGGGTCACGGGACCCCCGCCACTTTTCATGCCAAATAAGCTTTCATAAATAATGAAAAGCGCCACTGCGAATGGCGCTAAAACTCTGCAGATGTGTGCGAGTAATAGGCAAAGCCAACACCACGGGCAATAACCATCAACAGCAACGAAGCAGGCGAAAATTAGCAACCAAGGATTACCGGCAATTATTTTCGTTGTATGCATTTGCCGTCATTATTTTGATTGCTTCGTTTGCTTGATGTTCGCCCCGCTCCAGAACCGCCAGGTTAGCCACAAACAGGACTGGATCTGGGTGTCGGTCGCCGATGGCAGACTGGCCAGCGGAACCACTATTAATGGTAACCGCAATATCAAACGGATGACTGCGTACTGAATAAATGGTTTATTTATGTTTATGAATTCATCATCGCCCACCCCCCCCTTTTAGGGCAGTAACCTGGGAAAAGGTGGTTAATGCGCGAAGCACTGCCGAGCCACTAAGGGAAACGTGCAAATTCCCAATTTTAAGCGTAAAAATGTAGTTCAGGAATGTGTGTAAGTGGAACTGCTTTTTAATTAAATGTTTAATGTCTGCAACAGTCCAAAAACATTTAATGGGCGCTGTGTGAAAAATAAAATAAAGTAGAGTCGTTCCTTTTGAAACGTGACACTCTTTTGGAGGTCCTTTCAGTGTGGATTATAATTTAAGTCAAAAGTTTGAAACCTGTAAAATATATATATTCTTGATATTCTTGGAGAATTGATCTAGCCATTTCCGTTTGCCCGGCCGTCTAGTCATGTCTGTCCGTCCGTTTCTACGCAAACTAGATGCAGAGGCCACTCGTACCTTAACACTCACAACACTTTAGTCATTTTACTTAACTAGTTTTGTAATCGTATTTAAAGCCAGAATACAACCATGCCGTAAAAGTCAAACGTTTTAATCCACCGCAAAATTGTTCCTTTGCTCAAAACACGTTGTAAAATTAATAACTTTTGAGCTATTTTGTTATATTTTACACTTGTTATGTTATGCATACCAAAAGGGGCGTAAATAATTCGACAAACTGAACGTTTTGATTTTTTACCAAAAACAAGAAAGGAAGCAAACTTCGTCAATCCGAAGGTTATATAGTGTATATAATATATACCCTTGCAGCTATTGCAAAATTAAATATTCTTGAGAACACTTAAATTTCGATTTGTATGTGAATATTTGTAACATTGATGATTTTCAGCTTAATTATTTGACATCGTTTTCCGATTTGAATTCAGTTTAAATCTTAAGTGTGAACAATCAAATATTACTATTTCAACAAGAAAGGAAGAAAAGGAAGCAAGGCAAGCCGAAGTTCATATACTCTTGCAGCTTTTTCAAAAGTTAAATATTTTAAAATTATGTTTTACTTGCGTATATGTTTAAAAGCTTTTGAAGCAATGATGATTTGCAGCTCAATTATTCGATAGTTCCCATGACAGCTATACGATACTTTTCCGATTTTAATATAATTAAAAGCGTAATTCTGAACTGTCAAATTAAAAATAGGTAAAAAAAAACTAAAAAAAATATAAAAAATAGAAAAGTTAAATTTAAAAAAAAATTATAATACTTTTATTGTTTCCATTAGAGTAATATGATATAGTAGTCCGATTTAGACGAAAATTAAACCGTAATTCTGAAATATTTTATCATTACTAAATGTCGAAGAACTATGGGAGCTATATGCTATATTGCAACTCATGTACTACGTGCAATAGAAAGACAACTTGTGGGTAAATGTCATGCAGTTAGCTTTAAAACTGTGAGACTAGTTTGCGTAGAAACGGACGGACAGACGGACAGACGGACGGACAGACGGACATGACTAACTCGACTCTCCTAGTGATGCTGATCAAGAACATATATACTTTATAGGGTCGGAAATGTCTCTTTCACTGCATTGCAAACTTCTGACTGAAATTATGATAGCCTCTGCAATGGTATAAAAATACAATTTTAATACGAAACAATGAAACTAAAACTCAAAATGACTATTTAAATTTGTAATACCCATTCTAGAAATATATATCTTTTGCTCACATAACTTTGAGCTGCACTTTAATGCACTAGACACGATGAAAGCTGCAGGTGGATAGATTTTTTTGTAACATATGTATGTACCTATTTATTGTAAATTATAATTACACTTTGTAAGGATATCAGAAAAGCAGTGTAATTCCCAACTAATTTTAATTTATTAGTCATGGAGTTGAGTTCAGGTAAATAAAGCAGAAACAAAGTTTAATTCCCAACTAGTTTTAATTTATTAGTCATGGTGTTGAGTTCAGGTAAATAAAGCTTATACATGTAGTGAAAAGTGAAATAGATCATAAAATAGAGTTGCCTTATTGTGGTTTGTTTGATATATTTTTAAAAAGCTGTGATGACAAGTCGTTTGTGTTAGCTGTGACAAATCTTATACATGTTCAAGTATATTTATAAACGATAATTCGTTAAAACGTCTTTATAGAGCCTTTAAAGAAAAGTGAAATGACAAAAAACGAATTAAAGAAAGAATTACAAAAAAAATAAATCGTGGCTTCAAAGAAAATAAAATTTTTGTAATGAACAAATTGAGCAGCCAACTACGTCTTAAAATGCATTAGGACGACCAACTATTTCCGTAGATAAGTCTTTTCAATTCACAAAGAAAATAAAACTTATGGAAGCAACTACGGGTATTTTGACCGAACATTTACTTATGCCAATAAAATACAATGCTGGTAAAGGCCAGCAAAAGGATTCAGCGCAGTAGCGAGCCCCAAATGGTTTGGTAATTGACCAACCTAAACAAAATTTTGAAAAACCAACGATGGCAACACATTCAGGCAGTTCAAGAAAGTCTGCGAAACCATAGAGTAAGAAATGTAATTCTTACTCTATGGCGAAACTGAACAGACGCCCGTGCAGAGAAATCATTGCGACTCGCTGCGCTGAAGAAAACAGAATTCCATAATGGCAGACGAACCAGATCACCGATTTCCTATAAATATATATACTTTATAGGGTCGGAGATGTCTCCTTCACTGCGTTGCAAACTTCTGACTGAAATTATAATAAAAACCTAAACCTAAATTTAGATTTTTTTTCTTACGTCTTTTTTGCAGGTTGTTTAATTTTTTATTTTAGCTCCTAAAATTACTCAACTTTTGGTATATAGCAAGTTTTTTTAAAAAATCGTTTTCGAAAGTTATTAAGCAACAAAAACGGCAACTTCAGTTCAGAGCAGTTAACACTGGCTGGGTATGAAATTTCTCTGTAAAGTATGAATCACCAATTTGGCAAGGAAAACTTGAGAAAACAAGAAATAAAGCAAGCTTTGGCACTCCAAAGTTTATAAGCCCATGCAGATATTGAAAAAATTAGATATTGTTTAAAACAACTACGTTTGTTAAAAAAAATGATGTTCTAGGGTTGCTATATGATATCGTAGTCCGATTAAAATAAGATTAAAACCGTAATTTCGAATTAAGAAACCATTAGTCTTAATAAACCGTCAAACAACTACGTTTGTTAAAAAAAATGATGTTCTAGGGTTGCTATATGATATCGTAGTCCGATTAAAATAAGATTAAAACCGTAATTTCGAATTAAGAAACCATTAGTCTTAATAAACCGTAATTTCGAATTAAGAAACCATTAGTCATAATAAAATAAAAACCTTAAAGGATTTCCCTTCCAGAAGATGTTGACTGGCGCTCCATTGACTGAATTCAAGATGGCGGTAAGCTAAGATAAGGGGTCCACCACTGTGTGCTTTGTTTGTTTTCTATATCAGAATCATATGGGGCCCTTAAGTTCTGAACTTCCCTTCCCTGCTTTTTCCTGGTCGGCATGTTCGAAAAACAAGGGCTTCTTCTAGCGAAGTTCAAAATTCTGTCGGCACTTCTGCCACTGCCGAAGTTCGAACTTCTTTGTTGTTGTTTATTTCGAAGTTATTCGGAGCAGCGGCTGAGAGGGTTAGACGGAGAGAAAACGGAGAAAACAATAAAAAATTCAAAATGTTAAGAACAAAAAGTACTGTGTAGACTTTTGAATACCCTTTTTTAAAAGCTCTAGTATGTTTTTTTTTTAAGATTATATATAACTGATTTTTATTGATTAAATGTAATAACATTTTGGAAGTTATTGTAAAGTTGCTATGGGCAACGCCAAATTGTTCATGTTTGATTATCTGCCTCATGTGTTTTTAACCACAAGGCATTGTTATGGTCGGATATACCTTGGCACGCGCCAGGCAGAATTTTCGGTTTCGTTTCCGTTCTTCCCATTCCCTTTGCACTTGAATTCGTCTGGAAAAGAGTAAGAGTGTTTTTAAAAGTGAAAACTTTAAGCGATTTTTAATTAATCAGGTAAGTTCATAAATATAAATAAATAAATAATAAATAAACATTTATGTATTTAATATAGCATTTAGGAAGATGGCAACCCCTAATAAAATTCAAAAGCTCATTTTCTCCTTGGATGGTAAGTAAACCAAATAAAATCGAATTAATTTAATTTTTATATTAATAAAATTTGTATTTCTAAGAAGACGATTTTTGACGGAAACCCCGCAAAACAGCTACGATCCCTTAGCAGGATCCTCACTAAAGGACCAGATCAAAGAGCTAAAGGTGAGGGTTCGTGACTTGGAGGGAAAACTGAACGCCAACACGAGGACCATAGAGGCAAATAAGACCCAGTTAGCTGAATGCAAGCAACAGATTTCAAAACTGCCATGCTGCAGATTTTCCTTAAGGGAAAGTCCGAGGATGCAGAGGTCCACGATTCGTTCCCGACCGAAAGTGATGAGGAGCTGGTAGCGTTGGAGCTTAAAATATGCTCGTCGTCTAAAACCGCCTATGTAAGTAAAATATTTATGAAGAAGATGACCTGAAGCGAAACAACCTGCCGCTTTCCAGCGTTCTTTTTGGTGATAGTCGGTGTGTATATTTGAGTAAAATATATCAGATACCGCAGCCGGCGGAAAAGTCTCTTGCGCACGCCTTAGCCTGCGCCAAAAACAACGACAACAAAAAAAAAACAACAAAAATAAATGTTAATAGCATTAATTTTAATAAATGTTTATAAATTTAATTTCTGATGGTTTTTACTATGATTTCGGTCAGGATTCCTGAGGGAATTCGTTCAAAAAATCTTTAGGGATTGGAACTGCAACCCAAACAAATTTATGATATCAAATTTTCTGACGAAAAATCATTGAGCATTCTACTAAAAAAAACACTTTATTTAAATTTTCTTATTCGGCACGCTGCAAAAAAATGCCTGCCAAGATAAAAAGCTAAAGATCTTATTGGAAAATTTTTTTTTCCAATAACATAGGGGTACTTTGACAATATTTCAAACAAAACTTCTTTGGTAGGCGTTTATCAACTCTTTATTCTCACACGTCTTAATGCTTCCACTCGCTCACATTCCAAGTTTTAGAATGACCTCTCGGAGAGATCCTCATACAGTTCATGTTACTTAATATAGGTTTAACATAACTTTTAACATAAGTATCGTATATTGGTGTTGTATAATTAATTGTATTGTGTAAGTATCGGTATAATAATATATGTGTGTTAGTGTTTGTATGAGCCTACTACACTAAGTGTAGTAGTAAGGAGAACTATCGATAGTGGGCGCCATCGATAGTCGACGATAGTTTATTTTAAACCATCGATAGTGTCGATAGTGCCATCGATAGTGGCTCGATAGTGTAGCCCAACAAAAAAATTTTTTTTAAGCAAATATATAAATATTATGCTTTATTTTAACTAAGTTACGATTTAAAAAAAAAAGAATGAAACGAATACAATAAAATATGCTTTATTTCAGCCAAGAGTTGCGATTTAAAAACAAAAGAATGTTAACATTTTTTTCTTTGAGCCGGGTTCGCCTCTCCGATATTATTTGGCCCGCCTTGCTGAATGTTCTTTCAGACTACACGGACGTAGCCGGAATGCAAAGATATTTGGCGAAAAGGCTCCCAATGGCAGGGAAATCAGTTTAATTCACCTGGAAAAAAGTAATATACTTAATTATATGCAATTTATAACTCGGCACTTTTAATTAAGGCATACCTTCATCCATAATAGAGGGTCGATATCTTGTCTGACAATTGCCCTTTCCAGATACTGCCTCTTAGTTAAAATTGCATCGACTCTTGAGTTTACAAATTTATTCATGGAACGCTCACCCAAAAAATCGAACAAAGTATCCTGTAAACTTGAATCCGGTGCTACGGGTTGATTACTTGCGGTCTCTTTAACTGGAAAATTGGCCAGCTCATTTTCAAAACATGTTGCTGCTTGTTCAGCGTTTGAATTTGAATCATACATGACGGCTCTTTTAAAGTAAGACGCCACAGAGTTCATGCTCGATCTGCAACTGCTGCTTGTAGTACACTTCTGATATCAAACAAAAATAATAATATTAAATTTCCAAAAGTTTTGTTTTTCAATAAATTAAAAAAAAAATAATAATTTTTTTCAGTCCATGGTTTCCATCTTGCATCGTATCCAGTAGAAATGCATAAAGGAATCTCACAGCTAACGAATTTAAAATTCCGAAAGGCTCATAAAAACATCGATTTTTTTCTCAAATTCTCAACTGGAACATGGAAAAATTTATCTTTGACTATATTTGCGTTCAACCGCCTGTAAACGCAGTATGGCCGCTTGCTGCCATCCTTCTTCGGAACCAATACAATGGGCGAAACGTACTCCAACAAACTGGGTTGAAAGATTTTTCACTCAGTTTTCGATCAGGTCATCCATAATACACAGAGAAAACAATATTTTATCGCTTTAATTCTGATTATAGTGTCTGTAGATAATACCAGATTTATAAAAACAAATTTTAAAATCTATAAGTTAAGCGTTGTTTTACTAGCAGTCATACGATAACACGTTAATTTTGTAAAAACACTCGCATTTATGTATATCGATACACATCTGTGTTATTGCTTGATATCTTCTTTTCGGCTAGACGATCGCAAAGATGCCTTACTTTAAAAACGTGAAGTCCAAGAAAAGGATCCGCGTCATAGAGCAAATAAAATCAAACATGGATATAGAATTGCACAAAAAGCTGAAGGATGCGTTGGAAGAAATGGGTATGCAGTCTGTGCTGCCGTACTTGCAGGATAAGTAATATGGTAACTGGTAACATTTATAAAAAAGGAGTTGTGATGTCGTTAATAAAATTAAAATTCGCGTGAAATCCGTAACGTTACGAATTAAAGTAAAAACAAATAATCTATAAGCAAAAAATATTAAAATTTACAATTTAATTACGTTTTCTTTAACGTTTTTTTGTCCTTCTTTCTTAAAGCCTAGTACCCAGATCGACGAAAACCGTTCGCCGCCTATGAGAGAGAGCAAGAGGCAAATAACCGGCGGACACTTTACGACAGTGCCTTTTTGCACGTCGGTACACAGATCGACCGAAAAAATACTAGAAATGTGCAGAGCGTTGCCAGACGTCTGGATGATCTCTCGATGAACGTTTGTCAGCCCCTGGAGAAAAGAATATAAAATCTAATCTTTGGTGTTGTTAGATTTGAACTTTGCAAACGAAATGTAGGGAAATTTGGCAAAAACACGAAAAAAACCGCATATTAGCTACCAATGCAATACCAATTTTAAGCCTGGCGTCGTTTATATTCAACATCTTCGATTTTGCATTCTCAAATTAATTAATTAATTGATTTGTTTGTCAAAAAGCCCAGCTGGCGTCTTTTATATTCAACATCTTCGATTTTGCATTGTCAAAAAGCCCAGCTGATTGAACTCTGAAAACTTCGGTCTCACTAGAAATAATAAAGTTTCTTCGTTGGAAAAATTGTTTATTGATCTGAGTACTAGGCTTCAAGGCACAATCGGAAAATCATGCTTAATAGCCTGATTTTATTGCCGCATTAGTGGACTTTTTAAATGTGCCTGATTCCATTGGCGCATTAGCATTTAGCTAATGCTACTTCGAGATGTGAGTGGCACGAGCAGCTGATCTGGGTTTGTTTACTTTTGCATTTTGGCAAATCCTAAAGAAATGAATCAAAATAAATGAACATGAGTAAGTTTACTAAACTCTGTAGTGCTCAGCAGGACATCTATAATGCGACCGAGGCATTTGCCAACTTGGACGACAAGGAAGGGAAACTGATTGCGGCATTTAGCCTTATGGGATTCCCTGTGTAAATAAATGCGCATTAGGCTAAATGCGTTTTAATGCGCCAATGGAATCAGACTATAATAGCCTATTTACACAGGAGACTACTTTATATAGCCGTAGACTTGAAATTCTGCTGTGATGGCCGAAAGGTATCGTTTTTTTTATTTGTAAAAACCGTGGTCACAATATTGGGGTACTTTGACTATATTTCAAAAAAAAATTCTGATATTAAACAAAAACACATCTTGACGAGGTAAAAAAGTCGTGGCGATCGTACCTTCAACATTCGTCACGCTGAGTTAAAAAAATGCCTGTGTAGGCAAAATACCTGGATGAAGCGGTCCGAATGGAAACATTTAAAAAGTTATAAATAAACTTTAGTCGAATGTTTATAAATTTTTTGTCACAAAATCGTCTCAAATCTGTACCACGTTTAGAGGTGTTCTTTTTTTGATTTGTAATTATATCACTTTTCGCAAATGAATTAACTCTGGATTTAACTGAATATACAATTTTCTTTTGTAAATAGTTTTTAGATTTGACGTAGCCTGATTGCAATGGCGCATTAAAACGCATTTATCCTCATATTGCATTTTAAACATATGCGAAAATTAAATTCGACTTCAAATCATTCGCCCCGAAATTTTTTAAAAAAATAATGACTTAAAACAAGAGCAAGGATCCCCGTATCTGTGAGATTTTTTTATTGCAAGAGTCCGGCTATTACAATGGCCTTAGCAGGTTGAACCTCTTTCTTTTTACTTTCCACAATTTTATTATTTATTGTAAATGATTATATAATCTATTTTGTGATCGTCCATATAAAATTTTTCATCTCAAAAAAGTTTCTGGATTTCCTTATAAAATATTCCTATTTTTAATAAGTTTCCGAATTAGAGTTGAAAGTGAGTCCATATAACATTCTGTGATGAACTCTCGATGAATGTTAGTCCCTGGCGAAATGAATAAAAAATTTAATCTTTAGTGTTGTTGGATTTGAGCTTGCAAGCAAAATGGAGGGAAAAACGAAAAAAAAAAAAAACAAGAAAACGCCGCATATTAGCCACCAATGCATTACCAATTTTAACCCTGGCGTCGTTTATATTCAACATCTTCGATTTTGCTTTCGCAAATTAATTCTTTGTGAACGAGCCCAACTGGTTGACATTATGACCAAGGCACATGAACTCGGGAGAACTCAGAAAACTTCGGACTCACTAGAAAGAATAAAATTGCTTCGCTGGCGAAATTGTTCGTCGATCTGAGTACTAGGCTTAAGGTAAGAGAATCATTTGCACGTTAACTTATTATTTTTTAATTTTATTTAAGTTAAGCCTAGTACTCAGATCGACGAAATCCGGATGCCAGCTATGGGAGAGAGCGAGAGGCAAATAACCGGCGTACACTTTTCGTCAGTGCCTTTTTCACACCGGTACTCAGAACGACGAAAAAATACCAGAAAATTGCAAAGCGCTGATTGATTTCTCTGGGTGAACGTTCGCCAGGCCCCGGCGAATAAAATATTTATTCGTTTGAGGTTGGAGTTGTCGAAGCATTGTATTTTTTTGGACCAAAAAATGAACGGAAAAACCAAAGAACTCAGCAAACTGTACTAAAACATTACAATGTTGACCACAAAATAGTCCCGATCCATTTATATGCCATTTTTGTTGTTTTGATCAAATATAACTGCAAGCTGGCCGGTTAATTTTGAATTGTTTTCCATTTGTCAAAAAGCCCAGCTGTCTGATAGACCGTAAGCACAAAACTTCGGACACACTAGAAAGAATAATCTTTTTACGCTGGCGTATCAGTGTGTCGATCTGAGTACTAGGCTTTAACAGAAAATTAACAGAGGCAAATTCGATTCCGTGAGTATTTTCGGATATGAAAACAGGGCTGATTGTTACGAAAATGGTTAAGCATTTGACTAGCTTAGCTTTAAGCCTTTTATTCAGGATCTTCTTTCCCGGCTCTCCCCCTTACCCACCTATACACCTTTTCCCCGTCGCGACGTGTCCCCTGGAAGAGCTCTGAGAAATTATCTTGTTTTTAAGATACATATTTTTTGTTTTAAGAAATATTTTGAGAAATAAAATTTTTTTAGGCCCTTGTTGAGGGTACTATAATTGCAACGCAGTGAAGGATACATCTCCGACCCTATAAAGTATATATATTCTCGATCAGCATCCGTCCCAGCAGCTCAAAGTGCACTACACCCTTCTAATTCCACCAAACGGACAGCATACATAACTTTCCTCTGATGGATATTGGCTTTTGATGTGGCTTGGGCTGGCTCATCTTTCTTGCTCCATGATGTTTTTCGTTGGAAATTATTGTAAACAACCCACTTTTCGTCGCTAGTAATGATCCGCTTAAAAAAAGGATCGTTTTTAATCCGTTCCAGCAGAGAATAGCAGATGTTGATACGCTTAGTTAGGTGAATTTCCTTTAAGTTATGCGGAACCCAAACATCGAGCTTACTTACGTAGCCAAGTTTCTTCAAATGGTTTTCAACCGTTGTATGCGACACACTGAGCTTCTCTGACATCTCCCGCGTTGAATAACGACGGTTTTCATCCAGCAAAGCCTGAATTTGTTCGTCGAAAACGGCCGATGGTCGACCAGAACGTGGGGCGTCTTTAACTCCAAAATCTCCAAGCCTGAATTTGGCAAACCAGCGTTGACATCTTCGCACAATTTTTCGCGAGCTTCAACCGCTTTTTTTCCTTTTTGGAAGTAAAAGAGCAAAATATGCCGAAAATGCTCACTTTGGTCCTCCATCTTTAATTTGCTATAGCTTCCACAAATGTTATCGAATAATTACCAAATTTTCGTCGATAGTATCTATGACAATAAGCTTTAAAAGGATACTAAAAAGTGTGACCCCGGTGCTCGATTAGTCGTAAATAAATTAGACTAAAAAAAATTAGATTACTAAAAAAACAACATGCCTTTCTTGCCAACCCAATATTTTGCCCACTGTCTTTGCAGATGTGTTCTGTTAACAGTTAGTTCTTGCACAGTATAAGGAAAAGAAACAAAAAGATGAAAAGAGAGAGAGAGAGAACGAGAAGAGCGGAAGCTTAAAGAGAGTAATCTGTATTTGTGATTATACCTTTACAATCAGCGTACGTGGTTTTTTGGCGTTCAAATACGATTCGCGGTAGTTTAAAAGTACATTTTATTGATTTCAGTATTTTTAAATTTAACTGTTCAATATATATCGCCCCTCTTTTTGTCAAGACAGGAAAAATTATTTATCCTTGCGCATTTTACATTCTGTAAACCTTTTCAGTAACATTCCTAGTGAAATTGTTAAGTTTTGTGAAGTGATTCTTTGATGACATATTAAAACAAGAAAGGAAGCAAACTTCGGCAAGCCGAAGTTCATATACCCTTGCAGCTATTGCTAGAATTAAATTTTTAAAACATTAAAATAATGATTAACTTGCGTATATGTTTAAAAACATTGAAGCAATGATGATTTGCAGCTCAATTATTAGATAGTTATTTTATATAATTTTATTATTTCTATGGGAGCTATATGATATAGTCGTCCGATTTTGATTAAATTTAAATCGTAATTCTGAAATATTTAACTATTACTATATGTCGAAGAACTAATAGAAAAATTTAAAAACAGCAAAGTTATAATTTTTTTTGTATTTCTTTTTCCGATTGTTCCTATGGGAGCTATATGATATAGACGTCCGATTTTGATGAAATTTAAAACGTAATTCTGAAATATTTACCCATTACTATATGTCCAAGAACTAATAGAAAAATTAAAAAAAAACAGCAAAGTTATATTTTTTTTGTATTTTTTTCCGATTGTTCCTATGGTAGCTATATGATATAGACGTCCGATTTTGATGAAATTTAAAACGTAATTATGAAATATTTAACCATTACTATATGTCGAAGAAATAAACAAAAAATTAAAAAACAGCAAAGTTATAAATTTTTTTTATTTTTTTTTTCGATTGTTCCTATGGGAGCTATATGCTATAGTCGTCCGATCCGGCTTATATACTACCTGCAATAGAAAGACAACTTTTGGGAAAGTTTTATGCAGATAGCTTTAAAACGGACGGACAGACGGACATGGCTAGATCGACTCGCCTAGTGATGCTGATCAAGAATATATATACTTTATAGGGTCGGAGATGTCTCCTTCACTGCGTTGCAAACTTCTGACTGAAATTATAATACCCTCTGCAAGGGTATAAACATGGTGAGCTAAACATTTACTAAACAAATGTTTTACAGCTTTACTGTACTCTTTATTTTGTAGATTGTACATCAAAGTACAATCAAAGTTGGAAGTCGAATTTAAAACATTTGCAATATTTTTTAAAGATATTGTTTTAATATTTAAACGCCTACTACAGTATGTTATAGCAGGAATTTTGCAAACATTTAAATATTATACAAAATTTCCTGAATTGCTGATTGTTGCAGGTAGTAGTTGCTTTGTAGTACAGTTTTGTGATTTTATTGTTTTAATATTTGAACGACTTCTGCGTTTTTGAAATTTTCTAAACCTCTTAAAAGTTCTACAAAATTTGATAAACTGCAGATTGTAATACTATATAGTTGAGTGTAGTAATTTTTACGAAAATACAGCCTTGCCTATTACAGATTGTATAATTAGCACGTATTGTTAGTTGTAATTTAAAATGTAGCATCCTACATTCTGTCAACGAAAGCCTTAAGAAAAAATTTGAAATTTTTAATATAATCGGAAAAATAAATGAAAAAAATTATAAGTTTTTTGTTTTTTTATTTTTTTCGTAGTTCTTCGACATGTAGTAATGGTTAAATACTTGAGAATTACGGTTCAAATTTCATCAAAATCGGACGACTATAACTAAAGCTCCCATGGAAACAATAAAAATATTGAAAAAAAATACATTTTAAAAAAATGAAACTATACAATTTTATAATTTTTTTTAAAAATTCTTCTTGGACTTATTCATAATTTGACAGCTCAGCGTTACGCTTTTAATTTTATTAAGATCGGAAAACGATATCGTATAGCTGCCATAGGAACTATTAAATAAACATATTAAACATATGCGCAGAAATATCATGTTTTCAGGAATATTTAATTTTCGCAATAGCTGCAAGGGTATATAAACTTCGGCTTGCCGAAGTTTGTTTCCTTTCTTGTTTTTTTTTTTTTATTTTTAGAAGAAATGGGACCGGTTCAAGAGCAGGGTTTCCGTGTATTTCAAATCTCACATACTCAACGAAGCTTGCAGGGAACAATTTTTCAAATGGAAAATGAAAGCAATGGTAAACTTATTCTTTATGCAAACGTAATCAGCATCGTAACTCCATATATTTATATTTTTTAGATGCAAAGGACTATTTAACCCTAATACTGCTGAATGCCATCCTGCCGCCCGTTGGTCGCACTGTTAACCGAAACGGGAAAAGGAATCAGAAACCAACAATTGCCGATGCACAGCTATCGATGATAATTCGCCTTCGAGCTTAAATGACTACAAAGGTCGGGTAGAACAAATTATTACCCAGAATTATGGAGAAGGAAAAACAGTGCAGCCATTTATAATTATTCACGCCACCTCGAAACTGGAGTTCTTGAACTTTTTCGTGTATCTGGACAAGACACTCATAAAGTGTGACTCATTTCTCCAAAGCTTAGGTATTTGTTTCAAATGCTTCATGGCATACTCGCTGAGCTATCCAAAAGCATCAGAGCAGGCTTGGTTCGTTATTCAAAATCAAATTTTTGAAATAGACACTGTGAACGACGTAAGAACTTCACGATTGCAAAACCTCTTTGATTTTTTGGAAAAAAAATAATAACAAAAACAAAATAAAACAAAAATTGGAATTTGTCATTTTTACTGAACAAAAAAATCCGTTCTCAACAGTCTCGATTTCAGTATTTCCGTGCTCAATAGTGAGCCAAGAACAGATTTACTGACATCAAGAAGACATTTTCTAAGTTCGAGTATGTTCAGTCATAAAAAAGCAGTCTTGTTTTAAGATAATGTCTTCTTGATTTCAGTAAATCCACTCTTGGCTCACTATTGGGCACGGAAATACTGAAATCATCAATCAGGCTATAAGTAATGCAAAATAACTTTATTTAAACGCGCACTACTGGTTTCTTATAGCCTGATTCCATTTGCGCATTAAAATGCATTTAGCCTAATGCGCATTTATATACACAGGGAATCCCATAAGGCTAAATGCCGCATTTAAAATAAATGCGATTATTAAATGGATTAAAAACCATTCGCCCGAACGTTTTCAGAAAAAAATACCGGAAAATACCGATGTTTAGCGATATTTTGTTCGTGCCACCACTACAACAGCTGTTTTCTATATGCCACCTGCGCAATTTTTGATGTCTTTTGAATAGTTATGTAGAAAGAGAAAACCTTAAATTTCAAGTCGACCAATACCAGGAAAGAGATAAGGTGCAGATAGGATCAGATAATTTGGCGATAATTTCAGATGAAGATTTTTATCAAGACGCTTTGAATTTTAATTGAAATTTAGGCTCGCAACTTAAAAATCCCCGAGGTGATGTCTACAAAATTCAGAAACAGTTAGAAATTAGCATGACAACCCCAATCTCCAGAGAAATTTTATAACTCTTGGAAAACAGTTGTAGCTCGACTGAGATTAGGAACCGCCTAACTAACATTTTACATTTTTGTCAAGATCCCATTAAGATTAGGAACCGCCTAACATTTTACATTTTTGTCAAGATCCTATTAAAAACGTCCAAAAAATTTAAAAGTATAACAGTCCTTTTCCAGTTTTCTCTTCCGAAAGATTCACACGGAATCAAAATCCCCTCTGTTAATTCTCTGTTAACTTCAGTAAAAATCTCTCGGAAACTTTTCGCCAAGCTTTTGGCTGACGGATTCAGATCCGCAAGAACATAAATAAATTCTTTTAAAATACTTTGCGATAACTTAAAGTGCAAATGATATTTTTACCTTATTCTTTGATGTTTTAAGAACATTGTTGCATAACAGATTTGGTTATTAGTAACATATTTGACTTTTTAAAAATTATTATGTGATGGCACCTCAGAATCGCATCGGTTCTAACCTAATGGAGTTTTGCAAATACGCCGCCCCTGTTCTAATTTTCAAACGAATTGATAGAAACAAAGCAAGGGTTGTCATGGTTATTATTATTTCTTGGGACTTTTTTTTTAGCAAGCTCTTTTCGATTTATTTTTGTTTGGTTAGAAGTGTAAATTTTCTAAATTTAGTTTAAAAGTGTTTTTGTTCTTATTACCCCTTAATTTAATGTACTTATTGTGCACAGCGTGTTGTGTTGGAACCTTTTTAATCGTATTTGGCCACGAACGCTACTTGTGAAAAGTTTGCAACACTGGTGCCAAGCAGCTGATTCACGCCCAAAATTTAAAATACAAATTGTACGACCCGGTTGCCAGAAAACGAAGGACTGTTGCGAGCTGAGTAACATGAGCATGCCCTAAGTTGGGTCCAATTTTATCAACAAGCAAAAGAAACAGATCTTTGTCAATCCGGTAAGATTGAAAAAAACTGCAAAATATTTAGTTATTAAAGAAATTTCGAAATAATAGGTTCTTACTGGCGATCTGGCAAATAAAAAATGTTAGCATTGCATCTTAAATTTCGGTTATAGCGTTTAATGTCCAACACTTCTTGTCTTTTAAACTCCTTATTTGCCAAAAGTTGCAAAAAATTTTTAAAATCAAACCAACAATCCTTGAATTATTTCAGGCAAAACAGCTGATTTCCACACGAGCTGTTCAACACTTTTTTGGTCTGCCTTTAAAATAAGTAGAATTTGTAATATTTGGCTACCAATGATTTTTTGACTGATTCTAGACATTGAGCACCAATAATGCACAAAGATTAGGAACAGCACCAATGAATTGATGTTTCATTGGCCTTTCTTTTCCAAAAGCAATTTTTTTTTCCGATTGTTCCTATGGGAGCTATAAGCTTTTGCCGTCCAAACCGGGTCGATCCGACTTATATACTACCTGTAATAGAAGACATCTTTTTTGCAAGTTTCACGCAGATAGCCTTTAAACTGAGGGACTAGTTTGCGTAGAAACGGACGAAAGAACAGACGGACGGACAGACGGACGGACGGATATGGCTAGATCGACGTTCTAGTAATGCTGTTCAAGAATGTGTATATTTTATAAAGTCGGAAATGGTTCCTTCACTGCGTTGCAAACTTCTGACCGAAATTATAATTTTAAGTATTCGACTAGATAAAGACACTAAAATTTAGTCTGTTTGTATACACAGACATTTTTGAAAAGTGATGAACATCAAACATTATCCAAAAAATAGAATATTTGAAAATTGGTAAACAAATTTAAAAAAGGTGACTTAGTTTCGGTTTGCTTCCGGTACATTTAACATAATAAATCGCCGCTCCGTAGATAATTCGGCTCGTCTTAAAAAAAATCTGAACTTTTCCGTCACATCATTAGTATGAAAGGGATTTTAGGTATGAATTTGCGAACTGGATAGAAATCTTAAGACTTAGATATTTTAAAAGATTTTAAAAAAATGTTCAAATTTGGGGTAATCACGCGACTATCTAGTTTTTAAATGTTCTAAAAATGTTCTAGCAAATATCCAAACTTTCAGTGTTACACAATTTCGCTTATCATTTTCGTTACAGTTGCTTCGTCTTGCAAGCGTTTGCTTTTTTTCTCGTACATTAAAATTTTTTTTTTTTAATTTTCGGATTATAATAGATGGAATAACTCGAATGTTTTGCATGTTAAAGTACTTGTGTGGCCACTATTTCAGTGAACATCCATATGTTAGTTAAATACCCTAGGTTTTGTGGTGAAACTAAGCAGATGAGAAGAGCCCAAATGTAAAGAGGTCTGGCATGGCTGCGGAAAAAATAAGGAAAACAAGAAAGGAAGCAAACTTCGGCAAGCCGAAGTTTATACACCCTTGCAGCTATTGCAAGAATTAAATATTTTTGAAAACATTAAAATTATGATTTACTTGCGTATATGTCTAAAAACATTGAAGCAATGATGATTTGCAGCTCAATTATTAGGTAGTTATTTTATATAATTTTATTATTTCTATGGGAGCTATATGATATAGTCGTCCTATTTTGATGAAATTTTAACCGTAATTCTGAAATATTTATCCATTACTATATGTGGAAGAACTTATAGAAAAATTTAAAAACACCAAAGTTATAATTTTTTTAATTTACTTTTATGATTGTTCCTATGGGAGCTATATGCTATAGTCGTCCGATTTTGATGAAATTTAAACCGTAATTCTGAAATATTTATCCATTACTATATCTCGAAGAACTAAAAAAAAAATTAAAAAACAGAAAAGTTATAATTTTTTTTCATTTATTTTTCCGATTGTTCCTATGGGAGCTATATGCTATAGTCGTCCGATCCGGCTCGTTCCGACTTATATACTACCTGCAATAGAAAGACAACTTTTGCAAAGTTTCATGCAGATAGCTTAAAAACTGAGAGACTAGTTTGCATATAAACGGACGGACAGACGGACAAACGGACAGACGGATGGACAGACGGACGGACAGACGGACATGGCTAGATCGACTCTACTAGTGATGCTGATCAAGAATATATATACTTTATAGGGTCGGAAACGTCTCCTTCACTGCGTTGCAAACCTCTGACTGAAATTATAATACCTTCTGCAAGGGTATAATAAAGCAATATTTACGGTAGCTAAAAGGGTTCTCACAGAAACCTGTCACTGTCCCCGTCGTTGTGTTTCTCCTTTTGAGTGACACTTGTGTAGTTTCGGCAGGTGCTTCTGCAAAGAAAGCAAAGACCAACTCCCCCAATGTGCCGAGGAAAACAAAAGCAGCAAAGTATCCGAGTATACGAGTATCCGGCAACAAAGTCCAGATCCGACTGTGACTCCGGTTCCAGCACAGGAGTCGCAGAGCATGGATCAGGGAAGTGGAAAAGTTCGTTGAACAACAATTACAATAAGCTGGATGGGGCAACAGCTGCGGACAGCTGTCGCAGCGTTGTCCGGCGAGTCCAGGACAAAGGACACTGCATGCTGTGGCGGATCGCCGCGTGGAGTGGAAACACTTTTCATATTACACAATATACAATCATAATAATAACAATGACAGATTTGTCTCTTCCGCATTAGCTGCTTCTTCCCCTGGAACCCAACACGTGCGGAAATGTTTCGGAGCCGCATTAACAATGGCAACAACAGCTACACCAACAAAGGCCGGTTGAATTACGAATTTTGTTGTGAGCAGAAGTTGCACTTTAGCGCTTTTTGGTGCATAAAGCGCTGTGGCTCGACAAATTAGTGTCATAATAATATATATATGCTTGTATTCATCTGCATTTCTACAAGTTTACTTTATTTGCCGGGGCTGAAAAAAATGGAACTCACCAACAAATGTTTTTAGATCTCTAGTTTACAAAAGTGGCAATAAAAATTGGACTAAAAAAGTGACACTAGGGCCTGTACTCATCCTTACTTTTGTTTGCCGACTTATATATTTTCTCCTGTTTGCGCAAAAGAAAATGGAACATTTTTTATGGCTGCTTTATCCAAACATTCAAATTTTGCTTGTCTAAATATTTTTTAAGCGTTGGCACACACATATGAATGTAGCACCCTTGCTAACATTTGTAATCGAAGAATGTGTTCTTTTGCCTATATTCACGGCGTAAATTGTGAACTAAATTTTTCAGTATCAAATTATTGATAATTAGCCGTTCAGTACACCCTTTAAAATTGTTATTTTATGTATTCAGTATTTTTTGACAATAATTTGGCGATGGGCTAACACTCCTTGAAAAAGCCGCCATTTTCTCGCTGTTCGGTCTTTTGATTGTGGTCTTAAAGTGTGGACGAGGAAAAAAAAAATCGATTGATCCTTTGTTTATTTTTATCGTCCAATCATAAAGAGTGTACTTTGCTTAACGGTCGAGAACACGGCACTTATTTTCTAACTCTGTCCAATATACATTACCTTACGGGAAACATCTTGTCATTAAAAACCACTGTAAAAAATAATAAAGTATTAAACTACCTTTATGAAGAGCATATTTTTAAAATTGTGTAACTTAGCGAATCAGCAGCATTAACAAATATGCGGCAATGGAATCAGGCACATTCAAACTGCGAAAAAATGCGGCCATGGAATCTCCATTGCATTTTGTGTTCTGAGCAGCAATAAGCATGCATTGCATTTTACGAAGTGAGTACCGGGAATTTTTTTGTCGAGACACTTTGTTATAACATATTTATTTGTTCTGTTCTGTTTTGTTGTGTCGTGCTGCCTTCCTCAGGTAACCCCCAGTCCTGCGGCCTGTAATATGCTTGCAAGGCACTTGTGTATTCAGAAACATTGCCATTTTGGCAAATACAATTTAAGGGTGTCTGGTTTTTGTAGTATGTATAATATTTATATTTATTTATTTAGATTTTTTGTTTAAGCTTACATTATAGCATACATAACTTTTAGTTTGCGTTTTCGTAAAGTTTATTTTACTAAATTACATTTGTTCAGTTGCCAAAACATTGACGCATCCCATGATTGCATTTGCATTTAATTTTCGATTGCATTCGCATTCGCCGCCTACGTATTTATTCAACATTTGTTTGCGAAGCGGGCGATTTTTCAGCGAACAACGAGCGAAGTAAAAAATGCATTTTCATATACCATACCGCATTCGGGTTGTATGCGGGAAATTAAATGCGAGCCAGAAAAGTTGAAAATGAATTTGCGCAAACTGCATTCAAGCATTTAAGATATTTGATTTCGTTTTTGCGCGCACAGAGAATAATTGCAGTTGCAGCTGCCACTGGCAAATGCAATCGTTTGCTGAGCATCAATCTCGTATCGGACCCATCCAGACGGGGGACGCGGGATTAAGGCGCAGCAAGCAGCGTTCATTAGGGATAAAGTTAGCATTACGAGTACGGTATAAATTCACTAAGTCACCTTCCAAGGTTTAACAAGAAAACGACCCACGGTTGCGTTGCTGTGCTGTGAGCCCGGTGCCTCGCGGTGCCTCACGGCAGCAGGCGCGGGTTGAACCGCCCCATGAACAGGATCATGCCCGTGGGATTGTGGCGCACGAAGTACAGGAAGGGCTTGTCGAAGCGCAGCCGAGGAGCGTCCGGCACACGAGCCTGCCGCGGACGGAGTGGCAGCGGCAGCTCGAGGTACTTGGGGTCCAGCAGGTCGTCGTAGAATCCCCGCCCGAGGGCCGACTCCTGCACCAGCGAGCCGAAGTCCACGACGGCCTCCGACGAGTCGAAGGCATCGTCCTCGGTGGCGTCCACGTCCTTGTTGCGCTTGCGCAGCGGGGGCGCCGGGTACATTTCCACGTGATGGTGCTCGGAGATCTTCTCCTCGCCGCAGGTGCTGAACGTGTTGATCTGGATCATGTCGGACAGGAAGATGTCGCGGTTCCCGGCGCCCGTCAGACCCCGCAGGTCGGCGAAGTCCGACTTGAAGAGGCCCCGCAGCCCCATCTTCTGCAGGCCCAGCGAGGCGTTTACGAAGGAGCGGTGCGAGAAGCGCGGCAGCTGCACCTCCATGCCAGGCCGGTCCATCAGCGAGGTGAGCAGCCGGCTCCAGGCCCGCGACTCTCCGAAGGCCGTCTCCACCAGGCTCCGCTCCAGGCGCTCCAAGTTGTCCATCGGCGAGATGGAGCTCTGGTGGCCGGGCATCACGTAGACCGTGCTCACCGTGTCCTGGACTCTGCCGAAGGCCACTACGGTGGCGTCCAGCTTCGGCTCATAGCCCGCCGTGAATCCGGAGCGGTAGAGCACGGCCGGAATGGGCACGAGCCGGCGCTGGCGCACGGTGGGGTGCACTTGGAAGAACATCTCCCCATCGCGATCCGCGGTGGAGCCGTGCGAGCAGTCCGTCTGGAAGAGGTTGGCCGATATGGTGGCCAGTGGCCCGTTCACCCACACGCTGTTGGTGCGCAGGTACTCCAGAACCTTGCCCATCGTGTGGCGCTTCACCAGGAGGTTGGTGCGGCGGCGCACGATGTCGTTGACCACGTGGAAGTTCACCTCCTCCACGTGTCCGGCGTACAGCTGCTGGGTCTTCTCCTTGAAGAAGGGCAGTATCTTTCCGTTGGCCCGGTCACTGAAGATCTCGCGCACGAAAGCCGCAGTGGCGATGTCGCTGTCCGTGGCCTGTTCCACCGAGCTGGTTATGTTCTTGAAGATCAAGTGCGGATTGAAGGTGACCATGTCGTCCAGCTTCAGGATCTCGTTCATCTCCCCGGACGTGCTTCCGCGCGCCCCAAGGAATACCATTGACAGCATGGAAGTGAGGGCGAACGGGGAGATGACCAGACTTCTAGCGGAGCTGATCTTCTCCGAGGTAATGGCGCGCCAGTAGCTGAAGGCGAGCTCGTTGCAGAGCCGCGCGAAGGACTGCAGGTCCGCGTCCATAGGTGCGGTGGAGGCCTCCAGCCCCTGGGAGGACTCCGGACTGGGTTCTAGTTTCACGGGGGGTCGGGTCGACTGCGTCGAGCTGGCCATTAGATTGGTAAGCAGCGGGGGCCGCTGGGAGGGTCGCTGCTGGCTCAACGCGGATTGATATGGGCTGTGGGTCGGAGTTGGGTCCGCCTTGTTGGCATTGTAGGGCAGCACCTTTGGCGGCTGGTAGTCCAGTTGATTGTATCCACCCAGCAGGGAGGGCTGAACGTAGTAGGAAACAGGCTTCAAGGTGTTCAGTCGCTTTGTGGTCGTTGAGGGAGCACTGGTAGTGCTAGACGTAGTCGTGGTTGGAGTTTCCGTTGTGGGCTTTGTAGTAGTGGTTACCCTTGTGGTTGTACTGCTGGGCTTCTGGTAAAGCACTTGATCCTCCTCGTCTTCCTCATCCGCCTGATCCACTGGTGGGTTTCCGTAGCTGGCCAACGGCAATGTAACCTTGTAGTTGTCGTCTTCGGGTTCAGTGACGCTCTTATCCTCACCGACCTTTTCGGCGCTAGGGTTCAGCGGTCTCACGACACTCGCGGTAGTTTCACCCAGCTTTACGTATGGATCCTCGTCGTCCGGCTGTATTTTTTGGGCACTGGTCACCGCCCCCGCATCCTCGGCCTCCTGTTCTTCCGAAATGGTGGCTGTCAGCTCGTCGGAAACTTCCTCCAATGACTCGTCGTCCAACTGCTGCGTCCTTACCGTGCTCAGTTCTATTTTTTCGGTCACCTGCTCGGAACTCAGAGACATGTCCGAATCGGAAGATGCCAAGGACATATCACCGGGAATTTCCGTGACCGGCACTTCGGACTCCTCCCGCTCTCCGCTAGCTGGTGCCTGGTATTGGGGCAGAAATTGGGCGGCGTTCGTGGCGCTGTCCTCCACATCGGCTATTTGGGAAAACTGCGGCTGCTGTTCTGGGTATTCAAGCTTTTCCGTTGTCGAAGTTTGCTCTTCTGCCTGAGAGTCTTGGTAGGCATTGCTCGCCGATGTCGACTCTTCCTCCACGAACTGCGGGGCGGTGGTCTCTGGCTCTTCCGGCGTAGACATTTCCGTGGTGAGGACGGGCTCGGGCTCGTGTCCTGTCTCTTTTTCTTGGAAAGCACTCGTCTCCGTCTGCTGCTGCTGCTCGTTGTATCCATTTGTCAACAGCTCGGGCACTTCCTCTTCACTTTCGGGGTGCGTGTAGCTTTCGGGGATGTCGCTGTATCTGGTCGTTGACTCCTCGCTGCCAGAACCCTCCTCACTGGAAGTGGTCTCCTGGTTGGGCTCTTGCGTCAGCTGATACTCTGTGGTGGTGGCGGACTCAACCGCGTCAGCCTCGGAGGTGCCCACTGAGGGCGTTACTGTAGACGCCCCTAATACGGGGACTGTTTCCTGTTTGGCGGGCTCTTGAGTTGGCTGCACCTCGAGGCGTTCGTTGGTAAAAACTTGCTGCTCCTCATCCTGGTCTTGTTGCTGTTGCGCATAAATCTGGGACAGCGACAGAATGGGAATCCGGTGGGTGCTCGTCTCCACGTGGATGGGGTTTGCTGGGAAAGCGTCCGGCTTGAAAGGGGCTGCTGTTGTCGTACTAGGAGTGGGTGCCTTTGTCTCGAGCTGCGGCTCTGGCTTGTACGGTTCTTGGGGCTCCTTAGGCTCCTCAGGCTCCTCCGTTTTTTCTGGCCTTGGCTGGAGAAGGAATGAGCTGTTAAGTTGGGCGAAATTGGTCAGGCGGTGTGAATCGTCTGGCGTTTGGGCCTTTGGAGGGAGCTTGCTCTGATCGCCTTGAGTGATCTGCTGTATAACATCGGACATGAGGAATTCCAGCTCGTCCTTGGTCTCGTTTGAATTTATCGGAACATCCGAGACCAGCGTGTTGGTGCCATCCACTAAGGTGGAGGCCACGGTGGCCGCCTGAGTCTGGAAGTTGGCCATGGAAATCTGGTCCGTAGGCTTAAGCATCTCTAGGTTGAGTTGCTGCACAAGGTCGGCGATCTGGGGGGTTACTTCAGTACTGTCAAAGTCATTAACCGTGCTGCTCTCAGAAACCGGAAGGCGAAGTGCCTGCTCTGTGGTGGCAACCGCAGCACCCGCCTCCTCCTGCAATTTCCAGACTTTGTGGGTTATAGCCGCTTGTGGGAAGAAGTTCGTTCGGTACACTTTCGTTGAGAGGCTCAAACTTAACCTCGTGATCGGGCTCAGCATCGATCTTATCGGTTGTGACTTCCTGTTCTTCCAGCGGTGACATCGGAGTTGTCACGAGGAACTGTGTCTGCCCGGGTAACTCCGTTGTCTCTGGCTCCTCCTGGCTGTGGTCGGTCTTGATCGGCTTCAGTGGTTCCGGCCTCCTCGTAACCGTAAAGTATTGTGGTCTAGCAGTGATAACAACCACGGGCGTTTGCTCCACGTCATCGTCCTCGAGGCTACTGAGCGTGGTATCTGCTGGCTGCGGGTGGGCCACAGAGGATTCTGTGGAGTCGGTGACGTCCTCTCCCTCTTCTGAAAGCATCGTGGCCAGAGTGCTTCCGCCATAGTGGGACGTGAGTGGCTTATTGCTAGTCAGAATTGTGGTGGGCTTGGAGGAGGTGGTCGGTAAACTGGCAGTGGTAGTGGTCGTTGCTGGCGCAGCGGTGGTGATGGCAACGAAGGCTACCTTTTTCTTGTTGGCCAGCGCTTCCATCTGCAGCTTGCTCTCCGCACTGTCGTAACTAACTGGACTTGCGACGGAGTCGTCTTCCGCCTTGTCTGTGGTCGACAGGTCCTGGGTCAGGGACTGCACTATTTGGTCCATGGAGAGGATTTGGGCGGGTGAGAGCTGAGGAGCTGGCGATGGTGAGCCGAGGTGCAACTGCTGCTGCAACTGGGTGAGTGACGGTAGAGGAGTCTTTTTCAGAGGCGAGTGAAGCGCCGAAGGATCGGCGAGCAAAGTAGTCGTGTGTTGAGAGGAGTCGGCATCGTAGCTGGGCATCGGATAGAATGGTTTGTGGGTGGTGCTCGAGGCGGGAATCACATTAACCAGTCCGTAGCTCTCGGCTTGTGGCTCCCCTGACACCTTACCCGATTCAGTGGTGGTGCTGTGCACTGGCTTCGTGTGGATTCGGTTGTGGTGCTGTGTTGTGGGACGGTTGACGGGCCTGTTATGCAATTTCTGGTGGTGTAGAGCAGGTGGAATCGCTGTGGTTTTTGCAGGAGCAGCCGTCGTTGTAGTGGGATCTGTGGTTGTTGTAGTGGGAGCAGTGGTTGTTGTTATCGATGCCTCTGTGGTTGTTGTTGTAGGAGCCTCGGTTGTTGGAGTTGTTGTGGGAAGCGTTGTTTGGGGCTCTGGTTCTGGAGTGGTGGTGCCTGGACTGGACTCTGCCGGTGGCTCTGTGATTGGGGCCTCTGGCGGAGTGGTCACTGGCTCGGGCGTGGTTGTTGTTGCTGTCGCTTCTGGCACTGGCGTTGTTGTGCTTGTTGTTGTCGTAGAACTGGCTGTTGGCTTGGGCTTCTTGTGGGGTCTCTGCGGTCTTGGGTGCTTCTGAGTATCCACAATCTGCGGCTGAGGTGCAGATGCAGCGGAGGCTGATTCACTCACTTCCTGGATCATTGGTTTTGGCTTCGACGTGGGCTTCCTCTTTGGCTTCGATGGTTTTGCGTTCCCACCGGACGGTCCAGTACCTGGGGCTCGTGTGGGCTTGCGTTTCTTCTTTTTCTGTGTGGTCGGGGCCGGCGGTTGGGTGGTTGTGGTCGTGCTTTCTATTGGTGCAGGCTCCTCTTGCGTCACTTGAGTGGGTGGCTCCGTTTGGGGCTGTGGGGCCGGTGTGGTTGTTGTCGTTGTCGTTGTCGTTGTGGTAGTTGTCTTCTTCTTGACCTTCTGTTTTCCCCCAGTGGACTGGGATGTAGTTTCGGCCGCAGTCCCACCGTTAGGCTTTTTCACGCGTTGAGGTTGAGTGGGCTTGCGCTGCACACTCGCCGGCTTCTTGGCCAGCTGGTGGCTGAAGACGATTTCGGTGCTAGAGGGGGCGCTGCTCGAGGAGGTGGGCGTGTGAATGATCTCCTGGTTGTTGTAGAATACGCGCCGCGTGGTGGTCTCCGGCCGACCTGTGGTGCTCGGCAGCTTTTGGTAGATCGGCTGCATGTGGAGGAGCTCGAACTCGGGCATGTTGGCGGCCACCTGTTGGTATTGCTGCATTCCCGTGTACACGGACTCCATCGGATCCAGCTCCTCCTGCACCACCTGCGGTGTCACTTGGGTGGTGCTGGTAGTGGTTGCTGGCTTGCGTTTTGTGCCCGGCTTGCGCTTCGCCGGCTTGGGTTTCTTTCGTGGCACGGGTGGTTGGTGGCGCCGCCCGGGTGGATGTCTCCAGCAGCTCCGATTCCGGAGTCATCACAATCTGGGGACGGGCGCTGCTGCGGGAAAATGTCGCCACCCGTGTTGCCGAAAATGGCGGGCAGAATAAGCGACCAGGAGGACGAGACGTCGGGCGTATCCAAAAGGGGGGGAAGCAGCTCCCCGGAGCTGTTCTTGGACGAGCTGGAGGCCACCTCCTTGTTCAGCACGTCCTGCACGCTGTTCACAATGTCCTGGACATTCTTGTCGGGATTGCTCTCAGCCAGCGGGGCGGGGTGGATGATGGACGGTCCCTCGCCGTCGCCGTTGGCCACGATGCTCTGAATCTCCTGCATGGTCATCAGCCGCTTGACCAGCTCGCCGTGCTCGTCGAACGTGTAGAACTCGTAGCGGTCTGGGTTAAGCAGCACGATGGGGCTGGCCACTTGCAACGACGGCTGTGGCTTCGGGACCTTGTGACCGAGTGCGTCCGTGAACTGCGGCTCATTGCCATCGAGAACCACCGAAACCGATGGGCTCGCACTGGAATGAGGAGCATTATTAGAAATTATTATTTGAGAGTAAATTTATCAATGGACTTATACAATAGACTTCTAAAACAAAATTTCGAAAATCATATTTCTATCCGTAGTCATTATAAACGATATTCAAAAAAATACAAAATAATTATTATTAAATTTTATTAATTTTTTTAGAAAAAAAATTATATTTTAGTTTTAATATTTATAAAAAAAAACATTTTTTGTAAGCGTAATCAAATATCGTTTAGAAATATTTTGTGAGCGAAATTAAAAAAAAAATAAATAAATAAATAATGGAAATGCCCGTTTCTACGCAAACTTAATCTCAGATTTAAAGAAAAAACTTGATAAAGTCTTTGACTTCATTAAAAAAATCAGGCAACTTAAAATGTTTTATTAAAACATAAATAAAGATGTTTAACTAACTTGCTAATCTGTGCTTTTAACTTTGACTTTATATAAAAAACATTTGGTTTGATTGCTAAAATGAATGTGTTGGGCAAGATTTCTCATATCTCTACACCTAAAAAAAAACGAAAAAAATCTAAAAACAATGTTCATGACTTATGTTCTTTTGTTCTCATTTTGTAGTAATTTTTATTAAGTTGCTGAGGGTGTCGAATCGTCAAATAAGCAATGAAGTGCGATTTTCTTTATTATTTTTATGTTTACGGGATTAGGCTTGATTTTTTGCGTTTATTAAATATTTTCGTCTGTGTGTACTATTTAAATTATGGTTGCCAAAGAGTTTTGCTATTTGGCATTAAAAGCGGAAACTCCCAAGACGTCTAACGGTTTACACGTCAGATCCCAATTTATGGGTCGCAGAACCATAGCAGCACGGTTAGAAGGACATGTTAAGATCAACTCCTTAAAATTCAACTGTAGCGTTTGTTTACGTTAATGTGCCATAATATCAGCTAATCGATTCTGCGTTTTAAATCTATCTGCTCACCGACCTAAGAAATGGCATTCATGGCATCTGATTTTTATAAAGTCGTACTGGCGGAATTATGTATCGTTTGTCCCTCGGACGGCGCAAGTCATGTTGCATACTTGGCGGCGCATCGTTGGCATTTTAATGGAAATTGAGCACTATGAAATGGTCGCAGAAAGTCACGCAGTCATCCTGCTCATCCATCCCGCGGCCTCCAGCCCCAACACCCAACCCCCAACCCCCAATCCCCGTCTCATCTGCATCTCTATCCTCTATCTGCATTTGTGCAGCGCTTAGTGGGGATATCTCGGCACACACTACAGTTTACATATGTTAGCTGGCGTCGGTGGTGCGTCTGTGTGAGTTTGATATGAGTATGCAAGTAATTCCGCGTGTGGCATGAGCACATCATTAACATTTAAGCACGTGAGCTGGAGCGTGCTTAGTCATATACAGCTGGCTCACACATACTGCAAATGGACACATATCCATATGCCTTATGCCACATGTCATAGAGCGGGCTGATGCATCGTCAGAATCATCAGCGCGGAGGGGGAAAATCCCCTCATGCGAAAATTAAGTGCAGAATTGTGTTGGAATGGGATTAGGATGAAAATATTCCGTAAAATTTTTGTTCATTTTCAACCGGCTCTCGTCGATTTGCAGCTCAGTGCGATTTGGGCTTTGAGGCGAAAATAAATGATTTATTGACTTGTTTCCAATTTAATTTTTAGGTAAACGCTGCCGACACAGTGACGTTTTCGTGTAAATGACCCAAAGAATGTCGGGCACACAGATTGGTTTTAATTGGAATCCGGAGGGCAATGCAGCACAATCAAAAATGCATGTAAATATTGCAGATGCGCCTGACTGCAGTTGCCATCAAGGACCTGCGAATCATCATGGCCGTTATAATCGTTATCGTCCTTATCGTCGTTATCACCATCAGCGGCAACAGAGTCATCAGAGGCAACAGAGGCAACAGCTCGCAGTCATTACCATCGGTGGGCCGAGGGAGCGGAACTCCGGCAGCTGACGCAAGACGCCGCTGGCTGTGAATTTGTTTATGCGCGGAATTAATATGAAATTGTGCCGGAACCTTTCAAACAGCTGTCTTTGTGCCAGCAGAGTGGCAGTTGGGGCGCCACAAAACCGAAAGATATGACAGCCTTTTGCTTTCGTGGAGCCCTTCTTTCCAGCGCAGATTAGGGATAAACGGTTTCGGGTCCTCTTCTCGAGCATCGCGTCCACTCAAACCCAATTGATTAGCATTGATTTGAAGTTAATGAGCACTCAATTTAGTCGCTGACGTCTGGCCCTGGCCCATGCTCAGGCCCCTTGGTCGCGGCCCACCTCCACGCACATACACCCACCTCCACCCACCTATCAATGGGATTCCGAACGCGTGCCACAAAGTATGCAGCGCTTTCCAGCCCACTCCAGTACGCTTTGCGGCCGCAGAGCAAATTAATTAAAAATACTAAGGCGAGTGCCCAGTCTGACCAACCCACGCTCCTCGAAACAGCGGCTACAACAAAGCAGGAAATTCTATTTCAATTAGTGGCAAAAATTGCAAAAAGCTGTGCAAACAAAAGATTTTCCCCAGCAACAGCAACAGCGATAGAAACAGCAAACAAAGGGCAACTAAAAATGGACGAGAAAACAAAGAGGCCCACCCCCTACACGGAAAATAAAAAGATTGGAGATCAAAACAATATAATCTAACTTAAGCTGATAAAATTAGGATGTTGTTGATTCATGGGCTTACGATTTCTCATGGCAAATCCAGCTTTTGTCTACACTTCGCGTGCTCCTTAAATACTTAATTAAAAACTTTTAATTTATTCGAAGTGACAAGTTAATGGGACATCAAACGTATCTTATAAATGCATCTGTAAGTCCACCAAATAACTAAAAGCAAAAAGTGCATTTTGGGCCTTTGATCCTTAATCTATTATTTTTTTTCTCAGTGCGGATTCCTTAATTCAGGCAGCAAGGCCGCAATAAACGTAAGCCCGTACCTGTACAAAACCGGTGTGTGTGTGTGTGTGTGTGTGTTGTGTGTGAACTCACCTGGAACCGATGACTTTCTTTGACGGCTCAGTCTCCTCGGCCCCTGTGGATGTGGCTGTGCTCAGGGGAGGATTTGGACCCGGACCCGGACCCGGACCCTCCTCCCCTTCAGGAGGAGGTGAATCGTAGATGAAGGCCGGCTGCATGTTGGTGGACTTGGGCTGGCTCCGCTGGCTGGACGTCGTCGAGGTGGTCACATAGGTGACCAGCGGCTGCTGCGGCTGACTGTTTGGATAGGCCGGAATGCCGGCGGTGGCCAAGGCCAGCCAGAGCAGCGGCCAGAGTGCCGGAGATGTGCGCGGTAGACGCATTGTGGGTTGGTGGGGTGCTGGCGCGGAGCGGGCGCTTTGGTGCTTCAGCCCCGGACTAATCTTAAAATTGTTTTCCTCTCCCTTTTGCTGACGGGAGGTCGGGACCTTTGGCTCACTGAGTCCGATTGGCGCTTAATGTCGAAGGACGCTGCATAAACATCAAGCGAAAGCTGCAAAACGAAATAAAAAACTAATTAAAGCATTGTTAATGAAGGCGAGCGAAAGCGGAACTCCGGCGAGGAATTTGCATAAAGTGTGGGCCTCCCTAAAGAAACTCGCGCACTTTAAGCGGCGCTGCAGGAGGTGCATTGTGGCAACCGGCTGCTTTTAGGCCCATGTCATAATCAGGCGTCCTGGCAGCAGGCAAATTGCCAAGCACCTGAAACCTGGCACGCTAATGCGCCTGTAATTATGCTAATAATAACGAGCAGCCACATGAGGCGAGTGGGGGAAGTAATGCCATTGGAGTCGGCGTCTTTGCAGTAAAGCATGCTTTCAGAGCCTTGGCCTAAGTGCCAGGCAATTTGGTCATAAGCTGGGGATATGAAACACACCAGCACCCCCTTCCAGCCAAAGAACGGCCGTGTGCATTACGGAATGCATATGCCACCTGATGGAAATTTCAGATTCGCAATAACTTAAAGCGGCATTCAAGTTGCCCTACGTGACTGAGGATTCGCAATGCGGGAACACCGGGCAAAATCCGTTCCAGGTATCTGGGAAATGATTCTTATTTTTAGCCAAGGCTCCCTTCCCGTAGCTCTCCTCTTTCGATGTTGTTGTCTGTCATTTGCTATCAGCATTGGAAATCTGTGCAAATACTTGGCAGCCATTTTGACAGCTTTCCTGTTTCGCGTCGTGCCACTAAGCCCTCTGTGCGCGTGTGTGTGTGATATCACAAATGAATTGTCAATGGCGCGACATGAGGGAAACAGCATCCCGGCAATATGTTAATAAGCACAATGGCCAACACCAACAACAACACCAACAGCAACGCAGCGGCAAAGCCAAAGAATGCGCTGACAACTTAAAGCCGACGCTGTCAAAATGTTAGCTTACAGAAACGTATCCTGGCAAACATACTGAGCCCCCCCCCCCCCCCCCCCCCCTCCCCCTGTGGCCCACGTCCCTGTGAACTTGTGAACCCGACCAGTTTGCCACATCACGTACACACACCAACGCAGGTCATGAAACAAGTCCATATACAGCAGATAGCTAAACGATTCGTGGTCAATGCGAAAAAAGTCGGCCATAAATACCGAGGCTGGCCATAAAAATATGCTTGCTGACTGGTTGCTGACGGCATTGGCACTTTTGGTCCTATTTTTGATTTCATCCGTTCGCTTCATGGCCCCCGAACATCAAGGGGAGTACAACCAAATTAACATAAATTGGGCGTAAAATATATCAGCATAATGTAGGTTTCACAGAGGCCGTCAGTCCACAGACATCGGCATCGGCATCGGCGACAAAGGACTCGTCACGGCCATAAGTTGGCAATTGATTTGTAACGGTAAATTACGATTGTCAGCGGTCCTTCGGCGGACTTCGAAGGACTTTTGGAAGTGTAGACGGGGAGTGGAGTGGTGCCGAATCGGTTGACATTGAAATGTAAATGAAATGCCGGCCCCGAAGAGTGGCTTACCCTTTGGGAGGAGCGCCCGAGAACTTAACTGAGGTGAGGTGCCAGGACAGATTGGTCGGACTGCCATTGTCTGGGTCGACAATGACGCCGAGTGACATGACAAGTGGCCGACAAACACACACCCGCCCAGCAAACAGAAAGTCACAAAGGGAGCGCCCCACACAAGCAAGTGCTCCGTGTGCCTGTTCAGGGTCCAATCCAGATCCAGATCCAGATTCTGTTTCAGGTTCGGCCAAGATGGAACCTGACAGCTGTAGAGACAAGCAAGCGAATCGAGATGGGAAGAAATGAGACCGCACACGAGCTGGACGTTTGTTTAAACAAATCACTCCGACATTTCCATATATTGGGGGCAGAAGACCAAGGGCGAAAGGGCCGAAAAAGCGTAACACATGCAAATTGTGTGTGTGGGGAGGAGACTGGCCATAAATAAAACGACAAAAGGTGTATTTAGCCAAAATGACATTCTGAGGCATGTGGCTGGCAGACTTGGCTCAGGACATATTCCCATCCTCAGACCAGGACGGAGGTGTGTCTCTCTAAGGACACTTCCGCCAGCAGCTAGATGGTAAATATATTTTGAGTAGAAAGAGTGTCAGATGCCAGACTTCATAAGCATGGGAGAACAAAAAAATTAGCATAAGCTACTGAGTTCTTGAAACCGTGCTCCGCAGTTGTTTGACTTTAATTGAAACTCAGTCCTAATTTAGCTATATTTCTACTATATTCGAGCTTAATGATGGACACCGTCCGGATCAATAATTCCTAGGAGTTGGGCTTGAATGTTGAGTGCAAGCAAGTATTTGCGGCTGGGGAAGAGGGGAACTTAAGTCAATTGAGTTAGCCAAGATGCTTGTGACGAATATAGCCGAAATTGGTTTTAAGGCTTCAGAGCCAGCACCAAATAAAGTAGACAAGCGGTCAGCAAATGAGCCACTCACACGAGAACAAGATCTGGGTGTGTAAAAAGTTGAGAAGAGTTTGCAACGTTCACAGCGTCCATCGAATGTGTCACGTCTCCTGGGTTTGTGGAAAATTAAGATTTTCCACCATGGCGAAACTTGTTTTGGTTTGTTTTTTGCTTGTTAGCCATTGATTTCTTATTGGATTTACTGCCCGCCCCTCCGCACACAGCAGTGCTTTGGAGCAATCAGTTACCGCTTGCGGCTAGGAAATTAAAGCAAATCGCATTACGGCGCTTAGTCAAGGTCGCAGTACACTCGAGCTTGCATAGCTCGCACCCCGCCGTGCGGAGACGCCCTTCCCCTCGGTGTATCAGCCAGCTGTTGAGCCTGATTTTTGTTCCTGTTTCATTTGTTTTTGCTCTCCAGGAAGCACAGCCAAGTGTTGGCCCACGTTTAAACACTCTGCTTCCGACTGACAGAGCTGGGCTTTCTCTTTGGCAAGCCTTCAGCTCCAGCGCCATCCAGAGCCATCCAGAGCCATCCAGAGCCATCCAGAGCTCGCACTTTCGCACTCTGGCGCTCCCACGGGGTCCGGTGGAGTGGTTGCTGGTGCGCTACACTAACAGAACTTTATCGCTCTGTTTCCGCTTCCGTTACGTTACGTATACGCTCCCCGAGCGTGGCCTCCCGACGCTCATAAGATGTAATTTCAGCGCTGACCCTGCCGTTCGCCCAGCTTGAAAACTTTCCTTCTCGAGCGCAGAACATTTGATTTTATTTATTTTTTTCGATTTGCGCTTTTCTTTCGAAGTGCGCACACAAAACACCCGCACATGTTGGGCTGTTCTTCTGGCGTCCTGGTCGACGAAGCGATTTCATTCCTTCCGGCCCACAGTGGGCAAAGGACATGGTTGCCGGCGATCAAGTAGCATTTTAAGAAGACCAGAACAGTATTTTCTTAGGCCCACTTATATTTGTTCACCTTTGTGCATATTGTTTTAAATTTGTATGACGGTATTTAAGATTAAAAACAAGCCAAGTTCTTTCACCTTACCCAGAACCAATTTTTCAGTAGCGCCAAAGTAATACTTATAACAAAATTAAATTAAAATTTTTTTGCGATACTCAACAGTGATTTCTATGGGGTCGTTCACTGGCTCATGGGTAAATGAAATAATAAAAACAGTAAGCAGACAAAACGAAAAACAGTCACACCTCTGTTTTACTTACTAAGTTAGCTTAACAATACTTAAGTAAATTTTACTGTATTCTGTAGTAAAATCAATTAAATATTCGTATTTATTTAAATTTATCAGTCGTCATTTATAAGGGTTTTGAATAGCTAAAAAAACATGGATAGTTCACGCTACATTTTTTTTCTTATGAAGTAATTACAGAATTTTTTTTATTTGTCAAAGAATAACTTTTTCATTTAATCAATATTTAAAATAAAAATCGCCGATAACTGTTTTTTTTTGTAAAACAAAATATAAATCTTAAAAAAAACCGCTGTTTCGGACCGATATTATAAAAGAGGTGGGCAAGATTGCATTGCATAAAATATATTATTCAGAATCCTAACGAAATTCAATTTTAAATGTATTTTCAAAAAACTTGTATTCTTTATCTTAGTAGACCCAACAACGGAAAACTGGGCTTGGTATGATTGTTAAGAAAAGGAAAAAGTAATGTTTTCTTAATAAGACTAAAAACATTGAAAAACGTGAAAATGCCAATTTAGACAGTCGTGTTGACGTACTTCTCTTTCATGGTATTTTAGATAAATTCCTTATGAAACAGAATGATGGGTGATGTTAAAAGTCAGTCGATGGGTAGACGGAAAATTGTAATATATGTATAATTTAATTAATTAATTCCACTGAAATAGATGCTAGCCGAACACACTGTGCACCCATTTGCGCTGCCTTTTCCGCTAGTACTACTACTGCTACTGCTATTGCTACTGCTATTGTTACTGCTACTGGCAGTTGTGCGCCTCTGGCCGGCTAATGTGCATTTTATTTTCCGATTCCATTGCCGGCGCAGCTCAGTCGATTCATTGGCCATTTACTGGCTGGCAGTGCCCCTTCCGCACGGGTTTTACCCGGGCATGTGCATGACATATATTGTTTTGGAAAAGATTTCGCACGCCGCAGGAGCTCGATATAATTTTCGGCATTCCATTCCCATCACGTGCATATCTCGCTATGCCAATCTTCATTTGGCTATGAAACTTTTCGGCTCCGTTCCCCTTATCTGGCTGTCTATTCTTTGTCCCGGCTGTTATTGTTCGGAGCGGATCGAATTCCGAGAGGACGTAGGTGGATTGTGTGTTTATGCCTGGCACACCCGCACAAAGGCCGAGGTGGCATCGGTGGCATCGGTGGCTTCGGTGTCTGCCTGCCGCCGACACCGCACTTCACCATAAATAAATCCCCGCGCCGGGACAAGAAGCTCGTTTCGGCTTTATAGTTTTTCAAGTTTCTGCGGCTCAACGGCAACCGCTTTGCCTCGCATTATTCCACTTCGCACGTGTCGCCCATCGAGGCTTCGGATCTTCCTGCCATTGTCATCGTCGCAGCTCCAGCAGTCTATTGAATGACTCTGTCCCGATTCGATCCCAGTCCGTACACGTTTCGCTTGCTTCTGGTGCCGGGGTGTCCGCTTGTCCGGTTGTCCGCTTGTCCGGTTGTCCGGTTGACCGGACTGTCCTGCAGCTGCGCCAAGTTCCAAAGTTATGGGGCCAGGGCGTGAGCGGGATTAGGCCACGTGGCGTGGCTCATGGCCCGACTGAAAAAATGAAACTCCTTGGCAATAATTAGCAGAACTTGCCTAGCGACTTGCCTACCGACGTCACGTGATTCGTGCATGCGGCCTGCAACACTATGGGCAGTGGAGGCGCAACTTTTCAGCTACGCATCAGGCGAAAAGGAGAAAAGGCGCGAGGCGAGCGGCGAGCTTCTGATTGCCGCAATTTATCAAATGGCGCGTGCTCGAGTCGCATTGCATTCGCATTTGTCTTGGCCGGGTCAGAGTGCAGAGTGCGCCCTGCCGACGACAACCAGTCGTGTCAACATTTTAATTGATTACGTTAAAGCGAGGCCATAATCAGGACCGGTGAGCAGGCTTTAAAGTGCGAATAAATCGCTTCAAATTAAGTAAAACTGCACACAGTTGTGCAGCTTGCAGTGGGGCATTTGTTGGGATTCGAGTTGATAAGGGCTTAAATGAGAACGACGACAAACGGCGGGGGATTCACCACCAGGCCGTGCTTAATCCATTATGCAATCGCCTGCCATTATCACATTTGTAATATATTTATTGTGCTGCACAGTCGCAGGACATGAACTATGGTGTGTGCTTTAAAGCGGTCCAAGTTTGGTCCGGTGTCATAATTATTTGCACTTTAAGAGTTCCTGACACTCGGTTATATGCACATAGGCGTGTGTGTATCCCTCATGGTCCCACACCTCTGAATTCCACATGAGTAACCCTTCGCGCTTGGTCACTCAGTCCCGGCTTGTGACATATGAAATGCCAGGCTCGAAAAGCCCCGAAAAGGAAAAGGAAACGAAGTCCTCGCAAACACTTTGATTCCGCACACATTTTGCACAGCAGCAAATTTTTCAATTTATAATCAAAACAAGTGAGGGCAGCTGGGATGCCGAGGGATTCCGAGTGAGTCTGATGTCTGCTTGTGGCTGATTAGTATGAACCCTAAGAGGTCGCCTACTGGCCACCCTGCAACCTTGGCACATTCAATCATCAGGCATTCAGGCATTCAGGCATTCAAGCATTCAAGCATTCAAGCATTCACTCATTCATTCCAGGGCTCTGCAGCCAACAAACTGTGAAAAGGGACCTTGAAAGGTGCACAAAATCCTTTGCTCTGCCCTGCACAAAAAGGCGTCGTATCCTTTTATGCCCAACTGCGTTTCTTCTGGCCAGCGAGCGGTCGAGTGTGTGTGAAAGGATTTAGCCACCATGAGTGTGAGTGTGTGCGCAGCGAGGGTTACCCCTTTTGCTTATCCCAACTCCGTCCATCGGCTATTTACCGTCCGCTGCGTCATTCGCTGAATGGCGGTGGGGCACACCAGCGGCGCCCTCATGTTGGCCATATCCGTGTCCTTTGAGCCCTGACTTGCACAATCACTCGCCTTGTTTTATCAGGCCGCCGTAATTGCCGGGCTTTCAAACCCGACTGGCCGCTAGTGGGCGGTCTAGGACTGATTAGTGAGCCGCAGTGAGTCAGCTATTTCCAGTGCATTAGTCATGTTAATTAACCCCAGGCGGAGGGCTTTTCATAATCTAGTTGCCCGAATTACATTACGCTGCGCCCAAGCCCGAGATGAGTTAAATCTATTATTTAATTGCATTTTAAATTCACCAGCGGCCACGGCAAAGGCTTGGGCTCTCTCTCTCTCTCGGTTAGCAGGCTTACGGCTTACACCCAGAAAGGATATGCTTGCACACCGCACCCACAATCGGGGCAGGCAGCCACCCAGATAGGTGTTTGGGCCACCCGAACTGGAAACAAATCCGTGCAGAGGACCTCCCCCGGCAATACAAACATGCGAACATTTTTCATGGCAATCTGCTGGCCAAGTCGGACCTCGGATAAGGTTCTATTGCCTCCCAACCACTGCTGCCACAGGCGCTTTTGGAGACAGCAAAAACGCCGTTGGTGCACGGGTAAGTCTTTCGTCTCACTTCACTGTGGCACAGATAGAGGCAAAAACGGCTGCGAAACGAGGCCAAATGTGCGGACAGTTATGAAGATTTGTGATATCGCCCTGTGCAGGCCTAGACAGGCAGCGATATCAGGAGTGATAAGTTGGCCGGGATGAGGCCAATAGATGCCCTTTATTGCATTCCATGTCTGTGATGTTGTGTTGTGCTGTGCGTTAGTCTGTATAAATTATAGATCAGCAGACACTATCTAGCTTTTTTTCGGAGAGAAATGTGAGAAGGAGAAGTGTCTCTTATGTGTTTACTGCGAATTAAGAGGTCGTGGTCAATAAAGGCAACTTGCTCTGAGGTTTTCGGCTTGAGCTGGATTCCCCAGTTGCCAATTGGGACCTTAAAGCATCCTTTGGGCCCCGCAGCAGACCTCCGATGGCGTCGCCTTTCAGCCGAGCGCTCTGCTCCAAAGCACATAATTTAGTGCCTGCAGTTGAGGTTCAGTTTCGCCAAAGCTGCTTTACCTGTTTTGCATAATTTCCGTTATTCCCCGCCCCGCGTCCCCCAATGACAACGTCAACAGCAGCAGCTGCGGTGCATTTTGGGCCCTGCCGAGCATCCTTTCGGACATTAGCCGCCTGTTTAACATTTTATGTGCAGGTGCTGGGCTCGTCAAGCTGAACTCTGTTTGCCCTTCTTGAGACGCGAGCCGAGCTGACTGCTGTCGACTGCTGTTGACTGCTGTCGACTGCTGTTGACACAGTTAAACGCCGGCCCATTTATTATGCGAATTTATTGTGCCTCAGACAGGGAGTTGCCGAAACTTGCATTCTGACCGCACGGGCTTAAATATTTCCGCCCGAGCTCCTCGGCCAACTCAATTAGGCCCATTGCAGTGTGTGTGTGTGGGCTCAGGTGCGTACAAGTTTATGAACTTTGCAACAGCCCCTCGCACGAACGGGCTGCATGTTGGGCAAACACGCAACGCATTTTCCCACTCACGCAAATTACCAAATAAGCGACGTGCGAATTTGCGTATGTGTGCTGCCCAACTTGCCAACTGCCAGCTGGCGAGGGTGTGGATGGGCCGTGGATGTGCCGTGGATGGGTCGCCAGTGGCGCTCAAAGTTTACCTTTGGTTTTTCGTGCAAATTTGATTTGGTTTCTGCTGTCTGCCGCTGCCGAGGAACTTTAAGTTGCATTTCGGGCCCAGTGCCCGTGATTTTCGGGGATCTGTGGGCGTTTGCATGTGCATGTGCGTGTGCTGCCTATTCGTATTCGTGGGCAGGTGCATAGTTAATTTGCACAACAATGCGCCGCTCCGGCGCCTGCTGCATGTAGCTGCGCATCTTTGCCATTAAGTGGTGCAAAGAGCTGGTGTGGGACCGCTAACAGCTCCTAAAAACTCAATTACCAGTCCCCAGGTTGGCTGGTTGGCTGGTTGGCAGGTTGGCAGCCGGGGGCGCTGATGGGAAGTGCCTGTTCTGGGCCCAAAACTTAAGGCACATCTGACTAGCGGGCTTGAACCACACCCGTTCAGTTGGACTGGCAGGCATTTTAATTAAAGGCTGCTTAGTGGAAGTTGATTAGGCGAATTGTGTATGTTAATGTGCTCCCAGAAGTGGCAGGCCCAACGCCACCACTACCGCTATTGCCAGTGGTAAATTGGGGCGGCGTCCACAAACAGCTGCAGCTGTTCGGAAATACACACACCTGCACCCATGTATTAGAACACAGCTCCGAGGGTCCAGGCCCCATTACGTCAGAATAGACAAACTTTCGACGGAGTTATGAGCGCCGCAGGCCGAACTGCAGTTTCATTTCGCATTCATATGCGAAACTTTGGCGCATGCTTAGCTCGCATTCGCAATTGCAATCGCATTCGCTTTCTAACGAAGGCGCTTTAAATCGCTATTAAAACTCACTCACATCCAGGAGCGGAGCTGATTGGAGCGGTACTGAGCTGAGCTGAGCTGAGCTGGCCCACATGTCTGCCCCGCCCACTCGCATGTACATCGCATCCTGGATTCAGGACACAGGACGCAGGACGAAGGACAGGTCCATAAGTTGCCAGGGCAGAGAGCAGAGAGCAATATTTTGGCAACATTTTGTGTGCGCGCATTAATTTATGCAAATAGTTGGAAAATATTAATGGCGGCCAGCAGCAGCTGCTGGGGTTCTAAGGGCAGCAGGGGGGCAGGGCAGCAAGAAGAGCTGCAGAGCAGTAAATTGAACACTTGGCCGGTCGGGCGCTTGGGCATTTGGTCGTTTGGGCGGCATTTGAATTAAACATTTATGCCTTTATGCCTTTAAAACTTGGACAATTTCCGCTACATTATGGGGCATAAAGGCCAATAAGCCGCACACAGCAGCCCGGCCGAAACTACAAGTAAAAGCAATCGACATGGCAGCGCCGAAAGCGGGCTGCACACTCGCAAATATTATATTATATGTAAGCAAAATGGCGCACAGCACAAGAAATAAACTTATGGCGCACTTCCGCAATAGTCAAACATTTTATTTCATTTTATACACCCCTCTGGCCCTTTGTCTGCTGTTGTGTGATTGTGTGCTGGTGTGCTGGTGTGCTGGTGTGCTTACCATCAAATATGGTCAAAGAGCAGTTCGAGAATTAAAACGAAACAAAACGGAAATGCTACAGAAATCAACCAACTGGCATAAACTTTGCGACCCCTTTGCTCACCATCCACCATCCACCACCCACCACCCACAGTTCCACTCACTTTCGGCTTTTGTTATTTCTGGCCGGCTGCCCCGACCAAATCAAGTAAAAAATGTTTGTTCTGTTGTATGTAGTTGGCTGTGGAAAATGGTCATTTCCCGTGCCCAATAAAAGGGCCACGGGCTCGCAGAACTAGTGGCCATTCGAAGTGACGTGCTGACCAACATCGAGGCCAGCACTAATAGCTTCATTAGCTCGGATGCGCGGTAAATACTCAACTTTTGTTCCCGACCAATTCCGGGCGGCTTTTGTTCTTTGTTAAAGCCACACATTGCCCAGGCATCGAAAGCCATCAATTAGCTTCAATATTTTCAATCTGCCACGGGAAACTCTTCGGCAAAAGAATCCACCACAAACGGCGAGAGTCCGTCGAATTAGTTTCCCCCAAAAAATACAATAAATGGCGCCGAAATATTCAGAAATCTATTTACTGCCACAGGATTTCAGCGATTGGTTGATGGGCGAACATTCTTTGATGTAGCTGCAATAAAATGCAATACTGGATGACTGATAAAATGGATTGGGGATATATTTTATCGGAGGGTGGGGCTTTTGTTTATTGTAATATTAAAAGCGAATGCAGCTTTCAAACTGCAATAGTTCAATTTGAATGCAAACCATTTGGGCTAAAGCACTGGCGTCTAGGATGTTGTGCTCCCGACCTAGAAGCATTTAAATATTTATTCATTGCTTGCCATTTACTTGGACCCCCCTTCACTGCCCACTTTCAGTCACTTTGTTCTTCCAGACGAATGAAGGAGCACTGCGACCACGTCCGCTCTGATATTGTATCTAAAGCCCCCCGAAAATTCCGTGCGGCTCAATCGCATTGATGGGCAACGACTGGCGGTATTTATACACCAACAAGCAGTGGGTTGTGTGGAGTGCAGGAGGGCGGGAATATGCAGGACTATGACGGCCCCAAATGCTGTTTGTTTTGGCCGTCGCACATCAAAGTATCTGAAAAATGACATGTGCTTGTGCCCGGCGACCCTGCGTCCCACTTCGGCCCTAGCGGCTTAAAAGCTCAATGAGCGAAATTGTTTGATTTTCCCTAACATTTCATTTGGCAGCTCGCCCTGATGATTGTTGCTGCAGCTATATATCGATGCTATTTGTTGGGACGTGTGCCTGTGTGTGCTTCGTTTATTTGCATTTGATGTGAGAGTAAGCTGGCAGCCCGCTGTTTTCGTCGCTGACATTCGAAATAATTTGGTTGGCAAAGTTTGGGTCGTTGCTTTTTAATAAAATACTCAAACTTTTGGCAACTGGAATTATCAATAAAATGCGCTTTTTGATTGCCAAACCTGCACATCCGCTGGGGCATGGATTTCAGTTTTAGTCGCTCTTTATGTGCTGCAATTCAATTGCAGAAGAGTATTGATAGTGAAAACAGACAAGCACATTCAAATTCCCATTGGGGTCAAATAGAATTACCCCCCCAGCTGCCTTGTTTCTCCGGGACCAAATATGTTTTTGGAACACAAAAGCAGTAAATAATTTGAGATAAATAAATAAATAAAATAAAATGTACAAAGGTAAACCAAAATCATTCTCTGACCAAAAAGACTAAAACTTTAATAGGCAGAAAAATCAGAAAACAAATCGCCATATATTCATATTCTTTTTGGGGATATTATAATTGTAGTCAACAGTGAATGAGACATTCCCAAACATATGGAGTGTATACTTTCTTGACCAGTATCACTAAACGAGTTGAAATAGCCACATCCGTCTGTCTCTCAGTTTCTACCCAAACGAAAGGTTAAGTGTACTCTTAAGTTTAACATAAAATTGAAAAAAACAAGTGCTTTGCACAAATTTTAAAATAAATATTTAAAAATGAACTGGATACATTAGGTTAAACAACGTAGTAAATTTTAAAATGTACGCAGTACGCTTACGAAAAAACTGTTTAAATTCCCCGTTATCGAACCGACATCTAAAGGTTTATAAAGGGTTGTTGTTTATTAAAAAATAGCCTTTTGAAGGCATCCTGGAACAAGAAAGTTTAATTAAAAGACTACTAAAGAGAATGAAGATACAGCAAAAATAAATTTGCAGCAGAAAGTATATAAACAAAGTGTAGTGATCTAACAAAACTAACAATTAACGTAAGCTAGGCATCCACAAAAACTTACTTCTATCGGAAAGACAAAAAAAAAATGCTTGTAAAATGTTAGGCAATATCATGATAGGTAGTCAATTTTTAGTTTTGACATTAAAACAAATGTAAGTTCCAAACTATCTAAATATACTCAACTGCTTATTGCCGTTATATACGAAAGGAATTATTAAGTATGAAAGCGATTTAAAGCAGGAACTTTGGCAGGAAAATGACATCTAAAAGTTTACCCGGGCTAAACAAATTAATGTTATAGAGCAGCCCCTTATACCCTTTGTCCTAATTTGATTTATAACTTTTAATGTGTCTTTAAATCCAAATAAACGGAAGAATTTTAAGAGAAAAATCAAAAAACAGAGTGGTGTGCCAGTAGTACCACTTTTGTTACAATCTGAAAAAGTAGATGCCTCGCTAGTGCTCTACAGCGTAATAAAAAAGCTGATTGAAAAGCCGATCTATCTACCACCAAATATAAAATATATGTATATATTTAAAACAATTGAAAAAAGTAATATTAAGACGTAAGCAATTTTTTCAAAGAAAATATATATTTTCGAGGAAAAAAAAAATTTTATTTGTTTATGTTAATAACAAAATTTTAAAAAATCTTGGTGTTATTTATTATAAAATGTGTTTAAAAATAAGGAATATCAAAATTTTTACATTTTCTTAAGGAAACATTTGAAAAAATAGGAAAATATTAATTTTACACACCGCTGCACACCGACAGCTACAAAACTTTTTTACATTTTCAAAAAATAGTTTTAGACCTATATAATCGGACGACTGTGTCATAACAAAAAAATCACCTCTTAACGATCGCACCTTCAACATAAAAAATATTTTATATCAGATTTTGTGAAGTAAAATATAAATATGAAGTAAAATAAGTAAAATATTCGATTGGTTTGGGAATCCAAGAAGGATGTACTTAGGCAATTACTTAGGGAATATTTTTTAATTAAAACTCAGTTTAAAGTTATGTTAGTTGATAGACAGATAAGGATTTATCCATTGGCGAATAAATAAATAAATAATAAATAAATAAATAATAAATAAATAAATAAGCTTCAACTAAGTAATACACTTTAAAATGTTTCCATTCGGTCCGCTTGATTCAGGTATTTTGCCTACATAGGCATTGTTTATTAAACCGTGACGAATAGGTTACAAGAAAAAAAGTAAACTTCGGCAAGTCCAAATTTATATTACCTTGCAACTATTCAAAAAATTAAAAATTTTTAAAATAACAATATTTTGATTTTTGTTCTTTTATTTTATACAAGCAGCTATTCGGTAAAACCAGTCGGCCAAAAATATGAACAACGAATAATTATATTATAAAGCTTAAGGTCGACAAAATTTTGCTTCAACTTGGCAGCGGCCCTTCATAACAAGGTGTCAAAACAACAGTTTGGCGAACTCTGCAGCGTTAAAATATCAAAAATGATAAAATCACTCATCTTTTGCCTCGACACAAGGATGCCCGACTTCAATTTGCCGAAAATCATCTAAGAACTGAATGGAACACGGTAAGTCCATAGCTTGCAATTATGTAAACTTCTTTTAAATCTTTGTAATTTAAAGATCATATTTTCAAAAGAGAAAAAGTGGAATCTCAATGGTCCTGATGGTTGCAAATACTACTGGAGAGAGTGTCGAAATAAATCCTCTTTATTTTTCTAGCGCAACTTTGGTGGAGGCTCAGTAGTGGTATGGGAGGCTTTTTATTCAAAAAACACTCAGCACCGACTGCGGACATTAAGGAAAATAGAGAAATGCCCTTCATATTCAACAAGGTAACGCTCGAACTCATGTCAGCAATGCTACCAAACGTTATATGGTCGATTGTTCTGTGCTTTCAATGGACTGGCCTGCTTGCTTCCCCGGACTTAAATCCAAAAGAAACATGGGGCACCTGAGTAAAACAGATCTATGCCAATAACCAGCAGTATATTAACAATGAAGAACTAGAGACTTATGTTCTAACTGAATGGGGAAGATTCGATGTCAGTCCACTCAAGAAATTGGCAGACTCTACGAAAAGAAAATTGTTTTGTGTAGCAAAATCTAATGGAGCTCCGATTGACTATCAACAAATTTAAATCGGCCCATTATCTTACGCATCAAATTTATGTATGTCACAATACAAATTTAAAAGAAATATGTCTTATAATTATGAATCGAATCAAAAAAAGTTGTTGTTGTTGTTTTGTTATATATTACTTTGATACTTTATTACTGATAAAAATATTTGTAAAATTGATAGAATCGTAGTGATTTTGAAATTAACCCTATCATAGAATGATATGTGTTGTTATAGCTGCAACGGTATATAAAGAAGAAGATTGCTTCCTTTTTGTTTTAATCATTTAAAATGTAGCTAGCTTAGAATAGGTTAAAAGAAATATTTTCAACATGGTTACCACAAATATCTACAGACCATGCATACAACTATTTAAGTTCGTGCTCAGAAAAGACTGTGTTCCACTATTCACGCTGTGCCAAACCTTAATGTCTTTTTGTTGTGGCTAAATCTATTCTTTCATCGTATACAGCTGGTCTTGAACTCTATAAGAGCCGGGTTAAAAATTAACTTACATTCGGCACATGTCGGTAGCTATATGTTTTCAATATTGCTTAAACAATTTAAATAGATTCATCGATTTGAAATTACAAGTTTTTCGTCGCGCAGAGGAATAAGTTAATTAATAACTTAAATACGCAAATATAAGTAATTTGCGGCTGCTAAACATAATCAGCTAACATCAATTGGATTCGCACGTGCCCCTCGACGTTTTTAGTGGTGCCATGCCGAGGCAATTAATTTTTAATTGCCTCACTTTCCCAAAAATGTACACAGGCGAATCCGAAAAGTTCAAAAAAGAATTGTTAGCGGAGGTGTCTGCCGAAATGCGACGATAATAATGAGACGGTGCTAATTGAAGTTCAATGCGAAAACAGTCAAAAGTAATTGGCAATAAAAACGAAACGACATTTTTTTTCAGGAGACTGAATTTTTGATACCCTCACTCGCTTAGGGTCTTCAGCTTTAAAGAGCTGAAGATGTCTCCCCTTCTGGACTGCCAACATGATAATAGCCTCATCATGGGTTTATTAAAACAATTCGATTTGGGGCCAATGAAATCCCAATTTCCTCCGGATTTCTGGCAAAAATAAAAGCGTCAATTATTGCATTATAAATTCCGCTCAAGTACAAGCGACAGCAAAAGAAACGCACGAAAGAAGTGACCAGAAAACTCACGACTTAAAGTGCTGGTCGAGAGATGGTTTTCATGCCGAAATAGAGAGAAGAACGCAGCAAAACAGAAGCGAAAGGTTCGCTCCCTGTTGCTTTCGCAGGCCAAAATGTTTGGACACACTCGTTCTCGTTCTCGTTCTCGTTCCTGGCCCACAGAGCTTGCCAATGGCCAAGAGAGCCCAACAAGCACAGCCGATAATAAAGCAGAACAACAACCGCAGCAACCAAGACTTGCGGCTGCCTTCTGCTGGCATGCTGCTGGCATGCTGCGAATGTAGGTCACCTGAATGCGTAGCTTTCGGTTTTTATAACGTTACCGAAAATCATCTCCAATCGGCCGCTCCACTCTGTGATTCAGAGTCTGGTTCTGAGTCTGAGTCTGAATCTGTATCTGTATCTGTATCTGTAACTGTATCTGTATCTGTATCTGTATCTGTATCTGTATCTGTATCTGTATCTGTATCTGTATCTGTATCTGTATCTGTATCTGTATCTGTATCTGTATCTGTATCTGTATCTGTATCTGTATCTGTATCTGTATCTGTATCTGTATCGGTACCTGTGCCTGTATGTCTTTCGTAAATCTGCAGATGTGGCGCAGTTCCCTGATTCTCCGCCAAAGCCTTGTGCATTTGGAGTCATGCTCTTGACTTGAGGTGAGGCACAGGTGGATCAGATCAGATCAGATCGGGTCGGATGGGATCGGATCGGAACTGAACGGAACGGGGACCTTAGGGGTAAGCCGTGGCTAATTGCCGCACTTGGGGCCTCAAGAGCACACTCTCTCAAGGCGCGTCAAAATATACTCGTACACTCCAAACAACGGCCAACGACAAATCCTCTTGAATGGGGAAGAGCCAAACAATCGAGTTGCGTGCGAGCTTAAGGCTGTCTGATGGTCTGATGGCTTGATGGTTTGATGGTCTGATGAATGGGAAGCAAACAAAGCGCTGCGAAGAGACGGCCGCACACAAATATGCCAATAACCTATTGATGTGTTCGATACGCTTTTTATTGTGTCCATTGTGGATTGATATTCTACAGCGGCAAAAATGAAAGTTGCCGGGCTAGAAACCGACCTCGGGTGCGACTGCGGTGGGTAGGCGGGATTTTCGTACTATGGTCACGCACGAGACAGTAGCGGTAGCGGTAGCGGCACGGCACACATACTGAGCCAGAGATCTGGAGAGCTCGCGGTGCAGACTCATCGCCAGGTGAAAAGAAGTTAATGCCAAAAAGTGCAACATCACGTTCGGCGGCGCAGGCGTTTTGGCCAAAGTGAGAGCACAGCCGTCATCGTCAGTTTCTGTGCGCCGCTAATGAAGGCGGCTGTGGACAACCTACTGACACTTTGACCGATTTTTAGCATACTAAATATAGTAATTTTGTCATTATGGTTTATTATGCGCCTTTCGCCTGCCGCTGCCGCTGCCACTGTCGCTGCCACTGTCGCTGCCACAGTTTCCGTCACAGCTTTTCTCCGCCATTCAATTTGTGCCCGTTCCGAGCTGCATTCTTGACAGCCTCGGGCAGCCGTAACAAACCGATAAATCCCGGCTCACGGCACCAAGAATCTATGATTGCATGTGCGAATATTGCCGATCGGCTCGGATGTGTTAATTGAGACAGAAGTCAACCAGTGGGAAACTTTCTGACCCATTTCCGCTGGCTGCTCTCCTTTCTTTCCATTTCTTGCGGCTTTGTGAAGCCGAAGCCTCTAACCCACGAGTTCTAGTCGCTGGAGCGGGGAAAGAGCGAGCGAGCGAGCGAGCGGGAAAACTGGTTCTGGTGCTAAGTATATGCTAATGACACTTACTTTTCGGCTATTGGTCTCTGGTATTTCGGTCAAAGTTATTAACTTAGCCGCTGCTCAGCTGACGCATCATTGGCTTTGTGAGCGTGAGCTGAGCCCCTCGGACGCTTGGCTAATGCCAATGCAGTTGCAGTCGCCATCTGATGGGAGCTGATGGGAGCTCTAATGTGTCCAAATTGAGGGGCGTCTCAGCAGCCAAGACCCGATTCGGTGCTTATTAGGCGTGGAGTTACACAAGCCTCAGGCGAATGCCGAGTGGAAAACACGCACGTTGCTCAAGCGTGTAATTGGGATGACGACCTTAGACCCTGTATTTCTTGGCTTGCCGTAAATAGAGCAATAATTGCGGTTCCGCGCACTCGGCTGCAGCGACAACATCAACATCAATGCATCATCGCGGCGTATACTTAATACCCCGAGACCAAAAGTTTTGCGGCCGCCACAACAGGAAGGCCTGTGGGTGGAGCCCAAAGTGGCCATGCACCCTTGTTACAAGAGTTTTACATTTTGGTATGCTACTTTGGGGCTTCGTCTTTATGGCCACCCCCTCGAAGAGCCACTGGCTTCGTTTCAGCGGAGCATACTTTCCAGCTCTCGCACACTTTGTGGCTTTCATGAATTTTTCCATTCTTCGGGCGAAGTGCAATAAATCATAATTTGCTACTTTTTCTAATGGATTATGGACAGTGGCGGCAGCAGCAGCAGCAGCAGCAGCAGCAGCATACTGTTGGCATCCACTTGGGAGAGCTCTTAAGTGCTGATTGACCAGCTCATGAATGCGGTGAGCGGTTGGGCGGTGGCGGTGGCGGTGTTGGTGGCGGTGGCTATGGCGATGGTCCGAACGATCGCTCAAAGGGTCAAGAAATTAATCATGCCGGATGAGCTGAGTGCTATCTCCGGCGCGCATCGTGGCAAATAAAATTCTCAATTAATGCTTTAAAGTCGGCTGCACAAGAGCGAATAATAATTTCACAATTATTAATTGTGTTTTCCTTTATTTTTTTAATTACTGCTTGCTTTTTGCCATGGCAATTCAATTTGTGTTTTGTGAAAGTGATTGCACAAACCCTGATAAAATGGCAAAAACGCTGAACAAATTTACTACGCATGATGTGCATTGTTATTATTAATATATTATTGTAGGGCCATGGACAAAAGCCGCATTGGAAAAAAATGTGCTCTGGCTATGCTTTTTCCCTAATGTGATCCAACACAAATTGAGGCATGCAGACCATCAATTGTGCGTTCGATGGCGCGTTGATGATGCTGTGTTGACGCGATGAAATGCGGCTTGTGGCGATTGGTTTGTGACGAGTGCGCCAGTTGAATAAGCCGCTTAATTAGATATAACAAGTCGCTTAACACAAATAACTCCCCCTGAAGGTCGCCCAACGCACCAGCGTTTCTGACAAAAGATTACAAAACTCGGACCCCGATCCGTCTGTCCGTCTTTCCGTCTGTCCGCCTGTCAAATCTGTCCGCCTGTCCGCCTGTCCGTCTGTTTGACTGGCTGGCAATGCCAAGGGTCAAGTCTCATAATTTGGGGCACCAAGAGTTATGTAGCTGAAGAGCTCGTGTTTCCCGACCGAAGAGGAAAAGGAAGGACCCGGCTTGTCGGGACACCGCTCTAACCAAGCATAAATTCCCCAGTGACCTATTACCCCTTGCAAACTATGACAGCCGACTGCCAAATGTGTCAAAAGTTCAAAGTCATCCGGCCGTTCCAGTGCCGAAAAAGGGTTCAGCTGTCCGACACCGGAGTGCGGCATAATATTAACACAGATGCGCATGAATTATTCGAGACTCCGGTTGTACTACTAGCCAAATAAAATGATTATTGGCCGGCAAACAAAGGCGGGTCCACTAACCACTCGTGTCTGGGACCCAATTCTGGCCAGAAGAAAACTTGGCACTGCACGCGATGATCTGAGGCTGCTTCTGTGTCTTGAAGCAGTCTGATTTATGTATAAATTGAATTAAAAATTCCGCACCGCCAGCCAGTGTTCCGCTGCCGGGGCAAAAGCGAAAAATGTTTATTAATAAATTTGCCCTGAACAAAGTAAAATGATTTCCCAACTTTGGCCGGCTCACTTGAAGTTCCCATGACGTGTGCCACACAGCCCCGAGTGTGTGTGCCAGTGTGCTAGTGTGCTAGGGCCACAAGTCAGCGTCAGGCGATGACGTTGATCCCACTGCAGCTCGCAGTTTGCAGTTTGCAGTTTGTAGTTTGCAGCCGAGCTGAGGAGTGCCCAAATGCACGGGCACCAACGTCAAAAACTTTCAAATGCTTTCAAATTAAAGTGTGTGCCTGGACCCGAAAGTCGTGCGACCGACAGCAGGGTGGCCCTGTTTCGGATTCGGTCTCAGTCCCAGCTCTATTACTTTGCCGTGAGCAGCAAAGGGGCAAAGGGCTGCCAAAGTACACACAGGAAGTTGAGCATATCCCAATTTTTTCTGATTTTCGCATTTTTACTTGATTAGTGCCTTATTGGAAACCACACTCATTCCCAACAATCAAAAAGTTGTAGAGTCTTCTATAGTTTTTATGACGTCCTTGATATTAATTTTTAAACTCATTTACATACTGCAAAGGGGATGTCTGCTAGTCCACAAGCTATTAAACTTTTTTTCAAAACCTAAGGAAATTCATTTCTCTTGTGCAAAAGGGCTAATGAGGGAAAAGGAGGTGTTTCCAACTCCCTTAAAGTTGTAAAACCTTTAGTTTGTACATATATAGGAGAAAAAAACAATTTCATGAAACCCCAGCTTTTGTGTCCAGCTTTGGAGGTGGCTCTTTGACAAAACCCAATCTTTATGAATCTGAATCTGAATCTGAATCTGTGAGCGAGTGCCGAACTTTAGTTCAGGGCAGAGGGCTGCAAGGCAAACAGAAGAACTCTTGCTGTTTAACTTCGTTGGCGGCAACAATTTTCTCTTTCCTAATTAAAAGCAATCTTATTTATTAGTTCGGCACACACACAAACACTCGGGCTGGGGAAGATGGAGACACTGGCTGCAGATACAGACATAGACATAGATACAGATACAGATACAGATGCAGATACAAATACGGATGCAGAGTCTAAGCCAAGCCCATTAGATGGCTATGTGCTGGCTCTATAATTGGCGAAAATTATTTAATTATTATTAAGTGCTGCATCCTCGGAGCAGATCCAGGACAGCCCGGTCCGCTCCGGAGGCGAGTTGCCGAGCTGCCGGAGAACTTTGGCTGCCTCTCGAGTCGACATCGAGTGGGCTGGAGTGGCCTGGAATGGCCTGGAGTGGGCTGGAGTGGGCTGGAGCAGGTCCCGATGGCTTGACTCCGCTCCGAAGTTCGGTTTTTACTGCTTCCATTTGTTTATCGTCGGTTGCGCAAACTTCTGCCGCCTTGGCTATTAATTTCAGTTGCAATTTCTTCGGGTTTCGTTTTGCTCTTACTGCAGCGCAACTGCCATAATTAGCCTGAAATCTAATTTGGTAATCGCACATATGCAAAGCCGTGCCCACATTGAACAATGACGATGTGCGGCCGCCTCAATTGAGATTTGGGTTTTGGCTCTTGGGTCTTGGGTCTTGGGTGTTGGATGTTGGGTCTGGGGCTTACCCCTTATCCGCCGAGTTGCATGTAATTAGTTTGCGGCGCGCATTGTTGTTGACAGATGAGGCTGCTGACGCAGCTGCTGCACTCCTCCGTTTGTTAACTTGATTAATTAAAATGCAGCAGCTCTTAATGGCGATGGCGTGCTCATTTGCCATGAGTTTGTTATGTGCAAGTTTATCAGCTGCTTATGCAACGGCAGCGACTCCCAGGTCTTGGCCCATTCTCCGAATTGTGATTTGACAACGAGCAGGCCATGGACATTGGTGCTTCTTGAATGGCTTGGGATCTGGTTCTGGCAGCAGCTCCCTAATTGGGCCAGGTCCAAAAGGAAGTGGGCTGGAAAGCGGACCCATCTATAATTTCAGATCCAGTCACTGCAGCAGCAGCAGCAGCAGCAGCAACAGCAGCAACAGCAACTCTTCGGCTGTTGTTGCAACGCAATCTCTGGGCTGCCAAGCTGAGTACTAAGCCAGAGCCGGAGAAAAAGCCAAAGCCAGAGCCAAAGCAGAAGCAAAGCAAAAGGCTGAGACTCTGGCTGAGCCGTGGAGTCACGCTGCTTTATTTATTTAACCGCAACAGTAACAGAAACCGCAATAAGAACAACGGCAACTGTAGATGCAACTGCAGTAGCTGCTCTAATCTCGGCCAGCCAGTGGCACCAGCACCAGTTCCGCCCATCAGCTGGGTGGAAAGTAACTCAAACTGTGCTGCGTCTCGCCCCGTAGCGGCTGTCAGCTTAAGTCTCTACTAACCAGGCTCAAGCCCAACGGACAGCTGCTGGAGACTGCGGCTTCGGGAATTGGGGACTTGGTCTGGGGATGGCTTTGGAGATGGGGATGGTGATGGGGATGGGGATGGGAATCTGCTAATGCTTGCATAAATAATATACAGATTGCGGCATTGTTCGCCCTGCTTTGCTGCGCTCTTAACTGTTGCTGATGTTGCTGATGTTGCTGCTGCATGTGGTGGCCATAATGCAATCGTTGGCCAGCGTCAAGTTGGTTTATGTTTGTTTTAGGTTTGGCATTCCGAGTTTTTAGTAGTTCATTAAAATCACATCGGCCCGTACCGCACCGCACCACACCGCCCCTCCCCGTCCCTCATCTGTGAGCTCGAATTCCGGGTACTGGGGAAAAAGTTCTCGGCTCTTGGCCAAGTACATTGCCTCATGTAAGCCTGGCCAACTGTAGCTGAGGCATTTCAACTTGTTTCCAGCTACACGTGTGTGGCTGCCAATCCCCCATGTGTGTGTGTGTGTGTGTGTGTGTGTGAGTGTGTGGTACTTGTTTCTTCTGCACTTAGTGGTGTGGCGATGCTGCTGCCGTTGACTCTTTTATGGGCCCGTTCTAAATGCCCACCACTTTGGCTGGTTTTGGCTGCCGTTGATTGCCCGTCCTACTCCTTAATTAAAGACAAGTTTTAATTTCACTCTTTGCGGGACCCCTCCCCGCAGCCCCAATCCAATCCAATCCATTTAGCCAACTACGATGGCCAGTGCCATAAATATTAATATGCGGAATAACACCCACACACCGGACACCCTCGCCGGGATAAACAATTTAAAACTTGTAAATATTTTCGTGGCAATCCGCTTTGTCACCACTTGGCTGTCGATGTGGATGCGGGTGCTGGTGCTGCAAAAGCAGGAGCTTTGGGCGGTGCCTCCCGAGCTGCCCACCCAGCCCGATGTCGGCTGACGCCGCAGTTGTTTCAACAGTTTAAGCAAAGTTAATCCCGGCTGAATGCAAGGCTTACCTGTTGACGCCACTGCTACGTGTTAGGGGGGAGCTCGCGGAACCAAAAACCAACAAATCCATAAACAATACGACAAGGACAGCAGTCAGTGCAGTCGGTGCAGTCGGTGCAGCGGGAGCAGCCGACAGGAATTTGGCGCGCACTGAATATGAATACGAATATGAATATGAATACGAATATGAATACGATTACTATTACGAACACGAAAACGAAAACGAACACGGATACGGATACGAATACGATCCTGATTCAGAAGCTGAACCGTGCAGCACGACGTGTGTGTGGTTTCCCGCTCAGCGGAATTCAATTCAACCGTGATGTACTTTGTGTTTTGTTTTAACTCTTTCAATAACTGGCGATTTAATTAAAATCGTGCCACATTTGAATCACGGCTCATTGCACGCACAACTTTTGCACTGCATGGATATAGGAGTTCGCTCTGTTAGCCAGGATTATATCCTTTGGCTGGTTGTGTTCGCTCGGTCTGTTGGTTCGGTGGACTGGTTGGTGGTTTTTGTCGGTTAGCTCGGCACTCGTTCTTCTGTCGCAACGCACCAGACGCTGTAAGCGCTCGCAGTGAACTGAACGTGGGGCTGGCGCTTCCAAAAGACTTTTAAACATGTTGCCAAGAAAGTCCAAGAAGTTGGCCCGAAAGAAAAGTAGACGCTCCGCGCCGCAGAGCCAGCACACAGCACACACACACACGGCCCCAAATGGTCAAGATGACGAGGCAGAGCGGTGAGCGGAGAGAGCCCGAAAGAGAGATCGCGAGCGAGTTTGTCTTTGCCGGCTGCGCATGCGCCCAAGTTTCCCGCTCTTAGCCAAGAGCATTGCGACCGGGCCACGAACTGCGGCAGATGAGTGCGGAGTTGCAGTCTTGTCGACTTGCCGACTTGTCGACTTGCCGTCTTGCCGATCAGTGCCAATCAGAAGCAGCCAGGTGGAAGTGGGTTCAGGCCCTCGGTGAACCACTGCTGACTTATGACGCCACCGAATCCACGGGCCCACGCAAATTAATTAAGATTACAAAGGCCAGAAAGCTTGTGCAACTCCGGCCAAGCGAACGGTGCCGACCTTTGACATCCATCCACGGGGCTGGGACTGGGGCTGGGGCTGTGTCCCTCGCAGGCATCTTAAATATCAACAGCATTATCGGTCGGTCATTGAGCAATGCCTGGCCACATCCACATCCACATCCACATCCAATCCATCCACATCCACATCGCCCATCCACATCGCTGGCCGGGCCAATTGCGAATCGAAACACACTCGATGGCAGCACAGCAGCTTAATTGGGCCTGGGAGAAATCTAGAACCCAGTAACAACTGCAATCCAAGCGACCGGGCAACTGCCGTCTGCGGAGCACTTTCTTTGCCGTTTTCAATTTAATGCATAGTTACAGGAAGAACGCACACAGTGGCTCTTAGAAATGCCCACAACGACTGGCACTCACATTTCATTTTCATGGCACCGCAACTGTGCCATGCTTATCCTGGTGTCTGCTGTCGTTGTTGCTCTTGTTGTTGCTGTTGCTCTTGTTGTTGCTGTTGCTGTTGCTATCATTGTTGTTGTTGCTATCATTGTTGCTGCCCTATTTGCACTGCGACGACAATCAAGCCCATATGTCGGAGAGTCCGGCACGTCTCCTACGGATATAGGTATAGATAAAGATAGAGAAACAGATACAGATACATTTACAGATACATTTACAGATACACTTACAGATACACATACATACAGACAGAGATTCAGATGCACAGCGTTACAGATACTGCTGTAGCAAGAGCTATGGATGTGGAAACGAACGGATGGCTTTGCTAAATTACTAGCAACTTAAGCGCATCTGCGGTGAATTCAATTAAACAATTTACCATTTCTGTTGATTTTATTTTGCCAGTGAAAATAAGCAACATTTAGTAGGTTGCTTGCTTCTAGTGTTGCTCTGGCAGCTTGGATGTGCAATATTTGGTCAAATGAAGTGTGAGTATGAGTGCCTGGTTGTGTGGATCAAACAATTTGGAGAGCATCCATGTAGCCGCTTGTGCTCCGGCTTCTGTTGCTTTGGCATTTACCGAAAACATCAAGTGTTATGCAAATATTTGTGTATCAACGTTTTTTTGACTTCACTCCGGCTCCGGATCTGACCATTTGATTTATCGCTGTGGTCTTAGTCGCCAGTGAAATTTCTACATCACTTCGCATAGAAATTTCTCATTATCCATGGCTCTGGCACAAACACTTTCATATACTTTCAGTTTCCTCGCTCTACCCATTTATCAGCTAATTAAAATATGCTTGTAACTCAAATCGTGGCCAACTCACGAGCTCCACTAATGTGCTAAACGTATTTGCAAGTTCACTAATTACACCGGTGACACTCAGAAAATCATGGGAAGAGAAACATGTTGCTCTGTGGCAGCCAGCATTCCCCCAACCAAATTTAGATTGTATACGATTTGGGCGTCTAACCAACGTCCTTGCGACCCACGACCATCTGACATGCAGCCAGTTGCGAAATTTAAAGTTTTGCAGCGATTTCCACTGACTTATCTGCTGGGCAGCGAGTCAAAAACAAAAACCGAAACTAAAATGCTCTTTAACTAAATAAATTTGTTTTCCTTCTTTAACACTTTTGTGCACAGTACGATGAAATCCGACCTTTCCTAATACGTTTCTAATTCCATTCGATTTGTGTGGGGTTACAATGTTTTTTGATTACTTTCCATTTTAACATTTTCCAATAGCTAACTTTGTGACTTTAATTTTACACTAATATCTCGCGGCACAGTTTTCAAATGTTTTATTTTATTCATTTCTAAAACAGTTTTTATTCGGCATTCTAGAAAAACTATGCCATTTGGCAATACTCAATTAATTTATCATTTATCAAGTGGTCATTGCAAAAACACCAACGCGAAGAGTGGCGAAAACCGAACCGGCGGCACTCGCATTCAAATATCGCGTTGTTCGAGTGTCGGCAATCGTTGTCCATTGATGACAGCAACGCCACCAAAGTGGTTGTTGCTGTTGTGCCCCGATGGTGCGCCTTTGCTGACTATGTTGCCACCGCGTCTCGTGTGACATGCTGTCCTGGAGGAGAGTTCAGCTCTATTACACCCATTCCCAGTCACCCAGGGTCCACTTAGAAAAAAGGTTGTAGCTGATCCATAATCATCATATATTGACGATCATAGCAATTCATTTATATTAATAATTTGACACTTGATTTCCTTGTTTACCTTCTCGTAGCTTCGCCCTATAACGACGACTCAAAGTTACATGAAAATTAATTAATAATTTGTTAACTGAATTCTAAATGTTGTAGAAAACTTCCTTAAGAGACGAATATTAGCTTAATATATACTTTCGAAAGAATCAACATGAAATTGAAAAGGAAATTTATAAATAAAAGTAAAAAAAAGGAACGCTTTAGTCGAGTGCGTTGTTTCCGCTAACAGTTCTTTCGCACTTTTCCGCTATCTCAAATACATGAATTCCGTTTTTCAAATATGCAGGACCGTCATAAGTATAACCTTTTTAAATATAGTTCGATTTGGAAATTATTTTGTGAGTCGATATATATTAACCATGTATCAGGAGGACAGAGTGATTTGTCACTGTCTAGCCAAATTACTATCAACAAACCTACCTACAGAAAAAGCGTAATTTTTGTGTTTAATAATTTTTATTTAAATAGTTTTTTAATTCAAACTTTATTTAGTAAATATATTCAAAAAAATAAATTTCAACCTTATATAATAAATAATGCTGTTTCATAATATTAGTAGCTTTAACTAGATTAACAATTTTGTAGGACAGTTTTTCTAATTTAATAGGTAAAGCTATCACATTATTGGATTCGTACCCTGTTCTTAAATTAAAAAAAATGAAAAGTTAATTTTTTGCAGTGTTATTTTGTCGAATGGCCTGTTACCGCTCGACACTTCTGTGGGGCTCATGAATTTTGACATTTTCAATTGTCGCTCGCTGTTTGCCGCCATTTGTTTGTGCGGCTCCTCAACCGGCGCTGCTGTAGCTGTTGATTTTCAGTTAATATTTCATTTTGACATTTCCATTTGTCAATAATAACATGTTGGCCAGACCGTTGCCCTCGACGCCCGCGGCTGCAACATTCGGATGGGCGATTGGTAATTGGATTTCTAGCCAAAGAGGCATCAAGTGGAATCGCTGTTCATTTAAAATGCATTATTGATTCGGTTTGATTTCGTTTGGTTGATAGATTGGGTTTCGACCGGCACTGCACCCACGAACGAGAGCACTCCGAGTGACGAATCAATTACCATCTTTGGCTGTTCCGTTAGGTCTAAACTCCACAAAGCCTGCACACTGACGCAGCATCAGGGGCTTGGAAACGGCAAACTTCTGAGGCGGACCAGAGCAGCTGGGTCATCGCATCCGTAGAGCCCCCGTGCTAATGAGATGCAAGCCACAGAACAAGACACGAAGAAACCACCACACGAAGACCCACTGGCAATCAGTTGGGGCTCTCACATAAATCCGCTTACGTTAAATGCTGGTTAAACAGCAACAGGCAGCATCAGCAGCCATCTCCATCTGCGGCGTTCAATGGATTTAATTTCCTGCAAGAAGACGCGTTGAAGTAGAAGTGAAATGCACTCGTATCGACAATGCTACACTTCAATACTTCGATCCCCATGGGGAGACACAGCTAAGGCGCAGTCCATTCCAGCTGCAGACAAATGGAGATGCTGACAGCAAGAGTCTGGATAGACAGCACAAGTGGAGTGGAGTGCTCGCTGATAATCGGGCTAACAATCTCTGCCCGTGGCAATCGTTATTGCTGCCTCTCAGTCGACTTCCACCAACTCCAGATGATGTTGAGGATGCCACTGCGTTGCTGCCGCACATGCGCTACTGAGCCGCATCTAGAACACACAAACGTATCGAGGGGAATTAACTTAAGTTGCAAGCGTTTCAAAGGTGTAAAATGCTCATAAATAATATTTTGTCAGACCATTCTATTAATCGAACTCTGTTGTACTTGGGTAGAAATAGTGGTCTAATGGTGGGTACCAATTTAAGCTAAAAGACTATATTCCCAACACTGAAAAGTCGGGAAAAGTGTCAAATGGAGCTTAAGAATTCGTGAGTAGATTTTATCTATTGTGTTAACACCGAAGAAGCCGAGTTGCTGTCTTTTTTGGTTTATGCTTTTTTCTAGAACTCGCAGTTTATACATTCCAAGTAAGCCAAGTAAGTATTAAAATCCGATTCCCAATGTTGATAACTACCGTAAGCGATTTACCACTGAAAACATCGCAGACAGCTGGTACCACATTTGCCATATTATGTCTAATTTTGCCCAGTAGTTTGTAAAGCAGTGAAGGAAACATTTCTGACCCTATACGTGTTATATAAATTCTTTTTCAACGCCTGACTTCCACGCTCCACTATTCTAAATATCATTTTAATAAATTCTCGTTATAAAATTTGAATGGCAAAACAAAATCTTTTAATCAATACATTTCTTTTTTGATTTTATCAGTTTTAGGTGTTTGTAGTTAAAAATTATTATTTGTAGTTATTAAATTATTATTGTTATTTGTTGTTTTCAAATTGGCTTGATTCCATTTTAATAAACTTGTGATAAGTAAGTTGTTCTTACATGATTCTACAACTAGACTTAATTGCCAGAGTGTTTACAAAATGTCATAATTCAACTGCAACTTCGAGAAAAACCTGTTGACCTCAAAATGATTATTTTATAAAAATTCCTTGTAGCACCACACCAACACAGAAAAGTATATAATTAATTTATCAAGGATTTTGAATCGAACAAAAGAGATTTAAACCGAGAATTAACTTTGGCTGGATGACATTTCTGTTACACTCGTGTTTATTTTGAAATACTTTAGCAGGATTACAAAATACTATTTCAGTCCGTGAGAAAAGCCGCACTGAAAAACATCGAGTTCGATCAACCGATGTTGTTCTGAGTGTGGCTGCTGTTGACTCTGCATAAGAAAAAGCAGTTAAATAAGCAAAAGTAAACATCTGTTCTGCTGAACCTGCGCCTTGATTTCTTTGAGAACCCGCCGGGAACCGCGTACCCCTCAACCCCTGGTCAATAGACCGAGATTCGGATGCAGACACCGCGCTAGCACGCATTTCACCGTTGCAGTTCGAGAATGGATGGTTGCGTGTTTGAGCCAGGGCTCCAAACATTCTCAATGAAGTCTGCACAGAGAAAACAATAAATTTGTTTGACTTTAAAATCTAAAATAATAAAAATAACTGTGTTACAACGCAACACGTAAATTATGTGAATTTTCCATTTCGATGCACAAATGACAGCACACAAAACGTCTTCAAGATAAAGCTATTGAGCGGAATTAAGAGCAGCAGAGTTACATTTTAAAATAATTTACTCGTGCACTTACAACGATTTTTCTTAGTGCCTTGGTTGTTCGATTGCCTTGGTTGTTTCTGGCTGCATGTTTAACCGCAATCTCCTGAAGCAGCAGAACAGAATGCTGAAAGAAGGAACACGGGATGGAGAATGGAGTGGAGGCCAGTTTGGGGTATTTAAATACTTTTAGCTTCGGAATTGTACTAGATACTTTCATCAAACATGTTTCAGTGCACACATAATTGCGAGCCTTTTTGGAATATAGCACAGTGGAAGAATAAAGCAATTAATTTCTAGTTGGAATATTTATAAAATTAGAGCGAGATTACGAGTCCAAATTAATCTGCACTTTATGCAAGTCTTTTAATTGCTGGTTTCAACGAATGTGGATAGGCATCGGATTCACTCCGTAGTTGCTTCCGACTTAGTGAATTGATTTATGACAGACACTAGTATGAGTATTTCGAGCATTTGGCGCACAAATTTATTGGGCGTTAGCAACGAAAACAACAAAAAATAGTGAAAAACAGTATCCTATGAATTTCCAATGCATAATTGTAATGATTGAACAAGGGCTTGTGGGCAAAGAAGGAGCGGGCAGTATGGACAATGCCAGCAGATATTACAACCAAATAATATGCTGAACATAATGGACGATAACCTATTGACCAATAAATCAAATTTGGCGTTTGCCTAAACTATAAATTAAATGCTACAGCACCGATAGAAGCGATTGTTGTCCGCAAGCAGCAACAACGATAGAAGCCAACAACAACCAAAATAATCGCTCGTAAATGCCTAGTGACAATAAAATTGATGATAAACCAAATTCAATACTTGAACATTTCCATTGCCAGTTTGTCAACAGTACAAAACAGAATCAACAGCAAAACGAAATAATGCAAAGCGAATTCTCGACGTCTACGGATGTCCGCCCCTTAGGCCTCATAATGTCCATAGACAGTCGTTACTGAGGGTAGTCTGGTATAATGCTACTTGGACATTAAATGAAATTAATCTGACGGTTTCACAGTGGTAAATTTAGGCTAGGCTTTTTCAAATTTTTGCTACTAATCTAGCTAAGTCCCACTGGAATCTTTTCGGCATTGCTTGAGTTCGGATATTGTAGACAGCAACCAAACCCAGCAACTACAATTTTGTAATTTTGGGTTTAAGTTAATCGACAGTTGTTGCCATGTTTATACCCGTCACTCGAAGAACAAAGGAGTATTGTATTTGTTGAAAAGCATTTAAAAGATAAAAGGAACGTCTCCTACCTTATTATACCCTTGCAGAGGGTATTATAATTTCAGTCAGAAGTTTGCAACGCAGTGAAGGAGACATCTCCGACCCTGTAATGTATATATATTCTTGATCTGTCTGTCTGTCCGTTTCTATAGTCTCTCAGTTTTAAAGCTATCTGCATGAAACTTTCCCAAAAGTTGTCTTTCTATTGCAGGTATTTCACAAGTCAGAACGAGCCGGATCGGACGACTATAGCATATAGCTTCCATAGTAACAATCGGAAAAATAAATAAAAAATTAATTTTTTTTTAAGTTTTCTGAAATTGTTTAACATTTCAGAACTACGATTTAAATTTCAACAAATTCGAACGACTGAAAAAATTAAAATAGTAAAAAAAGATTAAAAAAACGGTAACTTTTCAATTTTTAATTCTATTTTAAATTTTTTTTGATTTATTAATAATTTGATAATTTAGAAATACGCTTTTTACTTTATTCAAATCGGAAAACGGTATTATAAAGCTGCCATAGGAACGATCGAATAATTGAGCTGCAAATCATCAAAGCTCTAATGATTTTAAACACATTCGCAAATAAATAATAATTTTAAGAATATTTAATTTTTGCAATAGCTGCAAGGGTTTATGAACTTCGGCTTGCCGAAGTTTGGTTACATTCATGTAAAATTTATATATTCTAGATCAGGATTACTAGCGTGGCCATCTCGCTGTCCGTATGAACGTCTAGAGATTTGTGTTTCATCATGTAGGTTTTAGTTATGCCCTCCAAGCGCAATTTTATTTTAATGTTTTTTCACGCCTTCTTTTACATATTTATCGTTCTTTTTTATCGACACCACGGCATGGGGGTAGAGCTTTAAAGACTCCAAAATAATATTTACAAATAGGTGCGTTGCAGGTCCTTCAAAAAAAAATATTTGCCATGGTTTTATTCTAACTATAAGTTAGGTGTGTTTGGGTTATAATAAACTTTTCTTTGTTTCTTTTAAATAAGTAAATTATTAAAAACAAATATAGATTCTTTAAAACATAAATGTAAACACTTTATTGGTAAAATCGCCCACTGTGTTTCGGGTTGATTGAACCAGAGGCCGAAACGAATGCAACGAACTGACGGGTTGTTCGCCGCAAGTGACTTTGTCTATTTGATCATTTTCAAAGCAAATCTAGCAGAACAATTGACTTCACCCACTCCAACCTTCAAACATCTAATGACAGTGCACTTTGACCGCCCATCAACCGAAATCAGCTGCAATTATGCTGAAAACTCAAAACTGTACTTAATTCTCAATTTTCACTGGTAATCAATTTTGTAATTGAAGATTCGTTAAGAGGTTTTAGGCCCGCCAGCAGTCGCTTATTGTCCCCAGAGTGACCGCATCAAAAAGTTCCGTTCAATGGGCAAATGGAATACTTGAAACACAAGACTGTACAGTGCACAGCCTCCCTTCTTCTCGTTGACTTCGACTTTTGTGTCGTTGCATTTCGCTTGTTGAACAGTTTTGTGCTTTTAATTCTTATTTGAAATTGCATGCTCATCTCTTAAGTGGGCATGCTGCATTTATTTTTATTTATTCAAGTTTTCCCAGCTCCTTACAGTTCATTTTCATCTGCGTTCTCAGTGCTGCCCTTTTTAAATTCAAGCGGGTTGGGCAGTTTTCTGTTTCGCATTATCTGAGGAAAAAATTCTTATTAGTTTTGTTGTGCGACTCCGAGGCGGCTTCCCTGCTTCGCTGCGCTTTGGAGCTATTATTTAATTATTTTGTCAATGTAATGTTGTTTTCTGCTTTTGCCTTTTCTGTATTCGAAATTGCAAATAATACCAAAAAGCTGCAGCTGCCGAAAGAAAAATAAGAAATAAGGAAAGAGAATCCGGTTGGTGCTCGCAGGGGTTTTCACAGAGATTCCTTGGGGATGTATTTTTTTAAGATAAATATGTGAAATTATATGTATTATATAAAAGGCAATGTTAACATCCAAATAAAATATTTTGGCAGGGAACGAACAGTAATACATTTTTCCGTAGGTTTCTTTCGTCGGATGGTAAATATTAATGGCCTTATGAGTAGCTAGAATGTAAACATAAAATTCTTCAAGGAAAGTTTTGAAGGAGGTAATAAAACAACGGTCAATTGCTCGGAATAACAATAAACCTATGTCGTCTTACAAACATCATCTGAAGCAGCTGTAGGTCAAATGCATTTTGAAGAAGGTTTAAAGTTAAAAAACCAAGAATTTTATTTACTTTGTTTATTTGTTAAAAAATCCGATACTTATAGCTCTTGGTAAGCACTATAACTGGTTGTAAAATCGATTTCGGGCAATTATTGCATTCGACCGCATCATCCATAGTCAAAGTACCCCAATACTATTACCATAATTCTTACAGAAAAAAACTTGTAGCTATACTTCAGTTCTAATTTTATTTCAACAAACTACTACTGTGTTATTGGGAGAGCAATTTAATGCAATAATTTCATGAAATGAATAAACAACATTTCATGTATTCGCTTAAGTACGAAAGTTAACTATGAATTCAGACTAAATGCGTGAAATAGTGAGAAATAGCACTGCGCTTCTGACGGTTGTATCACAAAATTATCAAGTTTTCCATGGCTTCCTTACTAATCGGATCACGGTGTGACCATGTTATGACAATACAAAATTACATAATTTTCTGGTCTGGCATCTCTGTTCAAATCATTCCACGAATTTGTTTGTGTCGCATAAACAGGAGCTAATTTGATTTCACGTGTTTAAGAATTCATGAAATTTATAGCATAAACACAGTATACGTTTGTAAAGACGAAAGGAAAATAAATATATTTTAAACAACAATATTCCGATTTGTATGCCTTTATGTTTAACAAGCTGCTTATATGACTTATTGAGCTAGCCAACCAAATATCAGTGAACAAAACGTTAATTGGTTGCATTTATAGATCAAACAAAAATATTGTTTACTCAGACCTTATTGATGTGGTTTCTGAATTATCAATGACGTGAACAGACGTAATAATCAGTGGTGACCTCAATAAAAATAATTTAGAAGAAAAAGTTTTAAGGAAACCTTTAAGGGTATTGGATTTGCATATGTAATTTCATCTCATGTTGGTTGATTTCTCCAATTCTTGTGACACTTTTTTGGATGTGTTACTGGTTACTGACAGAAAAAAGATTCCCTTTATGACCAAATCTTTGTTTCAGCCTTTGAGCGGCTGATGACAAATCAAATTTTCAAATTTCTAGGCAAAAAAAACTACTAAATTAAAGAACAGAAGCTGTGAAACTGCCATACTTGACATAGTCGAGTATATTCGAAAGGAGGCGGATGAAAGCAGAATAACCTTTCTCGCATTACTGACTTTTCAAAAGCTTTTGACATGGTAAATTATAAAATGTTATGCACCAAATTAAGAACCATTTTTTTCTCCGACTGCAATGCATATAATGAAATCCTATCTTTATGGCAGAAGAGTCTGGTATATTCTAAAAAAATTTTAAGATTTATCCCAACATGTGGTATACCGCAGGGCTCGGTTCTCGGCCCTTTGTTATTCTCGTTTTACGTCAATGACCTTCCAAATGTGGTTACGATTTGTAAAGTCCACTTATATGCCGATAATTTGCACATGTAGTTTTCTGTTGAATGGTGTTAATAATTGTATAAGTATTTGTAATAGCGTACTGTCAAATGTTTTTAACTGGTCTAGTGATAATTGCATCAGTCTCAATCCTACCAAATTTAAGTGTTTCTTTATCTACAAGTAATTGTTTGCATTTAGAACATATCCTAATTTAGTGATTACCGTACAGAGAAAATGAATCAAGTATATTGCACTCAATCTGAGAATATTCGTACTCAAAAAAAATCCAAGAGCAAAAATTCTTACTTTGAGACCATTATTTTTCCGATTGTTCCTATGGGAGCTATATGCTATAGTCGTCCGATCCGGCTCGTTCCGACTTATATACTACCTGCAATAGAAATACAACTTTTGGGAAAGTTTCATGCAGATAGCTTTAAAACTGAGAGACTAGTTTGCGTAGAAACGGACGGACAGACGGACATGGCTAGATCGACTCTCCTAGTGATGCCGATCGAGAATATATATACTTTATAGGGTAGGAAATGTCTCCTTCACTGCGTTGCCAACTTCTGACTGAAATTATAATACCCTCTGCAAGGGTATAAAAAGAATCACAATACTCGAAGTGAACTCGGAACCTCAAAACCTTGGGTGTTGGCTTCCTGGTCCGGACATCTCAGACCGCTAGACCACGGATTTTGAGTACATTTTGCCTCATTATTAGCACATTTTTTCTCAAATTCAGAATATGTCCTCAGTTTAAGAATTTTTTCTTAAATTGAGTACAAATTTTCTTAATGTGAATTTTTGGGCAAAATCAGTACTCAAAATGAGTATATCCTCAAGTTGAGAATTCAAACTCTCAATTTCTGAACGTCAGAATTTTCTCTGTATAATTTTTTTTTTTATTTATTTTTCCGATTGTTTCCATGGAGCTAAATGATATAGTCGCCCAATTTTGATCATATTTAAACCATATTTCTAGATAATAAAACAGTACTATATATTAAAAAACAAAACAAAATTCAACAAGAAAGGAAGCAAACTTCGGAAAGCCGAAGTTTATATACCCTTGCAGCTATTTCAATAATTATTTGTAAACAATAATTATTTGTAAACATTGAAGCTATGATGATTTATTAATAAATTGACAGTTTAGAATTACGTTTTTAATTTTATTAAAATCGGAATACGATGTCATATTGCTGCCATAGGAACTATCGAATAATTGAGCTGCAAACCATCATAGCTTCAATGTTTTTCGATATATACGCAAGTTAATCAAATTTTAATATTTTAAAGAATATTTAATTTTTGCAATAGCTGCAAGAGTATATGAACTTCGGCTTGCCGAAGTTTGCTTCCTGTCTTGTTTTGTTTTTAAATGTTGCTGAAATATATTTTGTTTTATTAAAATTCATCCTGTATAGTTTGGCGACATTATTTAAACATTTAGCTACTTTTTTAGGTAAACGGTCAAATTATATCTGACTTTTTATGGCAGCCATATGAGTTAGTGGTTGGAATTTGGTAAACGTTGTTAAGTATGCATAATTGTGTTCAAGCATACAAGCTAAAATATTGAACACCTTTCATCAATAAATAAATTAGTCATCACAAAAATATTAAATTAATAAATTATATAATATATAATACAATAGTATTAATTTAATGTTTTAATAAATCAGTCATCACAAAAATATTACATTAATAAATCATATAATATATAATAAAATATTAAATTAATGTTTTTAAATTTCAAATTTGTTATTACACGATGTGTAGTGTATTTTTCGTATTCCTGGAACCTGGGTAACATTTTTCCATTTTTACTGCAACAGTATTGTTAATGTTTCGATTTCATTGGCGCCAACGTTTATAACTTGAATTCCGTTAATGTTGTCTTGAGCGCATTTAAAAAAATCCAGTGGACTGGTCGATTTCGGACGCAACAAACATAAAATAAAAAAAAAAAAAACATTTATATATTTTTTTGTGGAAAAATTTGTTAATAACCTTTAACTAAGGACCTCTCCTTAGGCATAAAAGCACAGATGTGTTTGGTAACAATTGTGGTAATAAAACGGAAAAAAAGATTTTTGATTTCGGACGCGACATTAAATTCATTATTATTATTTTTATCTAAAAACCTTTGGCTTTAACTTAGAAACGTGATATTTTGTTTGATCCAAAAGCATCCACAGAAGCCATAACAATTAAACGAAAATTTAACAAAATGTTGCTGAGAAAAATAGTTAGTGTTGTTTCTGTTCCAAGGTCGCATATCTTAGTGGTGTAATCGTTCATTAAATGTAAATGTAAATCTGGAAAGAAAATATGAAAATAAACTGAATTAGGTCCTTTTTTCTCGTCTTGATGATAAACTAAAAGTCGATTTTATACTTGAAACCTTGAACATTTATAGTACGTTTGAGTCTATGCTGGTCGGCAAAAAAAAAATCAATTTGTGTATACATGTGCGTTCCAGAAATTTCGGAAACGTGTGTGTCTGTGAAGCTTATGGTCAGCGTAGAAAACGAAATATGAACGCTGAAATATATATTTACAACTAAACTTATTGAATAATAAAGTGGCCGAAATATCTGGAACGCATTTTAATAAGGTACATGTGCATTTTACATTGTAGCTGGGCAAATGGCATAAACGCACACACACAAACAGTCACTTGTGCACTTGTTTGCTGGTCAGCATGAACACTCACACACACAACACAAAAAAATTATGAAGTATTAAAATGTTACCAAAACAATAATTTGTTTAACTTGTAAGTGAAAATTATAAATAATCCTATTACAATTAAACTTCACTTATTTACTTTAAAGTATAAATACACTACTCAAATTATCTTCTCTTACCGATAACTTCACACATTGAATTCAACTTGCCGAAATATAAGCAATACGAAAAGCAGAGCAAGCGGGACAACATGTTTAGATTTCGGGATTTCCAATTTCGTAAATGTCTTTTTCCCTCTGACTTTTTGGACTTTAGACGCCATCTTGAAATACCAATTTCCAGCATCAACTGTACCACTTCAATGGTAACAAGAAAGGAAGCAAACTTCGGCAAGCCGAAGTTCATATACCCTTGCAGCTATTTCAAAAACTAAATACTCTTGAAAACGTTAAAATTTTGCGTGTATGTTTAAAAACATTGAAGCTATTATGATTTGCAGCTTAATTTTGATAGTTTCTATGGCAGCTATACGATTGTTCCTATGGGAGCTATATGCTATAGTCGTCCGATTTTGTTGAAATTTAAACCGTAATTCTGAAATATTTAACCATTACTATATCTCGAAGAACTAAAAAAAAATTAAAAAACACCAAAGTTATAATTTTTTTTATTTTATGTTACCGATTGTTCCTATGGGAGCTATGTGCTATAGACGTCCGATCCGGCTCGATCCGACTTATATACTACCTGCAATAGAAATACAACTTTTGGGAAAGTTTCATGCAGATAGCTTAAAAACTGAGAGACTAGTTTGCGTAGAAACGGACTGACAGACGGACATGGCTAGTGATGCTGATCAAGAATATATATACTTTATAGGGTCGGAGATGTCTCCTTCACTGCGTTGCCAACTTCTGACTGAAATTATAATACCCTCTGCAAGGGTATAAAAATGGAAATCTGTTGTTAATATCTAACTAGTCGTTCAACTTTACAATTATTTTTTTGTGTGTAGTTAATATTTATATATACTTTAATGGGGAACTATCACCACTAACAAGAGGAAACAACCACAAAAGACAGCTGACTGATATGGACTTTCATTAAAGTTGCCATTTTACTTATTTTACCAGATGCAAAAAGTAGCTTTATTTTTTATACCCTTGCAGAGGGTATTATAATTTCAGTCAGAAGTTTGCAACGCAGTGAAGGAGACATCTCCGACCCTATAAAGTATATATATTCTTGATCAGCATCACTAGGCGAGTCGATCTAGCCATGTCCGTCTGTCCGTCAGTTTCTACGCAAACTAGTCTCTCAGTTTTAAAGCTATCTGCATGAAACTTTCCCAAAAGTTGTCTTTCTATTGCAGGTAGTATATAAGTCGGAAGGAGCCGGATCGGACGACAATAGCATATAGCTCCCATAGGAACAATCGAAAAAATAAATTTAAAAAAATTATAACTTTGCTGTTTTTTAATTTTTTTTTAAACTTCGACATATGGTAATGGTTAAATATTTCAGAATTACGGTTTAGATACCATAAATAAAACCATCAGCTTCCTTGTCGTCCAAGTTGGCAAATGCCTCGGTCGCATTATGGATGTCATGGTTTTTAATACATTTCGTTTTGATTTGCGACAATTCAAAAGTAAGCAAACCCAGATCAGCTGTTAGTGGCACTCTTATGTCGGAATAGCATTAGCTAAATGCTAATGAGCCAATGGAATGAGGCACATTTATTTATTATCTAATAATGCTATAACTTGCTATAATTCACAGGCCTATCAGTCGGTCACAATTGCCCCACCTGTACGTCGTGATGGCTTTTCCAGATGATATAATTGTCAAGAACTTAAGCCTATTGTTCACGTCCTCCGAAATGTATCCGCATCTCGTTTTACAACGCCAATGATCTCACTGGCAAAAATCCTTAAACTGGAGCGTTACATTTCCTCTAAGTAAATTGACGTCATTCTGATAAATAAAAAACACATTTTAACAGTTTTTCTCACGTTAGGGTTTTAAGCTATAACTTTAATTCCAACTTGGGGACTGGAACGTTCACAGTGTTGGGAAAGGTAACAGTGTTTTGGATCTAGGTAAGATACAAGGTATTTAAAAAGAACTATGTACCTAGGTAACGTAAAAGGTACACCATTTGAGAAGTAATGTTGAAGGTAAAACAAAGCTTAAAAAAACATTTTTTAATATTTTTTTTAATTTTACGAAGTTGTACATGAACTATGATATTGTGTATACGCTCTGGCAATTCAGTCTGTTGTAGAAACAATTAAAAAGAAACATCTTATATCTTGCATATCCGGTGGAATTAATTCAAGTTTCAGTCAAATTATGTATTATTTTTTATTTGCATTTAATTTGAAACTAAAAACATGTTAGTAGAAATACCTAACATAGCAAATTCTTAAGATAAAAAAAATCTTTATCTAGGTAAGCTAATATGTTATTCTCACATTCTTTTACCTAGGTATCAAACATTTGTACCTAGGAACAAGCGTCTAGGTACACCACAACACTGAATACTCAAAGTTTTGCGGTTGCAGCCGCTAGTCTCCCAGAGGTGCTAAGATAGTTCTTGTTACTGGGCGCACTTTCCATTTGATACCAGTAGGAACCCAGCTGCAATTATGCTATAATATTACTTCGTAAAAACTAAGCTCTGATCTCATTCCGCTTAAAATACTTACATGCGCCACGGCTTCGACCCATCTGGCTAGCCCAAGGCATCTTCCGTGTGGGGCTAGTATTGGTCGTTTTAAAGAACATCGAAAATCCAGTGATCTAAGTTGCCCGCAGGGTTTTAATGTTGCCGAAATGGCCTTGCCTTTCAGATCAAGTCTGCCGATGCCGCCTCAGCTGGTAACAGAAAACGAGCTTCTGAGCTGCAACTAACTGCAGTTAACAATCCTGGAATCAGAAAAATTAGTTAAGTTTTTGTTTAGTTCTTTGATATATAATTATGATTTATTATTTAAGAATAACGTTTAAAATTTGATTTAAACTAAAAAATAAATTAAAAAATATTTTAACTTGTTTTTATTTCTTTTTGATAAAGTAACGGCTTAATAATACAGAGTACGCTTTAAATTTTATACAAATCGGAAAATTATATGATATAGCTTTCATAATTGAATTGAAAATCATCGTAGTTTCAATGTTATCAATACACAAATAAATCAAAAATAAGAAGTTTTAAACAATATTTAATTTTGCAATAGCTGTAAGGCTTAATAAACGTGTCGAAGTTTGCTTTCTGTCTTGTTTGTAATAAGTTTTAATATGTAAGATTTTCTGAAATTTCTGAAAATTTAAATTAAAGTGTAAATGGCTCTTATAATGGTTTGCTTTAAATCAATAAAAAATGCACAGTAGCTGGCGCGTTCATACTAATAAATTCGAATGTTGTTCGTCGATTTCTTTATTGTTGTTGCTCCTAATCATCACATTAGGCCACTTTTAATTATTAGTTCAAATGCGAAAATATATTTGTGAGCATATTAACACAAGCAAAATATAAAAAGGAATCGAATAACAAAGAGGTTCGCTACTGGCTTTCAGAGAATTGTTAGAGATCAGATGTGTATCACTTGTAATTAATGTGAATACCCAAAAAACGCAAGTTAAAATAACTAATGAAACTAAGAGTTTTTAATGGCGGGTGTGAGGAGCAAACGTTAAGTTTGTATATGTACATACAGAATATATGTATACATATTTAATTTAATATCAATTAATACATTGTTTGAACCCAAACAAAAACATTGTTCGGGACTCAGATGCTCCAGGAGGCTTAGCAAATGGGGGCCCGGTACTTTGCCACTTTATATTCCTCAGTTTCTAAACATTTTTTTTCGTTTTGTTTGTGTTTCTGGGTCAATTCCGCAGACGGAAGCCGTTTGACTAGAATAAACTTTGTCCACAAAGCTCGGCTTTGTGTGAGCAGTCAACAGACAAGCGGACCGAAATAGTACAGACAGAGCGTTTTTTTGGGCTTTTGTTGTCTGCTTTTCTCAACACTTTTTTCATTATCTTTTGCGCGAACAATCTCTCTTAAACTATGTACTTTTTTGAACTAGTCTTTCTATTAAACTTATCACAAGAAATGAGCAAAAATATAATTGGCATAAGAGAAAAGCCTATTGAATTGTGAGTTATACAGCTTTAAAAATAATTTACTTAAACTAGAAGTCAAACTGTATATAAATGTAAAAATGAAAAAAATATCAGGGCTATTGAGCTGAATTATTTGATAGTTCCTATATGATATCGTTATCCGATTTTAATAAAATTGATACCGTAATTCTGAACTGTCAAATTATTGATTAGTCAAAAAGAACTTCTTAAAATACTACAAAATAAAAAAGTTAAATTTTTAAACAAATTATTTTTAATATTTTATTGTTCCCATGGGAGCTTTATGTTATAGTCGTCCGATTTTGATGAAATTTAAACCGTAATTCTGAAATCCTTAACCATTGGTATATGTCGAAGGGTTCTTTGTTACTCCTCAGACATCTGCTGCGCAGAAACCAAAAAGTCGAAAGCGTCATCTTTTGCAAAAAGCACACATAAAGGCATATCTGACTGTAACTGATCGTGCTTAATTTAAATTTTCTTAATAACTTCCAAAACAAGTTTTTAATTTGAAAATAAGAAAGGAAGCAAACTTCGACAGGCCAAAGTTCATATACCCTTGCAGCTATTTCAAAAATTAAATATTCTTGAAAACATTAAAATTAAAGCATTGAAGCTATCATGATTTGCAGCTCCATTATTCGATAGTTCCTATGACGGCTATACGATATCGTTTTCTTACTTATATACTACCTGCAAAAGAAAGACAACGTTTGGGAAAGTTTTATGCAGATAGCTTTAAAACTGATAGACTAGTTGGCGTAGAAACGGACGAATAGACGGACATGGGCAGATCGACTCTCCTAGCGATGCTGATCAAGAATATATATACTTTGTAGGGTCGGAAACGTCTCCTTCACTGTGTGGCAAACTTTTGAGTGAAATTATAATACCCCCTTTAAGTGTATAAAAATAGTCAAATGAAAATTTTTTGAGAAATTTTAATATTTTCATATTTAAAATAACTTAAAACCGCAGTGGATCAATCATTGTGTGGGACGGCACGACTTTCTTACGCCTTTAAGGGGTGGTTTCTGCATTTTGCAGCCGAAAAAAACGTGTTTTTTTAGGATTTTTTTTTTGAATAAACAACTGAGGTAAGCCCCTGATATTTTTTTAGTTATAGTATTTTGTATATATCTTTATTTATTATGTACAAAAATTTGCAATCGGAATATATAAACAGGGAGAGGAGACTTTTGCGCGTCAAACACGTAGTTTTCGGCTGCGGAAGTCAAAAAAAAGTCAAATGTCATCCTCTTTTATATACTTTTGTCTGTAGCCCCTTAAAAAACTGTGAAAAAAATGTTAAATATATAAAAAAGTTGTGCCATTGTATGTAAAACAAAGAAATTAAATTTTTTAACCACAAATTGTTGAGTAAACAAATTGTGAATATTTTGTGGTATTTTTACGGGCCATAAGCAAGACCCTGATACCAACTGTACCAAATTGACAATTGTGACAATTGGTTAAACATTTGGCTGGAATCTATTCCGCAATGTCAAAAAATTGTGTTCGAGAAAAACACGTTCAAATTTTTTTGCGCCCCAGGGCACTCGACCACACCCTATTTTAGGGGATATCTTTCGTAATTTAAAAGATTCTTTAAACATGTATCCATACAAAAATCCAAACAAAAATTTGATTTTTTTTAACACACAAGGTAGAAACCCCCACAGTATGAGTGTTATGGTCTTCACAAATCTATTTGTTGCGAAGGTTGCGTAAATGTTTCTTGTGGTCGGGGTAACTCGACTATAGCGATATTTTATTTTTGTTTTCGAGTAGCAGTGAAAATTGCCACAAAGTCAAACGCTATTAAGGAATCCATGTTTTACCGACCAGCGAATACAGCAAGGCGAATTCAAGCACGTTTTCCGAGCAGGAGTCGAGGAAAAAGTGTCGCGGAAAAGGAGGTGGAAGAAAAACTTAACATCACCACAGATCATCAATTCTATGTTGGCATTCGTTAGTTTTAAAATTTCTCAATTTCAGTGACGAGCGGCTGTTGTTACTGGCCGTGTAATTATGTTTTCATACGGACATCCAATTTAATAGCGCTCGGCATAGAACAAACTAAAACTACTTTCATTTTGTTGAATCGGCTGATTTTGATTTGATGGAGTGACACTTATAAAGCACTTTTCTCGCCCAGACGCACATACATCCGCACAAGCAGACGGCTCACACGCACTCCAATTTATTTGCACGTTGCGTGTGGGTAGAGACACCAAGCCCAGCACCAACCAGCCAGCAGCTAGCAGCCAGCAGTCAGCAGTCATCGACAATCGACGACCGGGGGCAACAGTCGCCGACGAAAAGCAACAGCCATCGGAAAAAAGGAGAGGAGCCCAGTGTCCGAGTGTCATGGCCAAGTCCACGTAAATTGTCAATAATGCTGCTTCGGCATTGTTGTTTTGCACTTTGGCCGTGATTTGATTTCGACCCTCCCGCACCGCTTTTCGCTGGCGCTTGTTGACTTTTTCCTTAGCTGAGTTTATGCCAATAGCTTTTGGCCGAAATGTCACTTTTTTATTGTCTTTTTATGAGCGCAGCGTGTCGTTTGGCTTTTTCTGCCCGTTTTGGCTCCGTTACGGCGTGCCTTTGCCATGCTGTTAAGTGTGCGCCGCAGCTTTCGATTAACGAAAATTATTTCACTACCTTAGTGCCCAAATGAGGGTCTTTTTCCCAGCCCCTCTCCCGAATGCCTACAGTCTTGAACCACGTGGAAAGCCCACCTCCGCCGTGAAAATTGACTAAAGCGATTTAGTTATTCAGACGAGCATTGAATTCCTTTTTGCACACGGTCCTCGAGCCACTCAATTGGACAAGTTAGACGGTGGCGTTTTATATTTCTGTTTGGCGCCGAGCAGATCTCTGAGGTAAATGTGCGCCGAGCATTTCAATTGCAGCCTTTTGATAAATGGCCAACCAGCAGAGCGGTGGCAGCGGCTTTCGTTGCCTGAACTACATTTGACGAGCGTCGTCAGTGCCGTCGTGGGTGAAAATGGCCAAAATTCCATTCAGCTTTCGCCCATTTGAAAACATCGGCACAAAAGGGGCCGTTAGCAGCCAGATGCACTGAGCACCAGTCCAGGCCCAGTTAAACTAGCAATCACTCAGAAAAATATAACCAACAATATCAGTGACCCTTTCAGTTAAGTATAGTTTTTAGGTTTTAAATATGCTTTGGAAAACAAGAGTTCTTCTTGTTTAAGTTGGTATAGTAACTACTCCATGAGCTTTATAAAAGACTTATTCTTTTAATATAAACAAAATATTTTTTATTCTTTGAGATTTATATAAGAAATAAATTAAAATGTATACTCAATCGTCTGCCGGTGACTAAGACAATAAAGAGGTGTTGCGTTATTTTAAATTTTTATGCCGAACAAATAAAAATTAATGTTTAAATAGTGGGCTGTCCACACATTCCATTGTTTCGTATAAATAATAATAAATAAATTTGCTGAAAATCAATTGATCTCATAAACATCTTTATTTACTTAAACAAGCCCATAAGATTTTGCGCTATACATTTTCGTAGAGTGGAACAGTTGGGTATTCAAAGAGTTGCCCACCAACTAGATAGCTGGGAGAAGCCTTTAACAAATTTTGTAGCACAAGGTCAGAGCCGTTCTTAAAACATCTCACACAGGCCCTACATAATTTCTATGACCATTCCTTGCCCCAGCGACACAGATTACGTGCCTGTGCCTCTGCCTGTGCCTGCCGCATTTCTCATGCACGTTTCAACTTGCCGCATGCAAATGGCATCCAAGTGGCAGTCTGCAGCTCCAACTGCTGCCCCGGTTGGGACTCAGTTGCCATGTTCTTCGCGCTGCAGAGCTGGGCCATTTTCACGCCTCCCCCGGCAGTCACTAATTTTACTTTCAGGCCGAACCAGCTCCCACTGAGCGCCGGAGTCGGTCACGCATGCGCCTCACGTAGCCCGCTCACGTTTGTTGGCAACGGTCTGTGGTCTGTGAACTTTCGTGAAAGTTCTGCCTGGTGAGTGCATAAATCTTCCACCTAGCTGTTGCTCTGGTCTCTGGGATCTGGTCTCTGGGATCTGAAATCTGGGATCTGAAATCTGGAATCTGGAAACTGGAATCTTGAATCTGGTGGATGCGATCTAGACAATCGCTTCCCTGACTACTTAACGGCTGTGTAGCCACAGCGGTTCCCACATCAGCGGATGGGCATTGTTTCGCTTACGCATAATTATGATGACAATATAAGTTTAAATTATTCCAAGAGATTCGGCGGGTTCTGGCCGCTTTGTGAGGTTGAGTTGGCTTGCCCGTTCTTACCGCAACCTGCATTGCCCTAATGGCCTCCGCGGTGGGGCAATAACGTTAATTACAAGTTATTGGCATTTGCCAGCACGAAGTCTTTGGCACTTCCTTTTCGTCTATAATTTGTTTATTTTATAACATCTGCAGCTGCGGCGACTGCGACTGCGACTGCCACACACTCATAATGGGGCATTATGAGCGCGTACGTCGTCGCATTAAAAGAAACATAACAACTACGTGACTAATTATGTTGATATCAAACTTGTTCCCCTTTCCCTTTTCGCCGCCATTAAAGTTCATTCTCTTCTGGCGAGTGTATGCGGTTGCGAAAGAAAGTGAAATTAATGTTAAGTACGCGTGAAACATGTAAGTTCGGTGGGAGCTTAGGAACAGTTTTTTCAGGATCACAAATATCCATGGAACGTGTTTCTGTTTTAACTGAAATAAATTAACAAGCTGCTGATGAGATTAACGCGAGTAGAAGCCAGGAAACAACTGCAGAGGAGGTGTCCATTAGTCCCTCTTCGTGTGCCTTGTGTGAGCTTATCAGATTGAAGGTTCATTCAACCCGACATTGGCAAACTTTCAATTTAACTGAAAGTGATTCTCTTTTACGGTAATACGCAGCTAGAATTTTCACCGAGCACAACAACAGAAAGGCAGCAGCAGAAATGCACATAAAAAATAGTTGCACGTATTTTAGTAGAGGCAACGACAAAAACAGAAGCCGAAAACGAAACTACAAACCGAAACGAAAACTTAAACGCGACCAGACAATAAAAAAGTGAAAAACCCAATGCCTCCCCTGGCACAACCGAGTGCATGAGAAAATATGTAAAGCAGCAATTAGACGATGACAAAGTGGAGAATGGAAACCGAAAGTGCGTAATTAATTTCGTTTTTCATAGCAGGCCAATGAGAAATGCTAAGCAGGCGTTGGGCACTGTTTTCGTACACACTTGAGCCGCCCAATGTACTCCTAGTAAGTTGGCAACCCAAGCATACAAATATAAATTTAATAAGAACCATATTTCTAAAAAGCCTGTCAAAGGCAATTTAAATCCCAGTGCAAACAAACAGGCACATGCATCCTCCCTACACCCCACCACAGCACAGCACACCACACCACACCCACCGAAGCACACACGACCTAAAACAACAACCAACAAGGGGCACAACTGATGTGCGGTTTTGGTTTCATGGCTTACGGTTTTGATTGCTGCCATCGCTCAATTGATTTTTCACTAATGCCATCGATTGGCAAGCCCAAAACCGAAATAAAAGTGAAATGCAAAGCATTAAAAAAGCAGAACTTAAACGCCAAAATAAACAATTTGCCAGGCGTTGATGTGTGTGCGCGTGCGAGTTGTTTGAGTCAAACAATACATAAAAATTGACGAGAAAGAAAGGAAAGAGCTTATGTTTGACATGAAATTAAATCGCATCCGAAATGGGAAAATGTTCCGCGGTAGACAATAAAACTAAAATAGGATTAGTTGCGGTCTGTGCTTAATTTGAAAGTGCGAAATGCAGGCCGGGTTTCGGATTGGTTTTGTACAAAAAAGCGACAAATGAAACCAAACAATAAGCGATTCGGACCCGCTTCAATGCAGCAGCGGAAAAATTAAGCTTAACCATTGTCAGCAGATTGGGTCAAGTTAGATGGAACTGATGATTTGTTATGCCCTTGCAGATGGTATAATAAAAATGCTTATATATATACTTTGTTAGGTCGGAAATGTCTGCTACACTTCATTATAATATCCTAAAAGAAGGCTGAAAAAGTGAAATCCTGACAATTAGAAATTTTTCAAAAACGGGCCTAACGAATTTTTATAGCCTTGCAGAGGGTATTATAATTCCAGTCAGAAGTTTGCAACGCAGTGAAAAAGACTTCTCCGACCCTATAAAGTATATATGTATATTCTTGATCAGCATCACTGGGAGAGTCAATCTAGCCATGACCGTCTGTCCGTCTGTCTGTCCATATGTCCGTCCTTCTGTCCGTCCATTTCTACACCCAGAAAAAAATAGAACGAATAATTTTAGCACGAACGTTCTTGAAAATCGGCCGAATAATTCTTAAAATTTTTAGGACGAACGTGTACAGAAAAAGTTCATACTTGATAATAATATTTTAAAATGTTTTTTTTAATACATAGAGAAAACGATATTTTTCGCTTTATCCCTGCTTATAGTGTTTGTTAATAATATCAGAATTATTAAAAACAGTAAACTCTATTAAAAACTATTAATTTAACAAAAAAACAAGAACTATTAATTTAAAACAAGAACATTTCGTTCTTAAAATGATTGGCCTAGTGGGTAAGTGTCTTAGAACATCAAACATTGGGTAAGCTATTAAAAACCCGAGCTCAAATCCCAGACAAAGTAATCAATTTATTAATTTTTTTGGTGTTTTTGTTTTTTTTTTGCAAACGTTCTGATTCTTTTTAAATTTTTTATCTAGTTGACCTCAAAAGTATAGCTAATAAAAGCTTTTTGATTGCAAACAAATTGCTTAGAATTCTTATACGGGCGTAGTACACAGAAAAAAGTTGTCTTTCTATTGCAGGTATTATATAAGTCGAAACGAGACTAGAGACGGACGAGTCGGACGACCATAACATGGAAACAACACAAATATTTAAACATTTTTTTATACCCTTGCAGAGGGTATTATAATTTCAGTCAGAAGTTTGCAACGCAGTGAAGGAGACATCTCCGACCTTATAAAGTATATATATTCTTGATCAGCATCACTAGGCGAGTTGATCTAGCCATGTCCGTCTGTCCGTCTGTCCGTCTGTCCGTCCGTTTATATGCAAACTAGTCTCTCAGTTTTAAAGCTATCTGCATGAAACTTTCCCAAAAGTTGTCTTTCTATTGCAGGTAGTATATAAGTCGGAACGAGCCGGATCGGACGACTATAGCATATAGCTCCCATAGGAACAATCGGAAAAATAAATGAAAAAAAATTATAACTTTGCTGTTTTTTAATTTTTTTTTTAGTTCTTCGACATTTAGTAATGGTTTAATATTTCAGAATTATGGTTTAAATTTTATCAAAATCGGACGACTATAGTATATAGCTCCCATAGGAACAATCGGAAAAATAAATGAAAAAAATTATAACTTTGCTGTTTTTTAATTTTTTGTTTAGTTCTTCGGCATTTAGTAATGGTTTAATATTTCAGAATATCGGTTTAAATTTCATCAAAATCGGACGACTATATCATATAGCTCCCATAGGAACAATCGGAAAAAAATAAAAAAAACTTATAACTTTGCTGTTTTTAAATTTTTTTTTTAGTTCTTCGACATTTAGTAATGGTTTAATATTTCAGAATATCGGTTTAAATTAAAATTGTAATACTATGGCTGTCATAATAATTTTGTGCCAAATAAATATACCGAATAATTGTTATGACTGCAAGGGTATATAAACTTCGGCTAGCCGAAGTTTGCTTCCTTTCTTGTTTTTAATTTAACTTTTTTATTTTTTTTTAGAAATTCTTTTTGATTAATTATTAATTTGACAGTTCAGAATTACGCTTTTAATTTTATTAGAATCGGAAAACGATATCATATAGCTGCCATAGGAACTATCAAATAACTGAGCTGCAAATCATGATAGCTTCAATGTAAACATACAAGAATATTTATTTGTTGCAATTGCTGCAAGGGTAAATGAACTTCGGCTTGCCGAAGTTTGCTTTCTTTCTTGTTTTTTATTTTTTTAGGAATAGCCCTTTGTATCGCACATAAATCTATTAACTTAATTATTAAGTTACCTGCTCCTATATTCCTCTAGGCTGTGAGCCTAGATTTATTTTAAGCACCTCGCCGTTATCATGAGTAAAAGTAGTAGATAAATCGAAAAATTAAGCTTTTAATGTAATAAAAACCCATCTAAGTATAATATACACATATGTGTAGAATAGTTTGTCATGAAAAGCTTATTTGATATCATATATAGCTTAAGTTTCCCTAGCAATGGAATTATAAATACAAATTATAAAGAATTTTAATACCAATGGCTTTCTCGACTACTTCTGTAACCCTTCTTGCGCTCTCCATTTTCCGCCTTTGCGAACTGGTTCGCAGATTGTTTATCTCGTCGTGAAAATGATGTGTACTACCCACTTCCCAAACTTCCCACTTCCCAAGCCTCAACCTTACATAAATACCGCTTAAACCGGAACTACAACGCACAGAAATCTGTAGTTTCAAGGTAAATTAAAATTAAGAGAAGTTTCAGACGTTCAGCTGCTGTATCCAGAGATAGCTCAAGAGAGTGCGGTGACGTACAGACGAAACTAGCGCTAGTCCTATCTGAATCCGGGAATCACTCCCTAGGGAGTGCTAGTGTGATGGAAATTATCAACAAGTTGTGTCGAGTTTTTCACTTCGATTTATGATTCCATTGAAGATATATTGAAGAGACACTTTAAGATTGGAGAAATTGTGTAACATCTGAAATTTCAGCTTTAACGCCACATTCCAAGACATGGATAATTCACTCAGGAACACCCAACTATGATGGAAAAGTACAAATGATTGGTGGAATTTTTGGCTGTGTACTTATTCGATTTCTTCAGATCTATTGATTGCCTGATTTTGCTGTTAGGATTTGGAGAGTTTGTTGGTTTTCTCTCTACTTTAAATTTGTTATTTAATAAAATTAAAAAAAAACAAGAAGGAAAGCAAACTTCGGCAAGCCGAAGTTAATATACCCTTGCAGCTATTGCATTAATTAAATACTTTTGAAAACATTTAAATTATGATTTACTTGAGTATGTGCTAAAAAAAACATCGAAACTATGATGATTTGCAGCTCAATTATTAGATAGTTATTTTTATATATTTTTATTATTTCTATGGGAGCTATATGCTATAGTCGTCCGATTTTGATAAAATTTATACCATAATTCTGAAATAATAAAACATTGCTATAGGTCAAAGAACTAAACAAAAAATTAAAAAACAGAAAAGTTATAATTTTTTTTCATTTATTTTTCCGATTGTTCCTATGGGAGCTATATGCTATAGTCATCCGATTTTGATGAAATTAAAACCGTAATTCTGAAATATTAAACCATTACTATATCTCGAAGAACTAAAAAAAAAATTAAAAAACAGCAAAGTTATAATTTTTTTTCATTTATTTTTCCGATTGTTCCTATGGGAGCTATATGCTATAGTCGTTCGATCCGACTCGTTCCGAATTATATACTACCTGCAATAGAAAGACAGCTTTTGGGAAAGTTTCATGCAGATAGCTTTAAAACTGAGAGACTAGTTTGCATATAAACGGACGGACAGACGGACAGACGGACGGACAGACGGACAGACGGACGGACAGACGGACATGGCTAGATCGACTCTACTAGTGATGCTGATCAAGAATATATATACTTTATAGGGTCGGAAACGTCTCCTTCACTGCGTTGCAAACTTCTGACTGAAATTATAATACCCTCTGCAAGGGTATAAAAACAGAAAAGTTATAATTTTTTTTTATTTATTTTTCCGATTGTTCCTACGGGAGCTATATGCTATAGTCGTCCGATCCGGCTCGATCCGACTTATATACTACCTGCAATAGAAAGACAACTTTTGGGAAAAAAAACGGACGGACAGACGGACGGACAGATGGACATGGCTAGATCAACTCCCCTAGTGATGCTGATCAAGAATATATATACTTTATAAAGTCGGAGATGTCTGCTTCACTGCGTTGCAAACTTCTGACTGAAATTATAATACCCTCTGCAAGGGTATAAAAAGAAATGAAGGAAAAAAGCAAATTTTGGCAAGTTAAGTTTTTATACTCATGCAGCAATAATTAAATTGTCTTGAAAACATTAAATAAATTAAAATATTGGAGCTGTGATGACTTTCATCTCAATTATTCAATCGTTACTTTGGCAGCTATATGATAACGTTTTCCAATTTAAATAAAATTAAAAGCGTATATCTGAACTATAAACTTATAACTATGTCCAAAAGAAATTTTAAAAGAATTCAGAAATAGAGCAGTTAATGTTTTTGTTTTATTTTTTGTTGAATATTTTTATTGCTTTTATTGAAGCTATATGATATAATCAACCTAATTTAATGCAATTTAAACCGTAATTTCGACTCTTGTGATCTTGTGAAGCTGATTTACAATTTAAATATTTTATGGCTCGGAAATTTCTCTGTAGCGAAACAATAACTTTCTGCTCGGCAAGGGATATGAATATCGCCTTGCATGGCCTGGATATAGCCCCCCATATTTCCGGGTCCAGAAACCGGCTCGATTTAATTCTTATAGACTTCATTTATTCTACCTAATGTAAGCCTTTAAATAGGGACTTCCTGATTTTTGGATGCTGCAAGTGAACGACTAATAGCGGACATCGCAAGACGATGGTATATGCGTCATAAGTAAGTGAAAGGAGAGCGAATCTGTGAATAAGTCCGTCCGTACGGACGCAACGTGGGCGTCCCAAAGCGAGTCCACGACGGATAGTCCTTGTCCTATGTACAGTCGCAGACGGTACATATTATGTCCTGATGTCCTGTGCTGCGAATTCGTGTGTCGCTGTCTTTCCGGTGTGAAATAGCGCCGAGTGTCAGATGCAATTCCCGCTGTTGTAAATGGCAGCCAGACAGCGAGGAACAAGCATTGGGAGTGCAGGAGGATAGCAAAGTCGATATATGTTGTTCTGGCCATGTCTTTAATTGTCGAACATGGCGCAGCGCCGGCTTATGAGCGCACTTTAAATTTAACGCACTTTGGCCACTTAGCAAGAGCACACATCTCTCCAGCTTAGCCAACATTTGGGGGTCTGCGTTCGGCGCTGATGCTGTGCATCAGCATTCAATTTGCCTGGCTGCTGGCAGAACTCGGGCCACAACAGCAAAAGCAGCTCCGAGCTCAACTATCTGCGGAAATTTGCTCAGTTACTTTTGCGCAATCCCCAAATCCCAGTTCAATTTTATCTATGTATCTATCTGAAACTGCTCGGCAAATAGCAAGCTCTTGGCCCACTCCCTCAGTCTGTCTGTGTGCAGCTTGAATGGAACTGTTGACGTAAATGGACAACAAAGCCCGGCACTCAGCAACCCTGCACTATTCTTTGCAGCTGCACAACTGCTTATTGTGGCTGAAGGAAAATGCATGCTTCGTTTAATGGCAACTGGGCTCGAGTTCATGTTTATTGCATTTTGCATCGTTCTGTGGCAAATAAATGCTACCTGCCCATGCGACCGGCTTGGCGGTTTTAAAAGGTAGTTTTGCAGCATGCTTAATTTTTTGACTTCGTTCTCCCATTCATCGGCCCAAGGAGATACGCCAGCCAAAGGCCGTGTCACAAAGCTGCAGCCGTGCTGTTGCCTTAAAATGTAGCTTTGCCTGTGTAAACAGAGACTTGATTGGCTGACCTCAACTCCCAACAACCCACCAGCAATTTGCACATGGTTTTGAATGGGAGATGTGTGCTGAGGGTTTTGTTTGTCCAGATTGATGCTAACTATCATACGAGCCCTTCTAAGCGCAGCGCTGCTGGTCATCCATTCATGCTTCCCTTTTATTTAGTTGTCCAGACCGCAGGCAAATACGGAAGGGGCGCAGGTGTTCTTGCTGGTGCCACCAAGGACACGAAAAGTTGATTTGGCATCGGACAGTATATGCAATGCGCCCGTGTGCCTTTCAATTTGTGCTGGTTTGTGCCCCAACGCAGCTTACCAGCTTGTGAGCAATCGATTTGAAGATCCATCCGCTCACCAATCCCACTAGCTATTCCTCAAGCCCGAGTCGAGCCATTTGCGTGCTTCGAGGCTGCATATCCGTCAACTGCTTTTTGTTTGTTTCCTTGGCCCTTGGTTGACTAGAGGGGCGTGTGCTCTGACTGAACATCCTCCAAAGAGTGCCACAAAGCGAGCGTTTCTCGCACAGTTAACGGACTTTTCCTTTGTACTTTGGCGGCGAATTTTGTTTGTGCTCGCATATCATTCTCCATTATGTTACGGGGAGCTGGTGGTTTTCCCTAGTTGCTGTGTTATACCGGAAAAGGGCGCCTGCCAGCGAATTCTTTTTCATTTTATTTTCATAAACCCAGTCAGCCAGTGACTGGTTTGATATTATGTCTGCCATCAATGATGAACAGCTCAGCCGCTCCAGTACTCGAGTACGTGGAAGCCAGCTGGTGTGCATATATAGCCAGCATCGTGACCTGGGGCTCTGAGCACCTCGACATATATGAACATCCGCTGGTTGTGAGCACAATGCTCGCTTAGTGTGTCTTAACCAAATGTATTCCCAAGAAAGATTGCTCACAACTGCAGTATATCTCGTTCTGCTGGAGAAATTTGAATACTGTATTCATGAACTACACAGAGGATGAAACTTCGTTTGTCCATCTTAACGAGCTAAAGACGGAATGCAGCAGGTCGTTTTGTTCTGTGCTGTCACTGGACGAAGGTAAATTTAACTGCAGGTTGGATGGTCGTTTTCACTTTTAATTATTTACTGAAGGAGCAGGAAGGACAATATTAATTTTCCATTTTCATTTCCAATTAGAGCTGCTCAAAGAGAAAAGTTTCAGTGGAGTAATAAAGGCGACATAAATAATATCTGATGAAGAAACGAATTAAGCTCTTGGGATGGGATATATTTTAAGCCTGGTACGTTGGCGCCATCGGTAGGGAATGCTGCATGAATATTCGATTAATTCGACAAGCCAATGAGGCCATAAAATTAGAAATGACAGACAGGAGAAGACAAAGATTTGACTAGTGGTTTTATGTAATTTAACTAAGATACGGCCTTCCGATTTGACCGTGCCTTAATGTCAGTAGTCAGGAACGAAAAATTTGGCAATGGCCAGGATGTCCAAGTTTCTGGTGATTTGGCAACATCTCAATTATTCCAACTTGGCCTCGGACAAGCATTTCTTAATAATGGCTAAGAATCCTGGGGTACAGGAGATCTGCCAAGAATGGTAATTCCAAAACTTTCTCTGTTCACTTCTTTGGCTTTTATTTGGGTGAAAAAACTAAAAAAACGGCAAGCTAATTTCTTAACGGGACAGTAAAAAGTAAAAAATTGTTGGCCAAATGAAAAACGAAGCCAGAAGGCTGCAGGAGCAGAGATAAATTTTTGCCGAGCCAAAGAATAACTCTATAAACGCCATTCAATGAATTGACAAGAACTTGGCAAAGTTTAAGATATAGATGCTTATAAATGATTCTCTGTCCGAAACAATAAAATATTGCCGAGGCTTCTGGAACAAAGGCCACAGCGGAAAAGAAGAATAAAGCGCAGCACGGAATTTTATTTCATTTAAGGCCATGTGTGTGGGTGTAAAATGTCAAAGGCAAGCAAATACTCTTTTTATCCGTCAGTTGAACTCTTTTCGCATATTCAATGAGCAGAGCAAGAAAATACATTTTCCACGACAGTCTTTATCCAAGATCCGGCATTCAATCAGCTCCAAGTCGGGGACCAATGAGCGTCAAAAGTCAAGCGGGACGCCCCAAAGCCCAAAAGCCCAAGATTTTCCGACCGACGCGACGACCATCGCATCGGCCATTCCGTTAGTTCCTTGGGGAAATTTCACTAAATCGCTCGTAATCAATCAGTTGCAAATTAAATTTCTCTGCGCCAGTTTCGATTAAGAATGCACAGTGCAGCTGCCAGGGAAGAGGAGCCCGGATGAAAAGTTTGACGTGGATGTCGGGAGCTAAATGCTGCAGCGCATGTCGCTTTTTCATAACGTACGTCCAAATACGACGATTCAGTTTCATTTGGCCAGCCCAAATTCCACTCCAGATTAATAATCGTGCCTGGAGCCAATGGGCCCGCTACCACGTTTACCACCAGCTGCCTGCCATTTTTTACACTGCCCATAGACGTCGCCACGGCGGTCGCGCAGTGTGTGTGCGTGAGTTGAAAAATTTTTATTGCATACATTTGGCCCGTCAGCGCTATTTCTCACTTTTTTTTTTAGAGGTTTCGCGACCCTGCGAGTTGCGTGGGTCTTGGCTTAATGGCGTCAACACTCACTGACGAATGTGTTCCACCCACAAATATCAGGTAGATTTCCCAGGGAAATGGGCTGCAATGAATGGCAATTTGAAGTTAAAATAAAGACAATGTTATGTCTCATTGCAGGGTATGGCCTCATCTAGTTTTCACCTAAATGTCCCAGTTGTTGGCCTATTGGAGCTGCAGCTAAAGACTCGTTTTTTATTTTTCCGAAATTTATTTGAACGTCCTTTTGAGGGGACACCCGCTTACTCGTGGTTCATAAATAAACCTCCAGCAACTCAAGATGATGAATTGTGTTGACGACTCGTTTGGGATCGTTTCTTTTCTTACCTAATTTACTAGGCTGCCCCTCTTTCTGTTGGTGGGTTCCATTTTGTGGGTCCGCTTTCATTTCGTTGTTTTGTCCGCTTTGAAGGATCTCAGTTGATTGATAATTTAGACTAATTAACTGCGCTTTACAGAAAACAACTTGGTTTACTATTCATGTGCCTAATTACACTGGTAAAATAAACGCATAGTGAAATCAAACAGTTTAATACCCTTGCAGAGGGTATTATAATTTCAGTCAGAAGTTTGCAACGCAGTGAAGGAGACATTTCCGACCCTATAATGTATATATATTCTTGATCAGCATCACTAGGCGAGTCGATCTAGCCATGTCCGTCTGTCCGTCCGTCTGTCTGTCCGTTTCCACGCAAACTGTCTCTCAGTTTTAAAGCTATCTGCATGAAACTTTCCCAAAAGTTGTCTTTCTATTGCAGGTAGTATATGAGTCGGAACGAGCCGGATCGGACTCCTATAGCATATAGCTCCCATAGGAACAATCGGAAAAATAAATTTAAAAAAATTATAACCTTTCTATTTTTAAATTTTTTTTTTAGTTCTTTGACACATAGTAATGGTTAATTATTTCAGAATTACCGTTTAGTTTTCATCAAAATCGGATGACTATAGCGTATAGCTCCCATAGGAACAATCATAAAAATAAATGAAAAAAAATTATAACTATTCTTTCTTTTAATTTTTTTTTTTAGTTCTTCAAGATATAGTAATGGTTAAATATTTCAGAATTACGGTTTAAATTTCATCAAAATCGGACGACTATAGCATATAGCTCCCATAGGAACAATCATAAAAATAAATAAAAAAAAATTATAACTTTGCTGTTTTTTAATTTTTTTTTTAGTTCTTCGACTTATAGTAATGGTTAAATATTTCAGAATTATGGTTTAAATTTCATCATATCATATAGCTCCCATAGAAATAATCAATAATACATAAAATAACTATCTAATAATTGAGCTGCAAATCATCATAGCTTGAATGTTTTTAAGCATGCACGCAAGTAAATCATAATTTTAATGTTTTCAAAAATATTTAGTTCTTGCAATAGCTGCAAGGGTATATGAACTTCGGCTTGCCGAAGTTTGCTTTCTTTCTTGTTTATTTATTTTTTCGTTTGTTCCTATGGGAGCTATATGCTATAGTCGTCCGATTTGGATGAAATTTAAACCGTAATTCTGAAATATTTAACCATTACTATATCTCGAAGAACTAAAAAAATTTAAAAAACAGAAAAGTTATAATTTTTGTTCATTTATTTTTTCGATTGTTCCTATGGGAGATATATGATAGAGTCGTCCGATTCGGCTCGTTCCGACTTATATACTACCTGCAATAGAAAGACAACTTTTGGGAAAGTTTCATGCAGATAGCTTTAAAACTGAGAGACTAGTTTGCATATAAACGGACGGACAGACGGACGGACAGACGGAAATGGCTAGATCGAGTCGCCTAGTGATGCTGATCAAGAATATATATACTTTTTAGGGTCGGAAACGTCTCAATCACTGCGTTGCAAAATATATAAAACAACTATCTAATAATTGAGCTGCAAATCATCATAGCTTCAATGTTTTTAAACATATACGCAAGTAAATTATAATTATAATGTTTTCAAAAATGTTAAATTCTTGCAATAGCTGAACGGGTATATGAACTTCGGCTTGCCTAAATTATTAATAATTTGACAATTCAGAATTGCGGTTTTTATTTGATTAAAATGGGATAACGATATCATATAGCTGCCATTGGAACTATCAAATAATTGAGCTGCAAATCATCATAGCTTCATTGTTTTTAAAGATAAATGCAAGTAAATCATAATTTTAATGTTTTCAAGAATATTCAATTTTTGCAATAGCTGCAAGGGTATATGAACTTGGGCTTGGCGAAGTTGTCGGTGACAACTTAGCTAAAGCTTATTTTTTTGTTCCTAGTACTCTTTGTAGTATTTGCTTTTTGTCTTAGCGAACGCAGATTTCAGATCAGTTTGAAATAACTTGATTCCATAAGTATCATTTTTAACAGCACATGAAAAAATTTTTTTTTATTAATAAAACTGACAACAATTTTATAAATATATAAAGAAAAGCGTCTTATAAGACGCTTGACCCGGACCTGACGCTTGACCCGCAGCTGAGAAGGCGTTTATGTACGAAAACACCAAATTTAAAATGTACAGTTACAAAGGGACATATTAAAAGCCTTACCATTTTCACGTATACCTTACGCTTGTTACCTGATATGTTCCTATAAATACCTTTACCAATTATATAGCATGGCAGTCGATATTTATTAAGTGACAAGTGCGGACGTACGAATAAAACAGTGCAAAAATTTAAAGTTTTAATTGTTATGATGAATTATTATTATTATTAGTTCGAGTTATTCAATCCCGAATTTCCAAATTTGAGAATGAACGTCGTTGACTACGAAAAAATCTTTGTGCAAGTATAAAAGTTTCTTAGTTTAAGTTGAGCAAAAACAATGTTTTTTATCTCTCTCTCTTTTTCTTTTCTCTTTAATTATATATACAATTAGAATGATAGGGAAAATGATAAGCTGATAAGTAAAGAAAACAGAAAAGCAAACTTATTTTGTTCACTGCAAGTAGACCTAACCGGGATTCGAACCGAGGCCTTTGGACTGGTAGATGCATTAGCCGGTTGCGCCACACTGGCATCACAATCTACTATGTACTAATCCCCTATAAGAGTTCAAAGCAATTTGTTTGCAATCAAGTTTTTATTAGCTATACTCTCGAGGTCAACTAGATAAATATTTAAATAAAAGCAGAACGTTTGCAAAAAAATAAAATAAAAATCAAAAAATTAATAAATAGATTACTTTGTCTGAGATTTGAACTCGGCATCTTAAAAGCTTACCCAATGTTTGATGTCCCAAGATACTTACCCCCTAGTTCAATAATTTTAACAACGAAATGTTCTTGTTTTGAATTAATAGTTTTTGTGTTTTTTTTTGTTAAATTAATAGTTTTTAAAAGAGTTTACTGTTTTTAATAATTCTGGTAATTACAAACACTATAAGCTGGTTTAAAAACGAAAATTATCGTTTTCTCTGTGTATTAAAAAAAAAAAACATTTTAAAATATTATTATTAAGAAGAATCCGTATTATATTATCTGTCCTAAAAATTTTAATTAGTATTCGGCCGATTTTAAAGAACGTCCGTACTAAAATTATTCGTACTACTTTTTTCTGGTTGTAGAATATGTTGGTTTAACAGGAGAAAATCCTTTAGAGTATCAGAATATTTTTGATATTCCACCCCTCCAATCAAAACTAGCAAATCGTAAATGTAAACAGAAGTCAGCTGGAAGAATTATTGAAAATTTTAAAATCAGCAAAGATTCTTTTAAAAACATGAAATTCAATACCCATCACAATTCGTAACGTTGCTCTAGGCCAATATAACCACATAGGACTTAAAAGTTACCTGGAATCTGTAGAATCTTATATAGAAAGCGGTCGTGAGTTACTTTTGGATGTAAGTGTAGACGGGGTTCCCCTTTTGAAGAGTTCTACAACTTGACACTCTCCAATTTTAGGGTTCCTTAAAAATATTTTTATATTTTTATAGTTGGTTGAGATTGTGGCAATTCAAAACCACACGATTTTGTAGCATGAGTTTTAGATACAGCTCAAAACACTTTCAGTATAGGAAACAGTCGAAGTCGAGCTTTTGCAAGAGTAAGACGTGTTTTTGGTGCATTCATCAAGTGTATTTAAATACAAATCCCAAGGCTTTCGGGAAGCTATCTCACTGTAGGACTATAGTTGTCATACCTATCTTCACGTAAGCAATCACAAAGTGAATCAGCTATAGGTGATTCCACAGTTTTTTCCAAGCACTGTGCCCCGGCAAGTGCTGGTGGTCCACTGATCTCAACGAGGCGATCAGCTGTTCAAGCTTTAAGCTTTCAACAGGTTTATATCTGAGCTAAGCAACACTGACATACCTTGGCTTATCATTTATCTAGCATTTTGTTAATTACTCAACTATATTTGGTAAAGTTTTTGCTAATTACTAAAAATGGACTTTAATAACAACCCATCGATCTGAAATCGATGAGGAAGACTGCTGGAGCAACTCCTGCCGAACTACGGGCTATATTACGAGATAATATAATGGACGGTCTAAAAGCCGGCAGTACAACCAGATGGGCTCCCACAAGCTGCACCTCAACCTGTACTGTAACATCCTCGATCTTATCTTCATTAACGTTCTCAACAAGCTCGAATGGCAGTTTGTGTTCCGCTGCATCCAGCACGGGGCAAGACCCTGCTCCTACTCACACACCATCAGGCAACTCCACCCCAGAGTGGCAGCAAGTTACCCCAAAACCTAACAAAGGAGCAGCAAAGAAGAGAGCAGGTACCGCTCTCTCTCCCAAGGTCAGCCAAAAGAAGACAAGCTCTACCGCCAACTCCGGAAACCACTTCATAACCCTAAGCGTTGAGGAAGAAATGGACGTCGAGCCTTCCACTTCGCAAGCCGCGTTAAACCGCGCCGCAAAGAAGTGTGACGCAACTTTACAGCCAGCAAAATCCAACAGCTAAGGACAAGTCCAAACAGCCGCACCGCAAGCCGCTCGATCACCCAAGGTCCCAAGGATTATGGTTCCCGGTGTGGTCAACTTCTCTGCTTTCTGCACTCAGCTGGATGCTCTTAGAGGAGACGCCTACTCCATCAAAACGCTGAACTCAGGTGAATGCGCCGTTCAGTGCAACTCCTCCGATGCCTACAGGCTCGTGGCCAAACTCTTCCGCGAAAAAGGACTTGTTTTCCACCACCACCAGCTGCCAGAAGACCGACCCTTTCGCATGGTAATGAGGAACGTTCATCATGACGTCCCATCGGAGGATATCATTGAGTGCCTGCAGGAAGAGGGTCACTGCGTTTTGCGCATCTATGCCCCTCGTAACAAGGCAACTCAGCTTCCACTCAACATGAGGTTTGTGGACGTTAAAAAGGCTGACAACAACAAGCTTCTTAAAATCATCACTGCTGTCTGTTGACACATAGTGACTTGGGAGAAGCCACGCAAGCAAGCCGGTACAATGCCAAAGATGTCAGGAATACGGGCATACAAAAGCATACTGCACACGGCATTACATCTGCAGGGAATGCGGAGAAAACCACCCTACCCCAGAGTGTAAGCTTGGAAAAGACGACACTAGGTGCTGCATTCACTGCGGAAACTCTCACGCAGACTTCAGAGGATGCCGTAAATACCTTCAAGTCGCATTTAAGCAAAATCACCAAATGAAGATCACAGCAGCCTCAGAATCGAACAGTATTCCTCTAACCCATCTCTCACCTAACGTTGGTAAGGAATCATTTGCTAGTGTAGCCAAAAGGAACCTACCCATCGCACAACGCATCAACCCTCGCAAAGAGATGGAAAATACTCCCCCTCCAACTCTTTCCACCGCAAATGCCGCTCTGGATGCCAAACTGGAACAGCTTTTATATGAGGCTCGACAGGATGATGTCTCTGGTAGAGACACTAATGCAAGCACTCCTGCAGACGCGTCCTTCCTCCTCTACTCTCCACAATGGGTGTGCTTAAAATAGCCTGGTGAAACCCCAATGGGCTAAGTTCGAAAGCTAACGAGGTCATTGCTTTCATAGAGCTACACGAAATTGACATCCTCTTGTTGTCAGAAGCCCGCCTCTGCTCGCGGTCCACCTTCAGGGTCCCCGGCTTCACTTTGCACAAAACCGATCATCCGGACGACCAGAGACATGGGGGCGCAGCGGTCCTCGTCAAGTCGTGCATATCCCATCAACTCTCTTTCACTCTTTCGGAAGAGCACATTCAAGCCGTCTTATTGAGATATCTTCAAGAAGAGGGAGGTTTAACGTTGCTTCGGTGTACTGCCCTCCTGCTGTCAGGTGGACATAAGCAGACTTCATGGCGCTTTTCTCCAGACTCGGAGATAGGTTCTTGCTACAGGTGATTGGAATGCCAAACACAGATGGTGGGGCAACAACAGAATCTGTGCCAGAGGCCGGACCCTCAGCTCTGTTCTGGCCAATGTCAATGTCGATATTGTTGGAACTGGAGAAGCCACCTACTACCCCTATCGTGCAAACGCCACCCCCAGTTCCATTGACTTTGGCATCTCAAAAGGCTTCAGACAACAGCAGGTCTCCGTTAGGGTACTCACCGAGCTTTCTTCTGACCACCTCCCATTGCTTTTCCTGATAAATGAAGAAGCTTAATTCTTTAAAGAAGTCCCCGAAATGCTGCCGCCCCATGCAAACATTGCCACTTTTAGGTCCTTCATCGATGCTCACACCGTGCTCAACACACCAATAACAACCTGCAGCAATCTAGATGCATACGTTGATAGCTTCACTTCCACAATTACTGAAGCCGCCCGGAGAGCTACGCCACCTCAGCGCCAATCTGGTCTCCCACCTACTAGGAGGGCGCCCTCACTAACACCGGAGGCAAGAGCACTGCTGGATCAAAAAAGGCACCTAAGAAGGCAATTTATTGTGTCAGGCGATCCCAATACTAAGCAGCTTAATAGTAGCGTTAGCAACAGACTGCACAGGCTGCTAGCAAAAACTCGCCAAAAGAACCAAATTCACTTAAACTGGAAAAGCAAGACTTTGACATGATAAAAAAATTTCCTCTGGATTAAAATGCATTTGTTAGACTTAGGAGTTGGAAAGAAAAAAAACATTGGATTTTAAGTTAACTAATTTACAATTAGAAGATTTTTCTAAAGGTCTACTAAAATTGAAGAATTTTGTTCAAGCTGCATTTGGAAGAAAACCAAGGTCCCTTGACGTGTTTCCCAGTTGGAATGCCATCGAGTTTAGGAAATTTATGTTATATACAGGGCTTACAATAAGTATTACTTACATTTTATATGATTACAACATGCTTTGAACGAAAATAATGTCATTTAAACTTACACATTTGTTTTTTCACTTACAAAGTTCACTCAATTTCATGAAAATTATAAATGGTATGGCCTCAGCTCAAAAGCCTAATAAAATATCAAAACTCTGTGAAATACGGTAGCACACCGCTCGCGAATGCACAAAGGCAGCCACACTAAGCACGCATAGCATGTGCTGCCGCAAAGTACCGCTGGGAATCTAAAAAAAACACCTCTTGACGAGGTATAATTAACGTGACGATCGCACCTTTAACTCCGAAAACTTTTGATATCAGATTTTGTGACTACTATCAAAAATTATTTTTGTCTATGATACCCTTGCTTATGTTTCCATTTTTCTTAATAATGCTCTAATAAAAATTTTCATTATCAATTTGGCTTAGCATGCTAATCAAAAAAATCTGAAATGGGTTGCATTTTTAAACGCTGAATAGCTCCCGAAGCGAAGTTTTAGGGAAAAAATTTGCTAAAAAACAAAAGCTTTAAGGACTCGCAAATAAAATAAAATCTATACTGGCGTTTTTACAAAAAAAGAACTAAAAAAGTAAACACAAAAACAAAACTTTGGCTATATTTCAGTAATTGTTTTATGTAAATAAATTATGTCAAGAAAACGTACAAGGTCCTTAAAAATACCATGTGCTTTTTTAACAAAACGTGTCCGTAATCTTAGTCACTTGGAAGTTTTGAAATCTAGCTTTTTTTAGCCGTTTCCGGCTAAGCTAGCGGGATTTCCAATAAAAGGTATAACAAAAGTTCTTCACCTCAAGCTGCTTAATGCAGTTCGTACATCATCTGAAAGAATGAGCAGAAAAAAACGGAAAGTTTACAGCTTAACGTTAGTCTTCAAACATCCGAAGGTGTCCATAGGCAACGATAGATTAAATTTTAATTGTTTTTATAAGTATACGTAGTTGAATTTTTTTATTGGCTATTTACCTAATTCTATTTTTTCCAATTTTAAAAAAATTATGGCACCCTCTAACCCTTTAACATGTCTTGAAATGAACATGGAGTCAAAAAAAGCTTAAAAAACCAGAGATTACTTATTAAATATATTTAATTTTAAAATGCTTTTTTAAAATATTTTTAATTTTAAAATGCTTTAAAAAATATATTTAATTTTAAAATGCTTTATAAAATATATTTAGTTGAATATTAAAATGCTTTATAATGACGTCATATATTATATTATATATTTTTTGTATGTATTTAGTTCTCGCATGACGAGATATGAGGGAAGCATACTTTTGGGCATAAGACATCTTAAAGTGCCTCTCCCTAAAATTGTAATTGTCGAGAACTGAAGCATATCCGCTGGGAAATCGGCGAGTGAATTTTGTAGTTAACTGATTAAAGAGTGTATTTTTGTAGGGATCACTTCACTTTCAGAGGGAACCCGGAGGTATTCGTAAGGCGGATACTTTGTTCGATGTGCGAAAAAAAAGCCTTGTTCTTTAAAGCTGTTGTTGATTTTTTTATAGTAAGTAAGAAGTTAAGCTTTATTATATTTTTCAATTCCAATTCAGGCATTAAAAGCATTTCGATCTGCTTAGTTTTCGTCTCATTTTACTTTAAACAAGAAAGAAAGCAAACTTCGGCAAGCCGAAGTTCATATACCCTTGCAGCTATTGCAAGAATTAAACATTTTTGAAAACATTAAAATTATGATTTACTTGCGTATCTGTTTAAAAACATTAAAGCTATGATGCTTTGCAGCTCAATTATTAGATAGTTATTTTATATATTTTAATGTTTCTATGGGAGCTATATGATATAGTCCTCCGATTTTGATGAAATTTAAACTAAAATATTTAATTCTAAATATTTAATCATTACTATATGTCGAAGAACTAAAAAAAAATTAAAAAACAGCAAACTTATAATGTTTTTTTTATTTATTTTTCCAATTGTTCCTATGGGAGCTATATGATATAGTCGTCCGATCCGGCTCGATCCGACTTATATACTACCTGAAATAGAAAGACAACTTTTGGAAAAGTTTCATATAGATTTAAAACTGAGAGACTAGTTTGCGTAGAAACGGACGGACAGACGGACATGGCTAGATCGACTCGCCTAGTGATGCTGATCAAGAATATATATACTTTATAGGGTCGGAGATGTCTCCTTCACTGCGTTGCAATTGACTGAAATTATAATACCCCCTGCAAGGGTATAAAAAGGCAATACAAATTTGTCCCTAATGGCAATTTTGTGTAGTGAGTTTTCTCGCGAAACATATTGTGCATAAAGTTATTTACGCACGCGCAGATGTAAATTTGTATGCTAATTAAATTTGAGATTAATCGATGAAGAAAAATATAGCTTTTATTTTATAATTTATTTTATAATTTTGTATTTTTTTATAATATTTTGGCGATAAACATTTATTCTTTAAACTCAGTTTTTATAAAGAGACACTTTTTATACTTAAGTAGACCGATCGCGGTTTCAATCAGAATAAGACTGACTTCTTAACTTCTGACTTCTTTTCCAATCTTAGCCAATGAACCCCGACCAAAATCTTTTCTTTTTGATGTTGTAGAACTTCAATTTTGGTTAAAATAAAGCTGAACAAAAGCTTAAGATGAAACTTTCGCATCTCATTGTGAAATTCAATTATGCATACCGATGCAGTTTGGTGGGAACTTGGAACGCAATAGTTTGAGGTTTGGAACGCAAAGGCGCAGTTGATTGGGCTTCGAACGGAAGCTGATGTTTACTTTAAATTTGATTTGTTTAACTTAGCTGGGGAACCAAGATAGGACCTCAAAGCCAAAGGCAAATTCATAAGCAAAAACTAGGGCAAGTGCGGAGTTTGAAAATATTGTTTATTAATGCCATAAGTGGCCTGGATACACGGGTTGGATAAGTTGCACCTATGGCGAGCACATAAAAACATACATACATATATGTACGTACATATGTATCTACGGATGCGCAAAAGACTTGTTGGTTTATTTATGCACGTCAAACTCATTAGTGTATATATCCACTCCCAAATGTAAATGCAATGCTAAAATGTACATACTAACTAACAAAATCTTTTTTTCAGCTTCTATGGTTTTTAATAACTTTTTTTTTTTATTTTTGTTTCAACTTTTATAATTTTTATTGAATCATTTCATGTTTGTATTTTATTTTATTATTTTAGCCTTCTAATATTAATTTTAACAAGAAGGAAAGCAAACTTCGGCAAGCCGAAGTTCATATACCCTTGCAGCTATTGCATTAATTAAATACTTTTGAAAACATTTAAATTATGATTTACTTGAGTATGTGCTAAAAAAAAACATTGAAACTATGATGATTTGCAGCTCAATTATTAGATAGTTATTTTATATATTTTTATTATTTCTATGGGAGCTTTATGCTATAGACGTCCGATTTTGATAAAATTTATACCATAATTCTGAAATAATTAAACATTGCTATATGTCGAAGAACTAAACAAAAAATTAAAAAACAGAAAAGTAATAATTTTTTTTCATTTATTTTTCCGATTGTTCCTATGGGAGCTATATGCTATAGTCGTCCGATTTTGATGAAATTAAAACCGTAATTCTGAAATATTAAACCATTACTATATCTCGAAGAACTAAACAAAAAATTAAAAAACAGCAAAGTTATAATTTTTTTTCATTTATTTTTCCGATTGGTCCTATGGGAGCTATATGCTATAGTCGTCCGATTTTGATGAAATTTAAACCGTAAATCGGAAATATTTTACCATTACTATATGTCGAAGAACTAAAAAAAAATTAAAAAACAGCAAAGTTATAATTTTTTTCATTTATTTTTCCGATTGTTCCTATGGGAGCTATATGCTATAGTCGTCCGATCCGGCTCGTTGCGACTTATATACTACCTGCAATAGAAAGACAACTTTTGGGAAAGTTTCATGCAGATAGCTTTGCGTAGAAACGGACGAACAGACGGACATGGGTAGATCCACTCTCCTAGCGATGCTGATCAAGAATATATATACTTTGTAGGGTCGGAAACGTCTCCTTCACTGTGTGGCAAACTTCTGAGTGAAATTATAATACCCCCTTCAAGTGTTTAAAAATAGTCAAATGAAAATTTTTGAGAAATTTCAATACTTTCATATTTAATATAACTTAAAGCCGCAATGGATCAATCATTGTGTGGGACGGCACGACTTTCTTACGCCTTTAAGGGGTGGTTTCTGCATTTTGCAGCCGAAAAAAAGGGTTTTTTTAAGGATTTTTTTTTGGAATAAACAACTGAGGTAAACCCCAGACATTTTTTATACCCTTGCAGAGGGTATTATAATTTCAGTCAGAAGTTTGCAACGCAGTGAAGGAGACGTTTCCGTCCCTATAAAGTATATATATTCTTTATCAGCATCACTAGTCGATCTAGCCATGTCCGTCTGTCCGTCCGTCTGTCCGTCCGTTTATATGCAAACTAGTCTCTCAGTTTTAAAGCTATCTGCATGAAACTTTCCCAAAAGTTGTCTTTCTATTGCAGGTAGTATATAAGTCGGAACGAGCCGGATCGGACGACTATAGCATATAGCTCCCATAGGAACAATCGGAAAAATAAATGAAAAAAAAATTATACTTTGCTGTTTTTTAATTTTTTGTTTAGTTCTTCGACATATAGCAATGTTTAATTATTTCAGAATTATGGTATAAATTTTATCAAAATCGGACGTCTATAGCATAAAGCTCCCATAGAAATAATAAAATATATAAAATAACTATCTAATAATTGAGCTGCAAATCATCATAGTTTCAATGTTTTTTTTTTAGCACATACTCAAGTAAATCATAATTTAAATGTTTTCAAAAGTATTTAATTAATGCAATAGCTGCAAGGGTATATGAACTTCGGCTTGCCGAAGTTTGCTTTCCTTCTTGTTTTTATTTCTTTTTATGATTGTTCCTATGGGAGCTATAAGCTATAGTCGTCCGATTTAGATAAAATTTAAACCGTAATTCTGAAATGTTTAACCATTACTATATCTCGAAGAACTAAAAAAAAATTAAAAAACACCAAAGGTATAATTTTTTTTATTTATTTTTTCGATTGTTTCTATGGGAGCTATATGCTATAGTCATCCGATCCGGCTCGATCCGACTTATATACTACCTGCAATAGAAAGACAACTTTTGGGAAAGTTTCATGCAGATAGCTTTAAAACTGAGAGACAAGTTTGCGTAGAAACGTACGGACAGACGGACAGACTGACAGACAGACAGACGGACGGACAGACGGACAGACGGACATGGCTAGGTCGACTCTCCTAGTGATGCTGATCAAGAATATATATACTTTATAGGGTCGGAGATGTCTCCTTCACTGCGTTGCAAACTTCTGACTGAAATTATAATACCCTCTGCAAGGGTATAAAAACAAGAAACGAAGTAAACTTCGGTAAGCCGAAGTTCCTATACCCTTGCAGCTATTGCAAAATGCAATGACTTGCGTGCATTTTAAAAAACATTGAAGAGGTGATGATTTGCAGCTCAATTATTCGATAGTTCCTATGAAATGAAAATGTAATTCTGAACTGTCAAGTTATTTAGTCAAAAAGAATTTCTAAAAAAAAATTACAACATAAAAAAGTTACATATAAAAAAATTTTTTTTTAATTTTTTATTGTTTTTATGGGAGCTTTATGTTATAATAGTCCGATTTTCATGAAATTTAAACCATAATTCTAAAAAAATATTTAACCATTACTATATGTTGAAGAACTAAACAAAACATTTTAAAAACAGCAAAGTTATAATTTTTTTTTAATTTTATTTTATTGATTGTTCCTATGGGAGCTATATGCTCGTTCCGACTTATATACAACCTGCAATAGAAAGACAGCTTTTGGGAAAGTTTCATGCAGATAGCTAAGAGACTAGTTAGCCTAGAAACGGACGGAGAGACGGACATGGCTAGATCGACTCTCCTGGTGATGCTGATTAAGAATATATATACTTTATAGGGTCGGAAACGACTCCTTCACTGCGTTGCAAACTTCTGACTGAAATTATAATACTTTCTGCAAGTTTATAAAAGTAAAACGAATTTGTAAATTCTCTAATTTTCAATTTTTGTTTGTATTTCTTTCTGCAAGGTTATAAAAAGTAAAACGAATTTGTAAATTCTCTAATTTTTAATTTTTGTTTGTAATTCTTTTGGACTTGTAAATAGTTTAATAATTCAGAATAATTTTAGTTAATTTTAAGACTAAAATTGTCTGCCAAAATTATTCCTTATCTCACAGGCAGGAAAAAGGGAAAAGCAAGAGCACAAATGAGAGAAAGAGACCGACTTTAGCAGAAAGAGATCGAAAAGAACTGAGAAGCTAGTAATAAGAAAATAGGGCGAACTGCATATAACGTGCAGTTATTTATTGGTTGCTTTTTGCTACGCTGCAATAGTGAACCGTAGAAGGGGAGGGGGAAGGGAGTGTGGGCACTTAGATTGTATTAAAATAAATAAATTCCAAATTTCACATTTTTGCAAAAAATTTGTTTTTGTTTGTGGGGATTTAATCAAAAAATGATCGCCCATCATGCAACAAAAACGATTTTAGCCTGGCGTCAGTGGACGAAAATCGACAGCGAAAGAACACAAATTTTTGATTTCAAGGGCAAACATTGAATTTGCGTGTGTGTATATGTATGTATGTGTGATTTGATTTTACTCCCTCTTCCTTCGCTGCAAGACCGAAGTGTAAAGAGTAGTGGGCGGGGCGATGTGCGCTAATGCATTGCATTCAATATTTAAATTTGATTAAATGCAAAAAATGCTAGAGCAATGCAAAAATTATCGCACACCGGGGGTCTTTGGTTCACCGGTTAAGAAATTATGAGTCCAGTATTGTGGGGATGTAACCACATTTTCACACACATATGTATATATAAGCAAATTGATTCCATTTTAATTAAAGCTCGGGGCGTAGAAAGAAAACATTGCATCTTCCAAGAATAGTTGGCGCCAATTGTGGCCCAAAGCATTTAGTAGATCACTTTTAGTCACACCTGTTTTTGAGGAATGAATTCCCTGTTTATTTTTAGATCTGTTAAACACAATAGAATAAATATTAAAGAACATTTGAGGACATATCCCTAATAGTTAAGGCTGCGTAGTGATTATTCTATTTTTATACCCTTGCAGAGGGCATTATAACATTGGTCAGAAGTGAAAAAGATTCCGACCGCATGAAGTTTATATATTCTTGATCAGGTTCAATAGAGAAGTCCATATAGCCATGTCCGTATGTCTGTCTGCTTTCAATACCATTGCGAGCTCAGTTTAGAAGCTAGCGATCTGAAACTTTCACAGTCGTACTAAAACATGTGTACGCAGATCAAGTTTGATCGGACGTCTATATCCTATAGCTCCCATAGGAACATTCGAATTTAACTTGCAAGAATTAATGATATTTTGCGCAGTGTAAACTCTTTTGAATGCATCTTCCCAAATCTTATTTTTTATGCATAGCTTGATTGGAGTAAAAGCGCGTGCCGATCGGACGTCTATATCCTATAGCTCCCATTGAAACAACAGGGTGAAATCGGTTAAAATTGTATACTTTTCAGGATACTTTGCGCAGCATATAAGCTTTTTCGGAAAAGTCGCAAGGGTGTTAAAACTTCGGCTTACCGAAGTTAGCTTTGTTCTTGTTAATTTTTAGTTTTAAATAAAGATGGGCGGTAGAACATTTTGCAGGCATAGCAAGAAAAAAAATACAAAGTTTAAAAAACATATTTTTGAACAGCTGCCGTGCAAATAAATAAAAAACAGAATTCATTATGGAAAAGTAATAAAACAAAATTGTGGCCGTTGTTTTTCGATTTGAATTGATTTTGTCAAACCCCACATCACCTAACAGTGAAATTGAAGGATCGGACATTGAAATCTAATGATTATGTAGTGCAATAATTGTTGTTTTTGTTTTACCTGTTGACTTTTAAAGCCAAGCTCAATTTTTGTATTTAAAAATATGTTCCTTAAAGAAATTACAGTAAACAGCATGATAGAAATTAATAGACTAATATAGTAATAGTATAGTATAGTAATTTTTTCATTTTTTTTGTGTCTACAATTAAGATTATGATTTTAAGTAACACCATAATGAGAGCCAAAGTTTAAACTTTCTGTAAGGTTGGTGAATAATCAGTAATTTTCGGAAATGTCGCCTCACTGCGTTGCAAACTTCTGTCTCAAATTAGTTCACCCTTGCAAGGGTATATAAATAGAAGAATTGAGTGCCTATGTACTAAAGACAGTTGCACAGAACTTCAATTTAACTTAAACTCGAGTAATCAGGGGCTTAAAAGTGGGTAGACTTTTCAATTTCGCATTGCCAAGCAGTGCACCAACCATTCCCAGAGTCAGCAACAACAGAACTAAGTAACCACTAAATCAAAAGTTCAAGAAAGCTCCTCAATGTTGAGGTCCCACTGCGCGCCTCGAACTGCTGCAGTTGCAACGTGAGAAGGTTGTCCTTAAAATTTATGCACTCTCCGCATGCCACGGCTCAAGCTTGAGTGGCGCAGGAGCCAGAAAAAGAACTCGCTGACGTCCACAGGTCGAGCGGAAGTTGTGGCCCATAATGGCTCAAATCGAAATTATGCGGCAAAGAAAACGGAAGCGAGCGACCAACGCAGGCCGAGTCAGAGCATTGGGAATGACGTGCGGACTTCCGACATAGGTCAGAAATCAGAAATCAGAAATCAGAAATCAGCATGCTAAGCACTTTAGCCAGACCCCGACGTCTCAGAGAGCTCCCGGTCCTGTCCATCGGCCTTATCAATTATGCAAATGGCAAATTTAACACCTCAGCAGCGCGGTACCTACGACAGTGTGCTGTGTGGTTGAACTGAGTGGGCTGTCCCAGGCTGAGCCGGGCTGACAAGGACTCCAGCGACGCCACTGGCCATAAATCCTTGTCGTAGGGAGTGCAGTGCTGCGACGTTGGCAGATCGGGAATGAATTTAAAGTACTTTGTGTTTCTGGTGCAGTTTTGAAGTTCTACGGCACCTCGTCGCTTGCCGATCTAGCTGCGATACTTAATTTTACGGGGCCCGGTTCCGGAAATCAGGGCAAAGTGGATTTTTCCGTCAAACATAAAAGCAAAGTTCGCGTTGGCAATTAAAGCAAAACCAAAGTGTAGCCGACAGGAGCCCAGGAGCATGTTAAAATGCAGTGCGATCCTGGTGAGCTGGATAGTAGAGCGTTTGGTGCGACGATGATGGCCACGATGTAGGTGGAGTTGATAACAAGGTGAAATACTTTATGCGATTGCGAAAATGAAACACAAACGGCCAGCGGGCTATTAATTTATATGCACGAGTAAAAGCGAAGGAAAACCGCCTGAGTTGTAATATTTTTTTATAATTCTCTGTCGCTTTGCTAGCATAAGCATTTGTTTCATACCCCCCAACACCCACATTTTTCGACATACATACGGCATATACGGCGTATGCCAAACTCCGTCAGCTGCTGCTCCATCTACTGGTTTTCTCCTCTTGCTGAGCGAAGCACAAAATGCCTTCGCTTATAATATTAAAATAGCCGGAAGCGGAAATTCAAAACGCCATTGCACGAGCGTGTATCAGTACGTATTCACATGAGCACGCCTGTGTGTGTGGCAGGGTTTTTACATATTTGATTTCGTAAGAGAACCTTAAGGGAACCCCTTGCATGTCGCAAAGTATTTATGAAAGTTGCATGCAGGCATGCCAAAATAAACGTCCTGCGGCCCCAGAGGGACTTTCAAGTCCAGTGCTGGTCCCCATCCTAAATGCAGATCAAATAAGGCAGCACAGCCCCTCCCTCCCACAACAGGAGCCTATTGTTTATGTGCCCTGCAACAAATTAAAAGTGCAGAATGTCGAAGGCTTCCTGGTGAGCGGTTGAATGATGGCAGCTTGTTTGCATAACAAGCACGTGACTGGAAGCCGGGTTGGACGTTAGGGGAGCCAATCGAGGCTACAGAAAATCGAATGTAATGAGGCAAAAGCAACCCACATGCACCACAGGCTAGTTCAACGAATTCTGATTATAAAAAAAACATCCCTCAGACGCTTACTTGCTGCAAGTCCGCCTTGGCGACCACTATTTAAATGGCCACAGAAGTTCATTGCAAATGTCAAGACCATGCCATTCGACATTGATGCCTAGCGTGTCAATTATGTTCCGCTCGGCGACATGCGAGGTTTTATAGGACATGGCCGCACCCAGGAGACACTCATTAGTCGATGTGCGTATGCCGGTGTGTCCTGATTGTAGGTGGGTCGGCGAGTGTACGTACTATCCGCTGGAGATACGCCCCCAATGCATCAAGGATCTAGATGATGCAACTTCAATATCCTGTTCATTAAAATTAATGACTTTGGTTAAGCCGGCTCATGTACATACGTCTATACAGAACAAAATTTCGTAGGAGCATCTGCCATCTTTATTTACATTTACTGTTTGGGAAATGGGAAGCATATATTAATGTAATACACATTATTTACTCTTGACTTTAGTAGCTTATTCTTAAAGTAAGCCAACTATTGCCAGTAGGAGCATATACTAAAGATTTTATTGATTTTGCTCAGATATTTTTTGTCTGTGTATTTGTATTTGTGCACATACATACATATAATACATATGCATGTTTCTGCAAGTAAATTTCTGAAGCTAAGCCCATGCCTTAATCCCTAATGTGCAATGTATGTGTATAAGCTGCGCAGTCATCAACGTGTATAAAAGCGTTGGAAAATATTGGTAAAATATTCCACTTTTTAGCAAAGTTTAAGGTTTGAATGACACCCAGTTTGCTTGAATCGGTTGTTTGCGTTCAAAAATTATTCAAAAAATAATTTTTTTGAATATCGTAAATTAAAATTTATTAAGTCTCTGTTTGTTAGTTTCGAAAAATCTTAACGACTTGTTTTAGAATAATAATTTCTTACCCTGCCCAAAAAGTTTGGATAATCTAGTTTATTTAGCGGGAATTCGTTTAGAAATATCTGCACTTTGCACGCCCATAACTTAAATAGTAAAGTTAAAAACATAAAGTTATAAACATCACTCTGGTTTAACATAATTTGTCTGAATACAATAGACTTAAAACTATTTTTTTTACGATTTATGTAAACTATTTTATTTTTATACCCTTGCAGAGGGTATTATAAGGAGACATTTCCGACCCTATGAAGTATATATAGTCGATCTAGCCATGTCCGTCTGTCCGTCCGTTTCTACGCAAACTACTCTCTCAGTTTTAAAGCGATCTGCATGAAACTTTCCCAAAAGTTGTCTTTCTATTGCAGGTAGTATATAAGGAACGAGCCGGATCGGACGACTATAGCATATAGCTCCCATAAGAACAATCGGTAAAATAAATTTAAAAAAATTATAACTTTGCTGTTTTTTAATTTTTTTTTAGTTCCAAGACATATACTAATGGTTAAATATTTTAGAATTACGGTTTAAATTTCAACAAAATCGGACGACTATATCATACAGCTCCCATAGAAATAATAATTGAGCTGCAAATCATCATAGCTTCAATGTTTTTAAACATATACGCAAGTAAATCATAATTTTAATGTTTTCAAAAAAAATTTTTTTTTTTTTTTGGAATAGCTGCAAGGGTATGTGAACTTCGGCTTGCCGAAGTTTGCTTCCTTTCTTGTTTAATTTTTGTGTCATATAGCTTCCATGGAAACAATAAAAATATATAAAAATTTTTTGCTTAAATGTAACTTTTCTATTTTGTAATTTTTATTTAAAATTCTTTTTGACTTATTAATAATTTGACAGTTCACAATTACGCCTTTAATTTTACTGAAAAATTATTGAAACGATATCATAAAGCTGCCATAGGAACTATCGAATAATTAAGTTGCAAATCATTGTAGCTTTAATGTTTTTAAACATATACGCAAGTTAATCATAATTTTAATGTTTTCAAGAATATTTAATTTTTGCAATAGTTGCAAGGGTGTATGAACTTCGGCTGGCAGAAGTTTGCTTCCTTTCTTGTTTATATTAGCTCCTAAAATTCTTAAACTTTTGGTATATAACAAATTTTTATAAAAATCGTTTTCGAAAGTTATTAAGCAACAAAAACGGCAACTTCAGTATAGAGTAGCTAACACTGGCTGGGGAAGGAAAATTTGAGAAAACAAGAAGGAAAGCAAGCTTAAGCAAGAATAACTTCGGTATGCCAACGAAGTTATTCTTTAAAACAACTACATTTGTTCAAAAAAGTGAGCTTCCAGGGTGGCTATATGATATCGTTGTCCGATTTAAATAAGATTAAAACAGTAATTCCGAAATAAGAAACCACTAGTATTAATAAAAAAAAAACCTTTAAGAATTTACCTTCCAGAAGATGCCGACTGGTATTGACTTTTTATTGACTGAATTCTAGATGATGGTAAGCTCAGACAAGGGGTCAGCACTGTGTGCTCTGGTTTTTTTGAATACCAAAATCTTATGGGGACTATGGTATGGGGTACTACTACCATAACAGCAGAATTAAAAAAAACAACTTATATCAAACGACGATGGCACATTCAACCCAAACAAATTTCTGATATCATATTTTGTGACGACAAATCATTAAGCATTCGACTAAACAAATACACTTTATTTAAATTTTCTTATTCGGCACGTTGCCAAAAAATGCGTGTCTAGATAAAATTCTAAAAATCTTTATTGGTACAAATTCTTTTTTTTTAACCCTGGTAGTAACTCCTATCCTAACTTTGACAATATTTCAAACAAAAACTTCTGATAGTAAACAAAAAAACCTCTTAACAAGGCATAAAATACGTGACGATCGCACCTTCAACATACAACATTTCTGATATCAATTTTGAGTTGTTATTTTTGTATATCAAAAGTAAATATTAAGCCCTAATAATTGCTTTTCAATGAATTGAAAAAAAAAAAATTTTTTTTAATACAATATTTAATTGCTTTAATTCTGTAAATAATATCAGAATTATAAAAAAAAAACATTGAAATCTATAAATTAAGCGTTGTTTCACTAGCAGTCATACAATAATAATAATTTTGTAAAAGCACTCGCATTTTTGTATATCGATACTTAATAAATTTTCGGCACGAAGATATAAAACAATTTTGTCAAAAATCTTTCACAGACGCCGGGACTTACTATTGAGTTTTATTTTAAGTAAAAAAATAAAAAACTTTAATAACTATTATATTTTGAGTTGTTATTTTTGTCTAACAAAAGTAAATATTAAGCCCTAATAATTGCTTTTCAATGAATTGAAAAAAAAAAAATACAATCTTTAATTGCTTTAATTCTGTAAATAATATCAGAATTATAAAAAAAAAAACATTGAAATCTATAAATTATGTGTTGTTTCACTAGCAGTCATAAGATAATAATAATTTTGTAAAAGCACTCGCGTTTTTGTATATCGATACACATATACATATATCTTCTTTTCGGCTAGTCCAACAAAAAGCTGCCTTTCCATAAAAACGTGAAGTGCAAGCAAAGAATCCGCGTAGCAGAGTAAATAAAATCAAAAATGGATATCGAATTGCCCAAACAGCTGGAGGATGCGTTGAAAGAATTGGGAATGCAGTGTGCGCTGTCGTACTTGCAGGTTAAGTAATAGTGCATTAAAGTGGAACAACAAACAATAAGCAACTGTGGTACCATTTATAAATAACAAGAAAGGAAGCAAAATTCGGCAAGCCGAAGTTCATACACCCTTGCAGCTATTGCAAGAATTAAACATTTTTGAAAACATTAAAATTATGATTTACTTGCGTATATCTTTAAAAACATTGAAGCTATGGTGGTTTGCAACTTAATTATTAGATAGTTATTTTATATATTTTTATTATTTCTATGGGAGCTATATGATATAGTCGTCCGATTTTTATGAAACTTAAGCCGTAATTCTAAAATATTTAACCAATGCTATATGTCGAACAACTAAAAAAAAATTAAAACAAGAAAGGAAGCAAACTTCGGCGTGCCGAAGTTCATATACCCTTGCAGCTATTTTAAAAACTAAATACCCTTGAAAACGTTAAAATTATGATTTACTTGCGTGTATGTTTAAAAACATTGAAGCTATGATGATTTTCAGCTTAATTATTCCTATGGCAGCTATACGATTGTTCCTATGGGAGCTAAATGCTATAGTCGTCTGATTTTGATGAAATTTAAACCGTAATTCTGAAATATTTAACCAATACTATATCTCGAAGCACTAAAAAAAAAAATTAAAAAAAAACCAAAGGTATTATTTTTTTTTATTTATTTTTATGATTGTTCCTATGGGAGCTATATGCTATAGTCGTCCGATTTTGATGAAATTTAAATCGTAATTCTGAAATAATTAACCATTACTATGTGTCAAAGAACTAAAAAAAATTTAAAAAATAGAAAAGTAATAATTTTTTTAAATTTATTTTGCCGATTATTCCCATAGGAGCTATATGCTATAGTCGTCCGATCCGGCTCGTTCCGACTTATATACTACCTGCAATTGAAAGACAACTTTTGGGAAAGTTTCATGCATGCGGACATGGCTAGATCGACTCGTCTAGTGATGCTGATCAAGAATATATATTCTTTATAGGGTCGGAAATGTCTCCTTCACTGCGTTGCAAACTTCTGACTGGAATTATAATACCCTCTGCAAGGGTATAAAAATGATAACGTTGCTGTTTTTTAATTTTTTTTTTTAGTTCTTCGACATATAGTAATGGTTAAATATTTCAGAATAACGGTAATGAAATTTATTAAAATCGGACGACCATATCATATAGCTCCAATGGAAACATAAAAAAATATATAATTTTTTTTTTTAATGTAATTTGTTTACTTTGTAGTTTTTTGTTAAATTCTTTTTTACTTATTAGTAATTTGACAGTTCAGAATTTCGCTTTTCATTTTATTAAAATCGGAAAACGATATCATATAGCTGCCATAGGAACTATGGAATAATTAAGCTGCAAATCATCTTAGCTTCAATGTTTTTAAACATATTCGCAAGCAAATCATAATTTAAATGTTTTCAAGAATATTTCATTTTTTCGGCTTTCCGAAGTTTCCTTCCTTTCTTGTTTTTTTAAGATCCCACTCCAAAGGCCTGTATCTCCACGAATTTATTTTTTTTCACCATGTTACCCCTATTTAAATTTTTAAAATGGCAATAAAAAGCATATAAAAAAATGTATATTAAAAATATATTTCATTTATTTGTATCTTACTTGAATAAATGCACAAAATTCAGGCTTCTAAACCAGAATAACCCCTTAAGCCCAATAGTAAAGTGCCAGCGCATTATTTTTTTCAAAAGCGGCCCACAATCGAGTGATTTTGATATATGCCAGATACTTTAAATTAAATTAATACTTCCTCTCTTTGAGCGCCTAAGTGGGGTGCTGTCGGGTAAAGGCGTTTGTGTCTAGGTGAAATACAGGATGGATGATGATAACTTTTTACAGTACTTGCACTCAATACACAAATGTGCTGTAAAATATGTGAAAAAATATTTCTTCCCCTATTGGGATGGTCAGCGTTGTAAATGGTTTTTGGCTTGACTTCATGGAGAAGACCGTCCCTCGCCCTCGTTCTTATCCTGCTGCTATCCATGTTCCTGCTCTCAACGTCGGTTCTGCTGCTGTTACCACTTTTTATTTCCTCAATGCTCCGCACGGTTGCATCATCAATTATGCTTATCAAAACACTGAAGGGCTAAACTTTTGCTGACCAACTGCTGCCCTCGCTAGAGTGCGGCTCGCATCCCCACAACCCCTACTGCCGTCCCACCCAAGCTCCTCTACCGATGACCTGACCGATGACCCAGCAACGACTGCAAGTGATTTGAGTGCACTTGACAGGTAATAAATATGAAGTGCTAAACACGAGATACGCGCATTTTTCTGCTTGCAAAACTTTTGCCACATTGTGGCCAACAATATTGCAAAAGCTTTTAAACAATTGAGCACGGGGCGGGGCAACTATGGATTCACTGCTAGTCGAAGTGCAAGAGGCAGATACAGATAAAAATGTCGACAGAAATGCACAAGGCAGGCCAAGGGCAAATTCGCTGGCGGGTTTTGGTTGAGCTGAACGGGGCTGAGCTGAATTGAATCGAGCTTAGTACCAGTGCTTTCCAATCAATTACAACTGGCACAAAAATGCGGCGCGAATAGCATGCTTGGGTAGCACAGATTTACAGAAATGCACAATAATTTCTAAAATCAGCGGAAAACATGACAGCTTAATGCTTGTGCGCAAGAGAAGAGTAAATGCTCACCAGTTTGCACCTTGTGACCACGGAGCGTATGCGCAATTTGAATGATTGTTTTGCGTTCTGTTGGCTGTTTCGTTTGTTTGCTCTTGCCACGTGGGATTGGCAAGTGTGTTGATTACAGTTATTGCAAGTTATTTGCAAGTTTATTGTGTGCACTTACGCCCTTTGAACTGTGATTGATGTGGTTTTACTTTTTCCAAGTCATTTCTTTATCCTAATGAATTAAAAAATCCGGTAATCCGGTAAAAAAAACTTTGTCTTTTTATTACAGGTTTTTGTATAAGTCGGAACAAGTGGATCTGATGACTATACCATATTTTAGAGCGAAATTAAAATTTTTTCTTTGAATATACTTCGAGGTATAATGATGCTTTACAATTTTAGAGTTACGGTTTTCTTTTTGAAAAAATATGCGTAACAAAAATGGATAATAAATGTAGAAAGGTCACAAGAAGTCATTCGATGAAGTTTGGCTCTCCTTATCCCCTTGCAGAGGGTAGTAAAATTTTATTCAGAAGTTTGCAACGCAGTAAAGGTGACGTCTCCGACCCCATAAAGCTTATATATTCTTGATCAGCATCACTAGGAGAATCGATCTAGCCATGTCCGTCTGTCCGTCCGTCTGACAGACAGGCCGTCCGTTTCTACGCAAACTAGTCCCTCAGTTTTTAAGCTATCTGCATGAAACTTTTCCAAAAGGTTTTTTTCTATTGCAGGTAGCATATAAGTCGGAACGAGCCAAATCGGACGACTATCGCATATAGCTCCCATAGGAACAATCGGAAAAATAAATTTAAAAAATTATAACTTTGCTGTTTTTTATTTTTTTTTTAGTTCTTCGGCTTATAGTAATGGTTAAATATTTCAAAATAACGGTTTAAATTTCATCAAAATCGGACGACTATTTCATATATCTCCCATGAAAACAATAAAAATATATTAAACAAAATTGTTTTAATGTAATTAATTTAATTTTTTTTTAATTCTTTTTGACCTTTTAATAATTTGACAGTTCAGAATTACGATTTTAATTTTATTAAAATCGGAAAACGATATCATATAGCTGCCATAGAAACTAACGATCAATAAAGCTGCAAATCATCAAAGCTTCAATGTTTTTAAACATATACGCAAGTAAATGATAATTTTAATGTTTTCAAGAATATTAAATTTTTGCAAAAGCTGCAAGGGTATATGAACTTTGGATTGCCAAAGTTTGCTTCCTTTCTATTTTTTTTTTAGTTCTTCGACATATAGTAAAGGTTAAATATTTTAAAATTACGGTTTAAATTTCATCAATATCTGACGACTATAACATAAAGCTTCCATAGGAACAATAAAAACAATAATATTATTTTGTGTAAGTGTAACTTATTTGTTTTGTAATATTTTTTATATTCTTGCATATAGTAACGGATATATATTTCAGAATTAATTTCATCAAAATCTGACGACTATAACATATAACTCCCATAGAAATAATAAAAACATTAAAAAAACATTTTTTTAAACGTTTTTTTATTTTGTATTTTTTTTTTTTAATTTTTTTGTTTTATTTATAATTTGACAGTTCAGAATTTCGCTTTTAATTTTACTAAAATCGGAAAACGATATCATATAGCTTCCATAGAAACTATCGAATAATTGATCTGAAATAGCTTCAATGTTTTTAGATATATACGCAGGTAAATCAGAATTTCAATGTTTTAAAGACCATTTAGTTTTGGACATAACTGCAAGGGTATATGAAGCTTATACCCTTTTGCCGAAGCTTACTTTCTTTCTTGTTGACTTTTTATTCAATATTGCATGAATCTGTATTTTAAATTATATGCCAAGAAAACCCATGGAAATTCTTTGAAATGTTGACATAATTTAGTTTTATGTATTTTCTCACAAAAAAATGGACTTTTGGCCAAAGCTCGGGTACATTGTCCCAGTGTGCATCGCATGACTTTAGAAGAGAAATAAGAATAACAAAAATATATAAAGATGAGGGGCGGTGGCACCACTATTATTTTGACTGCAACTGTATGCTGACTAGTAGGGTCGAAAAACATAGCAAATATCGATCCATAGTATCGCTCTAGGAAATAAACAAATGTTTTTCTTGGTATTTGTGGTATATTTTAATAGTATATTGCGGTATATTTCTGTGATCTAGTATTTTTAACTCTCAGGTCACACTGCTTTTTTAAAAAGTGCGAGAAGGTTTAAGGTAAGCCAAGATGTTTAAATTTTTAAAATTTACAATATCTAATGCTATAGACTTTAGTTGGTTTTGGCAGCGGCTTAGGAGAAGAAATGTAAAAATTTTTAGAATGGTGAAAATGTTTTTTTTTTTTGTGTTTTAAATTAAGATAACGGTTAGGAAGCTCAATCAGAGGAGAAGAAAGCTGAATTGAAAACAAGAAAAAGGGCGTCAGAGGTATGGGCTCTAGACCTCTGCAAAATGTAACAAGTACGGAAAAATTTATGTATTAACGTAAACTGAAAATTAATAAGGCATAGGCTCGAATGTTTGCTCTGGACGTACAACCATTTTACGTTGTTGAAAACCGGGGCTTTTGTGATCTCTTGATCGTTTTTGGCCCGAGAATCGCTGAATTTTACGAAGAGGTGATAAAACTAAAAAACATTTCAGACATTGCGATAACAACAGACGGTTGGTCTTCAAGAGCTAACGACTACTATGTCATCGTAACTAGCCATTTTTTGACAGACACGGCGGTTTTATCTACTTCAAAATTGGAAAACAAATTTAACTATAGCGCCGAAACGGTTCTTTTTAGACGAATAAAATCTTTTCGATAAGGTTTTCGTCATTGTAACGGATAACGCAGCAAAACTTGTGCTTGCATGCATATATTTAAATAAAAAACATTTCCCATATATTCCACATTCTTCTAATTTGCTTGTGCAGGATGCTCTAAAAATAGATGAAATTCAAGAGCTCTTCCTAAATTGCAATGTGCAGCTCAAATAAGCCTCTTAATCTGATTCAGGAGGTGCCAACCAAATGGAACAGCAGCTTTCTTATGATACCCGAGTTGTATCTTGGACCCGAGGCTTAAAAGGGATGTTTTCCGCTAAAGTTCTAATGCTCAGTTAGCTTAGTCAAAACCAAGCTTGCGACTTTAAAATGTTCACTATTATAAATTACTATTACTGTTACTATTATAAATTTATTAAGCATTACCTGGAAGATCCTCTCGAGTTTTGGAAGGTAAGTTAAAGTCTCATTAACCTTTTTGATAAACTTATCTAAAAATGTAACAGAACTGTTGGCCTGCAGACAATGGCGAGGGGTTACATGTCGATTCCTGCAGCTCAAAGAAGTTGGGCCGACTAAAATCGAAATTTTGAAATTTGAAAAGCGGAATCGTGTTCCAATTTTTTGCCCACTTTTGCAAACCAATTAGTTTTAGTTTAGAAAATATGGAACTTTTATTTCACCCAATAAAAAATCATTTGCCAACGGCATAAAAGCATTTGTTTAAAAAAAAAGAACGCCCATGCTTGCCCACCTCTTAAAATTTAAGAATTTAACAAAAAAAAAAACCGTTTGCCCACCTCTTAAAAATTACTTTTTCCAACAAAAATCGTTTGCCCACCAAAAATAAAAACTGCCCATGTTTTTAAAATTTTTAGAGGAGGTGGGCAAAAAACTAATTGGTGGGAAAAAGTGGGCAGAAAATGGGCAAATGGGCTTCTCAAAAATTCAAAAATTCGATTTTAGTTGACCCAACTTCTTTGAGCTGATTCCTGATACGTCGACAGAATCTAACGTATGTTCAGCAAGGAAGCAGAAATAATATCAACAAAAAGGACATTGCTGAAGCCGAAAAATGTAAACAGGCTCCTGTTTTAGACTCTATCGATGTTTTACCAACCCTACTGACTAGTGTATGTTAGTTGTCTCCCACTTGCACTTTAAAAGTGCGAGTCTTTACTACATACGTGTACTGTCGTCCACATTGATAAGAACACAGTTCCTCATAATCCAAAAGGCTTTTAAAAAGTATTTGTGAAAAAAGTTAAAGAGCATAACCATACATTATGATTAATAAAGTAATTTTTTCGCAACGGAGAATTGTAGCAGATTTTAAAATTTAGATATGCACCCAAAAAAAATTGAGATCTTAGTTTTAATAAGTGTATCTTGAAAATAAACTATAGACAATATTTATGTAAAAGTATTAAACTATTTGACATTTTTTCATGCTCAATAGCTTAGAATTAATGTAACAATAGTATCGTTTCTTAGTGGTAAGTTTTAAGGAAAAACATACAGTGAATATTGAAACAAAAATACTTTATTAGTATCAAACGAAAAGGAGGGAATATTGATGGTGTAAAAGTTGCCGATAACAGCAAATCCATTCTGCAATGAGGAAAAACTGCAAAGTGTGAAGGCGGTCGGTAAGGTGGGGGTCCATCGTGTCATGCTATTAAGGTTAATGCATTGGAAAATTTGATTATTTAAAATTTTTAAAACTTCACCATAAATTGATGTTACGTCCTGAGCTTTTAAGCAAACATGGGGCCAAAAATCCCTGAATTTACAGCTGTCACCGTGTGGCCTGGGCTGCATGTGCCACTCTGTAAACGTACTCGTGAGCACATGTGCGTTGGGTAAATTCAAACATTTTCAAAACGTCGGGGGGGAAGGGGACAGGCTGACTCTGAAATTAGGCAGCAATTTTGAGAGGGCCCGAGACTTGGAGTTTCGTGCAAAACTTTTTAATCAAAACGGCAAATCGAAAATAAAAATGGCAAAGTTTTCAATCTCCTGAACGTCGAAGTCTTTCGACACACTCAACTCAGAGCTGTCAACAGCCAATTTCGACCATTTGGCTGCCTCACTGGAGAAATGCGCCGAAGAGGTTCTGGCTCTGGTTCAGCCTGCTTGAAGTGGAATGGCAGGAGTGTATTGGTGTGTGTACACTATAACTTCTTGTTGAAATTCTCCATTACTTTTGCAGTTCAATGTTTTACTTTTGGGCCTCCACCCATCGACCCTGGCCCGCACTGGCACTTGTGCATGGCAAATTTACCCGGGGTTCATTTGATTTGCCAGAAACTTTGGTGGCCACAAAAGTTTGCTCCTCGGTTCTGGCGGCAGCGTTCAATGCATTTGATTTCACAAACACACTCGGCAAACTTTAGCGTGAATTTCGAGGAGGGCGCGAGCGTCGACGGGTGGGCACAAGTGCAACATGTTCGCTGCGAAGTGAACGGCGACGAGGCGCTGAATAAAATGTTGACAGAAAGTAAACTGCCGGTCTTAAGGAAAACGTCGAAAAATAATTGGCGCGCCGTTCCGAAAAAGCTGGCGACTTCAGCAAATAGGCAGTCGATTGTGTGCGTTGTACCAACAATGGAGTCCAATTATGGCGTGTTGACGAGCCGCCTTTACAGCGGCCTTCGATTTGGATTTGCGGAGAAGTGTGCTGATTGATTGGTTATTGCGAGAGTCAAAGCCCCCTTTTGGACAACTTACCTAAATTCCTTGTTCAAGCCCTTACCGACAAAAAGACAAATGAGAACTGATTTGCTTGGTTATTATTTAAATTACATTTATTTTTCCATGATAATCACTTGATTTATTTGAATGCATTCGTATGGTTAGCCATGCATTGCTGCTTTGGTATTTTCTGTCGATTCCACTCTTTGTATCTGTGCGTGTAAGCACAATGTAGTTCAGTTTTGGATTTATTAATATCTGTACTATTATTAAATTCATATTCGTCAAATTGGAATTTTACACTTATTTGCTCGAGCATTTACATTGAAAACATTTGAATCATTCTATATTAGTTGTTCGTTTATTTTTGCTCTGCCTGTTTCCACACAAAGAGTACAATTACCTATCATATTTCCTTTGTTTCCATATGTGATTCTCATTAAATAACGAAGGGCTATTATCAGCCATTCTATATACGTATGTTAGTACAAAATATTTACAGTGGAATGCTTAACAGTGAAAACTAACCAAATGTTTCTTTTAATTCAGTTTTTTTTTAATAGAATCAAATAACTTTTAAATGGGGCTTTGGGCATAAGCAAACACATGCAGACACATCAAGGAGGCTTTGGATTCATCTTAGTATTTTCGGTATTATCAATAGTTTTAGTTAGTCAGTAATAATGATTACGCTAAGTTTTCGGTTTTCGTGGGTTCACACTAATGAATCTATTCAAACTTCAAATGGTATCTCCTAACAGTTTTGTTTTGCAAGTTACGTACCGTCAATGAACGAATGATTATTTATTGCTGGCTTAAGTCTGACAACACATCAACTCGAATTGGAGCGGAACCCCTATATATTATTCTATGGTAAGTGCAGGCTGCAGCTATTAGTGGAGTCAGCCTAAGTTTAATAAACAGTCGAGAAGTTGTACATAATTCATTACGTAGATGTTTGTTTCATGATTGAGGTGTTTCAACTGGTTGGCACAGGCAGGAAACAAACGTGAGAATATTTCTAAAAATATTCCCTGCCCATGCCAGTTCAGAGATGGGAGTTTTTGGAGCCCAAGATGCGTGTATTTTTTGGAGATTTCAATAAGCTATCCATTCTAGATATCTGTTTGTAAAGTAATAATATTTCAGTTTTCTGATTTGGCTGATTGATGAATTTAGATTATCCTATATTTGACTCTATGGCTAGGTTTCTGCATCGACCGCCCCTTGCCTCGACCTCCCTTGTGTGTTTTTGCAATTAATTACAGCTGGGTTTTGACAGTTTGAAAGCCCATAAAGCATTCGCATACTCGCAGACCCCTTCTCCGTCCTCAGACCCATCCAGTCTGCGGGCCATGGCCAATATATAGCACATTTTCAGTCAGTTGTATGACTTGTGGTTGACGGTGCTGGAGCTGTATGATTTCCTTTTTATTTACACAATTTAAATTAATTTTTTCTGCTTGCCGTGTGTGTCCTTGTGTGTGCGTGCTATGCCATTTGCAATAAAATTTATTTACAAACTTAATAACATAATTAATTAATGTGGGTTGATGTTCCGGTTCTTATTCTCGTTAACGTTAATTTTACTCGTGTTGTTGCTGCTGCCTTCTGGGCTGGACGTGCCCGCAGCTCTTTTTATGTTTTTATGTTTTATGTTTTTAGTTTTCAATTAGCAATTAGTAACAGTTATAATAGCGTTTTAATGTGTGTTTTTTTGTTCATAAATATTCCTCATTTTAATGGACTCAAATTGGCTACTTATGCAAATTCCGTTTACAGTGAACAGTTTTTTGGGTTGGAAAGCATTGAACTGGGTCGAACAAAGGCATTTCGAATAAGTTGCTGCTTTCAGCTCACCGAGCAAGGAAAATTGCACTACATATATACATAACAGTGGTGGCGGCAACCGAGAAGTTTGGCGAATGCACCTAAACCGAACGTTTATGAATAACGCAATTCACATATTTTAAAATCCTTTAACATATCATACATACACATTCAATGGGAAGTGAGTTACAAACTAAACTGGTACTTATCTAGACTTGTCTGGATGTACGGGTAAATGCCTGGCATACGTACAAGTACACACGTCCGTGTATGCACAGCGACTGCGATTGGATTAACTTGATTTTTACACTTGAGTGCGCAGCTTTCACTGAGCTTAGCTTAGCAATTATCCTAGAATCGGGGTTATTCAGTTATTAACTCTGTGTCGGTTTAGGTCTAACACTGAAATAGCTTAAATAGGATTTCTTTGTCGTCGTTCTTCCGCTCGCCATGGCTGGCCAGAGGTCCGCTTAGGTCAGGAAGATGCGTCTGATGGAGAGGACGGGATTTAGGACTGGCTTGTCGCTGGAGATTAGATATTAGCCACAACTCACCTCACAACAACCGTGTTCAGCAGGAGACAGGGCGCCAGCATCGACCTAAATATGTGCGTCAGGCGATCGGCGGAGGAGGTCTTGCGTCGCGAGATTGCCGCCATATTGTCGCCTGCAGGTGTCAGTGGGATAAATTTGAATTTGAATTAGAGCCAGAATTTGTTTAGTGACAGACAGGCGAATGCAATTATGCGCACCAACAACCGTGCTCTGCACTGCCATTCCCCTTTCGCCCCAGTCGACCCGCATTTCCCATTTTCATGTTAATAAGCTGCAGGCTGCACGCCATTTGCATACTTCCATTTACTCGTCTTATCGTTATTATTAAAAAGAGCGCGATGTCTATTTAAATGCTAAAATCACAGGAAAGTGAGTTGGGCGAAGCAGTAAGGTGCCAAGTCTTCTTCTCAGAGAAACTAAATGTTTTTAACCCAATTCCTGTTAAAGGCACATCCTAACTAATACATATGTTTTGGGCCACTGGGGTGTTTCTAGCTCTAAAGAATTCGCGCTAAGATTTTCTATTAATGACTTCACTTAATTAAAACAAATAAAATATGTCCGCGCTCTGTCTGTTCTACAAAATTCAATACTCATTTTTTTGTCAAAAATTAAAGCTAACTAAAAACGTTTTGATGACGCGGAGAATATTCAACAGCTGGGTAATCGGTAGTCTGAGATAGTTCAAGGTAGAGAAACTTGTCAAGTAATCAACGATTTCCATAATAACTTATGAAAACCAAAAGAAACCAGAAAGGAAGCATACAAAAATTAAATATTCTTGAAAACATTAAAAGTATGATTTACTTGCGTATATGTTTAAAACGATTGAAGCTATGATGATTTGCAGCTCAACTATTCCCATGCAGCTATAGGATATGGTTTTTCAATTTTTATAATATAATAAAAACCAGCCAAACTAAAACCATATTAAACTGATATTTTAATATGTAAATATTAAAATATAAGTATGCCTGTTGAAGTTTAATACGAAACAAAAAATTTCGTATTAAATATAAAATGAACGGTTCACTTGGAAATTAGTGCAGGTGATTGCATGAAACTAGTCTTTCTATTGCAGGTAGTACATAAGTCGGAACGAGCCGGATCGGACGACTATAGCTATATGCTCCCATAGGAACAATTGGAAAAATAAATAAAAAAATATTATAAGTTTGCTGTTTTTAAATTTTTTTTTTTAAGTTTCCAACATATAGCAATGGTAAAATATTTCAGAATTACGATTTAAATTTCATTAAAATCGGACGACTATATCATATAGCCCCATAAAAACAAATAAAATGTTGGTTTAATAAATTTTATTTAACTGTATCTTTGCTATTTTGTAAATTCTTTTGGACTCTTTAATAATTTGACAGTCCAGAATTACTTTTAAGTCTATTAAAATCGGATAAGTAGCTGTCATAGGAACTATCGAATAATTAAGCTGCAAATTATCACAGCTTTAATGCTTTTAAACATATATGCAAGTAAATCATCATTTTAATGATTTCTATAATAATACTAGTAAATCATAATTTTAATGTTTTCAATAATATATAGTTTTTGCAATAGCTGCAAGGGTATATGAACTTCGGCATGCCGAAGTTTGCTGCCTTTCTTGTTATCTGGTACTTTTGTAGTTCAAGTGTAAGGACCAGGGACCGTAAACAATAATTATATGTGTGCTGATAAAAAAAAAACTTTTAAATTATTATTTTTGGATTTTAATAAATTTTGATTACAAATGATTTTAAAATTTTCAAGAAACATCTGTACTTTCTATGATAATTAAGGCATCCTTAGTAAAAGTCCCAAACAAACTTGTATTTCATCACTCACAAATTCCGCTAAAAAACACACTGTCAATACTACCCGGATTAAACTATTGTCCACGGCCTGGGAATATGACGAGAAAGTTACAATTTTAAAGTTTTTACAATTTCCCTTGTTTTTAAAAACCAATAAAAAAAATGTATCTTCAATCGAAGCAATTGTATTTTGTTGGACTGTGTTGACTTCTGAATGCTTTAGTTGCGATTTTAATAGTTTCAGTAAAATCAAACTTTTTTGTGGTTATCAACTAAAATTTTTTTCATCTTTTCTTTGCTTTTAATTTGACTAAACAATGTTTTGAGAAGAAAATAAACTTCAGTTTACAGGGAGAACATGTTGCTTTCGTTTGAGAACGCCAGAACTCTATCTGTGTTTAGGTGGAAATAGTTGGATGATCCTCAGTGCTTGGTTTATATAAAGGGAAAAATATAAAGGCGACTGGGCAAATAGTAAAGTGGATGGCTACCTCAAACTGTCACATTAAAACTCACTATTAACGCCCAGGTAATTTATTGGCCGCAAGGTGAAAAAATACTGCAAATAATGTGCTGCACCACCCACCTTTCGAGACGAAGACGTAGATGCTCGCCGGTTCCGTGTTGCTGGCCGAGCAGGTGTAGTTGCCGGAGTCTGTGATCTGCGGCTCCCGGATGATCAGACGGCTCTGCGTGCGGGGTCCCGGGGTCGTCTCAATGGTTATGTCCCGCCGGGAGTCGACGTAGTTGATCAGGCGGTCGTTCTTCTGCCAGTACACGTACTGCGGTGGTGTCGGACTCTGTGCCGAAGAGGTGAGGGGGGATCAGTGGGAATGCGGACCTTACGCCTCGCCGCGCAACTTACCTTCTCAATAATGCAAACCAAATTGATTGTTGAGCCCATGTCGACATGCAGCTCGCCGGAGCCCAGTATGAATGCCTCCGGCACAACCACTTGAAGATTCACAAAGTGGGAAATGATGCCAGTCGGCGTCGAGACCTGTGTGTTGGTGTTGGTTTTTGTGAGATTGAGCCCGGAAAAGCGCAGAAATGGAAGCCGAGGAGTGGAAAGAGCAGGTGTGGCAATTGAGTGCGATTGGTATTCGTAATCAACTCGAGTCCTAATGCTTCAGTAAACTGCGAGCAGGAATCACTCCCCTAACAGCCAGTTTCGAAAAATCGTTGCGAGTGCAAGAAATGTTGCACTCATTGAAATGCAAATCAAACAATTTCAATTTGGCACGCAAAAATGAAACAAAAACGAACGGATTCTATATTAAAGGAGCGTTTCCTACACGTCCCAGCTCGGAGCTCTTCCCAAAATATCCGGCAGGCAGCGATTGCTGCTGCAGTTTTCTCCGCATCCGCTGCCGCAGTGGAGTAGGAAAATAATCATTTCGGCATATTTGCATGCAGCTCTCGTTTGGTGCTCAGCTTCATAGTCCGCACTTGGGGTCCCGAGTCCGTAGTTCGTAGTCCGTAGTCCGTCCTCCGTAGTCCGAAGACGGGAGTCTGGAGGGGACATTGCACGACCCACTGACTCTGAGCCTGACTCGGTGAGTGACTGGTTTGTTCTGGCATGCGGCTTCTCATATTGAAATTGCATGCAAACAATTTGGAAATTGAAGCTACGTTTCTGAAATTGCACTCCGCTCCCCCGCTCCCCGCTGCGTCGCCAGCTATCCCCATCCGTCTACTCAGAGCAGACCGAGTGGCACTTGTGCTGCTGCACAAACAGAGTTACTGTCAAGTGTCCATTTCAGCAGTGTCCAACTTTGTTGCTCTTCGGTTGGCTGTCTTCCCTTCCCCGAATCCCATCCCTTCTAAGCTGTTTTCTTTCTCCCCGGGCCGTGAACACGACCTTTCCATATTTGCATTCGCATGACTTTCGGGCTTACTTGTGCATTACTGTTACTTCGTAGGGCAGGAGCCCATGGTCCGGTCTCGGTTTGTCCGCTCCCGTGTTCTGGCCAGATCCTTTGCAGCCGGCTGGCTGACAGTCACACGATTTCGGCTGGCCGCACAGTCGGACTTGTCAATGTCACCGGCCCACTCCCACTTCCAATCGGATCCCAATACGGATTCGGATTCGGATTCGGACTCGGACTGACACTCCCTTTCGAAGCTCCCTGCCAACGACAGCTGACCAGAAAGAAGGCCGTGGGGCAGCTGCCTTAAATCGAACCCTTGCACACACAGCTTCATTTGCATTTTACAATTAAATCATGTACAGGCGAACAAATCGACGTGACGTGAAATCAGCGAAAAGCAAAAGCCCGAAAGCCCGAAAACCTCAATGCAGCGTTCACACACGGCGCAGGGATGCGAAACGAGAGCATATGCAAATGCACTTTAGTTTATTTCAACTGCGCCGCATGCATAAAATATGGAGCCATCATTCCGGACTTCGCCTTCCGCCTCCGGCCACTCGCACCTCACGCCACTCCCGCTCCCACTCCCACTCCCGCTGCTACCCACTGTCCCACTTACCTGGCACTCGTACATGCCGTGATCCCGGCGCTGCACAAACTTTATCTGCAGCGTCCACATGTTGGAGCCGGGCGTGTGCAGTATCGCGAAGCGCTCGTCGTTGGTGTAGAGCTGGGCCCCCGACGACAGGATGTGCCAGTCCCGGCGGCGGATCCAAGATATTTGATTCTGTTGACGAAAGCCGATGACCGACCGAGTTATTAACGAGCGGACAAATTGGTAATCGAGTACTATACACACAGATAATTATTAGCGCGGCAGAAGGCCTCACAAACAGAGCCGCTCATGCAATTAGTGAAACATGCGAATATTTCTCGAAAAATAATTAAAAAATGCTCAAAAGTCCCACCGCTGCCACCATCACCGCACCGTTGATGTCCGAGCCGCGTTGACATTTCGCAGGTTGCGTGATGGCGGGATGCTCGGGGGATTAAGTTACGACATTGGATTACAAGTGGATAAACTATTTTTAATGTCCCCAGCAGGTGCACTCTCGTAAGTAGAGTACACACGTCCGTTGGGGTGAACCAGAAAATATATTAAAAATAACAGCGAGAAAGTAAGGGAAAAAGTTTAGCTACATTCGAATGGAATGATTAGAACCGAATAATTACTAACTTATGTGGATTTTTTTTAGAATTATTGTGCTTAAGGGGGAAGATATATACATTTTTTTTTTAATAAATAATAATGATTACTTAAGAATGTTAGCAAGTATATCGACAAAATTACGCACACATTAAAAAGGCTTGATTAAATGATAAGCCACTAAATATTTTTTGGTCATTTCAATTTCTTTTGATTTTTATTTATTATATTATTTTATTCAGTACATTAATGTATTCCTAGATACAAAAAAAAATGATACATTACATAAATATTTACAAATATTTGTCTTACTATGTACAATCCTAAAATTTTCCTACAACGCGTTCCATTCAAAATGTTGTGTTAAAAAATCAATTTAAAAAGCACAATTTCATAAACTTTAAAAAAAACAAGTAAAATTCAACGATGTATATGTATCTCCCCTCATAACGCATTTGAGTTTGAAATTAAGTATAATAAACATTTAATAAGTTTATGGTATACAAATTTCTAATACCCGTTCTGTTAATAATAGCAAATTATTATTAAGACAAGAATAACGAATCAAGCATATATGGATACATATAGTACCAATCAAATAGTGATATAATTGACTTAAAGGTTTTCGTATAATGTGTGGTTATATAATAATCTAAGACGATCTTAACTAGTTGTGGCAATCGAGCCTTAATTAATTGATATTTCGGGCTAGTCCCATTTATGCACAGTCCAATCCATTGCGTGAGGTACTAAGTTGCTTGCTGGCAAAAGCGAATGTCAAACAATGTGTACTGAAATTGTCATTTTGCCAAACGTTGGCTTTCAACTACAAATTAAGCTCTTGTTCGGCTGTTGTTCGTGCTTGACTGCTTAACAAATTAGACTTTTGCGTGCCGCTTTCTGGTATACAAAAAAGGCAAATGAAAATGCCATATAATTAGACAGGAAAATGAAATGAAAACGCAAATGGGAAAATGGTGCAAAAAACGCAAACACAATGTGCATATAGGATTGCAGCAGCAGCTGGGCTCGCAGCAGATCCTGCCCATCTCCATGCGCTGGGCTCGAATGGAATTCAATTTGGCAGCCACTAAACAAAGCGCTTTTCCATGCAAGGCATGCGTGGTAGGAGTGCAGGGATTTTGGGTTTCGGGTTTCGGGTTTGGGATGTTTGGGATGTTTGGTGTGTGGTGTTCGGTGTTCGATGCAGGACAGGGCAGGGCAGTTCATTGTGTTTTGGCCGGGCTGAGGGGCAGGGCGTGCACATTGAACAGAATATAACACAGGAATGACGTCGCCGTCGACGACAACGAGGTTCGACGAGGTACAATTAGAGAGACAAAAACAAACCCAATTTACACCCACTCTGTCCACGCCGGAGACCTTGCAGACCAGAAAGGCGGTGCCACCCAGCTGGACGGTAGTGTTGTGCGCCATCAGCTTTTGAGACAGGGAGAATCGGAGAAGAAAAGCAGATGGGAGGGAGAGAGAAGAAAAACACAAGACAAAAAGTTAAAAGTTCATTTTTTACGAAGCCAAAGGGGGAGGTTTCAAAGGCGAAACGCGCCCAAGTCGCACAATTAGTCAGCAAAACAGCGCCAGCCCAGGTCGCTGGGTCCATGATCCAGACCGTATAATACATCAGAGTCAAAGCTTTCCGGGCAGGATACGGACGATAAGCAGAGGTTGGGCGCGAGTCCGGTGTCTGGCGCTTGTGGCGTGCTTGCTATTTGGATAATTAGACTCGAAGCCAGCGCGAATGAATTATAAATAAGCACTAAAGATTAATTAGTCCCGGCACTGGAGTCCAGATCCAAATCGGGGCAGTCCTCGCCGTGCTGGTAATTAGTGTTATGCCGGTGAGCACGGGCCCGATTGATTCGGCCTCCAGCTGCATTTTTTTGACAACGGCATTAACATTTTGATGGGTTAGAGCAAACTGTTTTGCTGACAAACTGGCTATTGTTCTAGCTGTGGCTCAGGACTGGGGACACGTTGCCTTGCGTTTGCACTCGATTCAATTTGAATTTGAGTTCAGATAACAGTTCATTGAGGGAAATCTGTCAATGGGACTTACCTCACTGTCTTCGAACATTGGACTGTCGCTGGAGTCCAGGCTGTTATCCAATTTTGAATCGGCACTTATACCGCCGCGCATCCATAGCTTCTTCCAGTCGTTATCTGTGAGTATTGACTTTTGATCTGCAATCAAAGGAAAGAGCAGCCACGAGCGTTAGACAAGTCAAATGGCGGAGTGAAAAGTGCAGTCGCAAATTGTGTTAAGGTTTGGTTTCGTTCCCATCTTCTTTCCCCAAATCCGATTGATGCAATTCGAATGCAATCAGCAAAAGTGTCTGGGGTGGTGCAGCTGGCAAATGAATGCGATTGGCCTCAGAACTTGAGCAATCCAATTCCATCCCAAGTTAAAACATCCACATTCTCATGCACTACGTTCTAAATAGCCATATCCCTTTAAAATCCGAACCTGTGGACTGTAGTCCACCTAGCAACGAGACGGACTAAAGGTGTCCGGAAGGAGACTACGATAAATATAACAAGGAAGGAAGCAATTTTCGGCAATGCCAAGTTTATTTACTTATGTAGCAATTTCAACAACAAGAAGAAACGCTAGAACCGAGTGCCCGACTATTAGATACATCTTACATAGCTTGTCAATTTTAAAATAAAAGCGCTTTCAGGAAAAAATTGGGTTTTAGGGTGCGGCACCTAGCATACTGCATTGTCAACACTTTTAGCAAAAAGCGTCGCACAGCACGACACAAACAGTATAAAACCGCTGTCCCCACACACACATTAACAAGTTTCGCTGTGCAAATTACTCGCACAGATTAAGTGCGAGTTTAGTTTCATAGTATGTGCACAAACTGCGTTTTTCAAGTATGCAGTGACGTCACGTTAAATCATTGCCAAATTTTTTCATAATTATAGCTCAATTTTTAAAATTTTACAAGAAATTTACAATTTTAACAACGCAATATTAAAAACATTCGATTTGTGGGCATTGAGGTGGGCGTGGCCACGTTGTGATTGCAAATGCGCTCCGTAAGAATAACTAGATATGGCTAAATCGACTTGGCTATTGATTCTGATAAAAAATATGTATACTCTATAGGGTCGGCACGTTTCCTTTTACTTGGTAAACTCTTTGTAACAAACACAAGACTCTATAAGTAACGAGCTATAGTTAAATATCCTATTAAACGGTTATATTACGAATAAAAATTCAAAAATATGGAAAAACAGAAAAATTATAAATTATTTTTGATTCTTCCAATAAGAGCTGTAGTTGTTTTATTCGACCTATATACCAGTTTTTATAGAAAGAAGACTTGGGAAAGTTTCATCCATATGGCTTTAAAACTGAGAATGACGGACGTTGTTAGATCGACTCAGCTATTGATTCTTACCCTCGCAGTGAAGGAGCCGTTTCCTATAAAGTATATATATTCTTGATCAGCATCACTAGTAGAGTCGATCTAGCCATGTCCGTCTGTCCGTCCGTCTGTCCGTCTGTCCGTCTGTCCGTCTGTCCGTCCGTCTGTCCGTCTGTCCGTCCGTTTATATGCAAACTAGTCTCTCAGTTTTAAAGCTATCTGCATGAAACTTTCCCAAAAGTTGTCTTTCTATTGCAGATAGTATATAAGTCGGAACGAGCCGGATCGGACGACTATAGCATATAGCTCCCATAGGAACAATCGGAAAAATAAATGAAAAAAATTATAGCTTACCTGTTTTAAATTTTTTTTTAGTTCTTCGGCATATTGTAAGAGTTAATCATTTTAGAATTATGGTTTAAATTTCATTAAAATCGGATGACTATATCATATAGCTCTCATAAAAACAATAAAAATATAAAAAGAAATTTTTTTTTATATAAATTTTATATTTTGTAATTTTTCTAACAAATTCTTTTTGACTTATTAATAATTTGACAGTTTAGAATTACGCTTTTAATTTTATTAAAATCGGAAAACTATATCGTATAGCTGCCATAATAACTCAAATAATAGAGCTGCAATTCATCATAGCTTCAATGCCTTTAAACAAATACGCAAATAAATCATAATTTTAATGTTTTCAATCATTTTGTTAAGAAGTCTTTGTTTACTGGCTAATAAGCGCTTCCCGTTTATGATCGACAAAAAGCGGAAAAGTTTGTCTACTCCGCAGGTAAGCTTAATTTTCTGAGATGCTCTTACTGGCAAACTTAGCAAATAATATTTGCTAAAAGCTTCTGCCACTAAAATCTGCATGCTATTATTGCGTAAGACCGGCAGAGTGGCAATTAATATGCCGGCTCTGAAACTATTAGGAAATAGCTGGGGCTTCTTCGGAAAATTTTAAATTTAATCAGCGCAACTACGGTTGCCCTTCTGGTTTTTCTCTAATTACGAAACTTTGCTGCCGGGCAACGCGGTCGAGTAGTGCAAGTGCCTCTGACCGTCTGGCACCCAAAATGAAAATTACGCCAAAGTGCGCTTTGCTTTTACGCTCATCATGCTGCGTGCCTAAGACCCTGGAACATGGCCATCTGAAAGGTAGATGGACTATTATAAACTCGCTGAGAGCTCAAGTACTTTTGCTTGGTTGCGAGTGTGCTCCAAGCGAAATTTATCCAATCAATCAGAAAGCGTAATGCAAAAACTTCATGAGGGGTGCTCTCAGCCTTGGCGGCCTGCGATTTGTTGCGAAAAATCGAAGACGGATACAAAACACAAAACACAAAACGCGCAGTGTCGTTGGCTGCAGAAAGGCCCGGTTCCACACAGCCCACCTCCAGCAGTGGGCTATAAAACACAGCGAAGCGAGCTCACAGCTTTATTGCCTCGTAAATTTTTATAGTTCATACTTTAGGCGTGCGTATGCAATGCCGCAGATGTGTGTTATCTGTGAGAGCGCTGTTGTGCGTGTGTGTGGTTCGGGTGCGTCCGTATGTGTGTTCGGATTGTCCTTTCTGCGCTGCCGTGTTATTTATGTGGCCAAAGTCCGCAGTGACGTCAAAGAGACGCTGCATTGATTTCAAATATTTTTGCTTTCAATTATACGGGCATCTTATATGCAAATCATTCGACCTTACCAAAGTTGCAGAGGGAACTATAGTTCCAGTCAACAGTCTGCAACGCAGTCAAGCAGACATTTCCGACCCAATAAAGTACAAATGTTCTTAATAAGCCACTCTCTATCGTTTTTTTTATACTCTTGCAGAGGGTATTATAATTTCAGTCAGAAGTTTGCAACGCAGTGAAGCAGACAAATGTACAAATGTTCTTAATAAGCAACTCTCTATCGTTTCTTTTTCAACTGTTTGATGAAACTTTCCCAAAATTCCTTTTTCTGTTGCAAATAGTATTAACCACGGAACGGACCGAATCCGATGAATATATCATATAGTACCCAAACAATCGGAAAACAAATAAATTTTAGATACATTTCCGATTCTCAACAGTATATAATTCCATACTCCACCTTTCCGTCTGTTTCTACGCAAACTAAACCAAGGATTCTCGATAAAGCTTTTCCAAAAGGAACGGAATAGCTTGGAAAAGTATATGATTGTCAGCTGATTTTAACCCGAATCCAAAAACGCAGACAAATAGTGACCAAACATTTTTAAGTTTCCTTATAATCGAATAACTGAGTTTCGATGTTTTGTATTCATTAAAACCACAATACTCCGATTTTTATGTCGATATGTTCAAGCACACAAACTCATTTATTCGGTCGTTACTATGACAGCTATGTATATGACATCAATGTCCGATTTAAATAAATTAAAGCCCTAATTTTAAAATCTATTCGTCAGTCCGTCCGTTTCTACGCAAACTTGGTCTCTTTTAAAGCTATCTGCATGAATCTTTCCCGAAATTTCTCTTTCTATTGCAGACGGACAGAAAGACTAATCAAGAATATATATATACTTACTTTATAGGGTCGGAAATGTCTCCTTCACTGCGTTGCAAACTTCTGACTGAAATTAAAATACCCTCTGCAAGGCTATAAAATTGTATATTAAAAATGTTTATGCTTTTGCAGAGGGTATTATAAATTCAGTGCAAGGGCGGCAAGGGTATATGAACTTCGGATTGCCGAAGTTTGCTTCCTATCTTGTTTTTATTTTTAATTGACTTATTAATAATTTGACAGTTCAGAATAACTCTTTTAATTTTATTAAAATCGGAAAACAATATCATATAGCTGCCATAGGAGCTAACGATTAATTAAGCTGCAAGTCATCAAAGCTTCAATGTTTTTAAACATATACGCAAGTAAATGATAATTTAAATGTTTTCAAGAATATTTAATTTTTGAAATAGCTGCAAGGGTATATGAACTTCGGCTTGCCGAAGTTTGCTTCCTTTCTTGTTTTTACTGTTGTAATTGGATTAGTCTTTTATTACCAGAGATGTGTTATAATATTGATAGAAGCACGGACGGACAAAATTAGATTAGTGTTGTTCAAAAACCAAATCAAAATTGCGCCTCGTCCTTCTCACAATTACAAATGAATCGCGGCAGTTGTTGTATTGGGTCCCAATGTCTGTGCGAACAGGTCTAAATATATACTAATCATACATTATGTACTCGTATACTGCACAGGTTCGAAAACATTTTTGTTGTCCTTCTTCACTCATTCTCGAAAACAATATACGCTACTTCCCTTCGACTGAGGGGTACAAACATCAAGGGCAGACAAAGGCGAGTCCACTTGAGTCAAGTCGTCTCAAGGCGGCTTTATGACGGGTCAGGTCGGGCCTGGTGGTATAGGGACAAGCATAAATTGCTGGAACACACACACATTCTTTATCTCTGCATTTGTATGCATGACAGGAGCATTCACTCACACACACGCTCACACAAGGGGAAATATATTGGGCATGTTAAGAGGAATTTAAATGCTCGGCCCGAGATACAAAGCCAACGAACTGCTCGGGAACTAAGGTCAAGTGGGTGGGACGCGGGGCGAAGGCCGAACGCGATAATAGTGAAAAAACACGCACTGCTAATAAAATGGCTAGCCCCGCGTATTCCAACGCATCCTGTTCGACTCCCGACTAGGCGGTACGTGCGCATGTCAGCCGCCTGCGGCTTAGGCGTGTGAATTATATTATGCCTGAAGTAGGCAACTGTAATAAAACTTTCGCAAGAAGCGATAGAAAAGGTCCCCGGCTATAGGCTTTCGCCGAGGCTCGGCTTTGGAAATCCATTTCTGGGCTAACCGGATGCCGCAACAAAAGTAGCAAAAACTGGCAATACACAAGTTTTCGTTTCGTTCGCCGCATTTTTCATTCCGTTTTTGCCTTTCCATGCCCCCGCAACACAACTGCTAAAAAGCGATAAATAATGAAGTCAGCAAGTGCGGCTGGCATTCTCGCATGTTTATTATTAATAATAAATATTTCTTGTCAATCTCTCGCCCCACGCCCTCCGACCGCTTAAGTTGTATGGCCCACAGTCACGACACATTGGTTATTGTCCTTGTTGTCGTCGTTGTTGTCTTGTAGCTGTAGCTGGTGCTGTATCTGTAGCTGTAGCTGTGCGCACTTGCCATGTTTCAAATTATTATTTATCTGTCTCGTTCGCTGTCAGCAGTCAGCGCTCCCCGTTCTCCGCAGCGTATACGTAATATTTTAATTCCCCACCAATATGTTTGCACTGGGCGTGCTAGTGTGCGAGTGTTAATCCCTAAATCTGCTTAAGTCGACGGTCTTTGCCCGCCCGGCTGGAGTGCTTAGCTGTTTTTAAGCTCCCTGGCTCCCCGTGGCCTGGCTGCCGTAGCCCATAGCCCATAGCCCGGTCTCAGCCCGCGGGTGAAAGATCTCGCCCTGGCATTACCTTGCGCCGCTCATACGGCGAGCTCACGAGCTTAATTTTGAAACCGCTAAGCAAATTTGCGAAAAAGCTGACGGCGACGCAATACTACCACCCTGCCACCACCCTGCCATTTCAAACTCATTTGCACTTCAAGCCTGCCATCGAGTGTGGGGAAAATCAAGGTGGCTCGTGCTCGATGCCGTGCGTGTGGGAGGACGACCTTGAGCCCAGAGTGACAGTGACACAGCCCCACAGACAGGCCGACATGTTGCTAAGCTGACTTTGCCCCGCTCTCCATTCGCTTTCCAAACGGTGTTTTGGCTACGTTCTGTGCTGCCAAAGAAGCCGAAAAAACGTGTCTGCGCCATCCCCTTTCCTGGCTGAAAAGGATCGAGTTTTAAACGGATGATACTTTGTGTCTGCCATGGGGAGAACCAGTCATCGACGGGAAACAACTTTTACGTTCATTCCGATACATCCGATTTGCCAAAGGGTAGGGTCTGAAATTAATGCAGGAGTTAGGCAGGCTTCGTAAAAGCGTAAAAGCGCTTCGTCACTCAAACTGCTGAGTTCACCGGCTCCACGCTAGTCACTCCCTTTCGCAAGGAGCTCGCAGATTTTCACAAGCCCCTGCCGCTGCCCTCCCCGCCTTCTGGCCCAGTAACGTTCACTTTAAAAGTAAATTTAAAAAGTTTTGTCGGACAGCGATTTCCAAGCCACAAGTCGTCGCCATAAATTTTCAATTTTTGCACTGTCACACGATCTCAGTTCGTTGTTGGCGTGGCCCTTCTCTCAGGAGGCTGCGTAATGAGCGGGCCGCGCGATTTGATAAGGTGTCGTCGTGGATGGCGCGGCCGGCCGGGTAATTTATGCGTAACGCGTTTGCGGGTCGGCGAGAAATAACACTAAACACAAAGGGAACGCTCGAGCAACAAAGGGGGCAGGCAGCAAGGGAAGCACGGCGACTTTGACTTTTCGTGGCGCCCCAGGTCAAAACCAAAGCCGCAAGGGCAGCAACTACGTCGTGCCCATCAACAAGGTGGGGCGCCCTTGGCGCTAATCTCTCCCCTGTGTATTTTCATTATCCTTATTATTTGTGAATGTTACGTGTTGGCCATAACTTAGCCGCTCTAACGATGCGTATACGTGATACGTACACACACTGTCAGCGGGAGGGGCTCGGTTTCGGTGTCGGTCTGGGCGGCCCCGAAGTGAGTTCTTTGGGTGCGGCTCGCAGCCGCGAATCGCCGCCTTTTTGAGGTAAATTCGCGGAAGGTCAAAACGCGATGCGCTCTGGACAAAGCATCCATAATTGTTTGCCCAGCAATTTCCGAAAGCTCTAAATTACTTGGCTGCATTCAGATAATTGCTTAGAGCCCCCTCCCTTGCAGCTCGGTTGCGTTCCATTTGCGAAATGAATTGCAAACATTTAAATATCCCGCCTGTAATATTAAACGCTGAATAGCTTGCCCGAAAATATTTCCAGCGAAAGTTTCTGCCGCAGGTGCATGCCTAGAACACTTCCAGCGAAATTAAACGCGACGGAAATGATAATAAAATTCCTAGCACAATAAATCCCTAAATTGGCAAACTTTCGCTGGCTTTCGGCCGGCGTTAAGGGGCTTTAATTGTGGGGCAAGGACAGTGGGCTGAGACCCGAGGCCACGGTTCGAAACGATTTGTTGGCTTCGTGTAAATATTAAAATAAACTGCCGCATTCTTCGGGGCATCAGTGCGCTGGGCTGGACTGGGCAGTTCGCATAAATTTCGCTTTAATTTACTTAGCACTCCACTAAGTCCCCCCAGCCCAGCCCCCGATCCCGTAGAAGCAGCCCCAATTAAATTCTGTGGGGGGGGGGGAAGGTAGTAATCTCGGGAGGGAAGGGTATGGGATTGGAGTGGAACGCACCTGGCTCGAGGGTGGTGGCCAGCAGCAGCGTCGGCAGGCAGAGCAGCAGGACGCGCAGTTCCATCAAGTGCAGGGGCCGCCGCAGACGCAGCAGCAGCCGTGGCGGCACCATTGGCATCCTGTCTCGCTACCGGGGCCGGTTTCCTCCTGATGCAGCAGCTCCTCCTCCTCCTCCTCCTCCTCCTTCCTTCGGCTACGGCCTACTGTCCACAGCCTGTGTCCTGGGTCGCGGAAGGGGCGGGCGACTGGCACATCGATGGGCGGGCGGCGCGTATTGTCTGACTGGCTTTTGTGGCTGCTTATTAGGGTTAATGGTTTTTTGAATGAACGCGCAGAATCCTTTCAGCTGCGGCAGCCACACAATGCCGGCATCTCCGGCACACATATGCCTCCTCGGGCAGGCGTTGCTGTGGGTGCGATGCGCCGCTGATAAATGATGCTGGTCCGATGTGCAGCGCTGCCTTTTTTGCCTCTTTTGCCTTTCTCGTCTTTTTTCCCTTTTTCCCTTTTTTGCTTCTTTTGCCTTTTTTGCCGTTTCCTTTTACCGTCGCTTGTCAATGCGTTGCCGTCTGTTGTCCTGCGAGCTACAATGCTCCACTGCTCCTCGCAAGCGTCTCAAATTTGCAGCTCGTCGCGCGCTCCTTTCTTTGGGGCTCCTGCTCTAGCGGCTGGGTGCGGGCGAAAGTTGCATGCTCTTCATCATTTTTCATGTCACTGCGTGTTAGCACATTAAGCCACGTCGGTATCTATCTTGTATTGTGTGGCTGGCAAAAAATTAACACTCGCCTTTTTATGAAATTACATTCAATTTGCTGTAGTGGCTGCTCTGCCCGCTCTGCCTTCTCCTCCTTCTGCGAGGAACAATGCCGGAGCGTAATGCCGAGATGATGGATCGTTTTCAGTGTAGTGTAGTGTCCTCGGAAGGTCTTTCCGCTTCCTGCCTCTTGCGATGTGAGCTGAAAGAAAGAGGGGTACGGAAAAGCATGAATATGAGATAGCTGGACAAATAACAAACTATTTTAAATAAGCATGGGCATGGAAAACTAATTGCCTGGCTCAATTAAAATTGCAGTGCCAATTCCTTTTTTCTAGATTTGGACTTCACTTACTTCCGACTGCTCCCTCCGAAGGAACGAGCGGCGGGGATTTCTGTTCATTTGCATATAGAATGAAATTTATTTATTGTTCAAGCAAATTTGGCACATTATTTATAGGTCAGCGACTGCAGGGAGTCCGTGGAGGTCAAGAGGGCAGGAGGGCAGGAGGGTCCGAGATTATGCAAAATGGCTGTCGCGGCCACCGCCCGAATGGCCAACAATTGGCCGGACAGGACAACGCGCAGCAGGACTCAGTCCAGGGTTTTCCATAAATTTGTATTTATTTGCTGGCACGCGTGAGTGAGTCTGAGGTTATTTAAATTTTTATGCTGAGACGCATAAAAAGCGAAGAGCACTGAAAACTTGGGCAAAGTTTTGCGCTCGTCATAATTTTTATCTGCGCGGATCTCTGCTCTAAGTCTGTTTTTTATTTTCCCTTACATTTTATAAGTTTTTTATGTTTATGCCGATGGATATTAATGCTGACACAGAGGCAGCTCTTCGATTGTTCGGTTTCACGGACAGAGTTTATTCAACTCGCTGCGCAAACAGCGCTAATGAATCCGAATTTCGCGAAGCGTTGTGCACATAAATTAAAATTGAAATTCGGCCGCAGAATTGCCAAAGCGTTCGCTCATTTTAATTACAGAACTATGTGGCTTTCCTTTCTGAGCTCGGCGATACTGAATTTCTGATTTGCGCTGCAGCCCGCAAGTACGCCATGGTATTTAATTAACGCCGCTGCCCTCATGGACAAACATTAGCAAATGTCATTCAGCCCGAATTTATGGCACACTCGTGTACAATTCATTTAAATTGATAATACCGGACGGGCTGGCTCGAGGGTGGCTGGCACGGCCACTAGTTATTTGCTGCCACTTTGCTTCCTTCGCTTTCCCATAGTCGCATAGTCGCATGGTCCCATAGTCGCATATCGCATATAGCATCGCAGCAAATGCAGCAGTTTAGAGTAATTCGGAGAGCAAATGTCATGCCAGAGGAATGCTTGTTTATGTATCTGTGTCCTCCGAGCGAGAGTGCTGTTCTAGACAACTATGCACTTAAATGCAGTCACGTACACTCACAGCGACGTACGTATTATTATCTTGACACAATGGTGCCATAAAACTTAAAGACCCCATAGCAGTTTTCCTTGCCTTGCCTTTGCCTTTGCCTTTGGCTTTGCCTTTCCTTTGCGTTTGCCATTGCCATTGCGAGGGCAAGCGCTGAAGGACATGGCATTTGCCTTCGCCTCCTTCGGCGCTCTGCCCCTGCTCTGCCTCTGCTGCTGCTGCTGCTGCTGCTGACCCTCTTCCTCCCCCATTTCATTCTCTTTCTCTTTATGTTTTTGTTCCTGTTTCTGCTTTTGCTTCTGTTTCTGTTTCTTTCCCCCCTGTGCGCTCCGTTCCTTCCACTCGCGCACTGCATATGCGCATTTGTGCATTTGTGTGCACTGCACCTCGCACTCACACTCCCAAAACGCCACCCTGCTTATGGGGCATTCTTTCTCTAGGTTATATGGAAATTGTAATAAGTTGCGAGCCCAAAAAGCTGATGTCATGAGGTTAGTTGCTGTGGCTCAAGTTTCAAGCGACAATCATGTGCTTCCCTTTGTGTTTTGCCTTGTTTTGTTTTTCTTGGCTGCTGACCTCATACTTCATTTTGCAGCTTTTGTTTAGCCTGTCATCTAACTTGGGCTTGGGCCCCAGCCGAAGCTCGGGTGTTTTATGTGACTGTGACTGTGACTGGACTGCACTGACTAAGGGGCCCAGTTTGTGTTTGTTGCATAATGCACTGCGTTATTGCCTTACTGTTATTGCTGCCATTATTCAGCCAGCATAAGTGGGCATTGCAAGGAGCGTGTTTATTGTGGACGGAAACTGCAAGTAGTATCAGTGTTTATTGGGTTTGGCCGATAACCGAAATCGAACTTGGGGCAAAAAAGTTACAAATTTGCATTAACACATTTGTCTTGCTGTTTTGTATTGTAAAGTTGACTTTACATCGTCAATAAGAATACACACACCGAAACAGCAAGAAAGCAAACTTTTCCATGCCGAAGCTAGTATTCCCTACCAGCTATGTAAGAATGGACGATAGTGACAAGACTTTAAGAAGAATAAAATAGTTCTTATAGCTTCAAGGGTATTTAAGTTCAACTTGCTGAAGTTTATTTCTTTTCTGACTTACATACTACCTGCAATAGGAGGAAGAATTTTGGGGATAGCTGGGGGATAACTCAGAGACTAGCTTGCGTAGAAACGAACGGACAGTTCGATCAGATCAGCTCATCCCTTCAACATTTGACTGGAGTTATCATACCCTCTGCTGGGGCATTCAAATTTTAGCTAGGCTACGGGGTCAGCAGCCCAAGCCAAAAAAAGTCTGTCTTCAGAACTCACGCCATTTTTCACACGACATTTGTCAAGTATGACTGCAGGGGATATAGCTTATTAAAGTGAACTTTTTCAGTGCGGACACACTGCTGCCGTTTTGGATTCCGTCCAGGTGAGGAGAAGGGTTTGTGTGCCCTCAAAAGTTTCAACCGCCAACTACTGTTTGAAAATTTGGCTTTAGATCCATTAAATGGCGGCCGCCCGCATTGGTTGGCTTTTTAATTAGCATTCGAAATTAACGCGATTAGCGCGGCAAGCGGGGAAATTAGATAATTATTACGGCAAGCTCTGGCCATGGCGACTAGATTGCATTTGTAACCGCCTACTAGGAAAACGTCGTACTGCGTCGGAGGGCGTGGGCAAAGGGCAAAGGGCAAAGCTATTTATGTCGGACTGCAATACAAATGCCATAAATGCGGCAGCAAGCCATAACAATGTCCATTCTGTGGCTGAATTGTTGGTGTGCGAGCGCTCGGCTTCCAGCACCCGCCCCTCCCACTCAAGCCCACAAATTCAAATGGAAATTACGCGTTACGCATTTTGATTGCACTTGAGTGGCTGCATAAAAATGAGCATTATATAAACTCCCCCCTGAAGAGCCCACCGGGTAGTGACTCTGCAATACCATCCATGCACTCGAATCAACCGCTTCTGGGGAGGGTGCGTGTGCATGCGTGGCCATTTTGCATCACTCGCGGACGGGTAATTGTTTTGCGCACGCTTCCGTTTCCGCTGCGTTGCACTTGAATGCCCTTAATTTGCGCTATTTTTATATACAGTCATCTCCGTCGTCCCTTGCACTCTCAATAATTGACCGATTATCCGGCCTGCGCCAAGAATCAGCATTAAGTCAATGCTTTTTTAAAGTTCTCTGATTAAGACGAGTCCTTCGTGCTGCAATTTTAAAACTTTAGATTTTACCTTTTGCATAATATGAATAATAAAACATAGTGAAAATTAAAATATTTTAATTTTGATTTATTTGGTTGTCAATAAATCAAAATATTATAGTAGATATGGGCATTCCAATGGAGAGGATGACTTGTTGAGGCCCTCGAATGTTGTAAGTATTTTTAAAGCTGCTTTTTAAAAAACAAACAAATCTTGCTACCATATTTCGAAGAACTTCAAAGATATATGGTTGTAGGTGTAGATTTCTGCATATCATAGTTGTTTGCTAAGTGAAATAAGGTCTGATATGAAGACAATCCTCGGAGTGCCGCTTTCATGCGAGAAAGTGGCAGGCTGAGTCAGAGCTCACCAACGCAGCGGGTGCAAGTTTATATGGCCAACTTGTTAGCTTGCCCGAGGGGAGCAGCAAATCCTTTCCCAGAACTAGTTGCCAACATTTAAAAGCGAAGGAAACTTGCTAGCTACGAAACTTTTTCAATTTAAGCCCGATGTGCCCACTGTACCGCTCCGCCCAAGCTGCATCCGCTGCGACGCCATAACTTAAAGTTTGGCGCTTGTTAATTTACCGCTGCAAAGTGCATTGGCAACATTTGAATTATTCCGAGCCATTGCGTGACTGCGAGGACAGTTTGTTGAGCTCGACTAGCCTCCTCCTTCGCCCCCCTTCCGCCTGCTCATTTAGCTTTAATTAAAACTGCCAGAGCAGCGACTAAGTTGTCGACAGCCCATTTAGCGGGTGCATTCTACGAGACGCTCGTAAGTATGCCACCAAATATTTAAGACCCCGTTCGCTGGGGCGGCACAGAAATCGTGGCGGGGGTAACAAAAATAAAACTATTCTCGGTGTTTATTTAAGTTTAGAAATTGTACAAATTTTCGTAAATTGTTTTGTGCTTTGCCACGGTTGTTACAGGCCAAAAGGACGAAAGTTTCCCAGCCATTGCCTAGGTATTGTTTGGATGTGTGTGTCACTACATTTGTGCCTTCGACCCCTCCCTCTCATCATCCCCATCCCCATCCCCATCCCCATCCCCATCCCCATCCCCATCCCCATCCCCATCCCCATCCCCATCCCCACCCCCATCCCCATCCCCATCCCCATCCCCATCCCCATCCCCATCCCCATCCCCATTCCCCAACCCCCAGCACAGGACCCTAACTTGTTCGCTCGGCATTTGCCGTTTTTTTTGCGACTGTGTCGTGACTGCAGCAAAGTTTTAGTTTGGCAATTTTGCTTTTCCGTTCGCTTTGTGGGTATTTTTCTTTTCATTTTTCAGCTTTCCTTTCCCGCCTTCCCGCTTCCCGCTTCCCGCCTTCCCACGCTCGTTGCTGAGTTTCGCTTTTTTGGTGGACATTTTTGTTTCGTTTTGTGCTTTGTTAGTTCCGTTTCCGCCCGACGCTCGCCCGGCGCTCGCCCACACCAGCCCTATCTTCCACTGCTCTATTTACGTGGCTGGGTCGTTCGTTTTTATTTCATGTGGTGTTGTCAACTTATTTCTACGTTCGGTGATTTATTTTCTAAACAATTAAAGAAAAACACAAAACAAGGGTGGAGCGGAGCGCCCTGCAGTGGGACTGTGCGCAGCTTTATGAATTTTGCAGCTGAATTATTTACAGGAAAACGCACGATAACGGTCTGCTGGCTTCAGGTGAGCGAGGGGGGCCGAAACTGAAACTAGATATTCAGGGCAACCCAAAGGGAAAAAACCCCTGTGACATTAGCCGAGCGGTTGGAAGGAGGAGGCGAAACGAGTTTTTCGCCATCGAAGCTATCGGTTCTTTGGGAGTCACACCTCTTTTAGGTTGAGCTACTGTCCCGTAACGGATGCATTCTGGTCCCATGCTTTCCGGCCGGCATTTCTGATGAATTTTAAAGCAGCCCTTGCCGCAGGATAACTAATAAAACGTGACTGCACTATTTTCTAGCAAAATTCATTTCCCTTTCTGGCCCTCCACGTGTGTCCCCTGTGCCAGTCAACTGGCACATAAATCTTGCCAGGTATTTCATTAAGTCAGCGTCGGGCGATGTCGCAGCGCATCGCTGCTCATAAATATGTGCAGACACCCCGCAGACACGCCCACCACCACCAACCGCCCACTGTGGCAACTACACACCACCTATAAAGTCGTGTAATCGTCTTCATAATTCGCGCCAAGACAACTCGACTGGCCCACCTGAACCACCTGAGCCACCTGAACCATCCAAGCCAGCCAAGCCAGCCAGCCGGCATAATGTTTAACGCTGCGCTGTGAACAATAAAGCGCAGCAGTGAGACTATTACACACAGACTCACACACGCGGTCCTGGGGGAGTGCCGCCAGCAGAAGTTTCCCTCGCTACTTCAGGAAAACTACTGAAATTATGCGCATTTATCAAAGCAGCAGCGGCAAAGAAAACTTGTACGAGCGAGCGAACGCACACAGAACTACAAGAGCAATTACATGAACGCCACGGTACATGGCGAAAAGTGCATGTAATTTTGTGTCAGAAATTATAAACTCGACGCACACACGTGGAGCATAAATTCACACAGATCGCACAAAGAAAAGGCGCCTCGGTGGAGCCGTGGAGTTATCTGCTGACAGGACTTGGAAAAAAGATTAAGCTGCAACTACCACGCCCCGAACCGCGACGGGTGCAGTGTTGAAGGCTTCTTGACCCGATCTGCACGCTTCTGTTCGTTAGAAAATTATACCATTGTAGGAGAAAGGACCATACCACTCAACCCGTCTGTCACGTCACTTTAATACATGTTAGACCTTAGCCGTTCTACTTAGTGGATCTGTTTTGGTCAAATCTATCGGTAGACAACAAATCGGTAATGGGTATCTAATAGTCGGGAAACTCGACTGTAGCGCTTTTTTTTTTTTTTTAATATTCCGATTTAGTAGTCCTATGTTTTTTAGGTTAAAGCCGTAATTCAAAAATAATAAACCATGACTAAATTTTGAAAAATTATAGAATAAAATAAAACACAGCAAAGTTATGATTTTTTTCATTTTTTTTGTTCCTATAGGATATAGTCGTCGGAACCAGTTCGCTCCGACTTATATAGTACCTGCAATAGGAAGACAACTTCTGGGAAAGTTTCATACAGATAGAGAGACTAGTCAAAATCTGGCTTTCTATTTTTTAAGGATATTGCTTTATGGAACTCAAAGACAAATTCACCTTTAAAATCTTAACAATTGTTGTTGCTGTTGTCGTCCGAAAAATAATGCTTTTTCCTATTTTTAAGAAAGTTCTTTCTTAAAAGTTAACATTCAGAAAGGATTTCAATCTTTAACTCAAATTTTTTCTTGAATAAAGAAATTGTTGTCGTTGATTCAAAGGCTGGCCTCATCAAAGACGAGATTTCTACATTTTTAGAATTTTTTTTCAATGAGTGTAATAGGGTAACAAGGTAAGATATTCGTAAGGAATGCATTTTCTAAAATAAATTAAAGTTTTGACTTGTATAAATAAATTGGCTTTCATTTTAGGACATGATAAAGAGTGCCACAACTTTTTAAAATTGCAAAAAAATTTAGATTTTAACAAAAATAATGTTTGCTTCAATACTGCTTAAACCGAAATTTCAACACACAGATGACTGTAGATCAATATAAATTAAAATTGATTCCATTGAAGACTGGAAAAATTGCATCAAAATCAGATTTTTTAAGGCGGGGACTTTTTTTTGTATAATGCGGTGGTGTATTCAGAGTGTTTGTCTGCAAGAAAAAAAGAAATTATGTCACTCTAATTATATGAGCTGCATACATAATTAACAATGTCGTATTCGTATTTCTAGCTGTACGGCGGAACTTTCACTTGATGGAACATAGGTTTATTTTCAAATATGGAAAATATTCGAGCTTGCTAAATATTAAAAACGGTTTAACAAATCTTAAGAAACGTACCAATTTAAAAGTAAATATTTTCCGGCTATCTCAAAGTCATTGTTTCTCAAATTTTAATTTTAGCAGAGGGATGTTCGATTTCTGGAACACTGTATTGTTTTTGTTTTGAACCCGAAAACGAAATACAACATTTTTTTCAATAGTTATGTGTGTCTGTAACTAATAATATCTACATCCAGAAACCATAAGATATTCAAAACTAAGTATGCATTACTGTTTATTTTGTTTATTTGTTAGGCAATACCCATAAATAAAAAGTCTGTGGCACTATAATTTTTTAGGTAGTAATCGTCATAGTGCCTACATATATTTCATCGCTGAAAATGTTTTATACATTTCATTTGAAAAATATCTTTAGCTAGACTGTTTTGGTTCACTTTGTGTGTGCTTAAACTAAAGTTTGTTATTCTTGGCTACCACGTCCTTGTCCATCAAATAGCTGGGTTGTCTGTTTTACATTCTAGCCGGCCAGCTTTGCCTTATAAACCACAAAGCCTGAAGTTAAGGGTTATCTAGTTGGGTGGCCCATAGTCCATCATCTAGGGCTGGAACTCTAAGCCTCGTTTCCATTTCGCACAGTATCCTCCGCCCCCGTAATCTTGGTCCATGTTTTATGCAAATTGTCGCCTTACAATATTTCATAAGTGCATGAAATTAATTTCTCCCGCAAGCCCTGCCGCATGCATAACTGACTAAGTTTTGGTGTGGGTATATGTACATATATGTAAGGGTGTGCACACGTATGCCCTTTGATTGATTGTTCTCACTTTGCGGTAAAAGCCTGGGGCTACGTTTTTCGGCCCCGCTCCCCGCCAGAACTAGAAGGAGCGTGAGAAATGCATTTGAATTTACAATGTGTCAGGCCAAGCACCATTAATATGCCTTTCTGCGGGGCTGTGGATGTGTGCGGGTGGGCGTGGCAAAGGGAGGCCCGGTCTCGATGCCTTTGTGCCAACTAACGGCCGCCCGACATTTATGATGGCCGGGCCGAAACTTTGGCAGTGCATAAATATTTCCTACAGCCGACACCTCCAGGCCAGATAATAACGGCTTGAATTTACGATAAATGCTTTCCAGCCCGAAATTCTTTCTTTCATGCTGTCTTTATTTCGGCTGCGGTCTGTTTGCGCCGGCGGACTGTTTTCAAGGACAGCACGCGGGCCTCATAATGCGAACCGGTTGCCATTAAAAAGGGTCCATGTCCATCCCAGGGTGTGGACCAGGACCCGGCCGACACAAAGGTTGTCCGGCCGCAAATGCTTCTCCTTCGCTTTCGATTAAGCGACGGAAGTCCGCGGCTCTGCCGTTGTCCGTTGTCCGTGGTCCGTTGTCCGTTGCCCTAGAGCCCGTCCCGGGCCATTGCGCGGTGGACATCATTGCCGCCATTAAGCTCTAATGACCGTAATAAATAATAATTTATTTTACCTGCAGGCCACCCAGTACCCCATCGCACCTACTCCGCTCCCAACCAGGCCACGCATGTGGATTTGAATTTGATGGCTGTTTGGGTGTTTTGCGTGTTGGGTGGCCAAGGATCCTTCGCTCCGGCGCCACTAAAACAAACGGTCTTTGTTGCATACGCAATATTAATTGTTTTCTTGGCGCGCCGGATTCTTCTGGCAGGGATTTAAGTGGCACTTTATAGCCGTTGCCTGTCAGGACCGATGGCCTGAACACAATTGGCCGAATCCGTTTGCGGTCCAAGCCTGCCTCGGTTCACCCAGGGCTTCCTGCTGGCTGAACGGGTATTTGAAGCACACAAAAGTTTCGGGTCGGCCCAATGCATGCTTATTAAAAGGAGTGTCATTAGAGAGGACGGGAAATTGGCTAGACCACCCGAACGCGGTCGGTATTGGGCGCTGGGGCAGGTGCCTTGTGAAATGGTTCGCCTGACTTAGCCCGGCTCCGACGTTTTCGACCTGCCGTCTCGCAAATTAAATTTGATGGCCTTCAACGCGGGGTCAAATTATTTAATGAGCCGTGTTATCGGCCCGGACACTTAGTTGCTCGTGCCAATCAATAAATGCGGCCCGTCAAATGGTGTGGCTAATAAATGTCGCCAGCTGGAAGGAAAGCCAGAGTTTAATTAATTTTTAAATGCTCAAAATGCGCGACCACTACACACTTTGGTCCCAACGACTGATTGTTCAGCACAATATTTTCTTCCTTTTTATTCTAAAAGTATATTATTTCAATAAAAATAATCGACAACTCTTAGTTGAATTTTTACGACAGCTGCAAAGTTCATTGATCCGATCAGCTTCCTGTTCACAGAGAAGAGTGAAAACTTAAGAACAAGTTTAAGCTTCCGGCTTTTCCTTGCTTCTGTACAAAATAACACAAGAAAGGTATGTTGAATTTAAAAGTTTAAATTGAATTAAGGATACATGTCACCTGTTTTTTTTTCCTTGAAGCAGTAAAAGTTAAACCAAAGTGCTCGAGTTTTTAGACGTAAATCTAAATCTCTGTCGTCTTCCTTTTTAAAGTAAATCTGTAGAAATAAGATTTAAATAAAAATAAAAAAATTTCAAATGTTTTTATCCCATTTTTGAGTCATCACAAGAAAAATTTGCCGCTCAAACAGTTCTTGAGTGTCACCTATGTGGGGTAACCTAACTATCTTATACCAAACTGCAGGACTCACGGATCACTTCTAGTTGGGACCACAGTGCACTGGACGAAGGACGGCTTCATCCAAGTCGTGCGGAGCCGTTCCAATCGCAAATCGAATGGTATAGCCTGATGTTGGCACAGCTGAGATGTAGCTGGAAATAAAATCAATAGACGACAACGTACCGACAATGGCAGCATATGCTGCAGCGGGGCACAATAAACATGGGCGTGAAAACCACAAAATTTTATGCAAACTCATAAAATGATTTTTACAGCTAAGCAACGAACAAAAAATAAGACCCATTGTGGCGGGGCTGCCGCCAGGCATAGACAACCAAAGCCGTCCATAGATGGCCACATAAAACTCCAAACAAAAAGTGCAGTAAAACATGGGGCCCAAACGTGTTTGGTTTTGGGTTTTGTACGGCTCGGGGCGCTAAAGCCGCTCCAGCGTCAATATTTTTCGTGGGGCGACTTCGCCGAGTACGCCAACAACCGCAAAACACCCAACGGATTTTTATACACAATGGTTTGTTTGCGAACGTATTGCAAAATCCGGTCGGAGGGGGACCGGAATTGGCACAAAATATGTAGGCCAAATCAGTGGCAACCCATATAAACTGCAAGCAATGGAAAAGTTGGGTCTCGAGCGCCGACCAGCATGCCTCCAGTAATGGAAATCGAATCGGGCGACCACGCCCGCCCCGAAATCTCAGCCTGGCCAGCTTTTAGGCTGACCTCAGAGGATTTGGCGCATTAGTTGGACAGTCATGACTATTGAACTAAAAGCCAGGCCTCGGATTTGGCAGGCCAGCGGCCAACTGTTCCCCAGCGACACAAAATTGACAATTTTATGACAGGCATTTCCTGAGCACTTCTCTGCGTGTGCAGGGCCAGTGCCGTGCCAAAGAAGTCCGAAGTCGACGCTTGCCCTTGCACGCAGCTGATCTGCATCAGCCGGAATGCAGGCAAGTTGGCTGTGTGCAGGGGGCTGGGGGCGTGTGCCATCCCACTCGCAGTGCCGGCCGTGCTGCCAAATGGCCCAGGACTCTCCAGGTCGCTCGGCAAACAAAGGACGTCAAAGCCGAATGGGGGTGCATGTCAAACACAGCTGGCACATAGGGTTTGGTATGATTTTGCGACAGCCACGCCCACTTGCCGTCAGATGCTGCCTCTCGCTGGAGATGTCATTAAATTTTCGGCTCAAGTGTTTATGCACAACTTCAAAGCTAAGCGAAAACAATGCGAAAGAAGTGCAAAATATTTACATATTATTGATTGGCTGGCAAGGAGCTCAGCTCTGTGTGTGAGCGAAATGTTTAAGCCATAGCCAGAAGGGCGGAAATATTGCGTATACGACGCGTGCAACGCAATTCCCCTGGTGGCCATAAGTTCGGAATGGAAAAGGCAGCCATCCAGCGGTTAGGGGAGCGGTGCAGGGAGGAGCACACATGTGGGCACGAGGCAGGGGGAAATTAAGCAAATCCCAGCTAAGCAATTCCTACGAACATGCAAGCATTTATGAGCATAGGGGAGATGTGGGGTTCATTAAACTTGTGCTTGGCATGTTCTAGTTCCTTGTCCCCGCCTCGCATCGTTCCACAGCTCGTGCCAGCACACAAAGATTCCGATTACCCTCACCTGCATCCTTTCGAGCTGCTCGCCTTCTGGCAAGTCGGAATCGGTGCTAGATTCCCGCCCGCGATGGCGGGCACTCTCATGCTCTGGAAATTTAAAATTATTGGCAATAATCGCACGCTCCGCGCAAGTGGAGTTGTGTACATGTAATTGGCAGGCTGATAGACCGCCTTCAGCGGCTGGCAGCTGTGAACCCCTGCTCGCGTTCATCCACAACGTCATTACAAATGCAACATGGCCAAGTTGAGTTGAGCTTAGCCGCGAGGGGGATTTGCGGGAGGGCAGCCAAAAACAGGGCAGAATTATTATGTTTCTGCTCGTCACTGCCGCAACATTATTCTCTTCAGTTAATTGCGACTGGGATCTGAGCCTGAGTAGAGACGAGCACAGCACTAAAGGGAAGCGGAGCGCTGAACTGGGGACAGCACAAAGAAAGAGTTTCATTTAAAAAATAATGAGTTTTCCGGCTTGCACGCCAGCGAACAGCGAATAGCGAACAGGGAACAGCGAACAGGGAAGAGCGAACGGGCGCGAGGGGAACGGGCCTTGGACTGGGATAAAGTCAAGTCACACTACGTCCTCAGAGCAAAAAATTAACTTTGCCCTTAATTATAAAGCTGACAAGCGGCGGCGGGCGACAGTGGAAGCCGGCCAAAAACTCCCGAATCAAGTCAAGTCAGGCTAATGGGAGATGGATTCCAGAGGCCAGGAGGCACTCCCCCTCCCGGCGGCAGTCCTTGAGGGCTGGAGTCAGCTCCGGGGCCCGAATCTAGATAAAGCTCGGGTCAACGACAACCACAGCTTCGAGCAAGATCCCTATTTCTCTGGGCATTGAATATTTTAATTAATTACCAGACGCCATTGCGAGTCTTAAGCAAAATGAAAACAAACCGGGCGCAGAAGCGTATAATTATTCAAATGCAAATGCAAATGAAAGTGAGAGTGAGAGTGAGAATGAGAGTGAGAGTACTTCCCCATTTAATTCCCCTTGAACTTGTCGTAAATAATAGCAGATAACGCTGGATGTGGCAGTGGAAATCGTGAAATATTTCTGACTCTAAAAAGTGACGTCCAGCTATCAAAGCGAAGCACACCAGAGCCATGCCATGCCGAAATCATCACTACTCGATTTGGTTTGTCTTTCAGCAGGATTTGGGCAGGCTTTTGAGGGTGAAGTCTTGTTTAGAGGCACGTTGAAATGGAAATGCCTTTTCGGTATTATCTCCGCCAGTTTTTATGATCTTTTAAATGTAATTGCCCCACATTATGCAGATGTGTGCCGAATATGTATGCTTTGCTGGATATTTGCTTCCCATAAATACTGGCGGGGTAATAAATGAATTGCCATTTTATTTGCAGTGTGAGATTGTTTCCCTGCCAACGCGCATTTGGCATTTGGCATGTGCATGTGAATGAGACTCAGTATGTGTATGCGAATGTGTTTGAGTAAGCATTTGTAAAATTTATCTTTTGTGCATCGTAAATCTTGCTGCCTTTTCAGCATTTTCGAAAAATTTATTTCCTTATTAAAACTTTTCCCCTTTTATTTGATTTAATTCGGATTCGGCCCAGACCTTCGGCGTGTGCTAGGTAAACGCAAACTTAAACGTAAGCCACACAAAATGTGATCTATGAAACGACTGTTTGGCTGTTATTTGTGCGGTTCAAGGCGGCAGGGGCGCGTCGTGCTCCAGGGCGAAATACACCCTTTGCCCAAAGTCAAATAGTTTTCGAAAAGAATTCAACTTTATCGTGCGTTTCCTGGGAAATTAACATGCTGCCTCCCCTCGTATCGCTGTGGATCCTAACAAGCTCACCCATCCCCACCGCTCTGTGGCTGTAAAAAATACCATCTGTTTGCCTGAGCTGGCCTTTGTGTGTGCGTTCGGCTCAGCACTAAACTTTTATTTTAGATTAAGTCAATTTGCCCAACAGGGCGCCCACACTTGGGCCCACCCCGCGTTCCCACACATGTCGGTGTGCGGATGTGGGACTGGGAAAGTATTTTTCATTTGCTTGGCTGCCCTTTTTATTAACAACAAGTTCGCTTTCGAGCCTAACCAAACTATGCACGTAAGCGGGGCTCCGATCACAGCTCCCTCGTTAGCTTCCTGCGTGTAGATTGTCTGTTTTCGTTTGGTTTCGTTTGGTTTCGTTTCGTTTCGTTTTGAGTTTGAGTTTGGCCCATTATTGCGTATACGCAGCGTGGTCTCCACGGTGTAATCGACAAAGTTAAATTTCGCACTTTGGCCGGAAACTTCTCGGCCCAGGCCCAGGCACAGGGCTGATTTTCGATTCACTCGCTCGGCCCCATATTATCGTTGCAATGCGCCAGAGACTCGTTCCGGGCAGCGGGTTTAAAGCACGCCATAAATTATGTCGGAGGCTGTCCGTACAGTGCGCACTCACACACACTCACTCCGGAAGAGGGCAGCCCTTTTCGCTGCCTGATTGCTTGATTTATCCACTGTCTTTAGGCTAAAGACTTTATTGGAAAAGTTTGATTGGAGTTCCCACTACTCGGGCTGTCGCTCCAGAGCCGTGGCAACGACTGCCTTTGCGGTGTTTCTGATTGCTTTATTTCGCGAAAGGAGCTACTGGGAGTGGGATTGGGAGATGTGAGTGGGCGGTCGCAGTGTGTCGTGATTGACGTCCGCTCGCTGGGCCCATAAATCATACATGCACACGCCAATAAGGCACATTTTGAAGTGTTTAAACATTAATGGGTTTCCGCACAGCCGTAGTCAATCAATACATAATAAACGTTCTGGAAAAGTTGTCATTAAATATGTATTGGCGTGCACAGCATGAATCCCCCGAGATGAACGGAATCTGGCTGTTGGCGGAATCGGTCCCGCAGACGCCAAAAAAAAACAGCCAAAACGACATCGAAATTTTGTCATCATAAATTGTAAAATTAAATATGTAGAAACGCTAGAATGAAGCCTCGAAAAACGCGGTAAAATCATTACCACCGACCAAGCGCAGACCTCTGACAGGATCAAAACCCAATGAAGTATTTCATTCACTTGAACTGCCTCAAATGTAATGGCCGTTCGCACAAAAAATTCACTTTATGCCAGACCAAAGCTGAAGTAAAAGTTAAGTCCGGGCCTTCGTGCATTTAACACAGTAAAAGTAAAAATTGGTTTATTAAAACCAGTGCTTTCAAGCGGCGAAATCGAAATCGCAATAAATTAAGTACAACATAAAGGGTCGCGTCCTGGTCGAATGCTTCTTGCACTCTGGGACCAACATTGTTAAATTTATTATCTTGCTCATAAATCAAGTTTAATTGTGGCCACCCAGCTCCCACTGGCCCGCCCCTTACTAAAAAGTACATAAAAATGTTAATTACCTGCCGGTTGTTTTGAAAATCGCAGCCCGTGAGAAGGTGTCTTATTTACAGCGCCGAATCCAGTTGGCAGCTGGCGGGCGAACTCAATCCCTATTATCAACGCGTCTGGCATACATCTGCAATTGAATATTTCATATGGCCTACTCCGCCCCTCACCCCTCACACTCGGCCCCCCTCAAGGTCACAGGCACGTGGGCCTGGCGTTTCGGCTTTCTCTGCGGTTATCCTACGGAGCGAGGGACTCGCAGAATCGCTAAGGGCTTGTTAAGGCTTCGACTTTGTCTTGGCCCTGTTTGTTTATGACCTTTTGTTGCTAATGATTTCCGGCTCACCCACGTGTGTTTGCGGTCTCACAAGAGTGCGGAGCAGATTTCAGCCTCGGCCGTGGGGTTTCTATACGAGATTTGCAAATTGTCTTTTATAATATTTAATACGCCACGTTCCCGGCTGCTTGTAATCACAGAGTATTTACGGCCCTACCCAGAAACCAATTTCCTGGTAAATTCAACCATTTCTACAGTTAAAACGGTTTGACGCACAATTGTGGACTGAACTTATTGTTGCGTATATATTTTAATACGTACTAATCTTCTTACAATAAATTGAGTTATAACTGCCAATGACACTTTTACTGGGATAAACTTAAAAAAAAACGTACCAAATATTAGTGAATGTTAAAATAAAGTTAAAAGTTAACAAGCAAATAAGGAAGAAACCCATCTGGTCAAGTTAAAAAATGTATATAAGATATTCGGAACATCTAACTTTATCAAGAATTAATTTTAAAAACCAGAAAGGAAGCTAAAATGAAATGCGTATGTATTAAAATACATTAAATCTATGATGGTTTTCAGCTCAATTATTCGAACGTTCCTATAGCGGCTATATGATATCGATTCCGATTTGAATAAAATTAAAAGCGAAATTAATTATCTATATAAGTAATGCGGTATTTTTCTGGGAACTTGCTCCCACTGCATTTACAAAAAGTTTAAGTAGGATTAAGGTAGGCTTAAAAGTTACAAAATAGCGAAGCATTAAATGAAAATTCCATTTTCAAAGTGGATGTAAATGTGAATTCGTTTCAATTGGCTTTGTAAATCAGAATCAAATAGAATAAATTACGAATTTAGATTCGTTTTATTGATATTTCCTTCTTTTTTTTCGGTGCACACAATCGATGTTTTACCAACCCCAGTAAGTAGTGGGTATCGTATAGTCGATTAGTGGGACATTGCGGTTTTCTTGTTAATGCTTAATGTGTTTAGGAAGGTGAGAATGGCTGTCGTTCTGGCATTAACACCTACAGGATCTTTTAAATGGCAGGAAGCCATTGGAATGTGCGCACTTAGCACTATCTCTGCTAAATGTTTCCCGAAGAGGTTTTAATATGCAATTAATGTGGTCTGCAGTCTCTAATGACACGAAAACGACAGGAGGGCATTTTTTTTGTTTTAATAAATAGTCGGAGGACACATAAATCATACCCCGCCGTCCTCATGGGAAATGCAAATAAATCATCGCAAAAGTCGGCTCCAAGGAAAAGTCCAGGGGCACGCCCAAAAGCCTTCCATAGGGTCTCAGCTCAGTTCTCTTGGAGTGGCTCTGTTCCTGATTGAAGCCCCTCGAAGTAGTTGGCGCCTGCTTTGCTCGCCGCTGCCAGAAGCTGACATCTTCGCACATGGGATGGTAGGCATTAATGCCAACCACGCCAGCGCCACAAGATTTATCGCAGATCCCCTCAGCTCCCCCGCTGGGTGGACAAAGTTGTGACGGCCACATCTGCTGCCCAGAACCTATCAATACCAAATTGCAGTCGCTTAAAATATGCTTAAAGTTGCCGAACAACAAGGGGAGCCAAGTATTTGACAGCTTGATTATGCGCAAGCCCTCGCCTGCAAACCGATTCCGAGGGAATTAGGGTTCCTGGGCTGACCAGAACATCGGCTAATGTCCACTCATTAGGCGCCAGTTCCTTTTTTAAGCTCGCTCTTCGGGTCTCATGCCTGCCGCTTTTGTTTTTTTTTTTTTTAACAAATTTTAAAACAAAAACATAGCTTTGCGGCACCAGAAGGATCGCGAGCCAGCGCCGAGTGTGCAGCCATGCGTATAATTAATCTGTTGGCATTAATTGCGGCAAGGGCTGCAAAACCGCATTGCCAGCAGTAACACAACTGAACTGGGGACTCAGCAGGAAAGTCAGGAAAAGTCTGGAAAAGTCTGGAAAAGCCCGGAATTATTTTAACGCTCAGCCGGCGAGATAAACTAAAGCGGACACTTTTCTGCGCTTAAATGTCATTCGAAGGCAGTCAGGCGTGGCAGGCAAATATAATTCAGCCGCCTACCAGCGGCGAAGTGGGTCAGGGCAGGGTGCCGCAGGGGCTCACTCTTCGGTGGCAGTCGATTGGGCCAACCGAATGCGCTTTAAAGCCGTTCAAACTGGTCGGGGAGCGGTAGAGCGGACGAGCGGACGAGTGGACGAGTGGACGAGCGGACGCTCCCTATCTGGACGAGTGGCGCCCGCCGGTCCATCCTGCTGGCGTAATTAATTGCTGACCAAGTTGGGCTCACGCCAACACATTCCCACCTGGCCGGGCTCAAGGAGTGCACAATTTATAAAAGTCAACACTTGAACACGTCCCAGCCTTTCAGCTCGAGCTCGAGCCAGGTCACTTCATTTTATTATCAAGCGTATTTCTGCACGTAATTGTTTTGACGTCACTTTGCAAATTGTCCTTTTGGCCGTTGCCGTTGCCGTTGCCGTTACCGTTGCCGTTCGGGTGCTGTTTTTCCGATGTGACCTGTGACCTGTGACCTCAGCCGACGTTATCGGGTTGTGTTCAACTAGTTCATTAGCCAAAAGCATCGCAATTAATTTCCCTGTGCACGATATGGATTTGGGTGGAGTACGCGTAATGCGGCCAGCAGTTATTCTCGGCCACAAATCGATGGAGCCATCGATTTACTTACCAGCCAATCAATGCGGCCTGTCTGTCTGTCTTTGACTACCTGCAAAGAAAACAAACACCAAAGTCAGTGAGTGGGTACATACATAAGTGAGTGGGCGATGAGCTCAGGCCAACTTGAGCGTTGTTCAAGGACTATTCGGTTCAAAGTGCAGCATCGGCCGCCAAATGCGAGCTAATAGCTTCATGTTTTCATCGACTGTTGTGTCTGCCAGCTGAGCTGCAACTCAAACCCCAGCGACCCGAAAGCCCAGAGACGGATGTGTGGGTGCTCCATGGCCATGATGCCCACAGACACACATTCCAGCTCCGCTGATTGCCGCCTGCTGAGTCAGGCCTGTCAGCCTCGGCGTCAGCAATTTGCGTGCTGTTGACATTAGCGGCATCGGGATGGGACTGCGATTGCGATTGTGATTGCGACTCCGAGTCGCGACCTCATCCAGAATGGGAATCGCAGCCTTTTGTCGGGCTTAAGTGCAATCAATGCCTAAGTCCTAAGCCGGACGGACGGACGCGACTTCGACAGCGTCGTCATCGTTGTCATCGTCGTCATGGGGGCACAAAGTCCATGGGAACCGATGCCGCCTCATCGGACCACGGAAATCCTCTAATCTGCGTATCAACAGGCACAACTCGCTTGCTCGCATATCAGAGGCATTCCCGCGAGGCGGTTTCAATTCCAATTGGAACCGTTCTGGGGAAAATAAAATAAATTCATTATGCTCGCTTCGGCAGACCTACGCAGGACGGGACTGGGGAACCTAAGGCAACAAGGCTTTGGGCAAATAATTAAAAAAGGACACGCTGGTCCAATCCGAAAAAGTAATTATTTGACTCCGGCCCCCTCTACCCATCTCTGTTGGCGGCTGGGGCAGAAAAGTTTTCCAGCGAATTAAAATTAATGAAAATAAATTTCGTGAATTGTTTGCAACCCCTTTTTGGGGCGGGCCTGTGAAGTTGACTCTTGAAAATGATTTGAGTGTAATAAAGCAAAGCAAGGCAAAGCAAAGCAAAGCAAAGCAAGAAGGAGCCAAGTGAAAGGACGAAGGGTCCTGGGGCCACCAGGCCGACCCATCATAGCCGTCATTCCTGCGAGCGACCCACGGGACCACGGCACATAAAAGCACTTAAGATATTTAGTTCTTGTTCCCAATCTTGTATTTGAGGTCATTCCGGGGGTCGCAGCCACCTTTTCCCTCGTCCGGTTCAGTTCCTTTGTTCGGCCGATCAGAAATCTCGCAAATGCCTTTGACTTTGCGATGGGCTGCGGCTTTGCGAGCGAGCGATGGTCTGCCTTCTGCTTTCCCGAACGGGGACATGGGCACACAGCTCCCCCGTCGTATGCTAATCTCCGAGTCGATTTGGGATTTGGGATAATTAAATATTCGATTAGCGAGAGTGTCGGGACGGGCGAACGCACTGACAAATTAAAATCCATTAATATGATCTCGCGCGCGCTTTTTATTATGCAGGCGTAGCTGGCGGTTTGCCTGGTTAACAGGGACACACTGGGGTTGCGGTACCAGTACTGACCATATCGCTGCCACCTATTGCCTGTCCCTCGACCGCTCCGCTTTTCTCGCGCTTCGTGTTGCATACACTTTTAATGCGGCCACGGGCAAATGCGCGCTGCCATTTGTTTATTTAATTAAGCTCATTAAGGGGCGGCCACTTTGAGCTACAGCTCTTTGCCGGGCTTAGGACGTCCATATGCTGCCAGCTCAGCTCAGCTCAGCTCAGCACAGCCCAGACCAGCCCACCCACACACATGCATAATTAATGGGCGGCTTGGCGGCTTCATCTGATTATGAGCATATTGAGCTTTGTTTTGGCCATATTGTGCTCGAAACTGGAGACCCGGACGCCTTTGGCATTGCTTTTGCAAACATTGTGTGTTATCCCTTTTAAGCCGCCTCGACTGACATTTAAAACGCCTAATTAGCCGCGGGCCCGCCCCTCGCCCCACGCCCCTCGCCCCTTGCCAGCTGATCCTAATGAAATTATTGAAGCGTGTCTGTCATGCATCCGAGAACCCATGTACGGCCGGCCATTCATCCGCCCGGCATCCTCACTCTGGGCATGGAATGACCGCTTATTATAGCCAGCTGCAGACAAATTTAATTTATTCAAAATGAGGCACACTGTGAGGCAGCTCGTGTGTCCTTGCCGAAACTTTGAGTGGTCAAACGGCTGGGTCCTTAATGTCCCCAATTCCGGCAAGCCCCTCCCCCTCCCTGCGGCCCGAGTGCGCCCGTATCCATGGCCATTTTCATGCATGAGCACACCTTGGAGTAGAGTGTTATTTAAAAAGGAGCAGCATATCCTTGACCACTGAAAGTGGCCCAGCGCACGGGCAATTTCATTTGAATTGTGAACGATCCCCTTTTTATGCCAGTGATTATTTTATTTTTATTTATGCGGCCCGCAAGAGGTCAGCAGATATGCTGGGGGGCCATAAATAAGTGCACTTCCTGCTCGGGCAGCGCTCCCTAATCCCTCCAAGGTTATTGAACTTTACGAGCTCGGACTTCCCACCCAGGATGAGCAGCGGTGTAAGCCAAGGAGCAGACCCTCGGCGATTTATGTGCCTATGTGTGACTGACAAGTTTATGCTTTCATTATTCCCGCCCTCATAAATTTGCACCATTTCGGGCAGATTTAAAAATGAGTGCCACCGAACTGCGATATAAATTCCAGTCCGTACCCCTACTGAGTTATGAGCTCACGGCTCTCGTGGCTGGCTTATTGAAATGTGAAATGTGAAATGTGAGGCAAATGAAGCCCGAGACCGACCGACCCGGATCGGTCTATTTATAAACCTGATTTCCATCCCGGCTCCATGTGGGTGCGCCAAGCTAGCGTGAGGGTCCTTTGAAATTTGGCCGTAATGGCATTATGCACACTCGGCTGCACTGCGGCACATAGCTCGATTTCCACTATTCGACTATCTGCAGATGCCCCGCTCCGCTGCTGTTTATTTTTGGGAATTCAAACAATGCCCGATGCTGGCCAGTGTTCCAAGTTTTAAATCAATTAATGTGTATGCTTTCTGGGGCTCCTGGGATGCTGTTCGAACCGGAGTGGGGCCACGTCCTTGAGTTGCGCTTTAAGCTTTCTGTTTACATAAACAGCCAGACAGCCGGAAAAACCCCGTGCCGAGCAAAGTGAAATGCCACTTTTTTTCCCAGGCACACTCCGGGCCACTCTGCTTTACTTTGCCGTACTTTACGTACCCGACTTGGCTACGTACCCGCAAAAAGCCTTTCAGCGTCGGGCCTTTAAAGCGGCGGAATCGAATTTGCCAGCTTGTTGTTTTAGCGCTTCCTTCCATTGCACTCCGCCAGCAATTATCGCTGCTCCTACTGAATGCCGAATGCCGAATGCCGAATGCTGGATGCTGGATGGTGGATGCTCGGAGCTGCTCTGCTGCACTGCGCATTGTGCCGGAATGACCAATTTTTGAGATTTTCAATTCAGTTAACGGCGAGAGTGGCGAACGGCGACCGGTGAACGGGCGGTTGACCCGTCCTGATTGCTTGTATTTTCGGACCAGCCGAGCAGCTGCGGGCCGCCTCTACCCAATCTCAGCCATCTCCTGGTGCGGATCCGCCTTTCCTTGGGGCCCGGCCCCATTAGCTCGCAAATTTATCTACTTGCACTTGACAGGTGGCCAGCGGCTGGCGGCTTGGTTTAGTTGGGGCGGACGGCTGGCACATTAAATTGGTCCGCCACTGGACGTGGCAGCTGGACCGGCACACGGACATCGGACTGTGGAAATCGGACACTGGACACTGGACACTGCACACTGGACACTGGATGCTCACGGCAATTGTGGTGCTGTGTGGTCTGCTAAGTGCTTGCTGCCAAATTGGCTTAGATTCAATAAGTTAATGGCGGCCCCGACTGACAGCTGAAAGCTGTCGACACAGCTCGTCGCCCAGAACTTCGTTTTGCATGAGGCAAGTGTTTATTTTCGGCCGCTGCCATCAGCCCTGATTACATTAGGCATTAAAAACAGGGGCGGCCAGTGCTCGGCGGTCAGCCTGGGCAGCTCCTTGACCGGCACTGGGCACCCCGCTCATGCCGCAGGGCAAACAAAAAATCACGAAAACGGTTTCACTTCATTTGCCACAATCGCCAGCCAATAAAATCGACTTCCAGAGCCATTTGTGGCTGTCAGCTCACAACTTGCGATTGACAAACGATGTGCGCCAGTAACCCCCATCCGGTGCAAGGGAAGGCGAATGGGTGTGCCGAGCTTGTGGAAGTACGTAACAGTCGTGGCCAGGACGGTCGTCCAGAGTAATACACATTATTGTGGAACAGCCTCACGTGATCCGCAGTTGAGGAACGGGAGTTGGGGATACGGCAGACGAACCCTTTTAAGATGTCAGGTTGCATTTTTGTCGAGCCGCCTGCGCCTAATGAATGCTGACGCCGACAAGGACACTGATTCGAGGGAGAAGAAGTCACCGACGTCCTTATGTGGCGGCCGCCGCCGTGCTCCGCTTGTTTTCATACTCAATTAGCCCTGACAGTGATTAATTCTGACCGTAATTTCATTAAATCGCCTTTTGATATGACCTTCCACCACAATCGACAGCGGAAATGGACGTAGGCCCGGACCGTGACGTAACTTCGTTACGACTGGGAGCCTGTGCGTTCAATCTGGGTGCATGTAAGTGCGTTCAAGTGTGTGGCTTCGGAGAGCCGACAGCCCAGAGCCGAAAGCGAAAAACTGTAGTTGGGTCCTTCAGGCCAAGGGTTATCATTAATTCGTGCCGAGCTCGACCTTAAATCCTTACAAATGATGCGGCTTACTTGTTTTCGCTCGGGCATCGCCTTGCAACATTTCATGCTCGTGAGCCAACAAACGAACAAAACTCAGGCTGCGATATGTTGTTCAATTAATTCTTGTCCCACATATGCATTATTTAAAACACTTTGTTCACGAGCGTACAAGGCTAAATAGGCAATAATAATTTTTTTTCTTTTATTTTTTTAATATTCCGGATTCCGATTTTGGTCGGACGGACGGACGAACAGGCGGACATGGCCAGATCGACTCTCCTAGTGATGATGATCCCGAATATATATTTCTTATAGGTTCGGAAAAGTGTTATTCACAAGTTGTTCAATTGTTCACTCACTGAATCCCAATGACACAATGTTTACAAGCGCTTAAAACATCAAGGGTATTCCGAAGAAAATGTTACTACATTTTCTACAAAAAAAGCGAACTTCGGCAAGCCGAAGTTTGATACCCTTGCAGCTATTGCCTAAATTAAATGTTCTTTAAAATATCTAAATTTCGATGTATACACATTGAAGCTCGTTCCGACTTATGTAGTACCTGTAATAGAAAGACAACTTTTGGGAAAGAATGGTACAATGTACCATACTTAGTGTCAAATTTCAATTTTAAAAACCCATATTGCTCCTGTGACACTTGTGTTGGTATTAATGAACCACTCTTATGAAATGGACACTCATAGGTTGTTATTTGGGTGTAGTAATTTTAGTACATTTTTGCCGCATTCGTGTCCAGCAAATATGTCTATCTGGGAATACCCTGCGCAAATGCGTAGGGCGTAGGGCGCAGAGCCAAAGTGCTTTTTGCTCACCTGCCTTGGTCATGGCAATGGGGATGGTCTCTTAGTTTTATTTGACGGCTTGGCCCATGTGTGTTATAATAACGTCGACCTGCTGCATATTTGCTCTTGTTAGCTGTCAAAATAATTGACATAAAGTGGCATGTGTCTTCGGCGTTGTTATTTACGAGCCGAACACGCATAAGCGGCGCGTAACAAAGGACCCAGCCACGCCTACTACTATAAATAGGCGGAAAGGTGCTGACGTGCCACCAAGGAGGCGAAAAAGTCGACAACCTGGCTTCGTTTCCTCTTGCCACTCGGCGTACACAGAATTTATTTACCCTGGAGTGCTAGATGGCCGGGCACTCGAAGTGCGTTGCTCGATTCTCGAGCCTTGCATAATAATGCTGAGCAGGACTAATTTATCAGCATTTGCCCAGTTTCGATAAAAAAATATACTTTAACCTCGTGCCTCAGTGGCGGCGGAAGCGGGCCCAAGTCTTCCGCTCGTGCCAACCCACCCCCGAAAACGGCCTTGGAATACATTATTCACGGCAGGGTAAAATATTTATTAATGAAATTGCTCGACGCTGTTAAATATTTAGCTCCTGCGCATAAACAACTCTCGAAATATGTCCAAGTATTTTTGACTGACATGACTGCTGCCTTCTCGCAATGCCCTTATCCTTTGCTGGAAGTTCGCACAGTTCACTGTCATCGGCAATTTCGGGTTCATCAAAAATTAAGCAGGAGCTGCGAGCCAGCCAAAGATGTGAAAAATTCTCGGCGCAAAGTTGGTTAATGGGCATAAATGTGGCAACAGACGCGGACGATGACTGAAGAATGAACTTAAATGCGCACACAGAGCTCCACTACACGCGTATAGTATACACACAGGCACAGGCACAGGAGCAGGAGCAAGAGCACGAGGATGTGGATGTGGATGTGGATGTGGAGTCAAGACTCGTCCTTTAGGGCTCCCATTTCGCGGCTGCTTTGGGCCTTGCGAGCATTATTAATAAGTATGTACGGCGCTGCGTTACGTGACATTTACGGAAATTTGATTGAAAAATATCGAACATACTTTTCGCCACTTTCTCGGGGCGGCAAAACATTTCCATTTGATGTGAGGCAAAATATGAGTTGATATGCCAATTTCTGGCCCGGAACCCGAGGGAAGCTGAGGCGCAGAAGGGGCGGCTCCTTCTGCCAGAAAGGGCACGTAGAGCCTGTGTCAGACTCCGCCCGTGTTGTGTCATATTTCACGGACCCGTTTCGGCCCCACTCCACAGATGAACAGCTCCCAGCTACCGATATGCGATATGCGAGTGCGAGTGGGTGTGCGAATGGTTGTGCGAATGGGTGTGCGTGTGTGAAATTACGTGTCTCCTGGAAGGGTAAACTGAGCCAAACTCTGCCCCGCCCTTGGAGCGAATGGCCATCCGCCGGAGTGGCTTTGCAGCGCTGCAGCCGCGCTGACAGCTCGCAGATTTCAGCAGTAGTTGACATTGATTCATCAAAAATTAATCGAATTCCCGGGCTGCGGGCCCGCGTCAAACTGTCAGCTGTCACGCAGGCCAACTGGCCCAGCAGGCTCGACTTGGGCCCCAGGTTCGCACACGTTTCGCACACGTTTCGCACGTTGCGTAATCCGCTTAAACAGCAACTCGTAATGGCATCGATAGGCGGCGGAGCTACCAAAAGCCGACTGCGGTTGACGGCGGTGAAGGGCTGGCCGTGCCCACTATTGTTGCCGCATTATCAGGGGGCGGGACTCAAGGACGTCGCATAATTGCAATTCTGGGGCGGAAAATACCCCTAGCCCGCAACCCTTTCATTCAATGAGCTGCCCTTGCAACTCCATTCCAATTCCATGTGCCATTAATTGCGCAGAACCATGCTTGCCTCTATTACAACGTGTGTGCATCTGTGTGAGGCTTTGTTCTGTCTTTGCCTTTGTCGACCAGTGACAGCTGGCAGTGTGACAGCAGCTTTTATTTTATGCCAAGTTTAAGTGCGGCTTTGTAATTTTGCTTTCATCATGCTTTAGTCCAGCTTGCCCTGGCCTCTGGCGTGGAATTTGGCCAGTTGCCAGTTACCAGTTGCCCCTTGCCAATTGGCAGATAGCTCCTACAAGCGCAGGCCTTGCAGTTGGGTGTTCCGCCCCTCCAGCCCTTCATCATCTCGGATGCCATGCGAGCGCTGTAGTTTGTTGCACAGCGCCGCTGCTTCAGACTCAGATGGCATGCCAATCAATCGCCCGTTTGCGGAGTGTAAATTAAATGTATCTTGCCCTAATCCCATCTTCCAGCGTCCGTTTGCAATTATTGTACCGGGGATTTCTTTCTCAAAAATTGTCTGACAGATCCGTGCTTAATGCCTCATTTAATGAGCGCTGAGTGCTGAACGCTGAGCGCTGAGCTGCCCGCCACCGAGCCCCATGACGAATGAGTGTCGATGCCCGCACTCTGGCCACCATAAATCAGTCCAGGTGCGTTCTTGGCCCGCAAATGAGCTCCCTGGGTCAGATTTGCGGCATGCAAAACTTTCGCCCAGCCGGGTAACCCAAGCCCCGATCAAGGCCCGACTGCCAAATAGCCCGTCCTTTGTGCGTGTCAATAAATGGAGCGTGATTGATTACGGGGTAGAGTTTTTGGGCAAGTTTTCATGTTTATGACGACGCCGAAGGCGCTCGAGGAAGAGACTTGGGCAGCAGGACAACGGCTGGGGTCTGGGGTCTGGACAGGTGTTCCTGGCCGGCTGTGGGTATGGGTGGCTGTTTACTGTTCGACTTTCGTGGGTCTTTGTTCAGCTGGCACTGGATGAGTCGGCCCACCCTACGGCCGCCGCTTGTGTGTTTCGGCTTGGGAAATATTTTGTCAGGCATTTTTATGCAAATGAAATACATTTTGCATAAAAAGTCAAACATCAACAGAGATTTATGACTTGTTGAAACTTTAGCATAATTTCATAAATATTTAAACATTTTCATGTGCTGCTGCAGAAAGCAAGCAAAATTATGCACAAGTACGAGGACGCCGGCCAAAGGAAAAGGATGATTATGTGCAAATATTTGCGCTTATTATGCACAGCTTTCGGTCCTGTCCAAAATTTCAATGCTATCGAGTGGCCGGACGTGCAGCCGAGAAAAATTGTACCAACGAAAAGTACACTTATCGAGTCTTCCACTTCTTCTCTTGAACACGCAAATCAATACTCCAATCAGTAGTCGTTGGTCGACAGGGAAATTAACTACTGGCTATCAGTCCATATGTCGGTAATACACTCAGGAGTCAGTTCAATGTCCATATGCTAATCTTTGAGAACTGTTTGATGAATATTAGCGACAAGTATATCAAAAAATTGGCTTAGCCCAAAATGTATTTTATTGAAACTCAGGAAAATGGTACACAGAGAGAGAAAAAACAAGAGCAATCGTTCCTAAAAACCGTGTAAGCACGAATATGCTTACTTTAAGAACATATTTGTATTGAATTAGTAACTAAAGGGGTTTGGTTTGAGAACATGTTGGTGTTGAATTCGTATTTTTATACCCTTGCAGAAGGTATTATAATTTCAGTCAGAAGTTTGCAACGCAGTGAAGGAGACGTTTCCGGCCCTATAAAGTATATATATTCTTGATCAGCATCATTAGCAGAGTCGATCTAGCCATGTCCGTCTGTCCTTCCGCTTCTACCTAAACTAGTCCCTCAGTTTTAAAGCTATCTGCATAAAATTTTTCCAAAAGTTGTCTTTCCATTGCAGGTAGAATATAAGTCGGAACGAGCCGGATCGGAGGACTATCACATATAGCTTCCATTGGAACAATCGGAAAAACAAATGAAAAAATTGTAACTTTATTGTTTTTTAATTTTTTTTTTTGTTCTTCTACATTTAGTAATGGTTAAATTTTTCAGAACTACGGATTAAATTTTATCAATATCGGACGACAATAACATAAAGCTCCATGAAAACAATAAAAATATAAAAAAAATTTTAAAAAATTAACTTTTTTATTTTGTAATTTTTTTTAAAACTCTTTTTGACTTATTAATAATTTGACAGTTCAGAATTACGCTTTTAATTTTATTAAAATCGGAAAACGATATCATATAACTGCCATAGGAACTATCGAATAATTGAGCTGCAAATCATCATAGCTTCAATGTTATTAAACAAAAATGCAAGTAAATCATAATTTTAATGATTTCAAGAATATTTAGTTTTTGCATAGCTGCAAGGGTATATGAACTTCAATTCTTGTTTGTAATCATATACAAAAACAATATACTTTTTGTCCCTTGCCTTTTTTGTCTCTTTGATTCCATATGAAATTAGAATTACAGGGAAATATGATAAACTGATAAGTAAAAGAAACAGAAAAGAAAGCTTATTTGCTCACACCAAGTCGGTTGCGCCATACTGGTATCAGATTTCGCTATGTACCAAACCCGTACAAGAATTCAAAGACTATGTTTGCAACAAATAGCTTTTATAAGCTATACTTTTGAGGTCAACTTGATAAAAATTTAAATAAAAGCCGAACGTTAGCAAAACAAACAAAATAAGTAAAAACTAATAAATTTATAAATCTTACCATGCCCTTGGATTTGAACCCGGGATCTTATTTGCTTGATGTTTCAATGTTTTGATGTTCCATGACACTTACCCCTAGGCCAACCATTTTGAGAACGGCGTTCTTATTTTGAGAACATTTTTGAACCAATCACATTTCAAGAAACAATTAAACTTGATACAAGAACATAAAGAACATTTTGTACTTAAAAGTTACGTTCTATTTTTGTGCACATTTTCAACTCAGCTCAGAACTTCAGAATTCTCTCTGTGTATGACTGGTACATAGCAACTTTAGGATATAGTCAAAAAACGGGTCTGAAAAAGTAGATAACCCAAGGCTAAAAGGCAGCGCAATAAACCCATATTTTTTCGAATTCAACATTAAAACTCATAGAATAGTTACTACTCTGAAAATTTAAATTGCTCTTAGAAAACAACTTATTATTGTCATTAACACTTTCAATTTTAGAAATGTCCTTTATTTACTAGATTAGGACAGTTAACTAGCCTTTCTGTAACATATTTGGTTAGCTAATTGCTGCTGCTTCAAAATTGGGAGCAAAACACTGCTAAGTGTACGCCTACTTATCCTCTACTAGCAAATTAATAATGCATTCCGCGCCATGCACGGAATAACAAGTTAAGGCCAATTGCCGAGCATACTTGCACGGGTTGCGGAATGGCATTGAATAGACGCTGGAAATTGCCGAGCTCGCTGGCTTTGCCAGTGTTTTGTCAGACTGCCCGTGACAGTCGCGGGCACTTCAATTAATGTGCACCCGGCTAATTACAGGACGGGCCAACATGCGGAATTAGCAGCGGCATGCAATAATTCAATTGCACGGCGATAGGGAACGTGGTGGCGGACTTTGGGCTGACATATTTGCATTCGTACCCGCTAAGGACACGCCATTCTAGGCCCACAATAACATGAGGGTGCTGGGGGGACATCCGGGGGTGTACATGGAGGGTGGGGTGTGGGGAGTGGGGAGTGGGGAGTGGGGAGGTGGGACCCACAGCCAAGTTACGATAAGAACCATGAAAGTTGCCACGAAGCGCCCATGTTGGCCCGCTTATCGGCCGTGTTTTATCGTTGCCAACATTTCACGTTAATTTACTTCGCTACTTTGATCTCACAGGGCCACCGCACAGACCGAGTGGCGGGAGAAGAACTTTTCATATAAATTTCACATTTTGAGCGACAACATGTCAGGCCAGCGTCGAGGGATTTATCTGTCCAATAAATGGAGCAACTTGCGTTTCAAAATATTTTCGACCTCTAAGCAAATTTTTGCGGGCCAAGCACTCTACCGACCCTCCTCCCATCCTGCTCTTATGTGCGAATAGCAGCCGAGTGTTTACAAGTCAGAAAGAATCTCCTTTAAGCGAGGAAACAAAGTAGTGATGATCGCAATTTGTGACATCAAGCTTTGCAACGAAAAATAATTATTTATTTGACCAACAAATATTGAATATTCCAACATTTTCTCAAACTATTTGAGTTTCCGTTTTTTAAAACAATGAAGTTGTGTCGATGCTTCCATACATTTTTGGTTTGACCTTATGACAGCTTAATAAGTAGTTAGGTTTTTTAAAAATAAAGTTAATCCGCATGTCTCAACAACTATCTTAAATCTTAATATTTATATGTCTTTCGAAAAAACGAATTTTTTTTCAAGTATTTTTTCGATTGTTCCAATAAGAGCTAGATGAAATGAAACTATTGAGACAGTCTTATCCATGGCTGGGAAATGCCTTCTTGACTGCGTTGCAAGTGTATAAGGGAGTATCGAGTATAGTTGTGAAGAATGACGCTTCTTTGAAGTCTGAATGCCACCACGGTTACAATAACGGTGACATTCTACCACATCGACTGCACCAGGGTATTTACAAATTTGGTAAAAAGATGCCATTTGATTGGCACATCATACGTAAGATTGGATCATCAAAGCAGACTGAAATTCTGCTCGTATGTCGTCACTACGCATACAGCCGACCACAGTGATAGCGCTGAAACGCTGAAACTGGCTGAGGGACGGGGCAGCATGACAAGTGATTACACGGCTCCTGCCATGGACGGGTGTTCCCTTTGCTGATGCCGATGCCAAGATCCCGGGCAACAGGAAAACAACTGCGTTGCCACGGAAAGTTTCGCCAAAAACCAAGGAAGCCAAATCGCGTTCCATTACTGTCAGCACTACAGGCGGCCAGGAAAGCCCGCCACAGTTCCATCTGGGTTTCGTTTAGTTTTGCTTAATTCGGACCGGGGACACTTCCCACAGCCATGTTCAGTACTCAACAGTGAGCTGACGTCTGACAGACTTCAGTGAGATAAGCGAAAGGAAAATAACACATTTTACGCCGGCCACAACCTCAACTGGGAACTGGATGCTCCCCGGTTATATTGATTAGGGAATCGATGTTGTTGCAAGCAACACAGCAAACTTGTGTAAGCGACTTAGACTTAGATATAGTCAATCGATTTTCAAGCGAAAATTATGCTTCTTGAGAAATTGAAAGAGTTAGGGATAGTCGCCAAAACCAACTTTTGTTCACTACTCAGCTTAGTCTTTCATGCTTAACAGACTAGAAACGAAACGGCTACACTTATTTAACACTTTTCCCGATTCGGATGCTTCATTTAAGTGCTAACGCCGTGTGCACCTACCGATTTCGGATTTACCCTTTTAGTGCCTTTTCTTTGCCCCTGATGTTGTTGCTTCCTGGAAAGAATTCTCTGCCTGCATCGCGAAATTGTTTGCACAGCTTAACGACATCGTTGAGGGTGTGGGTGTGGGTGTGGGTGGCTGTGGGTGGTTTTGGGTGGCTGTGGGTGGTTGCGGGTGGCACTGGCAGCCATGGCTCCGCTTATGCTGCAAGTACAAATAAGCACCCACCCCCTGCGATCCGCTGGCGCCCTTTGGCATTGCGCTTTGTTGAGATTTTATAGCTCGCATTTGTTTCACGCTCACTCGACGTCGACGGCATTGACACACATACACACACATACACACATCCTCGAACACTGCGCCAACATTTGCGCTGCACACAGCCACACACACAACCACACACACACACACACCCCCCTTCCGGTGGCCATACTTATGCAGGTTCGTGTGCATTCGTACTTACATACAAATGCATGCAATTTACGAGGCGCTGTAAATGAAATTTTGTTTGTTCGTTTGTCGACATTTTGAACTTTCGCTTTGCACCATTGTTGCAGCCTGCAGTTGCGCCAGGACTGTTGCCCTGCGTTTAGTTCTCCATCTTGTGCATAATAGTTGTTATGGCCAAAAAACCGTGCTAATGCAATGTTATGGCCTTAATCATTTCCAATGGGAAAGAAAGTTGCCAGTGGACCTCAAAGCATCTCTGCCCTCCACTTCGGCTCATAACTGGTTTGCTGGCGTCTTGAGGATATAGTCCTCATAGCACTTACTTGCAAACAACTTCTCATACCCTTGGAGAGAAATCTCCTTTTTTCGGGCCAAATAGTCTCCCCTTTTCATGTATGAATTCGCTCACTCTGCGAATTCCTTTTATCGGTGTTCATAATGGCTACGTAGCTACATACCCATATACTTGCCTATGCTAATGTAGACCCGCTCTGGTGCGTTTCCGGAGTGCCTGCGGCAATCGGCAATCGGCAGGTGACACAACATTTGTGATGCCGCACTCGAGCGCAGCAGTCAAAAACGACAATGCTCGCAAGTCTTCGACAACGGCAGTTATGAATAAAATTATTTATCGAGTGTATCTTCCTGCTCCCAGCGGAGGAGCGGGCTGTTTCCGTAGGTGGTGCTGAAATCCGCGGCGCCTTAATTTATTGCTGCACGTCGTGCGGCACGGTCCTCCGTCACTCACTTTGGGCGCCGCATCGGCTGCTGCTCAGCATGGCACATAATTGAAGCCGCCCATGTTGGGGAATGAAGACAAGGTCGGCCGTCGCACTTGCGGCCTAATTTACGGGCTCTTTGGAGCAGCTTAGCCCGCTGGCTGCGCGCAGGCAGATTCAATTAGAGCCTCCAAAGTCACAGCTGCTAGTTGCTCGGCCCTGTCACTGCCAACCGCAAGACACATGCGAGTGGTTGATAAATTAAGTGGGTCTGCAACAAGCGACGTCAGTCGCCGGAAAGGTGGGAGGCGGTGGAAGGCCATTAGCAAGCGGACAGAGTCCACAGCCGCCTTGACAGCCAGTGCTGCCCGCAGAAGTGGAAATAGAGTCAGCAGCACCTGCTTTAAGTTATTTACCCGGGTTTGGCCTGGGTCTCTACCTCCCCCAGCCCCCCCTGAGCACCAATAAAAAATAGACGACGTCCACTTTGACGGCTGGCAAGCGGAACTGCCACCGACACGCCGGAATAGTTCAAATAATAATGGGAAACAGTCAGGAAATCTCTCCGCAAAACGAAACTTTTAATTCCAGCGTCAAGCGTGCGATTTATTATTTATTAATGTCCTGTCAAATATGCAAATGGGTTCCAGCCTGTGTGGCGACAAAAATTAAGCATCGTAAAAAAGCTCGCCAAACGGAAGGGAACGGAACGCAACGCAACGCAACGCAACGCAATGGAACCCCGTTCCTGGAAGGCAGGAAATGTGCGTGCGTTGCCGAAATGTCTGCAGTGTTGACATGCCCGTGAAGTACTGGCAGGAACGGGGCGGACCCGGAGTCCCAGAGCACGCACATAGCTACGTCGCTCCTCCCCAGCCCACCAATTGATCAAAGGAATGTGCTCCTTTGGTCTGCCAAGTCGCTGCAAAGTGGGCCAATCACCTAAAAATTCCACCCACCTTCAGGAGGCGCCCTTAAGGCCGCACGCGTATGCAGGGAAATACCTGCGGCTATCCATGCCCGATCCAGAACCCGTTGAGCCACACACACGACATGAGGCGGAACCAATGGCACAGATATAATTTCCACCCAAGCTAAAACGCCAAGCCGGAAAATTTCAAATCACAAAAAGTCGCGAGAGTCCCATGTATTGGAGGTCGATGGAACGGGAGTGGGGAAGCGTGCGCTTCGGGGTTTTCTTATTTGGGCCTGCGGCTGTTTTTATTGAAAATTGTGGACTTTGCATGGGGCGCGTGGAGAGGTGGATCAGGACTGGAATTTAATTTCGGGCTGGCAATATTTCTACCGAGTTTCAGGTGCCCGCTTGCGTTCCCCGGCTCCTCCTTTCCAATATTTCAGCTGTCAAACTCGGCCAGACAAACAGCCCAAACCCGAAAATCAGGCGCTCCGGTTCTCCAGCTGGACATGCCAGAATCCAGAGCGACAGACACGGATGTGACGTGTACATATTGGAGGCGCCATTAAGAATTAAAATCCGATTTTGAATGAGAGCCGCTCCTAAGACAAACACTCAAACAAAAAGCCGGATATGACTGCATTAAATCCAAGTCCATTTCAATGTTTTATGACCACTGAGTACCCTGCGTGATAGTACAAAAAATGCCATCCAAATCGAAATCGAAATCCATAAATAAATCTTTATTGTTCGATTTTTTAGGTAGTCGAAGCCGGCAGTCGAAGCCGAACAAAATGCGAGCTGGCCTAACCAGTTTCTGTAATACCCTGTCAGTGATTTCCGGCACGAGCCTAGACCGTGTTCACCTGCGTGGTCCCAGTCGTTACTACCCTCTGTCCACTTGTGTACTGGGCAGGCCCACAAAATGCTTAATAAGCAGCGCAGCTGTCAACAGTTTGGTATCCATTTTGCTGCCGTTGACTCTTGGTTTTCTTTTTTGCTTTTTTGCGGTTTTGAAAGGGCCGATGTTCGGTGCGCCGTCCACAAAACGTCGGTCATCAAAAGTTATTGTGCCATGGTCGGTGCTATCAATTTCTAGCTCAGTGATCTCTTAGCCGGAAGTGCTTAGCGCAATTGACAAAATTGCGAGCGTCCAGGGTACGAGTTTATCTAGGGCTGCAGGCAGGCGGCAAATTAATTTCAGTGGTCTGGAATCTCGCATCTCGCTGTCACGGGAGCCGCTGTTATTATCAACGCAGTTGGCGCCTAGTGAAAATTAAGAGCTCTGGCCAGCGAAAGCCACAAGCCTGCTCGACTTGGCCTCGTTCATGTGCCTCAAGTTGCAGCTGCTGCCCAGCGTTTTGACAATAGTCAAAACCCAAGCAGCTTAACAGCTCGGAGCCCTGTGGCACACTCTCTGCCCCACTCTAATTGCTTTCAATTTAATGAAAATTTTAATAGAAAAGCGCTTTACCCGAAACAGTTGTCGCTCCTTGGGCTCGGGTCCCGTGTCCTCGCTGTGGCGTGCATAAAGTACATAAAGGACCCTGCCAGCGGGCTGGAGACATCCCGAAAATTGCGCCAAAACAATTTGCACTTAATATTGTGCAGGGAATTCAGTTGGCACACAGGCCACCACACACTACACAGTGGGGCGGCACTTGATAATCCAAAGTTTACGTACTCGACTATGTGAGCGTGCCTTTCATTTAAGTTTTGTATTTGCATTTGGCGCCCAAAACTTTTGCTTGCTCGAGACAGGCTGCCAAAGCAATTGATGTTGCAGTCTCACTTGCGCGTCGGATTGTGGTAGCTCTCCTGCAGCAGCCACCTAGGCGACATCGGTTGAGTCCTCTGCACAAAAATAGAAGCTGGAAGGACGACTTGAAAAACACCGAACCTTTGCCGACAAAGATCCGATCCTGGATGCTCGCTGCTAATGAAGACACAACCTCGAGCTGCGGCATTCTGTTGCTTTGGTAACGGCCTTCCAAAATCGTCAGTCATAATTCTTGGCCACGGCAGTTTGCGCATCGATGGAGCCAATAAACATTGATGAATCACTTATAAATTGTTGCCATATTTCGAGAGCCCACCTCGCGAAATATGGGGCTCTGGTCGCGTCCGCCGCCCAATGGAGCGGAGTGAAATTGAAATTGATGACGTTGCTTCTGGCGAAGCTTCTGACTTGTCGCCGCTTAAATGCTGCCGAGTAAGAACTCCGGCATCCCTGCCTGCCGCGATGTGGTTGTTTATTTACGAACATTAACAAAATAAATGACATGCAAATAAAAAGGCAAATGCGAACGCGAACGCGAAGCGACGTTGCTGTAAAAAAGTTTGAATAGACAAATTATTGTGATGCCGTGGGACTGGAAAAGTGGGCGGGGTAATCACTAATGGTAACTGTCATCCTTCAATCGGCAAACGCTAAACGCAATTCATTCAAAAACGTCCGCCACACAGAAAGGCAGCGGAAGTTAATGGCGGCTGATCGGGGATTGCGAGGCATTTCTAATTTTTCCCGCACTGCTGCTGACGACTTTCACGTTGATTGGTTTTAGCCAGCCTGGAGTAAGAACGATGGCTCTTGGTCACGTAATTAAGCGCAAACTTATTAATCGCCGTTTGACAACTCCCGCCAGATGGCTAATTAAGTCGAATTGCCTGCAAATCGGAATTTTATTTAATTGCTTTTCGCGACTGACGTTTCTTTTTCGTCCTTTGTTCTCTCCCCATAAAACTTGTTGTGCTGAATGGAGACGAGGCGTCGTCGAGTGTCCCGCGGTTGTGTCTTGCCATTCAAAGTGAAAATTTGGCAGCTTCGAAAAGGTTTCCCTCCCAAACCCCGTGGAAGGGGCTAGAGATAGGTGTTGATTTGATGGGGGATGGGGATGGGGATGGGGATCGGGATGGAGGGACTCACCTCGTCGTTTGGCATTTGCGTTGCGGGAAAGAGCTGAAAGCCCTGCCGTTGACAGTTTCCGGTGGGGGCGCTGAGTCGGTGGGCAGGCATTTACAAAATGTTATAATAATTATAATTTTGTGTGTATTTGCATATTTGCCTGCGCAAAGGTTCAAGGGGAGGGCCGAAAGGGTTGGGTTGTGTGGCTGGCTGACTGTGGCAGCTGTGGGCTTAACATGGCAAAAGTTGTGCCTCGGCAAAGTTGGGAACGTTGTGAAATGTTTGCGGCAAGCGGCAAGCGCCAGAGCAGGCTGGTACCTGCTGGTACTTTCCCCTGCTTCTGGTTTCCACTGCCGAGGTTACACCAGTGTTTTTAACAATTTTTCCGAGAGTGAGAGCTGTGTGCTCGACAAGCTCAATAATTGTGATTGGGATGCAACAAGACATACATACATAGTAATTAATGCACACGGACACAATTGTGGGAGTTAAAAGCATTTTGATGGCTGGGTACTAGGGCTGGCGAAACAATAGATTCTCTCGATGGTCGAACAAACAGCAACCATCGATGGTTTGGGCTCACCATCAATACTACCGATCTAGAAAAATAGTTATACCATAATTTCAGTCAAAAGTTCGCAACTAAGTTAAGGAGGCATGTATATTCAATGTTCATATATTCTCGATCAGCATCAGTTGATCTAGCCACGTCCGTCTGTCCGTTTCTACGCAAACTAGTCTCTAATTTTTTTCCAAAAGTTGTCCTATTGCGGGCATAAGTCGGAACGAGCGGGTCGGACGACTATATCATATAGCTCGCATATGAAATATCGGAAAAAAATAAGAAAAACGTTTTTTTTTAATTCTCAACAAATACAAACGATCGAATAATTAAGCCGAAAATAATCATAGCTTTAAGTTTTTTTTAATTAAAAATTTAGATGTTTTAAAAAATATTTAATTTTTTGCAATAGCTGCAAGGGTATAAAACTTCGGCTTGCAGAGGGTTGCTTCTTTTCTTGATTAATTTTTTTTTAGTTTTTCTATATAAGGTAAAGGCTTGTTATAGCCTGATTCCATTGGCGCATTAAAACGCATTAAGCCTAATGCGCATTTATTTACATAGGGAATCCCATAAGGCTAAAGCCGCATTTAAAATAAATGCGATTATTAAATGCGATTAAAAACCATTCGCCCCGAATGTTTAAAATTTGATTTTACCTACCGTGCTCGGTAATTACTATCGATAAAATCGATAGCCACCATCGCTAACAAAAACTATCGATACTGCAGTTTCACGTTATAAAGGTTAATTATGCATCGTACGGTAAGGCAAGAAATTACATTCTAGGCCAGGGCCAATCTGCAGCATATGTACTTGTTTAATTTATTGCTGCTCCACGCCTAAAAGCACTTGTTTTGGATTTCAAATTATGTCTGTATAAATACAGCATTTTCACTCGCACAATGTTTGCATATATAAGAGCACGGCCATTTGATTGTATTTTAATCAGTTATACTTTGCCAGCATTGAGTGGTTTCAATAAAATTTGCCTTTACCGTCAGTGTTCTGCCTTTTACGTGCACACATATGTATTTGCTGATCCTGTTCCTTGAAGAGCAACTGTGGTTTTCGGAGCAAGATATTTGTAATTTTGCGTATCCAAATGGCTTGAGAAGGGAAACCCGATTTCATGCAAAGCCCATCGTCAGCAATTGTATTTCTGCTGCATTATATCGTCCCCGATTGCTTTCAGGAACCATTCGATACGCTTGTTTGTACCTCTGCTCGGCAGCTGGCAAATCGCGCCATTGCATTTGTTCTGGGGCTGGGTACAAATGTTGCTTTTAATACATTGTCACTGCAATTGACATTTTGTCAAATGGCAATACAATGCGATTTCCCCTTCCATGCCCCCCCTCCTCTGTCCTCCCCTGTTCACCCGGACACATATGGCCGGGAACACAATCGTACGTATCTGGATCTCGTGCATTTGTATCTGTAAAGCAGCTTTTAATGTTGCGTAATAAATTGAAAAGTAAGCAAGCGTAAAGCACACACACAGACCCACCAGCAACATGGTAGGCCCACCCTGTGGGGTGGGGGTGCTGGTGGGTGTAGCTGGGCTAAGGGTTTGACATTGGCAAGGCGACTATCACTTACAGACAGTCATAAAAGCAAGTTTAACAATGCCAGCTGCCGCGCTGTTGCTGATGCTGCTGCTGTTGCTGCTGCTGTTGCTGTTGCTTTTGCCACGATTGCTGGTGCAATTCAATACGAAGCACAAAGATACTTATTGAGTCCAACAGTGGGACTTGGATGTGCTGGGATTGAAAAATCCCGCAGTCGCTTGATTTCGGGGCTGCTGGGAAAATGTCAGTAGCTCGGTGCCAGATACCCGGCTACCCGGATACCCGGCTAGTCGTTCTCGACTGCTGGCATTCAATTTTTAAGCATCTCTGCGATTTGTTACTTGGCATCTCCAAAAGCCCCGCCCGGCCATATTTAATGTCACGTATTTGATCAGAAAATTAAGGATCAAAAAGGCATTTGTGTAAGCATCTGAAAATGTTGTGATTTATTGCGCCACAGCCGGCTGGCCCGGCCAGCGCTCCTGGCCAAGCTGTTGGGATTTGCAGGGACACTGCCACACATCCTTATGGTGAACGAGACCAGCAGCTGCTGGGCCAGGGCTTCTGTCGCAGGCTCAGACTGTTTAGTTTTAAACTGGGACGTGTACAATTTAATTTAATCTTTGGATTTTCCTCCGCACAAGCAGCTATCCCATGCGCTCGCTTTCCGGCTCCGGCGACACATACATTTTGCACATGACTGGCGCCAAACAAAGTGGAGGAGAGGAAAATATGGAAAATCTTTTCATTTTCCAGGTTCCTTTTGTGTGTTAGATTACTGTATTTCATTTCATTTTATGTGGCTTCATTGACATTTAGAAGAGCCGGTGTTTCTCTGCGGGAGGAATTGTGTTTTCTCAATTATCTGAATTACCTTCGCCCACTATCCTCGACAGCCACTTACCAGAAAAGGTGATAAATCACTTTGCTTTGCGGATGTCCTTTGAGCAGGACAAGGGTTGTCTCACCGAGCCGAATATGCGATGTCATTGCAATTAGGAAATGTGGCAAAGAATATTTCAAATATTAATTAAATTTACGGATCTTCATCCGATAATAATCTGCAACAGCCCGCCATTCCACTTAACTCCACTCCACTCCAGTCCTCGCCACTCCACTCCACTCCACTCCCTGTCATCTCGTGGAGCAGTCAATTTAATTTGCTGAGAGCTATTGCTTTCCACGGCACGTAAAGCAATTTGAAATGAGCAACTGACGGGCAAATTTAATAAATTTTTCACGTTTCGAGAGCAGTGTGTGTGTCAGTCCGTGTCAACGAGAAAGCCCGGCGAAAGCGATAGCCAACATAATTATGCCGTTTCATATTGATAATGATCTTTCACATTGCTGCAATTATTGTCTGTTTATGCTAATTGAAAATCAATGGGAAATGCCATCGGGATAGCGCTTTTCCTGCCCATGTTAATGGCAATCGCCAGTCTATTTACCTATCAATCCCCTGCCACTCTATTTACACTGCAAATTAACCAGGTGCTGGAGATGATGGCGGGCTGCACTCAAATAAGCTGCAGCGTTTCGTCGGACGCGTTACATCCACCTTCGGGTGGCGAAAAAGAGCAAAATGCTGGGCGCGCAAACATTAACCGAGCAAATAGTGCTTTGGGCGGAACAAATCCAGCTTTGGGTGAGTTTAATTGTGCTTTAAACTTTCACCATTTAACATTTTGAGCTGTTGCTGGGTCACGGTTTTATTAAATACAAAACAAACACGGGGCGTATACTTAATTCATGTCCAAGCAGCTGGAGCTGGAGGCGGTTATTTTTGGTCTTTATGTCAAATGAAGCGTGCGAATGCCATAACGCCCCCAAAGCTTGACCATTATACGCGCACCACCGAGAATGTGCGCTGCAGGCCCTCCACATCACTCACCATGGGCGTCGCTAAGAGGGGCGAAGGGGTCTCTGTGTGTTTGCCCAACAAGTGACCAAAGACAGACCAAAAAGACAAGCGCCGCTTGTTGATAAAGTCATCAGCCGAAAATCGATAAAGATAATAAAGGAAGAGGAAAAATACCCAGAAATATGTACAGCCCGATGTGTAAGTTGGTGTGACAGAGCCAGCGGAATCGTTTCAAGTGCGATTCCAGCCCGGTTTTATTCTCGTTTGCCGTTTTCGCTCCATTTGATCGGCGACCCTGAATGCGAAATTAATTTATTTCTTTAAAGACCAGCGCCAGCTGCCTGCTCCAGCATCCACCACCAATTTAACAAATTAGATACATGTGACGTCACTCCTAATTCTAATAGATTTCAACTTCAAACCGCCAAAATGTATTCACCATGGCCAACCGAAAGTGAGTGCCATCAAGGCTTTTGATGCGCAAACAAATAATAGAGCAATAAATTAAATTAGTGCGCAATATTTAAAAACAAATAATCGCTCGCAGTTCTGCGCATGTTTGCGAACACAGCCAGCAATTGCAGCCCCATAAATTATGCATAAACATTCATGCAAATCAACACTGCCAGCACATCGGCCCTGTTTGTGAAGATTTTAGGCGCAGCGGGTGGTTGGCGGTCAGTGGGGATCCGGTGTTTGAGTGTTCGAGGTTGGGACGCGAGGACGCGGGATGCGAGTTCGACTCATAATCGAATTAGTTGCAATAAAGCACAAAATTAATTTCCGGTCCGCACGCCGCAAGCCACAAAACATAATTGCGGTGCTGGGAGTGGGAATGGGAATGGGAGTGGGAGTGGGAGTGGGAGCATGCAAATCGGTTTGGTCCACTTTTCGGGCCCACATCTAACCTGTTCCAGTTCATAAAGCGTGGCGCTGAATGGCCAATCGCCCTATATGATAAAGCGCAGCATAAAGGGATAACAGCGCCGCAAGCCGCATCCCAAGGCCCATAGTCAGCCGATATGGGCCGACTGCCCGGACAAACGAGGCACATAAAGGGCGATTGCAGCGATACGAGCGGCAAACAATGAGGGACTATGGGCTCTGAATCGGTGACATTCTACTGGCGCACAAACTTAAGATTGCGTCGCATACAAATTGAATTTTCTGGCTAGAGCGGCAGTTCTTTGTTTGAGCGGCAGGCAACGCAATCCCTCCTGGTCCTTTTGCGGATTATGTGGCAGCGTATTTACGCCGAAAGCCTCGGCATGCCTCACATTCGCCCCATAACATCTTTCAGCCGGCAGTCGCCATATTTGCGAACTTCTATGGCATACTTTCCTGGGTCGATTGTTGAAAGTTGCTCGATGCTGCATGAGAAATTCCTCCGCACTCGTTGTTGCTGCACACGGAGTTGCCGCCTCCCATGCGTTGATGTTGATGGATCCACGCAGCCATCCAGCCATCCAGCCAACCATCCTGTTTCTCAGCCATCCTGTCAGCCCCTTCGGGCACTCAGCATGTATTGACTCTGTATTTCTTTCTGTGGTGCTGGCTTAATGGCACAGTCCCCTGCGGCCAGCCATATGCAATATTTCTCAAGTCCTTGGAGTGTCTGCCCAGGCAGCTCCTCGTCGGACCCGGCGATATAATCGGCAGGCAGGCTGCCTACTCCACCTCCTGGCTGACAGCCCACTTTAAAATCCACCAGGCAGCAGTTTAAACTTTTGGACTGCGCTGTGTCTTTCTGTCCGACCAACTCACGCAGGCCCCGAAGTGCTATTACTAAAATTGAACACATCTATAAGTTGTCTTTTACCATTGACGGCTTGGCTCGCATGCACACTCGAGCAAGCTCACTTAGACTCTTAGCCAGTGCTGTTGGTTTATCCTTTTTCCGGATAGATCTGTCCTTTTTTAAACGCTCTTTGCCGGGAGCGTTATGGGGTTGAAAGGGCTTGAAATTGGCATTAATAACATTATTTTGCTAACCTGATATACATACTCGAACAATTTGTGTTACGACAATTACTACGCCTACAATGCCAAAGCCGTAATTTAGTCGTAAAGTGAGTGAATGTGGACGGCTCATTCCAAATAGTAGGCCATCAGCTATTGAAATAAGTTATTAAAATAGCTAAAGCTGAAAAATTAAAACATAACCACATAAAGTTGTACCAAAATCATAAGAAATTATAGGAAAATATTTTACCTTTTTTATTTTGTTGTCCTTATTACACCCTTGCAGAAGGTATTATAATTTCAGTCAGAAGTTTGCAACGCAGTGAAGGAGACATTTCCGACCCTATAAAGTATATATATTCTTGATCAGCATCACTAGGAGAGTCGATCTAGCCATGTCCGTCTGTCCGTCCGTCCGTCTGTCCGTCCGTAAAAAAATAAATATCCGTAAAATAAAAATTAAAAAAAAAATTAACTTTTTAATTTTGTAATTTTTTTACAAAATCTTTATGAAGATTAGTTATTTGACAGTTCAGAATTACGCTTTTAATTTTATTAAAATCGGAAAACGATATCATATAGCTGCCATAGGAACTATCGAATAATTAGGCTGCAAATCATCACAGCTTCAATTTTTTAGACATATTCGCAAGTAAATCATAATTTTAATGTTATCAAGATTATTTAGTTTTTGCAATAGCTGCAAGGGTATATGAACTTGGGCTTGCCGAAGTTTGCTTCCTTTCTTGTTTTTCTCTTTTTTTCGGCTGATCTGCTCTGTCGGCCTAAGTTGGGTGCTGGCGGCACAGTTCTTACAGGCGAACATGTGGGCGTAGAAGGCAATGCTTTTATGGTAATGAGCCCACATAACGTTCGCCAGCAAAAAGGAAGAAAAGCGAGAAAAGTATTTTGACACGACGCCCACATTTGACAGAGGCGCAGCGGAACTTTCGTACGCACCCGCTTTGGAGCATCGGAGGCTTATCACATATCACTAAAGGGCTCCGCTCCCTGGAACATGACCTCCGCCCCGTCCAAGATCTTTCCACTCGCAGCAAGTCGTCTTAAAGTCAGTGCAGGCGTGCAAACTGTTTATTTCCGCAATTTCACTTGAGAGTACTTTCGCCGCTAAATTGTTGAATGAGCGCGACTGGGAGACAGCTCCCGCTTCGCCTACGGCTCCTCATTGTGGGCCTGGTGCGGAGATTCGCGCCAAGTGCTTCGTCCGTCATCTAGTTACACACACAACCAGGGACACATTTCATTTGAGCATCTTTTTTACGGCGAGCCTCACCCTTTGCAGGCTCTTTTGTACTGGCGCTGTGAAACATTTTTAAATCTTGATGTCGTGTGCTCATTTCGCCCGTCCATTGTTTTTATTATTGTTGGCACTCACATGCTTTTTTGTGCCTGTGCCGAGAAGGCAACTTGATCTTTGCGCGCCACGAGGACCTTGAACCCTCTAACGAGTTGTAACGCGTAAACACAAGACAAAGGATATTCAAAACAGTGGTGGAACCAGCTAACATATACTACTAAGACAGAAAGCTGGCTTCGGCATGCCAAAATATATGTACCCTTGCGACTATCACAAAAAATGTAAATTTCTATATCGATTTGTTTGAGTATATGCTTAAAAACAATAAATTAAGCCGATTAAGACCGATTCAGGGCTTCTATCTAAATATTATTATTTAAGTGTAAATATGTTTTTGAAACCATAAAACACCTACACCTTAAGTTTATATTGAAAAAGATAAAATTGTGTCGTTTTTCGGATTCACTTCCTTTTCATTTTTAAATTTTATAATATTGAACACGAATCTAAGCAAACCTGTAAGAATCTGACTTATATTAAAAAAATTTTAACTTTTCTTCCCACTTACTCGGTGAGTAAAAGGGTATATTGTATTCGTTGAAAAATATGTAATTGGTAGAAGGAAGCGTTTCCAGCCTATATATTCCTGAGCAGGATCAATTACCAAGTCGATCTATCCATTTTCGCCTGTCTGTCCGTCTGTATGAACTTCGAAGTCTCGGAAACCATAAAAGCTAGAGATTTGAAATATGGCATGCAGATTCTAGTAATTCCTACATACATACTGTCACTCTGAGACATGTTAGACTCTGGACTATCGGTAGACACAACAATTTTTAAAATCGAACTAATATTTAAGAATTCATTGGGTTATTAAGACCTCTACCGCCGCTCTGCCGCTGCTCGGCCGCTGTGCTGCTCACATTTAACTTGCAGTGCTTACACTGGCAGACGTCGCTACCTAAATCACTTTTGCTTTTTGTTGGCATTGTAAGTGGTTAGCTGAGTAACGAAAATCTTATAGTGGACTAAATGGTTTTTTCTTGTTTGAAATCAAAATGCAATTACACTCCAACGCCCAAACAATTTTGAGCAACATATTCATGTAGTCGTGTTGAGCTCTACCCGGCAATAAAAACTCTCATCGTGTCCTAACTACAACAAACGACCAACAAAAACTTAATTTTGTTTCTGAAAATAAATTAGTGCAGCTTGGATTGTTATCCTCACCAATAATCATTTAGTTTTTTATTGTTTTGTAACAATTTCAGTATTCTGAAACTTAATATAGTTAAAATTGTAGTAGAGTTGGGTTGGTTGGCTTTGTTTAATAACATAGCGTAACTATTTTTAAGAAATCTTTTGTATTCAATCCTTGGTAAGTTAGCCTTAGCGAACTTTCTTTAAATACCACAAGCTTACAGAGGTGGACAGGTTACCATTATTACACTTCCTTCTAAGGGATTTCCATATAATCATTGTTTAATGGTTACAAAGATTTGTAGAACTTGTGTTTAACAACATTCTTTATATCACACCTAAAAATATATTTAAACAAGAAAGAAAGCAAACTTCGGCAAGCCGAAGTTCATATACACTTGCAGCTATTGCAAGAATTAAACATTTTTGAAAATTACGGTTTAAATTTCATCAAAATCGGACGACTATATCATATAGCTCCCATAGAAATAATAAAAATATATAAAATAACTATGTAATAATTGAGCTGCAAATCATCACAGCTTCAATGTTTTTAAACATATACGCAAGTAAATCATAATTTTAATGTTTTAAAGAATATTTAGTTTTTGCAATAGCAGCAAGGGTATATAAACTTCGGCTTGCCGAAGTTTGCTTCCTTTCTTGTTTTTTTATGATTGTTCCTATGGGAGCTATATGCTATAGTCGTCCGATTTTGATGAAATTTAAACCGTAATTCTGAAATGTTTAATTATTGCTATATCTCGAAGAATTTAAAAAAAATAAAAAAGAATGGAAGAAAAACCTCGGCAAGCCTAAGCTTATATACTTTTGCAGCTATTGCAGAAACAATATAATCTTAATATTGATTTATTTGCGCATATGCTTAACGAGGACGGAAGCTAATCTAGGCAAGCTGAAGTTTTTATACCCTTGCAGACTTTGCCGAAATAGCTTATATGCTGCGCGAAATATCCTGAAAGTATAAAATTTTAAGCGATTTCACCCTATTGTTTTTACGGGATCTATAGAATATAGACGACCGATCGGCAAAAAAATACGACTTGAACAGATGCATGTCAAAAGCTTTTACACTGCGCGAAATATCTTTAATTCTTGCAAGTTATATCCGATTGTTCCTATGGGAGCTATACGATATAGACGTCCGATCGAGTGCTTTTCAAACTTGATCTGCGTACACATGTTTTAGGAAGACTGTGAAAGTTTCAGATCGTTAGCTTGTAAACTGAGCTTGGAAACGGTAATGACTATATCGAGCAAGAATATATATACTTTATGGGGTCGAAAACGTATCCTTCACTGCGTTAAAAACTTCTTACCAAAATTTGAATACCCTTTGCAAGGGTATACAAAAATTGAAGCTATCATAATTTGCAGCTCAAATTTTTGATCTCTCCTATGGCAGCTATAAGAAATCATTTTCCGATTTTTATAAAATTAAAAAAAATTATAATACCCTCTGCAAGAGTATGAAAACAGCAAAGTTATAATGGATGGGCTGCCAGACAGACTGACATGGCTAGATCGACTCTCCTAATGTTGCTGATCACGAGTATACATACTTTATAGAAGATGTCTTCTTCACTGCGTTACAAATTTCCAACTGAAATTAGAGTGCCCTCTGCAGGGGTATGCAATTATATCACTACATGTAGCGACGATGCGCACCAAGAGCATGTGAATAGGAGTATAGTATATATAGCCGCAGAATTGAAAATCTCCCATGATGGTCCAATCGTAACGAGTAAAACACCAATAAAAAGTTATCGCTAAATGAATAAGGATTGCTTTCAAGTCTTTGAAAAATTGATTTGTTCAGAAGAAAGGGCGGAAACAGTGACACACTAAAAAATTTTTTAAGTCGAGTTCTTGAGCGCGGGTTCGTAAAAAGTTTTAGCAAAGTTACAATTTTGTTGAAAAAAACGCGTTTAATGACACCCAATTTGCTTGGATCCGATGCTTGGTTCAAAAACTATGCAAAATACTTTTTTTTGGTATATCTCAAAATAAAAATTTCTCAGTTTCAAAAAGTTTTAAGGACTTGTTTTAGAATTCTCGAATAATTTTTTTTTGTGTTGGGTAGGTTGTTACCAAAAAAAGTTTGCTCTACGACTTTTGAAAACTAGCTTATTTAGCGGGAAATCGCAAAAAATAGCTAAATTTTGCACAGCTTTAATTTCTAAAATAGTGAAGCTACATACAAGTGATATATGTCATTAAAAAGTTAGGAAGTGTTTATTAAATATTTATTCACTTGAGGAGTAGGGTTGGTAAAACAATCGATAGCACTATCGATACTATCGATGGTCAACAAATTTTGCAAACATCGATGGTTTGGGCTTACCAACGATACTATCGCTCTAGATAAATAATGTTTACTGTAGTACTATGGCCTGCAAAACATGCCAATATACCATGAAAATTACATTTTAAAGTGTATGTAAACATGAATTCGCTATAATTAGCTTTGTTAGTCAGCACCAAATAAAAATAATTACAGATTTTAGTTCGTTTTATTTTTTTCTATTTTCTGAGGCTTAAAAATTTTCGATATTATCGATCTACCGATCACCAACTGCACTTAAAAAAAAAAAGCGGAGTCTTACGGAATATACAAGAGTTCAGAAGTTGATTTCAAGCACTTTTTGGAAAAGTTGCACTCCTTCTTGTTAGTACGAACAAAAATAAAAGTAAACTTCAGCAAGCCAAAGTCTTAGACCCTTGCAGCTTTTACAGAAAAGGAAATTTTTATATATTATTTTATTTATATTTTATTTTTTTTTTGTTTGTTTAAAATTGATTAAGTAACGTCCAACACTTTTTTTTAACATTTTCCTTCGGTTATTTTAAATTGAAAATATATTTTTTGCATTATTAAAAAACGTCTTCAAGAAAAACAATTAATTTTCTGTTCTTTCCCATTACAGCTATTGATTCTTATTAATTAAAATCAAAATTTTCAAAAATGTGCAAATGGTTATATATTTTATCTCAGAGTACTCTCATTAAAGTTAAAACATGGAAGTTAACATATTTTTTCATATATTTTTATAATTGTTTGCTCGAGATCTCTAGCTCGCTCCGACTTCAATAACAATAATACTTTTGGGAAATTTTCATGTAGAAAGCTTTAAACAAAAAGACTAGTTTACTTCTAATATCCATTTGATAAAAAAAATAGAGATCATAAAAACCCAACTATCTGCGTAGGTATATAAAAATATTATAAAGGAAATAAAATGTTGTTAGCGAATACAAAAAAAAGCGATGAAAAATCCTATCCTATCTTTATAAAAAACAAAAGTACTTACATTTTTGTGCATCTATTTATGCCAGTAAAGGAAATAATGCGTGCAGGCAGTGAAGGAAATAATTGTCGATGAAGGAAAAATAGTGTACGCAAATATATAAATAAATAGAAAACAATATGTTGGGGGAGAGCAGAAAGAAAAATGTAGGATTCTCTTCACGACAACAACATTTTAGTGTCAGTATGTTGTTTGCTGCCCTGACAAAATGGCTTCAATAAAAACACAAAGTAAAGCGAAAGCAGAAAACAGAAAACAAAGGTTTTCAGAGAAGACAAAGCAACTTTTCTCAACACACTGAGCACACAGGGTAATTCTTAGTTAACGAGCAACCGAAACGTATCCACGCTCAGCTTAATCCCCGAGGGAATCCACAGTGCCTGAATCCTAGTGGGAGCCCTGATTCACTCTCAACACACAGTGTGTTGCGCTGTTGTGTGTGTGCTTAGGACCCAGGACAGTCGAATAGCGCCTCTCTACGGTCGTTCTGTTAAAGCCTAATTGTGGGCAATTACTTGCTGCTCGACTAATAAAAACGTTAGAGATATTTGCGCATTTCAACTAATGATTTTCTGCTTAGGCCTAAGCAAACACTGCCAAAATTTAAGTGTCCAGTTGAGTTGTCCCTACCGCTCGGTGCGTAAATTACACCCACACCCAGAACTCGATAGTCCACACAACATCTCATTAGCAGGCGGCTGACACAGTTATTAATAATTCACTTAGTGCTAATATAATGTTTGTAGTTCGAACGGCACACATGACACAAAAGCACAAAGCACAAACCACAGGGCAGGGGGCACGAAACCCAAGCTCTTTCGATAATTAGCCAATTTCCTGAATAATTCAGAACTCATCCGAAAAATACGCGACTGATACATGGACAGCACCTGTGAACAGGCGGGACTTCGGCCATCAATCAGGATTGGTTTCCAGCCAAGCAGCTCGTGTAATTTTCCAGTCATCAAATCGCGTGGCCCACCTTCGTCTTTGGCTTGATTATGCAAAGTCCTCATTAAGGGCTTAATTTGTAAAGCTCCTGGCAGGCGATGTAATTTGAATTGGCTGCTCGACATCTTGCAGCCCATTGTTAATGTTTATGTTGGGGCTCAACTCAGTTTCCAGTCATAAAACCCGCCCAGCCATTTTGACGGATAAGCCGCTTTTTGATTGACTTCACATTCTTGAAGCCCGGTCCAGTTGGGTCCTACAATAGTATCTTTAACAATTCACATCCCATTTGCAAACTTTTGCATTTGTGGCCCGACAGATTGTGCCAAAAACTCGGACTGCAAGTTCCAATCAAACGGAAAGCACTAAAAGATGCCAGCCGATATTTATCTGCAAAGGGTCGCACAATGCGGGCTGCACACAATGCCAAAAAGATAAGCTAGCCAGGCCGGAGTAAAAGTCACAAAAATAAATGGAAATTAAAGTTGGCAGAGTCCTGATTGGACTGCATCCTTTCCGGGGCCCTGAAGGACATTCGAATGGGCAGCAGGGCCTTAATTATGCTTAGCCCTGCATCGGCAAAGGGGCGAATGCTTGTGCCGAGATTGAATAAAGACCACAAAATGGCGCACTTTTAAAATTCATGATTATGCTGATGCCTCTGCCAAATGCAATATTCTTAGGGAACATCTGGTGTGGGGCCCTCAACTGGAGTGTACGTGCGTTCGCGGCTTGGTTAACATGACATCATCGAGCAATGAACGGAGTCTAATGAATAAAAATGAGTTTTAAACCAGAATAAAAACAAAGCCTTTCGCCGGAGACACAATGAAGTGAAATGAAATGAAGCAGCGACGGGAAAGCCTTAGCCGGCTGCCAGCCAGTCTACGCACTGATCCAATGACTCGGGTAGGCAGCCGGCCAAGTAGCGTGGCTCATAACTAAATGGGAAACTTACACGACGTCCAACGGGGCTTGGTCCCATTTCAGTTTTTGCTGTGGCAGCAGCCAGAGCAGCGCCTTCTTTTTCCGACTTGCTCGTCGCCTCTGCCTTGTAATCCGTTATTTAAATATTGTTTGTTGTACCCTTGCAGAGGGTACTATAATTTAAGTCAGAAGTTTGCATAGCATTGAAGGAGACATTTCCGACCCTACATTCAGCATCACTTGGAGAGTCGATCTAGCCACGTCCGTCCGTCCATCCGTTTCTACGCAAACTATAACTATAACAAAAGTTATACCTTCTCTAATTTTCAATTTTTTTTTTGTAATATTTTTGGATTAGTTAGAATTACGCTATTAATTCTTTTTAAAATCGGAAAACGATATCATATAGCTGCCATAGGAACTATCGAACAATTTAATGAAAATCAATGGTTTTTAATGGGTACTCATATAATTCTAAATTTAGATGTTTAATTTTTGTAATAGCTAAAAGGGTATATAAACATCGGCTTGCCGAAGTCTGCCTCTCTTCTTGTTTTTTATTTGGCTTCGCTATTATGCTTGTGAGTATTTTGTATAAATAACTATGAGCCGGACGTGGCTCAGAGCAGAGCAAAAAGCTAGCCTGAAATGGCAGACACACTTGCGAGGATTTGCAAATGCACACAATTAAATCAAATCAAGTCGAGACGAGACGGAGCAACAAAATGCCGAGTAAGGCGAGTTCTTCCATGTGTTGTTTTTTGGTAGAGCTACAATTTAAATATTTGCTGTGCCATGACAATGCCCCGGAAAGATGACATTTCGACTCCACTCAAGTATCAAACAAGTCGGGCGGCCACGGGGCGTAAGATAAACACCCATTACGCATACGCCTGGGTGTGCACTGCTCATTAGCCGCACACCAAGTGTCAAAACAGAAGTCGTAAAACAGGCCCCTACCTGGTAGTTCTAACGCTAAGGCAGGGCCATAGGAGGGGCGTGGCGCACCAACACAGCGCCGCACAGATACCGTCGGGCCATGGCATCCTGCATGTCAGGCCCCGAGGTGTCGAAACGCTCCAGTTCCCGTCCTGCCGTCCTGCCCCACTGGTCCGATGACAGTCCAGTATTGGCATGCGACCGCCGCGTCCCCACCTTCTGCCACCTGGACGACCTTTGCTTTGCACGTGTGAGTGTGCGTGCGCGCTTTCAAATATCAAACTCGCATTAAATTTGACATCGAAGCGGAAATACATTTAATTGCTTTCTGCGTGGCCGTTTCCCCGACGTCCCTGCCAGCTTAATCACACGGCCACCACCCGAACACACACGCGTCCCAGCGCCGGGGGCTCCGTCACATATACACGACAGCGACTTTCGCCATTAGCACCCGTCTCCAAGGGATTCGTTTACAAATATTTGGCTTTTCTAAGCAATTTTCATGTGCTTTCATTTTGTCATTTCACTAGAAAGCCGTCGGAACGCCGACCCCCGATCCCCGACCCCCCATTTGCATGCGCCAGAGTGTGTATGTATAAATGCTGGCGAGCTGTTTTAGGTCGGGCTTACTCTTGAGGTCTGGTCGGGTGCTCTGGGCTGGCTGTGCCATAATCGCGTCGAGTTTGTTTACGACACGTTGCCAAAAAACAATTGTTGGGGCTTTGATTGACCCAACATCATTTTAATTATAAGTAAGAATGCGACTCAGAAGAAAGCTGACTGCAATGTCTTGGTTCAGACTCGTTTTTATAATAATGCTTCCCAAAGGTCGATACTCTTACTTTTGAGATACGCTTTATCCAGCCATTTAACAGCAAAATGTGTCCTCAAAACGTGAGCTCATTTTAAGACCAAACACAACACACAAAGTGGGAAAACAAAATAAATTTTGTTGGTCTTAAAACAAACTTGCAAATGCAAATAAACAAGACGTTGTAACTGCAATATGAACAATAATAGTTTATATGAAGATTACAAGATTACTGAACCGCTTCCAACAACTGAAACTCAGTTTAGTTTCCTCCAAGACTACGATGCAACCTACGATAAAACTTCTTACACTTTCACCGATTGATAACCAACCCATTTAGTCAGTCTGCTCACCGCGGGGATGAGGACTCCATTGACCTGCCGTAAATGATGTGTTTTCATGCGACATTCGTGTTGTGTGTTGTGTGTTTGACAGCAGCCAAGCTTGTGCTTGCCGCAGGCCATAAACCAAAGCCCAAACTTCCAAATCCCGCATAAATAAGTTAGCTCGGTACAGAGGCAACACGGAGCAGGTTGAAGTGAGGCAACGTGTCATACTCACATGCCAGAAACGGCCAACTGTGGATGGGTTTTCGGACGCGGTTGAGTCCGGAATGAATGCTGAGGAGGACTCCGATGGCCTGTGTCCTGTGTACTGTGTCCTGTGTAATTATCTAGCTGCCGGCACTCGCGACTTTCGCTCGGCGGTGACAGCAACTGGGCTTATCGGTCCGGCTCCACTGGCACCAGGGCCACAGACGGACATACGTTTGCACCACTCACACACCGGCACTGCTCGGATGCAATGCGATTTGGGTCAGAGTAAAAACAAAACGACAATGCAGCCGCACATTTCACACTTGTCACTGCCGCTGCCTGTTTCTCGGCTCCCTGGTTCTGCCGTTTCTGTTTCCGTTTCCGTTTCCGCTTTCACTTTTTGTCACCGCTGACTTTTAGTTGCGGAGCGGGGCTGCTGACTTGGCTCTTCTTCCGCCCGCCACGCAGCGATATCACGAGCGCAAGTGCGTTTGCAGGGATAACACCGCGCCAGCACCACGGAACACACAAACTGAACTTTCTACGCGCGGTAATTCTCGATAATTCCAAACACACTTTTGCCGACGGAAAGCCGTAGCTTCAGCTTCAGCCTCAGCCTCAATTTCAACTTCAACCTCAGCCCCTCATTCGGTGCGGCCTTGTAGTTGTTGTTTCGAATGGTCTGCCAGTGTTCGCTGTGTTGTTGTTGCCAATGGCTTCGAGCGATGCCGTCGCTTCCGCAGCGTGCACAGCTTTCGACGAGCAAACGAAGTGGACTGCCAGGACGACCCGCGCCGACCAGGACCCAGTGCGACTTCGGGAACGGCTGGCGCTGGAAGGGAGCGTCCGCACATGCGCCTGGCTCGGCGGAGCGAAAGCTCCCGCCAGCCGCCAGCTTTCAGGTTAGCGACACGATCCGACCTCACCCGACAGCCACGACAGCCACGACAACCACGACAACCACGACAGCCTTCCATCGCTTCCAGGATACGGGCTGAGCGGCTTAAGAGAGTGCCTCCGAGGCAACTCTCTTAGGTCCCCTCGGAGGAACTCCGGACTCCTTGTGGAAAAGATGACCAAACTGTGTCACATTTGCGAACTGAACTCGCATTGCCAATGTCACGTGCCGGAGCGCTTGGCCGCCGAAAGACCGCCCAAACTGCCGGTCCTCCGATGACGCCCCCACTTCGCAGGCTGCACCTGAGGGGGACCGAGGGCCTCTAGCGAATCAGTGTCCTCAAATTGATATCCTAATGCAACTGGCAGTCAGATGAGCGACCGACTGACTGCCGCAAGGAGGACCGCAACTTGCAACTAAACTTTTGCGGTGACCAAGCGAGTCACCGCGGTGGTGTGAGTCCCCCGGCCAACTGACAACTACAAGGACAGCCATCGCTGGCCACCAAAATGCCGGATAAGGGCTACGGTATGGTGGAGCGGTGTGGCGTTGGGGTGATGGTCGCCAAATCGGCTGCCCACATGCCGCTTGTCGTTTTCCATTAGTGTGCCGACCAACCTCAATGATTTCTTACTTACAGCGCGCAATTTGTACGCTGCTATGCTGGTGTGTGGGTGTGCCGGTGTACGGGTGTACGGGTGTGCGGGTGTGCTGGTGTGGCAGGGGGCATAATCGCATTCGCATCGGGTTTCGAGTGCTGGAGCATCCGTGAGTCGGCCAATGCGTTCCGAGTGGGGTCGCCGTCTTAATCTGTGAGTGGGTCTGGGCGCGTGTGTGTGCGCCTGTGTTAGCGGTCGGGTAAAGAGACCAGGAAATTGCTTTTGCATGAGCGCTTTGGCGCGGGGAGGGCAGAGGACCGGAAGAGCGGAGGACCGGAAGAGCGGAGGAGCGGAGAAGCGGAAGAGCGCCAGATAGCCGGACGCTCGTCCTGGCCATAAAAAGGAAGCTGCGGCGATTGCGAAAGAATTGGCAATTGAGTGGGATCGCAAAGTGTATAAACTGGCATCGATAGGCGGGCGTTGGCCTCCAAGTATCCTTAATTAAGGGGCAGCGTCGCCCGGAGGTGTTTGCGCTGCATAATGCCTTCGGGGATTTAAATGTTCCAAAATGAATTGTTGGCACTGTGTTGAAAATAAAACAGCCACAATCGACATCTGGCTCCGAGTTTTTTGCTGGCTTGCATGCTGGCCAGCCATTTAGTCAATGGTCAATATGCTCGATTCATTCACTTTGACCCCGTTCAACTTTTGTCGTCAGTCGTGCTCTATATGATTTCGTTTCTACACCACCCACAGTCAACTGTCCACTGTCCACTGTCATCTGTCCACTGCCATCTGTCCACTGCCCTCTGCACTCTGTTCGCCTGTCCTGTCGACACTATCAGTGTAATGTTTTGTTGTCCCCAAACGTAGTTTCTTTTTATTTTCAACTCGAATGAAAAATGTTACCTACTGTTTGCTGGCAGCGAAGAGAACAAATAAAAACAAAAAAGTGTTGATACGGGAGAGGAAACAAACTGTTGGGCCTACAGCAAGGATAGGCCTTACATCAATTGAGTAAGCAGTCGCAATTGAATCGAAAATGTGTACATAAAAAATCAACTCATGTAAAATTAGATGTGATTTAATGCCGGATAGCCATTTAACAGAAGAAGGAAAACTACTTGGGTCTTAAATAGTTTTCACCCAATCGAAAACCTCAAGCAGTTATTATTTTCATCTTTGAGCGATATTTGCACGAGTTAGACTCATACATATATGGGTAATAAGATCATTCCTTGATTGACGTAAGCATTTCGTAATTAATTCGATTCAACTAGAAACTTTCAATTATCCAAGCCGAACAACTGCAGCTCACTGACAGAAGCGGTCTGTATAAACTGTTGAGCAATGAAATCGCTCGGAACTTGGTATACAGTGCGAGAGGGTTGAAACACCCCATACACATAGGGGAACGTGGAACATGGGGCTGCATATGTGCATTTAAGCCCCGTAATGTAGGGCTATTAAATCAATTTCGGTTGTTGCTCTTTTGCACTACTTTCACTTGCTGTCTGTCAGACAGTCAGACAGTCAGGCAGTCAGGCAGTCAGGCAGTCAGGCTGCCGAGGTTGGCTGACTGCTTGCCTGACAGGCGGCACGAGTGGGGCTCGTGTCTGGGCCAAGTTAATGTCTAGGCTGACTGAGCATGCAATATTTAAAGAGTAAACCAGGCCGCTTTCCAGGGAAATCAATGCCTACCCCTCCGGAGCTTTGGGTCCGCTTCCGTTCCTGTGTGCCCTGTGTGTCTATGCGAGGACAATAACTCAGCAAATCATTATTAAGTTCAAATATGCGAGGCAGCTGTGTAAATATTGACAGTGCAAAACAAATTACCTGATTACATTTGGGTCAAGCCATTTTTGACACCAAAGCGACACTCGACAACACTGTTCGTGTTCTTATTGTTTGTTTGTGTGTGTCGAAACGGAACCCCACCCTCAGCCACACTTCCACACTCCCACAAGCAAGCAAAACACCAACACACTAACTAGCAATATCATAGCAATCAGTTAGACGTATGTGCCCGTATACTCACGGGTCACACAGACAGAAATTAATTAAAAGTTTGTATGTTGTTGCAACAGAATGTCTAGCTTGTTTATTTGTCTTGCTGTGTGCGTGTGCGTTTGCGCTTGTCTGTGCTAGATGCAGCCATTGTTTTTTTATCCGCGATGTTTCCCATTTTTTATGTATTTTCACGACCTTGTAAGTTAACAATTTCGGGCTCTCACTCCGTCGCAATGTTTACAAAATAATAATGGCATTTACGACCCTGGTCTGGACTCGTCTACATGTGTGGCCGTGTGCGTGCTCATTTTGATGTCTGTGTGCTCAAGGGCCGCATTTTGCTGCTCTTGTTCCCGGTTGGGGAATTATTTTTATCATAATTTCATTTGCCATAGCCGGCTTGGCGGCACAAGCAAAGGCAACTCATCAAAATGCATTTTCAAAGCAGGGCAGTGGACCAGAATAAAATAATAATAAGCGCACAATAATGGTTGTGGTTTTATACAATATATATAAAAGAACATGTGCTCAACTAATACCTCCGAAAGCAGGAACGACTTTAATTTAAAGAATTGAAAACGGTCGACAGTCAACATGTGTGGCTCTAGGTTGTCTAATAATCTCGAGGACTCAGCGTAGGCTCCATTTATTTGCAACATATCAAATCAGATTGACACTCAGTTATCGTCCTCAGCGTTCTGAGAGCTGTGTGTTCGGTGTGTTTGCCACCGAGAAAGCTGACATCCTTCTCAAAAAGCTGCGCCGTATGCATTCATGTGAATGCGTGTGGGCGGGGAGAAGTGGGCGGGGAGAAGTGGGCGTGGCAGCTCACCTCCACAGCTCGTGTGGAACGTCCCGAAAATGTGTGTAAGCTACTGCAAACATGTTCGCACTGCTGCGCAGGACGGCATTAATTTCCGTTAATTAAAATAAATACGTCAAGCGATAATAAATGATGGCGTAGTATGAAGTGTACTTTACTTGCTTTAAAGCGATCCAAAAGACACACGCCGCCTTCAATTAGACGATTTCTCCCAGCCCAAGTACTGGCCTCCCTGTCCCCAACTCGTGTATCACCTTTTGGCTCCGCGTGGCGCAGCAATTAATGGGATAATTGACTTGGCCGCAGCCAACATAAATTTCTGCCACGGACAGCAGCTTGGCGATTTGAGGAGAATCTGCTCTGAAGGGCGTGTGCTTGTGGTCCACCCGTCGGTTAGTGCAGCGCAAAAATTCTATTCCAAAGCTGCGATGGGTCGGTCCTGCCCGGCGTGCGGTGTACAGTCTCACCTTGACAGGGGGAAGCTTGCCACACAGTGGGGCCAAAATACAAATGACTGGGGAGCAGGCGACAATGACGGACCAGGAGAGCAAACGTAATCAAGTGTGCGAGCCCTGCAAGGCAAACAAAAGATTATCCTTGCCCTTGCCTTGGCTCCTTGGACACAGCACACACATTCAGTCAGGAAGATAGCAACAGCTGCTCGGCAGACTTCTTCGTAGCCCACTGATGTGGATGTGGATGTGGATGTGGGAGCGGCAAAGGATGCCCCTGCTATTGAAATGTTGCAGTAATGAAAAAATTGTCAACTTACACGGAGCAGGGCGAGGATGTGTGCTGCTGTAGCTGTAGCTGTAGCTGTAGCTGTGGCCGAAGCTGAAGCTGAAGCTGAAACTGAAACTGAAGTTGAAGCAGACACTGAAGGTACGTTCAACAAAAGCGACAGCGACAACAAAACATGTGTCAACTGCCAGACATCCTGAGCAATATTAATAACACTCGGGGAACATATTTTTCATTAAAGCTGCACGGAGATGTCACCCAGGCGATACACAACACAACATGTGGCGTCGGAACGGGCTTACGTTTTAAGGATGATTATGCAAAGCTTTCAGCACTCACTGGCCCACGCGCTCACAGACTAGCATGGGGAATTTAATAAATGTAGTTATAACAGCGATTAGCGGCCATTTTGCATTCCACCAGAGCGCAGAGACGGCCTTTAAAAGTTTCTCGGATACAACCTCGAGCTGTGTGCTTTCCACCAGCCTTGACGCATTCGCAAACAAGCACTTGCCCCTCGTTGAAGTTGAAACAGCGCGGCTCACTATGCGTATGAGGTACGTCTTAATTGCCATTAAGGAGCCGTCTGCGATTTTCGCCAACCTTTTCATAATTTATGCAGACCGGAAAGCCAACATGTGGAAAGAAGTAGCGCCCGACTGATGCAGTTTTGAACACAAAATCGTATCGAAATTCGGGAAAACATTGTCGAATTTTCCGTCCGCTTTGAGCGCTCGAGTAAAGTGCCTTGACTAGTTAATTAAACATAACGTAGCGCAGCAGAGAAATTCTCAAGTGAATAATTAAAGAACAGAAAGCGGCTAAAACTTAATAAAAACTTTTCGAATTCATTGAAAACTTCGTCTACAAAAATGTCACAAGTTCTGATAGCCACAGGCCTATATAAGCCAGGCCCCAGAAACCCGCACCACACTGGCCCCAAGATGGTCTTCAAGCTGATACGTCCGGCCCCGCTCACTGAGAGGGTTCGGTCCCGCGATGGCTGCATCTACCTTTACCGGGCCATGAAGTTCATAGGCTGGCTGCCCCCCAAGGAGGGCGTGCTGCGCTACCTGTACCTCTTATGGACGCTGATGACCTTTGTGTGGTCGACCACGTACCTGCCGCTGGGCTTCCTCGGCAGCTACATGACGCAGATCAAGTCCTTCTCCCCGGGCGAGTTCCTCACCTCGCTGCAGGTGTGCTTCAATGCCTACGGCTCCTCGGTGAAGGTGGCCATCACCTACTCGATGCTCTGGCGCCTGATCAAGGCCAAAAGCCTGCTCGACCAGCTGGACCTTCGCTGCACCAGCATGGAGGAGCGCGAGAAGATCCATCGCGTGGTGGCGCGCAGCAACCACGCCTTCCTCATATTCACCATCGTCTATTGCGGCTATGCCGGCTCCACCTACCTCAGTTCGGTGCTCAGTGGCCGGCCGCCCTGGCAGCTGTACAACCCGTTTATCGACTGGCATGACGGCCATCTCAAGCTTTGGGTGGCCTCCACCCTGGAGTACGTGGTGATGTCGGGCGCTGTGCTGCAGGATCAGCTTTCGGACACGTATCCGTTGATCTACACGCTCATTCTTCGCGCACACATGGACATGCTGCGGGAGCGCATCCGACGCCTTCGGTCCGACGAGACACTGAGCGAGGCGAATAGCTACGACGAGCTGGTCAAATGCGTCATGGACCACAAGCTGATTCTGAGGTAAAAAAGCTTCAAAACGCTAAGAGTTGAAGAGACTAACGTTCCCTTGGCCCAGCAGATACTGCGAGATCATCAAACCTGTCATTTCTGGGACCATCTTCACACAGTTTCTGCTGTGCGGCCTGGTGCTGGGCCTCACGCTGATCAACGTGTTCTTCTTCTCGGACCTCTGGACGGGCATCGCGTCCTTCATGTTCGTTATAACCATTCTGCTTCAGGTTTTTTCCTTCTGCTACACCTGCAACCTCATCATGGACGACTGCGAATCCCTGACCCACGCGCTCTTCCAGTCCAACTGGGTGGGTGCCAGTCGCCGCTACAAGACAACGCTTCTGTATTTCCTTCAAAATGTGCAGCAGCCCATCGTTTTTATTGCTGGCGGCATCTTTCCGATATCTATGAGCAGCAACATAAGTGTAAGTGCCTGCGAAAGTATTTCGTACTCCCGGCACTGATTCCCATTTTCTACAACACCTTTAGGTTGCCAAGTTTGCCTTCTCCGTGATAACCATTACCAAGCAAATGAATATAGCCGACAAATTTAAGACGGACTGAGCTGAAGATTGTATTTTCGTTCAAGCTCTTACAGAAACAATAAAGTGAATTTCAATATTTTCACCTTGAATTCCATATTTTCGGTACTGTCTTCGCCCCAAGAGAGATCATTTTTAATGTTAAATTAATTAAAGTGAGTCAAGTAAGGAAAGTTCATCTGTTTTTAAGAACGTTTCATTCTTAAACCGTAATTCTTTATTTAAGAAATTTTTGGTCGATAATTCATAGTAAATAGTACTTAAATTAATATTGAGTTCTGCTTAAATTAAGTTTTAATTCTTTTTTAAATCAAGTATAACGTGCACTTAATTAAACTACGAATTATACTCGAGTCAAGTACTAAAAATTCTTTAATAAAGAAAGATCATTATTTGGGTTAAGAATACATGCGGCTAAAATTAAGAAAATAAATTCATATTTTAAACATTACGAACTCTTTAAAAAAGAATATTTTAACCTCAAATCAAGAAACATACTATTCCTATTTAATTAAATAAAACTCTTAGCATAAGCACTATTGGTTCTTATAATAAGAAACAATTTTGCTTTATTTAAGAGCATATAAGTCCATTTCCAAACCTAAAAAGTTATTAAAAAAATAACTGCTATTCCTTGAATTAAGAAAATATAAGATGAGTTATTTAATAAATTAAACTCGCAAAAACCTTGGTTTTTTGACATTTTACATTTTTGTATTTATTTTACATATTAATTGTTTGCCTAAATTTATTTATTATTGTTTTCTTATAACTAACTGGAAAAAGGGATTACAATTTGTATTGTATTATTGATATGTTTTGGATCCTAAACATATTTTAGCCTTATATACGACCTTGAATTGTTTGCAGTATATACATGTATTAGAAAGGTAATAAATATACGAATATTTTTAATATAAATGTTTTCAGTATTATTTCCAACTTCGTAGGCACAAAAGTGGTTGTCATAACTTAATAAGTTCATTTCTTCACATACAACAAACAGATTTTCATTAACATTCATAAAACTTAAAATTTTAAATAATTTCAAATGAAATTCTTTCGTTACAAGAAACTAAGAAGTTTTGTACTTTGTTCCTTTATATATAACTTCCTCATACAGATTATTTTTGTTAAAGATAATATTACTTTTTTCACTGCTTACAATTTTATCGAAATAGTGAACGTCCCTAAGAAGTATGTTTATACCTAAAGAGTGAAAATCGGTTCGATCAAACTCTCATGAGAAATTAAAATTTAGCAAATTTTAATTCAGCTTTTTTTGGCTATGGAGCATGACGGATTGATCCTGGATTGTATATTATGGGTATATAATTTTGATTCTCACAGCTTGGACTCCGTTTAGGGGAATAAAATAATAGTCCTAATCAATAAATAGATAAAAACAGCTAAAAACAAAACAGTTGGTTTTTGATTCGTATATACCTTGCACATTTTTTCGCCATGAAAGTAAATACAAGTTTCTTCAACCAAGAGACTAAAATCAGCAATGGAGATTCTCTTGTTTTCAAGGAAAGTCTCCTTAAGTATAATTTTAATGAGGTCGTCCTTTATTGCCTGATCCAAAGGCATGTGTTTTTCCCCGTGTTCCAAATCGCTTTGCCAGTTTTTGACTCTGTCAACAAAGCCCCCAAGCTCTTTTGAAGAACTTGTTTTGCTTTGCAATAGCGATCGAGTGGGGGTTTTGGCAGATCGAAGATATTGGTAGCTAATAACATTGATTCGTCTCTTGATCCAAACTGCATTTTAAATTATTTTATTAAAGTTTTAGCTGAAGAAATAACTTATTTCTGCCTTCCTCCATTATAACGCTTCTTCCGAAACCTCAGGCGGGATCCCAACGGAGGCACAGCTTCCCTTTAATTTTCTTCCGTTATGATATATTTTAAATCACTATATCTTATTTGAGCATCTAAAAATTTAAAACTAATTTTGAAATTGCTTATAATTATATAATTCAATTATAAATTAATAATTTTATTTATTAAAAACGCTGGTAAAAAACGAAATATTGAATCTAAATATGTGAATATTAAATTGACACATAAATTAAATATTAAATCTAAATATTAAATACAAAGAATATTAAATTGCATGACCTAACATGTTTATAATTAAATTAGTGTGAAAAATTGTAGATTTAAAGGGGTTGATATTTAAGTTTAATATGGCTTGTATTAAAATAAAATTTTCACATATTGAAATCAATATTTTCATACTTAAAACCTTAACTGAAACCTCATAAGTTAAATATGAATATATTAAGTCATGCTATTTAATATGTATTGTATTTAATATTATGATTGAATATGAAATATGTCAATATCTGAGTAACATTATTAAATACAATACTTTCTTTTTTTTATAATTAATAAACAATTTTTTTCAAAATTCATTTTAAACAATCTTTGCCTATGCCTTTGCATTTGCCTTTGTCTTTGCCCATGCCTTTGGCTTTGGGGTCCGCTCTTGATTTCCCTACCAAATAAACAAACAAATCCTAAAGTAAACATAAGTTTGCACTCGAAGCCCAATCAATTGCGTTCTAAGTTCAAACTATTGCGATCCAAGCCCAAACAATATAAAAAAGGAACTTACGCCGCAAAAACCCAAACATTTTTATACCCTTGCAGAGGGTATTATAATTTCAGTCAGAAGTTTGCAACGCAGTGAAGGAGACGTTTCCGACCCTATAAAGTATATATATTCTTGATCAGCATCACTAGGAGAGTCGATCTAGCCATGTCCGTCTGTCCGTCTGTCCGTCTGTCCGTCTGTCCGTCCGTTTATATGCAAACTAGTCTCTCAGTTTTTAAAGCTATCTGCATGAAACTTTCCCAAAAGTTGTCTTTCTATTGCAGGTAGTATATAAGTCGGAACGAGCCGGATCGGACGACTATAGCATATAGCTCCCATAGGAACAATCGGAAAAATAAATGAAAAAAAATTATAACTTTGCTGTTTTTTTAATTTTTTGTTTAGTTCTTCGACATATAGTAATAGTAAAATATTTCCGATTTACGGTTTAAATTTCATCAAAATCGGACGACTATAGCATATAGCTCCCATAGGAACAATCGGAAAAAATAAATGAAAAAAAATTATAACTTTGCTGTTTTTTAATTTTTTGTTTAGTTCTTCGAGATATAGTAATGGTTTAATATTTCAGAATTACGGTTTCAATTTCATCAAAATCGGAACGACTATAGCATATAGCTCCCATAGGAACAATCGGAAAAATAAATGAAAAAAATTATAACTTTTCTGTTTTTTAATTTTTGTTTAGTTCTTCGACATATAGCAATGTTTAATTATTTCAGAATTATGGTATAAATTTTATCAAAATCGGACGTCTATAGCATATAGCTCCCATAGAACTAATAAAAATATATAAAATAACTATCTAATAATTGAGCTGCAAATAATCATAGTTTCAATGTTTTTTTTTAGCACATACTCAAGTAAATCATAATTTAAATGTTTTCAAAAGTATTTAATTAATGCAATAGCTGCAAGGGTATATGAACTTCGGCTTGCCGAAGTTTGCTTTCCTTCTTGTTAGTGGAAAAATTAAAGCATCCACAACAAACCAACGACACCCAACATTGTGAAAGTGATCGTGATTAAAAAATTTAAATGGAAATCAATTAATGCAATTATCCATTTAAATAGCTGGTAATAAAAGTGGACCGAAAAAAGTAATTCACAGTACAAGAACACACAACAAAAAAAAATAAATAAAGAACAATAAATCAAAAATAACAAATACTAAACAAAAACACAATTAATAAAGAAAGTTAAACAAAAACACAAATATATCAACTGGAAGAATAAAAACAGAAATATTTCATTTAAACAAAGAAGGAAGGAAGGAAGGGCTGAAGGGCATTCCCTCGCCAAAATTCAACACGACTACAACGAAAATAACAAAGAAGGAAGGTAGCTGAAGGGCATTCCCTCGCCATCATCAAAGAAGATAAGCTTAATAATTAAAAATCGTAAGAAATATGAACAATTATATTTAAGTAAAAATTTAATTTGAAAGATAAATTATATAATACATCCTGGAAGATATAGAAGATTTGTTGAATCTATTTAATAAATTAGAAATGACCGATAAGCCAAGCACAAGTAAAATGGCGAATCAAGAATTAGAAAAGCAAGCCTTTTTGACCAAAGAATAAATAAACAGATTGTTTCAACAGAGGTAAATTCTTTAAAAAACGAAATAGAAACACTGAAAGCAGAACTTCAAACGAATGTCAATAAAGTAGAAGATTATAAAATTGAAGAAGTTGACAATTTGATAAAATGTGAAGAATCCTATGAAATCATTAAATCAGTTCCAGAATTTAAGGGGGAACTTGAAAATTATGTGAGTTGGAGGGAAGCAGCAGAAAACGCTATGAGTCAGTATATTCGAAAAAGTAAGCGATATTTCGCAGCACTATCAATATTAAGGAACAAGATAACAGGAAAAGCAAACGATGCTCTAACCATCCACGGAACAGTCCTAAATTTTGATGCTATTTTAGCCAGGTTAGATTTCGTTTTTAGCGATAGAAGACCGCTCACGTTATCGAACAAGAACTAAGTATTCTTACACAAGGAAAACTAAGTGTAATGGAATATTATAACCAAGTTTACAGGAAACTAACATTACTGACTAACAAAACTATAATGACATATGGTCGTAATAAGCCAATCACTTCAAAAATTAATGATAGACATAAACAGAGTGCATTAAGAGTTTTCATAACTGGCCTTAACGGCCCAATACCATCGACTCTTTATTCCATGAATCCAACTGACTTGCCTAATGCAATGGCGTTTGTACAAGAGATTGAAAGTAACAACATGAGAGCAAAATTCGCTCACAATTTCATTGGAATGAGTTATAGAAAATATAACTCAATTATACTACTAGCCCAGAACAAAATAATAATTATTTTAATCAAAAGACCACTAATTACAATAATTCAAACTATTTGAGATACAATCAAAGATCACCACAACAAGTTAAAAATAATCAATGGAATCAGAGTCAGAATAATAATAATCAGTGGGGACAAAATAATAATTGGAAGTTTAATAACAATCAGGTACAGCCTGCTCCTGAACCCATGGAAATAGATGAATCAATCCAGTATCGAATTCGTCCTAATAATAATTTTAACAGGGGTAATAATAACAAACAAAATTATAATAATTATTATCCAAGAAATAATTATAATCAAAACCAAGCGCAAAAAACAAATATAAGCGCCACTCAAAACAGACCAATTGAATCACATCCACAGTTAAAGCGGGAACCAACTGGTTCAATGAGAGTAAATAACATAGAAGAGGATCATTTTTTAGATCAGAATCCGGAGTAGGATTACCCTACTTAATGAGAACTGACAAAAAAGGAATTAAAAGTTTTAATTGATACAGGAGCAACATCTTGTTACATAAAAAGGGGAATTTATCAAAATAAAAAAGAGCTCCCAATTACAAAAGAGTTTCAACCATTAATGGGTTTACAATAATAAAATATTATCATTTAATAACGATATTTAACACAAGACAAGTATTTTATGAAATAGAAGGGTTAGAGTCCGACTTACTTATAGGTTTTAATCTTTTAAAAAAAATAGGAGCGGTAATTGATATTCAAAAAGGGACCATCAATTATAACGGGAAAAAGAAAAATTACTTTACGATGAGGATAATGATTTAAACCAATTATCGCTAACAAATGGAAAAATTATCCTTCCATTAAAAGAATATATTATACAAAAATACTTTGAAGAGCAAAGTGGAAATAAACAGATTCACAAATGGTGGAAACAAGTTTATTTAGCTTGGGATCACAGAATCCTGAGCAAGCCGACGTAGAATTATCCGTCAACAAAAAATCAAATAGTTTGGGATCTAGAAATCCTGAACACGCCGACGTAGAAAAATCCGTCAACAAAAAACTATATATAGTTTTGGAAAAAAAATTCCTGAACACGCCGACGTAGAATTATCCGTCAACAAAAAATCAAATAGTTTGGGATCTAGAAATCCTGAACACGCCGACGTAGAAAAATCCGTCAACAAAATATTATATAGTTTTGGAAAAAAAATTCCTGAACACACCGACGAAGAATTTCCGTCAACAAAAAGTTAAAACGTCTGGGAACACAAACCCTCAACGTGCCGACGTCGAACTATCCGTCAATAAAAAAGTAACAACTTTGGGATCAAAGGATTCCGAAAGAAATAAAATAAATAATATTAAAATGTTAAATTCAAATCAAGTAGAAGAGAGAAAAGAATAATTGACATAATAGAAGAGGAACACTCTAAAATAAACCTACAAATTCCTTTAAGAACTGATATTCGGGGCGAAATAAATACAAATAACGACAGGGCCATTTATAGTAAACAATTTCCCTATGCTTTATCAGTTTCAGATTTCGTTACCAATGAAATCAATAGAATGATAAATGAAAATATTATAGGCCGAGTAGAAGTCCTTACAATTCTCCAGTACTGGTGGTACCCAAAAAGGGTCAAAATGAAGACTGTAGGCCTAAACACAGACTTGTAATAGACTACAAAAAATTAAATGAGAACACAATACCGGATAGATACCCGATGCAAGACCCATCTGTTATATTAGCCAACTTAGGAAAGGCAAAATATTTTTCCACAATTGATTTGGAATCAGGATTCCATCACATTCTTATGAAAGACTCAGATATTGAAAAAACATCTTTTTCTATTAACAACGGAAAATTTGAATTTTTACGCATGCCTTTCGGGTTAACCAATGCGCCCAGAATTTTCCAGAGAGCAATGGATGATATTCTCAGAGAACAAGTAGGAAAAACATGCCACGTCTACATGGACGATATTATAATTTTTTCAAACACAATCGAGCAACATTTCTCAGATTTAACTCAAATAATAGGCATTTTACAAAGAGCAAATATGAAAATTTCTCTCGAAAAATCGAAATTCTTTAAATTAGAAACCTCCTTTCTTGGTTACATTGTTTCTTTTAATGTAATCAAAACAGATCCTAAAAAAATTTCCACAATCTCAAGGTATCCGTTACCACAAAATATTAGAGAACTTCGAAGTTTTCTAGGCTTAACTGGCTATTACCGAAAATTTGTCCGTAATTATGCAAAAATTGCAAAACCACTTACAAAATATTTAGGAGGGGAAAATGGAAATGTTTCTAAAAGAATATCTACAAAAGTTTTAATACAATTGGACGATTCAGCTATACAAGCTTTTAACGAACTAAAAGAGAATCTAATAGCACAAGTTGAACTAGTTCAACCAGATTATAGTAAAAAATTCACTTTGACAACAGACGCATCAGACGTAGCTATTGGGGCGGTATTATCACAGGATAACAAACCAATTACTTTCATTTCTAAGACCTTAATAAAACCGAGCAACTTTATGCCACAAACAAAAAGGAACTGCTAGCAATAGTATGGGCCTTAAAAAATTTGAGAAATTATTTGTACGGAGTAGTTGGTATAGAAATCCAAACGGACCATCAATCTTTGTCTTTCACGATTTCGGACAAAAATCCCAACGTAGAAATGAAAAGTTGGTATTCTTTCATAGAAAGCTTTACCCCAAAAATAATATATAAACCCGGTATTATCTCGAATACAAATAAATAACATTACAAACAGTGATGTAGAACAAACAGAACAGTCAGACTCAGATCAAAACACACAGCATTCTGCTGACAGTAGTTTTGAAAATGTAATACAAGAGACCCGTAAACCGTTAAATCAGTTTAAGCACAACTGTTATTAACAACGGGGAGGTTTACAATACATGAGTCACTGGAAGTTTTTGGCAGGACACGACACATAATTGAATACGATACACCAGAAAATTTAATAACTATATTAAAAGAGTATATTCCACCAAACATTACGGTAGGAATTCATTGTACATTAGAGGACTTATATCACATTCAATTTCCCTTAAAAAATAATTTCACTAACCCATTTCTTTTTACGAGAATCTTTCTTCAAGACATAGAAAACGATGTAGATAAAGCCATAATTATAGAAGAAACACACAGTCGAGCTCATAGGGGTCTAGATGAAAATTATAAACAAATCAGTAGGTTATATTATTGGCCAAACTTATTTAAAAAATTGAAAGAATATATAAGAAATTGTGTGTTTTGTAATGAAAATAATATAACAGGCACCCAATAAAAATTCCAATCGGGGAAGCCCCTATTCCAACTAAAGAAGGAGAAAATTTACATATAGATATATACTACGCGCAAAACTTAACATTTATTACTTGTACAGACGCGTATTCAAAATACCTTGTTGTAAAAGAAATTCAAAATAAGTTAAACATTGAAATTAAGGTAATGGAACTACTTCAACAATTTCCCCAAGCAAAAGTAATTATGACCGATAACGAACCTAGTTTTACCTCGGCCCAATTTAAATCATTTGCACAAAGGTGTGGAATTACTTTGCATTACGCAGACCCAAGACACAGTACTTCAAACGGACAAGTAGAAAGAGCACACTCGACATTAACAGAAATAGCTCGCTGCATAAAAGAGGAGTTTAATTTAACTAATTTTTCCGAAATAGTTATTAGAGCCGCTCAAAAATATAATCAGAGCATTCATTCCACAACAAACGAAAAACCATTTGATATCCTATATAATAAAATTGATCATGATAATATTTCCATTATCTTGAAGAATACACAATCTAAAATGTTAGAAACACATAATGAGAACAGAAAAGAAAAAGATTATCATGTAGGACAAGTTGTTTATGAAAAGAAACATGGGGAACTAAACAACCTTAATTCCAGATATAAAAACAAGTTGTAAAGGAAAACTTACCTAACAAAATAATAATCAACAATAGAAATAGGATTATTCATAAAGATAATATTGAATTCTAATATAAACAAAAATATTTTGTTTTCAGAAAAAAGTTTTTTCAGTACTTATTCTCAACCTATTACTTTTAACAAGTTCTGAAATAATTGACTATACAAGTCACGAATATTTATTATTTAAGGACAATAAAGACGTATTGACGTACGATTCATACGCAGATTTATTTCACATAACTAATTTAAGTTTTTATGAAGAAATAATTAACACGGAAACCAGATCTTTGACCAAAACATCAAAACAGACATAGAATAAGAAATTTCAATGGACTTGTAACTCATTAAATTAACTTTATCAGAAATAATGCCAAAAAGACAAAAAAGAGGAATTAATGAAATAGGAACTTTATGGAAATGGATAGCAGGTACTCCTGATCATGATGATTTCATAACGGTTCAGAACAAAATAGACAGCCTAATTGAAAACAACAACAAGCTATTCACAATAAATTCAAAATTATTTAATGAAGTAAAATATCTTACAGAAAGTTTTAAAAAATGTAGTTTTCAACGAGGAAACAATTTTACGAAAACATCGTTTGCGGTTACTCACATTTGACTTACAAAATTTATTAGATACTATTATCTTAGCAAAAGCAAAAATTTTTAATACCAAAATTTTAAACGAGAATGAAATTAAAGAAATTTACAATCATGAAAAACAATCTGTAGTATTATCTGACCTAATGGACATATCAACTTTTAAAATTTTATTAAATAATGATTTACTTGTAGTTTACATAAAATATCCCATGATTAACGGTAAATGTGACCTTTACAAAACAAGAGCTATTGCAAAATCCGATGGAAAATTATTAATAAATAATGAAGTTGCCAATTGCAAAAACAAATATTACCTAATGACTAAGTTTAAGAAAGAAATGTTTAACAACTATTGTAAATTAAGTTTTGAAACTAATTGTTTTATTGAATTATTAAACGGCGAAAAAGCCAATTGCTCTTAAATAAGAGAAATTAATAATAAAATAGATATCTTACAGGATGGTGCCATTTTAATAACAGGAACAAATATAGTAGACAACACTCAATTAAAAGGTTCATATTTAATTTTGTTCAATGACTCAATTATCATTAATAACAGCACCTACATTAACAGCGAAAACAAAATATTAAACTATATAGCTCAGCATAAATTCATAAATTATGACATTTCCGAATATATTGCTTCAAATAATTCGGAGCTAACTCTTGACAATATAAACATTATCAATCCATTTGTAAAAATTAATAATACCAAAATATCAGTTTCCTTTATATTATTAATTTTTATCATTATATTTTTAATATTATTACTTTACATAATATATAGAAATTTTGTAACCAAAAAACAACGGCCAGAACTAGAAATCAGTACAAACCAAGAAAAAGTTTTTAAAAAAAGAAAATACAAACCAAGATGAAATTTTAATAGAAGAAAACACAAATCACGAAGAAACTTTTGAAGAAAAAGATACAAACCAAGACCAATGTTTTTTTTCAAAACTAAGAGAACGCTTGAAAGAAATTCATAATGAATCGGGGCGATCCATTTTAGAAGGGGGAGAGTTAACCAACCCGTGAAACCGGGCCGCTTATGGAATTAATAACAATTTTTTCAAAATTCATTTTAAACAATCTTTGCCTATGCCTTTGCATTTGCCTTTGTCTTTGCCCATGCCTTTGGCTTGGGGTCCGCTCTTGATTTCCCTACCAAATAAACAAACAAATCCTAAATTAAACATAAGTTTCCACTCGAAGCCCAATCAATTGCGTTCTAAGTTCAAACTATTGCGATCCAAGCCCAAACAAATTGCATCGGTCAGCATATTTGAATTTCACAATAGGATGCCATGATTTCATCCTAAGCTTATATTCTAAACAAAAGGAAAAGTTCGAGAAGCTCAAAGAAAAGCTTCTGGCCGAGGTTCGTTGGATAAGATTTTAGAATTAAGCCAGCAGTCCATCTTTAATAATATTACTAGTGATAAATCTAATTTGCATGTCGTATATAGTACGCGCAAACTTGTATGTACAAACAAATACGAATGACGCTATAAATTTCCTTTAAGAATTTTGCTCTATCCTGTTAAAAATAATGAGAGAAAAGAATGACCGATCTTAAAAAGATTTTAGCTTGAGTAAAGAAATTTTTTTTCTTCAATTTGTTCACTACATTTGAGTACATGCCTTCCTTAATTTAAGAATTTCCTATACTTGATTTTCTGAAAGCATGAACTGCGATAGATTAATATAAAAAATTTTCTACTTATTATGAGGAATATTCTCTTGGAATTTGTTCTTTTTAATATAAATCGAAATCATACTTAAAATAAGAATGTTCTACTTGTTTTAAGAATTTTATACTTGAATCAAGTATTATTAAGGATTAATTGTAGTTTAAGAATTTTTTTTTCTTAATTTAAGCAGAATAGAAAAAAAAATACTCAAAACAAGAATATCAAAAATCAAGTACTATCGTACTTAATTGTAGAGCGGCGTTTTTTTCTGAGTGTATCTGCATGAAAAAGTTGTCTTTCTATTGCAGGTAGTATATAAGTCGGAACGAGCCGGATCGGACGACTATAGCATATAGTTTTTAATTTAAACCGCAGGGAGCACATAACATGTTACTCAAACAAAATTTTTGAACTAAGCCTTGAGGCATGGATTAAGTTAAAAACCCTCTTATTTCTGCGTAAACTCCTGACTAAAAAAGAGCCGCAGTACTTAATTGAACATGTGCAACTGGCTTCGTCTGCCAGAACAAACAACATTGTCTGCAAAAGATTAAAATTGGCGATGACGGAAAAACACTTTTTCATACAGGCTGTTCGCTATTGGAATCACCTCCCAAACAATATTAAAACTATACGAAATGAAACGCACTTTAAAAACGTACTTATAAACTATTAAAAGTGCACAAGCTAATTCTTTTTCTTATTTTAATCTTAATTTATAATTTTTAATCTCAATCGCATTTTGTTTTAAATTCAATTCATTTCTTTATGTTACTTATGTCACCATAACTTGTTAAAATGTTAAATTGTTATTGTAACGTAATGTAATGTAATTGTACTTCTAGTATTTAAGTTTTGTTGTACGAATCCCAAAGTATTTAAGTTTAAATGTAACAATCATAAAGTGACCGATGAATCTGAAAAGACTTAGTCTTATATCGTCGGGATACTAAAACAAATAAAATTAAATAAAATTAAATATAGCTCCCATAGGAACAATCGGAAAAATAAATAAAAAATAATTATAACCTTGGTGCTTTTTTATTTTTTTTTTTAGTTTTTCGTGATTTTACGGTTTAAATTTCAAAATCGGATGACTATAACATAAAGCTCCAATAGAAACAATAAAAATATTAAAACAAAAATTTAACTTTTTATATTGTATTTTTTTTTTAGAAATTCTTTTTAATAATTTGACGCGCTTTAATTTTATTAAAATCGGAAAACGACATCATATAGCTGCCATAGGAACTATCAAATAAATGAGCTGCAAATCATCATAGCTTCAATGTAAACATACACGCAAGTCAATCTTAATTTTAATGTTTTCAAGAATATTTAATTTTTGCAATACCTGCAAGGGTATATGAACTTCGGCTTGCCGAAGTTTGCTTCCTTTCATGTTTTTTGGGCTTTTAAAAATTTTAACCAGCTAAGAAAATTCGATTTAATTAAAAAGTAAGGTAACGCCGTTTTGCGTTACGTTTGCTATCGTTTAAGATTTAAGCGAAACAGAAACCACAGTTTCAAAATGACTTTTATTTTTGATAAAAAACAAGAAAGAAAGCAAATATATACCCTGTCAGATTTTGAAAAAATTACATATTCTTGAATTCTGAACTTAAACTGCTTTATTTTTCCAAATACTATTTCCAAGATTCTCATTCTAGAGGTACCTATGACCTACGCAGAGACCGCATCTGTTTGCCTGAGCGGGAGAGTTATCTCTTGTCAGTGCAGTGTGTGAGGCATATCTTAAGCGGTTATATTTAGTAGCTCAACTGATATACACTTACAGTTTACAAGTGCTCAGAACTGCACCATTGTCCTGTTTGAGTAACAGAACAAAAATTATTTCTCTAATCGAGTAACAAGACATGCCCAGAGCTTATAAAGTCTTATAGATTATGTTAATTTGTGTTCTTCTGAACATTCTGGCAAGGGCCGGCAAGATAAGGTGTATGGAATATTTATTACATATGTATTTTGTTAGCATTGCAAATTCAAATAGTGGACTGTATCTTTATTTTTCGATATTTTTTATTTTGCAGCTAACTTATTGATTAAACACCCTTGCAACGGCCACAGTTATATGGCTTTATTTTAAATACAATTTCATATTAATTAATGTTATACAATAGTATTTATAGCATACCGCAAGGTATTGCAATGGCTTGTAACTGACTTCGTACATTTATTGTTTTTATTAATGATTAACGATGTATGACCAGTAAGATGATGAAAATCTATTTCATGTAATTTTAACTTGTGTTTTTACAAATCATTTTTTTGGTTTAATCTTTATTGTACACTCAGAAAATAAACCAAGAGTTTTGTTCTTGTTTTAAGTATAAACGCTCATTAAAGTGAGTCAAGTTACGAAAATTCTTATTTTTGTCATAAATTCTGTTTTTAAGAACGTTTCATTTTTTGGTCGATAATTAATAGTAAATTATTGAATTCTGCTTAAATTATGTTTTAATTCTTTTTAAATCAAGTATAACGTGCACTTAATTGAAGTACGAATTATACTCGAATCAAGTATTAAAAATTCATTATTATTATTTGGGTTAAGAATGCATGCGGCTTAAATTAAGAAAAATAAATTCATACTTTAAACATTACGAACTTTTTAAAAAAGAATATTTTAACCTCAAATCAAGAAACATACTATTCCAATTTCATTAAATAAAACTCTTAGCATGAACACTATTGGTTCTTATAATAAGAAAAAATTTTGCTTTATTTAAGAGCATATAAGTCCATTTCCAAACCTAAAAAGTTATTAAAAAAAAACTGCTATTCCTTGAATTAAGAAAATATAAGATGAGTTATTTATTAAATTAAACTCGCAAAAACCTTGGTTTTTTGAGATTTTAAATTTTTGTATTTATTTATATATTAATTGTTTGCTTAAATTTATTTATTATTGTTTTCTTATAACTAACTGGAAAAAGGGATTACAATTTGTATTCTGTTATTGATATGTTTTGGATCTTAAACATATTTTAGCCTTATATACGACCTTGAATTGTTTACAGTATATACATGTATTGGAAAGGTAATAAATATACGAATATTTTTAATATTATTGTTTTCAGTATTATTTCCAACTTCGTTGGCACAAAAGTGGTTGTTATAACTTAATAAGTTTATTTCTTCACATACAACAAACAGATTTTCATTAACATTCATAAAACTTAAAATTTTAAATAATTTCAAATGAAATTCTTTCGTCACAAGAAACTAAGAAACTTCCTTATACAGATTATTTTTTTTTTAATTAATATTACTTTTTTCCCTGCTTACAATTTTATCGAAATAGTGAAGGTCTCTAAGAAGTATGTTTATACCTAAGGAAAGAGTAAAAATCGGTTCGATCAAACTCTCATGAGAAATTAAAAATTTAGCAAATTTTAATGCAGCTTTTTTGGCTATGGAGCATGACGGATTGATCCTGGATTGTATATTATGGGTATATAATTTTGATTCTCACAGCTTGGACTCCGTTTAGGGGAATAAAATAATAGTCCTAATCAATAAATAGATAAAAAACAGCTAAAAACAAAACAGTTGGTTTTTGATTCGTATATACCTTGCACATTTTTCCGCCATGAAAGTAAATACAAGTTTCTTCAACCAAGAGAGTAAAATCAGCAATGGAGATTCTCTTGTTTTCAAGGAAAGTCTCCTCAAGTATAATTTTAATGAGGTCGTCCTTTATTGCCTGATCCAAAGGCATGTGTTTTTCCCCGTGTTCCAAAATCGCTTTGCCAGTTTTTGACTCTGTCAACAAAGCCCCCAAGCTCTTTTGAAGAACTTGTTTTGCTTTGCAATAGCGATCGAGTGGGGGTTTTGGCAGATCGAAGATATTGGTAGCTAATAACATTGATTCGTCTTTTGATCCAAACTGCATTTTAAATTATTTTATTAAAGTTTTAGCTGAAGAAATAACTTATTTCTGCCTTCCTCCATGAAAACAGCTTCTCCCGAAGCCTCAGGCGGGATCCCAACGGAGGCACAGATTCCCTTAAATTTTCTTCCGCTATGATATATTTTAAATCACTATATCTTATTTGAGCATCTAAAAATTTAAAATTATTTTTGAAATTGCTTATAATTATATAATTTAATTATAAATTAATAATTTTATTTATTAAAAACGATGCTAAAAAACGAAATTTTGAATCTAAATATGTGAATATTAAATTGACATATAAATTAAATATTAAATCAAAATATTATATACAAAGAATATTAAATTACATGACTTAACATGTTTATAATTAAGTTAGTGTGAAAAATTGTAGATTTAAAGGGGTTGACATTTAAGTTTAATATGGCTTGTATTAAATTAAAATTTTCACATATTGAAATCAATATTTTCATAATTAAAACCGTAACTAAAACCTCATTAGTTTAAATATGAATATATTAAGTCATGCTATTTAATATGTATTGTATTTAATATTATGATTAAATATGAAATATGTCAATATCTGAGTAACATAATTAAAATACAATATTTCATTTTTTTTATCAGTGTACATGTATACGTATGTATACATGTATATGTTAGTGTAAAATACTATGTGTGCACATAATTAGTGAACGTGCACGAGCAACCAATAATAATTTGCAGATCTTTTAAAAAAAGTTGTATATACAAACGAACATAAATACGTACAGAACACATAGGAACGCATGTTAAAATAGTAAGAAAACCAACTTAAAAGTGATCGTACACATAAAACGTAAAAGAAGAGCGGTACGTAGCTTGTTCCAAAAAAAAAATAGGTTGAAGCCTATACAAGCCGTACCGTTCTTTTTTTTACGTTTTGTATGTATGATCACTTTAAGTTGGTTTTGCTACTATTCTCTAAGCGTTTTTTTTATAAGCAACCGATTTCAACGCAATATTTATTTTTTTAAGATTGCAGGTTCTTTAGGTTAGGTTCCTTAAGCCGGTCGCGCACACACGTTTTTTTATGTATATAAATAAATAGTACATACGACAAAACTTCGACGCGCACTTTTATTAAATAAATATATATATATAAATATTATTACGATTGGCTTGTATTACTTACCTTTAAGGTATTAACGAATTTCTTCACATTCGTTTTTCTTCAGAAATTCCTCCAGCTTTTCGTCTTCCGCATTCATTTTCACACTTAACTTCAAACTTTAAAACGATGAGCTTCTTCCTAGAGCTGGCCTAAGCACTCAGAATAATATCGATTGTCGATAGACGCTTTTTTCAGCAGTTGGCCATACCGCTCCGATTTGGTCATGTTTTAACTCCAATCTAAATATCCTCCCAGGCGTAGTTTTCCAACAGGAATATTATTTAAGCAACAACTTTTAGTTTTTGTTTATGTTGGGGCTACAAACAAAATAAACAAAAATTAAACACCGACTATCGATGTTTTTCCATCTCTACTCATCACGCACGCTTTACAAAAAGCACACATACATTTATGTGTTTTTGTTTGACTACAGTTATTTCGGCTTACTTCGGGAAAGCGTTGCTTTCAAGAATCCGTTATGTCGTAAAAAATGCATATCGTATATAGTACGCACAAACTTGTATACAAACCAATACAAATGACGCTATAAAATTGTCTGAAGAATTTTGCTCTATCCTGTTAAAAATAATGAGAGAAAAGAATGGCCGATCTTAGAAAGATTTTAGCTTGATTAAAGAAATGTTTTTTCTCAAATTTGTTCACTACATTTGAGTACATGCCTTCCTTAATTTAAGAATTTCCTATACTTGATTTTCTGAAAGCATGAACTGCGAAAGATTAATATAAGAAAATTTTGTACTTATTATGAGGAATATTCTCTTGGAATTTGATCTTCTTAATATAAATCGAAATCATACTTAAAATAAGAATTTTCTACTTGTTTTAAGAATTGTTTACTTGAATCAAGTATTATTAAAGATTATTTTTTCTTAATTTAAGCAGAATAGGAAAAAAAACTCAAAACAAGAATATCAAAAATCAAGTACTATCGTGCTTAATTTTGAGCGGCTTATTTTTTGAGTGTATGATTAATTATTGGTGTACCTAACGGGTTTCAATAACAACTTTAGGTATTTCTTTTATCTCACCTATGTATGACAATGATAGTGTAACTTGATCCTCTAGCTCAATACTGTGATGAGCAACCAATATGTCATAATCTGTTTGAGGAGTGCAATCGGATCTAATGGTCAAAATTCCCTGTTCTGGTAAATTTTTTATTTTTATTTTATTCGTTATTTTTTTCTGAACCTTAAACAGCCAACTCCTTTATTTATTTAGCTAAACCCAATGCGACTTATTCCTAATAATATATTTATATCTAAGCTCACAACTGTTAGCGTTGGCAACTTCCTTCACAAACACTTTTGTTTGATTGCCTCGTTTGACACTTAGTAGGAGTCGATTCCGCCATTAGATGATCATCTAATTCAAAATTATAGACTAAATACTAGGAATCTACTTGCACTGTAAGCATGCGTTTATCCAATTTAACCGGTACGGGAATAATTATATAAAGCACGTAAGCATGTCTACCAAACAAAGGTATTTTTGCATTAATTATTAATATTTTATCCACAAATCAGGCCCTAGCCGTTGCTTAAGTATAAACCTCTTTTAATTATGTAACTATTCTTTTTCCTGGCTGAACTAATTACTCAGATATCATATTGACAGAATAGATTTTTATACCCTTGCAGAGGGTATTATAATTTCAGTCAGAAGTTTGAAACGCAGTGAAGGAGAGTCGATCTAGCCATGTCCGTCTGTCCGTCTGTCCGTCCGTTTCTACGCAAACTAGTCTCTCAGTTTTAAAGCTATCTGCATGAAACTTTCCCAAAAGTTGTATTTCTATTGCAGGTAGTATATAAGTCGGATCGGACGACTATAGCATATAGCTCCCATAGGAACAATCGTATAGCTGCCATAGGAACTATCGAAAAATTAAGCTGCAAATCATCATAGCTTCAATGTTTTTAAGCAAACACACAAGTAAATCATAATATTAACGTTTTCAAGAGTATTTAGTTTTTGATATAGCTGCTAGGGTATATGAACTTCGGCTTGCCGAAGTTTGCTTCCTTTCTTGTTATATAATATGTTAGTATTAAGTCGTCCATGATTGATGTCTATTAATATGCTTATGACTCCGGATTGAGCCTTTTTGCATAAATATTCAATCGTTCGTTTAAAAGATTTTTATGGATTTTTTTTGTTTTTATTATAACGATTACGATTCTTGAAGTATAAAGTCATATTTTCAAATGTTATATTAAAAATAAACTAAGCTGTTTAATATTTATCTAGCTTCTGATTGCTACTCATTAGTAAAATTGCAGATTTTTACCTCCCGAAACAACCCATCCGAAATCGGCCATCTATTTTAAACACTTCACTTTGAAGAATCACATATAAATCTGTCCCAATAATCAGACCTACACTGCCCGGCTTGTTTAAGTCGGGATCATCCAAATAATAATTCATCCCTCTTGATTTGTCAACATTAACTGTGTTGACTGGAATATTCCCCACTTTCCTGTGTAAGACATCCACTGATCTCTGTTTAAGATCGAATTTTTGGTAAATTTAAAATCTGCGCAGATTTTTCCGAAATTATTATTTTTTGTAAACCATTGTCAATCAAAGCTTACTGTTTTAAGACCTCCCTTTGAGGATTTAATTTGAACTAGTGCTTTAGCAAGCAACGCTTGTTCCAAAGTCAGGCAGGAGTTAACTTTTTATATCCTTGCAGAGAGTATTATAATTTCGGTCAGAAGTTTGCAACGCAGTGAAAAAGACACTCCCATGGAAACAATAAAATTTATATAAAACAAGAAAGAAAGCAAACTTCGGCAAGCCGAAGTTCATATACCCTTGCAGCTATTGCAAGAATTAAACATTTTTGAAAACATTAAAATTATGATTAGCATATATGTTTAAAAACATTGAAGCTATGATGACTTGCAGCTCAATTATTATACAATTATTTTATATATTTTTATTATTTCTATGGTAGCTATATGATATAGTCGTCCGATTTTGATGAAATTTATACCGTAATTCTATAATATTTAGTCATTACTATATGTCGAAGAACTAAAAAAAATTAAAAACACCAAAGTTATATTTTTTTTATTTACTTTTCCGATTGTTCCTATGGGAGCTATATGCTATAGTCGTCCGATCCGGCTCGTTCCGACTTATATACTACCTGCAATAGTAAGACAACTTTTGGGAAAGTTTTAAAAGCTTTAAAACTGAGAGACTAGTTTGCGTAGAAACGGACGGACAGACGAACGGACAGACTGACAGACGGACAGGCGGACATGGCTAGATCGACTCTCCTAGTGATGCTGATCAAGAATATATATACTTTATAGGGTCGGAAACGTCTCCCGCAAAATATATCAAAAACAAGAAAGAAAGCAAACTTCGGCAAGCCGAAGTTCATATACCATTGCAGCTATTGCAAGAATTAAATACTTTTGAAAACATTAAAATTATGATTTACTTGCGTATATGTCGAAAAACATTGAAGCTATGATGATTTGCAGCTCAATTATTAGATAGTTATTTTATATATTTTTATTATTTCTATGGGAGCTATGTGATATGGTCGTCCGATTTTGATGAAATTTAAACCGTAATTCTGAAATAATTACCCAATACTATATGTCGAAGAACTAAGAAATAAATTAAAAAGTTATAATTTTTTTTCATTTTTTTTTCGGATTGTTCCTATGGTAGCTATATGATATAGTCGTCCGATTTTGTGAAATGAAAACCTAATTCTAAAATAATTAATTAATTAAAAAATTTAAAAAACAGAAAAGCTATAATGTTTTGTAATTTTTTTCCGATTGTTCCTATGGGAGCTATATGATATAGTCGTCCGATTTTGATGAAATTTAAACCGTAATTCTGAAATAGTTAACCATTACTATATCTCGAAGAACTAAAAAAATGAAAAACAGCAAAGATACATTTTTTTCCCGATTGTTCCTATGGGAGCTATATGCTATAGTCGTCCGATCCGGCTCGTTCCGACTTATATACAACCTGCAATAAAAAGACAACTGTTGGGAAAGTTTCATGCTTTAAAACTGAGGGACTAGTTTGCGTAGAAACGGACGGACAGACGACATGGCTAGATCGACTCTGCTAGTGATGCTGATCAAGAATATATATACTTTATGGGATCGGAAATATCTCCTTCACTGCGTTGCAAACTTCTGACTGAAATTATAATACCCTCTGCAAGGGTATAAATATAACATTAATTCAAATACAACAAAAAATCATGAAGTTATTCGAGTGTAAAGTTTACACTAAAAAATGGTTTTTATGTTTTAGAAATATAAAATTTTATCAAGCGGCAAGCGTTAGATATGCGAAATGAGCAATTAAGCGATAGCTTTGTAAAATATCGATAAGAGTTTGGTAATGTCACCCCGGTCCAATTACTTGTGCGCTCATGCTAAAATGACGGCTTGAAGGCAAAAGTTTTCTGCCTTTTTCTCGTTAACTATCAGCTTTACGCAAAAAAGTCACTGACATGAAATGTGTATTTCAACTAGATCTCAAACTATTGTTTAAAGGATTTGTTCATAAAGTTCATATATTATAAAAACAAAAATAAATAACGGTTTTTACCGTTATTTTCCAAGAAATCGGTCTTGTCGCAAACTTTAACCTATTTATTCGTAATTAGGACCCCAAAATACATGGATTCGTTGAATTGAAAAATGATCGGACGTTTCGGCTTTTCGGAGGCTTATTCCCCGTTACTAAGCCAACAATCTTTAAACTAAGTATTTTTCCTACAAAGCAGTCGAAGCTTAGGTGGCGCCATCTGTCGAAATGCATAGCCACTAGAACACACTAGAAGGTAAGATCGTGCAGCCCCGCTAACAGTTTTTAATGCTCTCCCTCTCTCTCTCATCTGCCCGCATAGCCAAAAAAGCGGTCGATCATTGACTGAGCAGCGGCAAAGGGGAAATATAATAGCTTGATTTTAAAAATTGTTGTGTCTACCGATAAATATGACCCAAAACGCACACACATGTCTCAGAGTGACAGTACATAGTTTCACGACTTGAGTGCGTTAGAGACGGAACTATTAGAATCTGTATGTTAAGTCCCAAATCTCTTGCTTTTATAGTTTCCGAGACCTTTGACGTTCACACAGACGGGCAGACGGACAGACAGAAGGGACTTGGCTGGATCGACTCGGCTATTGATCCTGATCGAGAATATATTCTTTATATGGTCGGAAACGCTTCCTTCTACCTGTTACATACTTATGCATTCTAAAACCACATTTTTTGCTTTTTCATCGTGCGCTGTAACGGCGGGTAGGGTGCTGCTCGCTTTTTGCTTGAAGTATTGTCACAATAGTTTGGCAGATGGCGCCAGCTATAATTAGATCGTTTTCTGAGGGAATATTTATTTTGAAATTTGTAAGCTCAGTAACGGGTAACTCGACTATAACATTTACTCTTTTACTAAACAATTTTTGATCTCTCAATTTCAATGTCGATCATGGCTTGCAAGTAGATATGGGCGCAATAAAATGTCGATGCTCAAGAATAAAATGAGCTTCTTTGAGACCTAGGCTTATAGCAATAGATCGCGGGCGATTAACCCTAGATGTAATGTTGTAGAAACTTAATTTGAGCTAAAACAATAAAAAACAGCAGTTATAATTTTATTTAAATTTATTTTTCCGATTGTTCCTATGGTAGCTATATGCTATAGTCGTCCGATCCGTCTCGTTCCGGATCATGTTTCATAGCTTTAAAACTGAGAGACTAGTTTGCAAGGGAACGGACGGACAGACGGACGGACAGACGGACGAACAGACGGACGAATAGACGGACATGGCTAGACCGACTCTCCTAGTGATACTGATCAAGAATATATATGTATGTCGCAGTTCTCAGAAGTATTTGAATTCGATGAACGCTAAAGTTATTTGGCGCTCAGATTTGGTTGTCGCTTAGCATTAACAGCTGGTTCCTGGAAAGACATTGGTTCCTGGTAAAACATGGATTCTAGGAATTCCTGCTCGACTCGTAGCGCGACGGCATTGCCAGATCTCTTATAGAGTGGCGTAGTCGTCGAGTGAGGCCTGGTCGCCCAAGAGAGAGAGAGAGAACCGGAGAGCAATAAGTTGCAAGAAGATGAGCTCTGGTATTTGAAGGGTGGTCAGTTTGAATTTGGCTCTCGGGACTTATTGCGCAATCGAAATGGCAGATTATGAAAATACTCCTTCTCCGTTATCAGAAGTGGGATCGGCCTTGCCACAAGACAATGAAAGTGTTATATCTGCATTAGAAGCTCAAAATTCTTCCCAGGGGTTGGCGCAAATTTGTTTCAGCGGCATGACCTGGCCGCAATTTCAGGAATTGTTTGTGCAACGATTTGTTGGTATCGAGACCCCGGTAGCGACGTTGATGAACATCTTTAATGGGCGTCCAAATCCAGGAGAGAATTTACCCGAATACGAAAGTCGCCTGGTGACAGTCGCTCATGTCCAAATTCAAATCAATTGAATTGGAAGAGCTTATCGTATCAATCGTTTTGACGCATCTTTCAAACCTGGATGATCGCCTTTTAAAGTCAATGTTTACGGGCGCTGTTAAAACCCGCAACGATCTGCAGCAACAATTAAAGGCGTATGCGTATTTAAAACGCAACGAATCCTTTGGAAACGAAGTCGAAAGAAAGAAAATGAAGCTGCCATCTCTAGTGAAGTGTCATCATTGTGGGCTCTTGACCATAAGATGGGGGATTGTCAAAAAAGGCGAACGGACGAGAGACACCGGAGCACCTCAACTCCAGGACAACAACAACGCGCAGTCAACAACAGGACCTGCTTTAAATGTGGGGAGTTTGGGCACTACGCTACGGAATGCCCACGGAATCGACATAATCTCAAGGAAGTCGAGATTAACAAAAGAGTGAACTTGTTGGCCATAGAACCAAAGGGAATTTTGAAACAATTTGGTGAGTCTATACCATTTTGTTTTGATTCAGGCGCTGAATGTTCTCTTGTAAAGGAAAGCGTAGCAGTGAAGTTACAACGAAAGCGTCAGTCTAGCACAGTGGTGTTAAGGGACATCGGAAACGAACCGGTGTGGAGCACAGTACAGATAATTTGTAATGTTAATATAAACGAACATTTTCTTAAAATATTGTTTTATTTTTAATTAAGATTTAAGTGAGTTTGATACAGAAAAATTTAGTGAAATATTAGAAAAATATTCCAAATCATTCCACACACACACGAGTAACAACAGGGCTGCTCAGCATAACGCCCATTGATCCACATAAGACTGTTCAGCGTCGCCCATATAAACTTAGTGAAGAAGAAAAGGCTAATGTTAGGGAAATAATTAACAAATTATTGTCCGCAAAAGTTATACGCCCTAGTAGTTCCCCTTTTGCTAGTCCGATGATGCTGGTCAAGAAGAAGAACGGTTCAGATCGTTTATACGTAGACTACAGGGAACTGTTCAGCGTCGCCCATATAAACTTAGTGAAGAAGAAAAGGCTAATGTTAGGGAAATAATTAACAAATTATTGTCCGCAAAAGTTATACGCCCTAGTAGTTCCCCTTTTGCTAGTCCGATGATGCTGGTCAAGAAGAAGAACGGTTCAGATCGTTTATACGTAGACTACAGGGAACTAAACACAAATACGGTGGCAGATAAATACCCGGTACCACTTATAGCTGACCAAATTGCCCGTATGAGGGGAGCTAGTTTCTTTTCTTGCTTAGACATGGCTAGTGGCTTTTATCAATTTCCAGTTCACCCGGACTCGGTCGAAAGTACGGCATTTGTAACGCCCGAGGGGCAGTATGAATTTCTCGCCATGCCATTTGGGTTAAAAAACGCTCCATCGGTGTTTCAACGTGCAATAATTAATGCTTTGGGACCATTAGCCCATATCTATGTTATTGTTTACATTGACGACGTTTTAGACGTTAAGGCAGTTCATAGGATTGGCTTCATACTTCCGGCAGTTTGTGCCAAAATTTTCAGAGTTATTAAAACCATTATTTTTACTAACTTCTCAAAAATGCAAAGAACTTACCTGGAAAAACGAACATGAACAACTAAGACAAAAAATAATAGAAATTTGTACTAGTTCTCCAGTATTGACCATCTTCGATCCCAAACAACCTGTCGAGTTGCATACAGATGCAAGTATGGTTGGTTATGGTGCCATTTTGATGAACCGAATAGATAAAAAGCCGTATGTAATCGAGTATTATAGTAAATACACAACTCCAGTCGAGTCCAAATACCATTCATACGAGTTAGGAACTCTTGCAGTGGTGAACGCTGTTAAACATTTTAGGCATTATTTGCAGGGACTTGAATTTGTGATTTTTACGGACTGCGATTCATTGAGGGCGAGTCGTTCCAAGACAACATTGACGCCGAGAGTACACCGGTGGTGGGGGTACTTGCAGGTGTTTCAGTTTCGTATTGAGTATAGGAAAGGGGAGAGAATGGCTTATGCTGATTTTCTATCTCGGAATTCTCTACCCGTCGAAAAAGATTCCCAATTCGAAAAGGTAGTCGAGAAGCGCATAAATTTAAATTGCATTACATGCAAAATATCAAAAGGCTCTAAAGGTAAAATGTAGGCAGAACTCCATCCGATTCCGAAAACAGATATACTTTGGCATACTCTGCATGTCGATATTACCAAAAAGAGTATGTCATTGTTATTATAGAAGCTTAATATACGAACTTAGGTATATTTGTATCACGCTTTGAGCTGAGATACGGAAAACTGTGTGAAGAGCAATGAAATCTGTTGTCTCGTTGTTTGGTTTGCCAATGCGTGTGATTGCCGATCAGGGTAGAACTTTTGCCAGTTCCGGATTCCGCGAGTTTTGCTCTTCCCAGAAAATTAACCTTCATTTGATTGCCACCGGCGCCAGCCGAGCTAACGGGCAAGTCGAACGCGTAATGAGTACGCTTAAAAGTATGCTTAAAGCGGTCGAAACAAGCCAGCGCTCCTGGCAATATGCGCTATTAGATGTTCAGTTAGCTATTTATAGTACGATTAACCGTGTCACCAAAATAAGTCCTTTGGAATTAATGATCGGCAGGGAAGGAAGGCCATTCTGTTTGTTGCCTATTACAGAAGAAGAGGAGGTAATAGATAGGGACAAAATTAGAGCGCAAGCCAAAGAGAACATTGATCGGAACGCCAATTACGATAAAAAAAAATTAGATAAAAACAAAGCAAAGATTGTAAAGCACCAGGTTGGTGACTATGTTTTGATTAAATGAAGAGAGAAATCAAACGAAGCTAGATCCAAAATTTAAGGGGCCATTAGAAATTATTGAAGTTTTGGAGGAAGATAGGTATAAACTAAAGTCGTTAACTAGTAAACTGCAGTATAAATATGCACACGAACATTTACGTTCTCTACCGAATACGCAAATACTTGCAAAAATAGATGAAGAATTTGATCGTACGATTGATGAAAATAATTAGCTCCGAAGAGGCAAGATTTTTAGAAAGACAAGGGGGGTTGGCGGGGATGCTTGGCGGGAGCGTATGTGTAAATCCTATAAGGATGCTTGGCGAGAACAATTGTGTGAGACTGCACCATGATTCTGCGTGGATACGTGGCGGGAGTCAGGAGGACGAGTTGCACTATGGGGCCAACGACCACATTTTTTGGCCAAAACCCATTTTTTAAAAGTCGTTAAATATATTTTTTTTTAATCGCGATGTTGCAAAAACAAAATTTTAACAGAGCGCATTACTGTTAAGCTATTAGCTGTCAAAGTCAGCTGTTTGTGCAACTTGAAGCGAGTGCTGTTAAGTCGTAAATTTTTCTTCCAAATTTAACAATAAAAAAGAAGCAAAAAAAACCAATTCAAGTGCAATTATTTGGCATGCAGTCCAACAATAGTGGTTTGTAATATGTGTTTGTAAACGTGAATTGTAGTTATCGATTGTGGTGTCTTTGTAATCTTGTGTAAGTTATAACCTCAAAAAAAATAAAAGCTTGGAGTGATTTGTTATTTTTAAGTAGAGCTACAAAATGATTCAAGCAATTTCAAACTCTAGAACTTGTTACATGTTGTAGATTATTCAATTACTTTTCTATTCTGTTAGTATAAAAGTGCACTTTTGCGCACTTATTCTGAAATTAAACTTTTCAGGTTCTAACCTTAAATTTGCAAACTGCGAGCTTTTTAACATATAACGACAAAGAGTGCAAAGGAGATTGCCATTTTCGTTTTAATACGTGGACCTCGTTCAAAGCAAGATAAAAAAAATTTTTTAATTAGTATTTAGCAATAAAAAAAAACCTTAAAAAAGGGCGTAACCCCACCCATTTTTTTTATAAAACCTTGCTTTTCATATTATAGACTTAATTTAAAAAACAAAACCCGAGAAAATTTCTTCGTTTTCAAGTTATTAATTAATGTCACAAAAAGTAGTCGTTTGCCCCATAGTGAGTTGGTGTCCAATTGGAAATAAAGAGAAATTGTGAAAATGAATGTTGTTGAGATATAACAAGAAACGCTGTTATTGGTTGTATGTTTATGAAATAATTGAATGATTTAGATTGGAAGCTGAAGTCAATAAATAATTGAAAGGAATAGTGCTTTGTTGTGAAGCTTATTGGGTCATGATCAGGCATACACGAGGGCGTGTGCAGGTCAGGAAGGCCGTGTCGCAGTTCTCAGAAGTATTTGAATTCGATGAACGCTAAAGTTATTTGGCGCTCAGATTTGGTTGTGGCGTAGCATAAGCAGCTGGTTTCTGGTAAGACATTGGTTCCTGGTAAAACATTGGTTCCTGGTAAAACATGGATTGTAGGAATTCCTGCTCTACTCGTAGCGCGACGGCATTGCCAGATCTCTTATAGAGTGGCGTAGTCGTCGAGTGAGGCCGGAACCGGAGAGCAAGAAGTTGCAAGAAGATGACCTCTGGTATTTGAAGGGTGGTCAGTTTGAATTTGGCTCTTGGCGCGATCGGGACTTACTGCGCAATCGAAATGGCAGATCATGAAAATACTTTTTTTTTATATGTATATACTTTATATGGTCGGAAATGTCTCCTTCACTGCGTTTCAAACTTCTGACTGAAATTATAATACCCTCTGCAAGGGTATAATTAGTACAAACAAACCTTAATCATAGAATGCTGTTGGTCGTGCTCAGGTGCATTGAATATTTGATTTTGGATATTTCGTGACATTTTGCTCGATTCCTCAGGCAAATTTTTGAAAAATCTAAAATTAACGCAATTAACAATTTTTCCCACAGCTTAGCGGTAAAAACAACCCGATTTGACGGAAAAAAAGCGGAATCCTCAGCCCTGCTTGCAAATGAATAATGTGAATAGTTTTATTTGGATTATTGTCCAATACACCATAAGTCCATACTCCGGTATAAATATATGAATATATGTACTAATTCTTTGCAAAATTTAAAAAGTCAATATCAATTTTCAAATAACAATGTCAAATAATTATTTGCAAAATGCAAACATTGGTTAAAAAGTGTAATATTGTATGTTATAATATTTCGTGTGGTGCCCTTTGGTATCTAATACTGCATTTAGGCGACGAGAATTTAAGGACATTTAGGTCATAGTACTCAGGGATTTTCTTCCATTCTTCTTGGATTGCTTGTATTAAAGCTTTTTTATTGGTTGGTCCCCGTTTAGACACCTTCTTCTTTAACAAAGCCCACAAATTTTCGATGGGGTTAAGGTCAGTACTCTGAGCTGGAGTGTCAATCACTTTGCTGCAGTTATACAAAGGACTTTCAAAGGAACTATTTATGTTTGGGGACGTTGTCCTGAAACAGTTTATATTGAAGTTTATTTCGGTTTTGAGGGTTCATGAACCCAAAAGCCTTCACGCTGTTTGTTAGTTCATTTTTTTAAATTGTCCAAATAAAACTCTTTGGTCATTATGTCATCAAAAATTCGAAGCTCTCCAACACCTTTGGATGAAATACATCCTGAAACCATTACAGATAGTTTGCCAAATTTCACTGTTGGTATTATATGCTTTTGTTTAAAGGCTGTTTTCGGCTTTCTCCAAACTCTTGGCCCATCATAATAATATAACATTATCTTATAGCCTGATTCCATTGGCGCATTAGCATTTAGCTAATGCTACCGCGACATGTGAGTGGTACGAACAGCTGATCTGGGTTTGTTTACTTTTGAGCTTTGGCAAATCCAAAAGAAATTAATTAAAAATAATGAATAAAAGTGAGTTTACTCAACTCTTTAATGCTCAGCAGGACATCCCTAATGCGACCGAGGCATTTGCCAACTTTTCCGAGAAGCTGATTGCATTGTTTGACGGGCTTGCAATGAAGACCACCACAGTTTCTAAAAAGGGCAATGATCCCCGTATATGTGGGAGTTATTTTATGCCAGAGATCAAGCAGTAATGCATTGTGGTACCGCGAGCAGAATTTGAAGCGTGCGCTCTAGTTTTCAGTCATTTTTATACAAAATATATTTTATATTCAAACGACATCAAAAATTGCGCTAACCTTGCATATAGAAAACAGCTGTTGTAGTGGTGGCAAGAACAAAATATAGTTAGGCTATAAGACGCACGGATTTGTTTTTCTCGAATTTGAATTACGGTAAGCTTGTGTTTGCATTTTGCAAAGAATTAATTGACAGGTGAAAATTGCAATTTTCTTTGTTTTTGATTTTTTTTTCTGTGTTTTATTCTGAAATTTATATATTTTTTAATCCATAATTGTAGCTAAGAATCACCCTTACAATATTATAAAAGAAAAATGAAGTAAATCATATTTTTGTTAATAAATATTAAACCTCAACATTAATTTTATTGACTTTTTTTTTGCAAAGAATTTGTTGACAAACTGTGTGTTCAATCAGTATGCTTATTTATGTACATACATATGTACAATTAATCGTGCTTGTGTTTGCGATAAGCAATCTTAAAAGCATGCTTTGACAAGATCGATTTCAAAAAACTGATTTTCTTAAAGTAGTTTTGTTATGAAGTCAAATAATTCGAAGCGTCCTTTTTTTTGGATTTTCACAAAAGTACACATTTCTTCGTCTCTTGTTTTGCTTCTAAGAATACCAACGACGCATTTTTGGCATTTCCTTTGCTGTTGTTTTCGGTCACGAAGATGCAGCAGCATTTGCTTTAAAAGATTCGGCACCCAGACAAAGTCGCCGCAATTCATGTTGAGACCGCAATTATTACAGATGCATATACGTATGTAATGTATAGTTCAGGTTATCGATAGTTGTCACGGGCTAGGACAGCTGTTGGATGCGTCGGAAGTGTTGCCAGCCCATACGGAGAATAAGAAAATAACGAGAGAGATAAAACAACAGAGAAGCGTGAGTAGCAGAAACGAGAGCAAGTCGTAAAGTCGTGCCAATGAGTTTAAGTGAATAATTCGGAGCTCAACTTGTCAAGTCGGAGCTCAAGTCGTCGAGGTATCAAGTTCATGTATAATAGTCGTTACGTCGGAGGGTCAATTGTAGATCCAGTGGTGTTCAAAGAGTCAGCAGTCTTAACTTGAGCATCAAGACGCCATTCTCTCAAGGCCAACTCAATTGTGCGAAGCTAAGAAAGAGTTCCGCCGCATATTGTGTAACCTCCTACACTTATTATAAGCAACTAGACATATTATTATCAATAAACTAGACACTATATGTCGGCACTATATGTCGGAACATCGAGTTTCTCAATGAATTCTGCGGCGTTGCGAGCCGTGCGCTTTCTCGGCTTTGACATTTCGTAACCTTTCGTAACCGGACCTCGATCGAGATTGTCTGATCTATCCATTAGAACTCTCTTTTATACAGCTCATTGGTCAACATTCTCTTGTTCACATACTTTGCCAAATACCATATGGCCGACTCTTTTACTCGTACCATGTCACACCGAGACTGCACATAACAGAAATCCGTTAGGCTCAACGCAACACTTACACACAGAAACTCATTTAAAGAAAGGAATGCGAAGGGAGGAATAAAAAGCAACGAGTGGCATTCATAATAAATTCTAAGTAAAAGTGTATTCCCAAGTAAGTCAGCATTTCATGTTAATTCTTATTTTAATAGCGTAATACCACGAAAACAAAACTAATGAACCGACATATACATTTGATGAGATATATGTACATATTTTGTTTTGTTAAAATACATCCAGTAATGTTTAGGGACATTATCATTCATTAAGCAGTCAAGAATTCCAGATGCATTATCATTAAGTAACGTTAACCAAGTTTATCATGGGCTGAACCAGAGCCAACTTAACATTTTTGGAAAAACTTCATGTTTCATTTTATAAAAAAAATTAAAGTTTAAATTTGATATGATTGTTGTAGCAAATGAATCTATGAGGCACGACGCAGTCCTGTGAAGGGACTTTATGAATCTTTATGGTTTGAACATGAATCTCGACACCCTTGAAACTTATGGAAATATTAATGACATATTAAAAGTAGATGCCCATGGCTCAAACCTACACCCTGGGAAAAAGGATCAACAACTAGCAACTACCGCAAAAGCCAACTGCGATTCCAACGAGAATTTTAGCGAGACTGTTAGGGAGAAATCTTTAGAAAATGAAACGGCTGGAGAAAAATTTTTTAAAAATGAAAAACTGTTAGGAAAGGCAATCGTTAATGAAAAACTGTTAGGAAAGGCAATCGTTAATGAAAAACTCTTAGGAAAGGCAACTGTTAATGAAAAACTGTCAGGAAACGAAACTGTTAATGAGAAATTTTTAGAAAACGAAACAGTTTTAAGGAAATACAGCTGTTAATGCAAAGTTTTTTGAAAATGAATTTATTAATGAAAAATGGTTAAAAAATGCAAATATTAATCAAAAATTTTTAGAAAATGAATCTATTAATGAAAAATTGACAGGAAATGAATTGACATTGGAAAATTCAACTTTTACGGAAAAACTTTTAGAAGAGGCAACTATTGGAGAAGTTTGCTAGAAAAGACAAGTAGTAGAATTGAGCCAACATACAGGCAAATGAAAACATGCGAATCGCATTTAAAAGACAGTCAATTTTACAGAGAGATGCCTCGAGGTGAGAAAACAGAAGATTTTGAAGACAGTTTTGAAAGAGATATGTTAGATATCAACGTGGCTGATGATCAGTTTGTAGACTACAACTGTGGGAGCGATGTAAGCTATCAAACGAAATGTAAATTTGTTAAAGTGTTTGAAGAATATTATGTCAACGCTAAAAGACTAGATACTCCTTTGACAAGATGCGAAATGAAAATTAGTTTAGACAAATCCAAACCTTTCAGTTGTTCACCAAGGCGACTTTCTTTTACTGAAAAGGATCAGCTTCAAAAATTATTAGACGAATATTTAGACAAAGGGATAATAATAGTAATAATAGTGATAATAGTGATTCAGAATATGCTTCTCCCATTGTACTGGTAAAGGAAAAAAACAGGAGACTTGCGTTTATGTATAGACTATTGAAAATTGAACAAAGTTTTAATAAAGGACAATTATCCGTTGCCTTTAATAGATGACCTTCTAGACAAATTAGTAAATAAAAGTGTATCTTCAAAGCTCGACTTGAAAAATGGTTATTATCACGTATTCGTTAGCGATTAGTCAGTAAAATATAGTTCGTTTGTCACTCCATTAGGACAATTAGAATTTTTAAGGATGCCTATGGGCATAAAAAATGCATCAGCAGTATTCCAACGCTTTGTAAATAAAATTTTTTCGGATTTGATACGGGAAATCAAAGTAATCATATACATGGATGATATTATGATAGCAAGCAAAGATATGGAAGAACATTTAAGGACTTTAAAAGAAGTTTTAATAAGAATGGTTTACAATAAGTTAGGGCTTCGTATGGACAAATGCGAGTTTATGCAATCCAACATAAAGTACCTAGGATTTTTTATTACCAAAGAAGGAATCAGAGCAGACGACAGAGGGATTGATGCAATTAAAAACATCCCAATTCCCGAAAAAGTACATAGCTTTTTAGGACTATGTTTTTATTTTAGAAGGTTTATAAAAGATTTCTGCACATTAGCTAAGCCACTTTATGACACTTTAAGGAAAGACAAGGAATTTTCTTTCCAAGAGAACTGGACTGTTTCTTGAACCTAACAAAAAATTAATAGAATCAACGGTTTTAGCCATATATAATCATAAAGATGAGGTTGAAATACATTGCGATGCAAGCGCTATGGGTTTCGGTGCGGTTTTAATGCAAAGGAAGGGAGATGGAAAACTCCTTCCCGTATTCTACTTTTCAAAGCGAAGTACAGAGACTGAGGCAAGATACCACTGCTACGAGCTGGAAACCCTAGCTGTCATCTATGCCCTGCGTAGATTTCGAATCTATTATAATGGTAAACATTTTAAGATAATAACCGACTGCAATTCCTTAACTCTGACATTAAACAGAGTCGAACTAAATCCTAGAATGGCCCGATGGGCACTTGAACTGCAGAATTATGATTATGAACTGATTCACAGATCCGGATCAAAATTGCAACACTTAGATGATCTGAGCAGATGTTATATTTCAATAGTAGAAACCACTAGTTTTGAGGACAATTTTTTAATCTGTCAATCAAAAGATATCAATATACAGAAAATTAAGGAAAAATTAGAAAGAAATCAACTCAAACATTTCGAAATGACAAACGGCGTTGTTTACAGAAAATCGAATGACGATCGTTTACTATTTTTTGTCCCTGAGGACATGGAACGTCACGTCTTGCCTAAATATCTTAATGAACTTGGTCACATTGGAAGAGACAAGATGATAGATGCAATTTCAAAGAGTTATTGGATTAAAAATATTAAGGAAAAATGCAAGAATCACATTGAGAATTGTTTAAAATGCGTAGCATTCTCTCCAAATACTGGAAAATCAGAAGGCTTCCTACACAGTATCCCCAAAGGAGACAGGCCGTTTGAATTTTTGCACATCGATCATTACGGACCAGTGGCAGCAGGAAGAGCAAACAAACACATTTGCCTAATCAGAGATGGTTTTACGAAATTCGTTAGACTTTATACAACAAAGACAACAAGCACAAAAGAAGTAATATAAGCTTTGTCCGATATTGTCCGGTTTCAGATAGAGGCAGTCATTTTACATCTAATGAACTTGGTGAATTTTTGACAGAAACAAACATCAAACCTTTATAAATAGCGACATGTTCTCCACAATCAAATGGACAAGTGGAGCATAGGGCCCATGATAGCCAAATTAACGGAGCCTGAAAATAATGTACACTGGAATAATGTAATCGAGCAAGTTGAACATGCACTTAATAACACTGTACACAGAAGTATAGGACAAATTCCTAGCCAAATGCTGTTTGGTATAGAGCAGAAAGATCAGATTATTGGTGAACTTAGGGATAAGTTAGAAGAAATTAACAACACAGCTCAAGAAGAGAATTTGGTCGAGATTCGAAAACTGGCTATCGAGAAACAAAAACAAGCACAGTAATACAATGAAAAATATTATGATAAGACAAAGAAAACGCCAAAAGATTACACGAAAGGATATTACGTAATGGTAAAAAATTTTGACAGCACTGCGGGAGTTGCTAGGAAGTTGATCCCAAAAAACAAAGACCCATATACAATTGCTAAAGTGCTTCGCAATGACAGGTTCCTACTTAAGGATGACGAAGGTTTTCAAGTGTCTCGAAATCCATACAAGGGTGTATGGAGTGCTCAAAACATAAGACCCTTACATGTAACTAAACACTGTCTTAGTATAAGATAGATATAAGAGTAATTTGTCAAAACAGGATGGCCGAATTGTAGTAGGCTCATACACACACCAACACACATATATTATTATACCGATACTTACACAATACAAATAATTATACAACACCAATATACGATGCTTATGTTAAAAGTTATGTTAAACCTATGTTAAGTAACATGAACTCTCTGAGAGGTCATTCTGAAACTTTAATGTGAGCGAGTGAAAGCAATAAGACGTGTTAAATTAAAGAGAAGAAAAGAAAAAAGAATCAGTTTATAAACGCCTACCACACACACTCATAACAACATTTTCCCAAAAACAAGAAACATGTCCTATTTTTGTCATCCTTGGCAACCAACCATAAATTCTAGGGTAAATTTGTCTAAAATAATGGAGTTTCTTTCTAAAATCTAGATTAACAAGAAAGGAAGCAAACTCCGGCAAGCCGAAGTTCATATACCCTTGCAGCTATTGCAAAAAAAAAAATATTTTTGAAAACATTAAAATTATGATTTACTTGCGTTTATGTTTAAAAACATTGAAGCTATAATGATCTGCAAGGGAGTTTTGATGGATAGATCAGACAGTCTCGATCGAGGTGCGGTTACGAAAGGTTACGAAATGTCACAGCCGAGAAAGCGCACGGCTCGCAACGCCGCCGAATTCATTGAGGAACTCTTTGTTCCGACATATTTTTTATTGTTTCCATGGGAGCTATATGATATAGTCGTGCGATTTTGATGAAATTTAAACGGTTATTCTGAAATATTAACAATTACTATATGTCGAAGAATTAAAAATAAATTAAGAAACAGCAAATTTATAATTTTTTAAAATTTATTTTTCCGATTGTTCCAATGGGAGCAAAGAATTCGAATGCCCTAGTCAACCAAATAGTTGAGCTGGTCGGGAAAGATAACTTTCATGTTATGTCCCTTACCAAAGGAAGTATAAAAGAAACTAATCTTCAAACTAAAACAGAAGAAGACTTCCGAGTCGTTTCGAAATACCTAAACGATTCATAACTGATTCATACGTAGCAGCTTAAAAGTAGCAACGGATTGCAAGTTGTTCTAAAACGATTATAATCTGATGTGGCCCCCTCTTAAAAGTAGCAACGGTTTGCAAGTTGTTCTAAAACGATTATAATCTGATGTGGCCCCCTCTGAAATCACAGAGTATTAAAGGAAAATGGACTCCTTGCCAAAAACGTGGTAAACATAATGAACAAAAACAAAACACCTTAACCACTATTCAAAGTCGAGCTGCAGCCACACAGCAGAACTTTAAAGAAAAACGAAGTATACCCGATCTACAAGTTGCAGTACCTTCTGCACCTTAAGATCACCGTAGAAGAGCACAAACTTCCAGGAATATGGCCACACCAGGTCCTACTGCACCCTAAGGTCAGTTTGTGTTGCTTGTGGAGACTGCGACGACTCCAAGGCTTGTCCTGCCAACAAAGAAAATTCTCTAATGAAAAAGTGTGGTAACTGTGGAGGAAAGCACATAGCAAACTATAGAGGCTTTCCGGTCTATAAGGAGCTTGAAAGTCGTATTCATCGTGCAACAACGGCACTCTCTTAGGTAACTCAAAATGTTCCTTACATCGCAAACCTGAAGTTTTCTTCGTCAGAGCAGCCAGATCCTCGTTTGGCCCTTCAATCACCACCAACGGCATCTCCTATTTTATTGCTTGCATCTCAACAATCCAAATAAACCGTGTCTTGCCTACGAATGTCCCTGTGGAATGCCAACGGCGTTTACCGACATGAATTTTAAATCTTTCAATTCCTGAACGAAAATCACACCGACGTTTTGTTGCTATCAGAAGCGCACCATACAAGCAAATATAGCTTTCAAACCGACCATCCAGATGGCAAAGCCCACGGCGGAACCGGCATATAAATAAGAGACCACATCACACACCACTTTCACCAAAGGTTTGCACAAAAATATTTGCAAGCTACATCGAAAAAGTTACAACTGGGCAACTGCAATCTTGCCATTCCCGTTGTCTTTTGCTCACCTCGCTTTTCAGTCTCTGACGGCCAATTTATTGATTTCACTTGTAGATCGCTTTACAGCAGCAGGAGACTATAAAGCCAAGCATACGCACTGGGGATCTCGCTTTGTGACCCCCAAAAGAAGGCAACTATATATCGAGCACCTTTCACTGGCTGACGTTACACAGAACCAACTGGCTTAGTTACAAAAAGTATGTAAGTTCCCATATTGAACTACCCTCGCAGCTCAACATTAAGAAAGGCATCGATTGCTGTGCCGATGTACTCTTCAGCCAATATCTCTACACCACAAGAGAAAGATGTTCAGACCAACTTATAAAAAACTAATATTCAAATTGAACAGCTGTTTTCGGAAAAAAGAGACGTTCGAGACGTGCTTGGCAAACCAATCTCCAAGCAAAGTCTTCATGAGGCTACTCGCAGACTTACCAGGGCTCTTAAGCATGAAGAAAAAAAAGCAAAACGCCGGTACATTGAAAAACTATCGTCCACCAGTACAAAGCATCCCTTGTGAAAAGCTCACCTAAATCTAAGCGCCCCGGCCGAAACAGTGACTCCTAAAAGAAACTCTAAAGGCAGCTGGGCTTAACCGAAAAAGACAGAGCCTGTACTTTGCCTTAAATCTTTGAAAAGTAATCCAACCGTACTTTGCTACTAATTCGATTCCATCCAATTGGTACTGAAACAGAAACGGAATCAACAAAGTATTCGGCCAAACGAAGTTGTTAATATTATAAAAGAACAACTGAAACCTAAAAAATCTCCAGGGGTTGACTTGATTACTCCAAAAATGATAATTGAACTACGAAACTGTGCAGTTTTTGTAAATTATTTAACGGGATCAGAAGACTTGGCTAGTTCTGATAAAATGGGAAAAAAAACCGTATCATAATGATACCGAAGCCTGGCAAAGATCATACACAACCAGCTTTGTACAAACCAATTAGTTTACTCTCTTGCCTCTCAAAACTATTCGAAAAATAGTGTTTGTCAGACTGGCGTATAAAAATAAATGAGCAAAACGAGCAAACTATGCTTGAATAATACGCGTCTCTCACAAGCCGACGATGTAACGCATCTCGGCATCCACCTTGCCAGGCGACTTACTTGGCGGAGACACATCGAAGGTAAGAAAATACATCTAAAACTAAAAGCCAATAGCCTTCACTGGTATTAAACGCCCGTTCTCCCCTTTGCCTGGACTACAAAGTCTTGCTCTACAAAGTCAATCCAAAATCCTGAGAGCCATCACTGGGCACCATAGTATGTTCGGAACGAGAACACTCACAGAGACCTGAGTATTCTATCCGTAACAGACAAAATAACCAAACAATATGCGACCTATCACACCAAGCAAACCTTTCATCCAAACCATCTCGCCAGGGGTTTAACACGGGTTCTCAACCAAACCCGCCTACAACATAATTCCAATCAGTGACATCAGTCTGGTCGAGTTTTTTAAGCCCAATGAAATTATATTTTTCAATCCAATCAATATTACCCGCTTTTATGTCCTCAAAAGTCTCTTCTAAATATGTTTCTTACTGCTTGATTGCTAGATAGAACAATCTGACTACTTTAGTAACTAGTTTTCTACCACTCCGCTCCACTAAGTCGGTTTCGTCAGCTTTGCTCAGAACATTATCTATCTTTATGATGTTGGTGAAGCATCATCTGCTCGTAATGCGATTTCCTAAAGTAGTCATGATCGACTACTCCAATTTTTGCCGAATGATTACTTATGCATTCGGCTCTTGGCTCATCATACTGTTTCATGAACTCTAAGGACATAGATGGTAGCTCATCAAGAGCCTTAATGGCATTTGTAATATCTACCTGTCTCTTTATTAGTTATTAGTTAGTTATTGTCCCGCTTGCACTTTCTTGCCGCTCTTGTAGTTGTTGTATTTTATTGCCGTTGTTGTGGTTCTTTTGTAAATTGTGGCCGTATTGATGATTTTACTATTTTTATGATTTTGATTGATTTTAAGCTTAATGTTTGTAACCCTCTATTATAATTTCAGTCAGAAGTTTGCAACGCAGTGAAGGAGACTTTTCCGATCCTATAAAGTATATAGCATCACTAGGAGAGTCGGTGTCCGTCTGTCCATCTGTTAGTCCGTCTGTCCGTCCGTTTCTACGCAAACTAGTCTCTCAGTTTTAAAGCTATGTGTATGAAACTTTCCCAAAAGTTGTCTTTCTACTGCAGGTATAGGCTTGAGCATATGAATCCCATACATACAATAAAAAATTTTTTTAAATGTAACTTTTCCATTTTGTAATTTTTTTTTAAATTCGTTTTGACTTATTAATAATTTGATAGTTCAGAATTACATTTTTAATTTTATTTAAATTGGAAAACGATATCATAGGAACCATAGGAACTATCGAATAATTGAGCTGCAAATCATCATAGCTTCAATGTTTTTAAACATATACGCAAGTTAATCATAATTTTAATGTTTTCAAGAATATAAAATTTTTCCAATAGCTGCAAGGGTATATGAACTTCGGCTTGCCGAAGTTTTCTTCCATTCTTGTCTTATAACATGTTTCTTACCAAATTGATGGTGCATACTTTTAAAAGGAAATTCTTGCCAGGGCAGCGTTAACTGCCCTAAACTGAGAAAAATTGGAGTTTTTCTTGCTTTATTACTTTCGAAAAAATTTATGCAGATTTGCTATATACCTAAAGTTGTGGAATTTTAAGGGCTATATGAGCACAAATTCAAAATCGTAAGAGCCTTAATGCCTAAAGGTAAAAAATAAAAATATCTGTTTACTAATTCATTTAGACTAATTTTGTTAGGGCATATTTTTAACTACATATGTACATATTACTTGTCTGAGCTGGAAAATGTCAAGGAGCAGCGGATTGGGTTGGTAAATTTGGAAGAGCAGCGGTACAAGAGCTAGAAAGAACAAAGAGCAGCGGTACTAGAGCTGGGAAAAATCAAGGAGCAGCGGATCGATAGGAGAGTTAGAAGATTGTGCAGCTACAATTGAGTGGAACCAAAAACAGGTGTTTGTGTATGTAAAACAATTGCTAAGTAAATCTGTAAAGATGTTAAGGACTGGAAAAGTTTGAAGTTGGCCTTGCTGGAGGAGTTTGGGGTAAAACTGTCTTTTGCAGAAGTCCATCGCAGGTTGGGAAAACGACAGCAGCAAAAGGGTGAATCCTTGCACGAATTCTTAAATGCGCTGATGGAAATTGCAAAGCCCATTCATTTGGAAGAAGAAAGTTTGATTGAATGTTTCCTAGAGGGTATCCCAGACGCTAGGTCCAATAAGGCTAAGTATCAGGCTAGGAGCTTAAAGGATTTAAAGCTACAAATTGAAGGATATCAAAAGTCTGGTGGTTCATCCAATTTAAGACACAATTATGGCTCGCAGAGCGGCAAAGTTCTGAGCGACATGAACAAAGAAGCGGTTGCTGGAACGGTTAAAAAGTGTTTCAAGTGTGAAAATTGGTCGCATATGAAGAAAGACGGTCCGGGTAAAGGGAAATGTTTTAGGTGCGATCAAGCAGGACACCGCGCAGCGCAGTGTAGGATGAAAAAGTCCTTTCAAAGCCATCGCATGCAACCTTTTCTTCGAGCCTGGAACTGAAATCTGTGATCTGCCTGAATTCAAAATTCAAAGGACTTGTTGATACAGTAGCCAAATTGTGTTTGATGCGTAAGCGTGTGTTCATGAAACTGGGTATAGTTGTTGGTAGTCTGATGGGTCGGCAGAGAGTCTTAACAGGAATCGGTGAGAGTCAGGTGCTAACGTTCGGCAGTTTTATTACAAAGGTCAAGATTGATGGGATTGACGGATTGACATGTCAATCGAGTTTCATGTTATTCCTGATGGGGACATAACGTTTCACACAATTTTAGTCACAAAAATCTAAGACAATGATATGAGGATATGAGGGTCACCAAGTCCTATATTTTCGCCAAGGGTTCCTTCTGTGCAAAAGGATAATAAGAGAGCAGCGGTCGACCACCAGATTATTCAGAGTTCTTTTGTGCAGCTAATTACTGTGTTTGAGAGCTTGTGCCTGTAAAGTTCGGAAGATTGTAAGGCAGGTTCGTAAATTGATTTGGCATTTGAGTCTAAAAGTAGCGTCAGAAGTTGAGTGTATGATTGAGGATTACAAACCGATGAGAAATCTCACTTCGCCAAATGAGTTGCCTGTTTTCCAGCATCTGAGACGTTTAACTATAGATAGAAAAGAAAAATGTTAACACTAGAATAATTGTTGGCGTCATGTTAGTTTTAAAGGCAATAACAAATATAATCAATATTTAAGTTTATATTTTGGGATTTGTTATCTGCCAGTCTATCGCATCGCTTTAACACCCACAAAAAAACCAGCAAAAGGACAACATTTTTCATTTCAAATATGCCTTTAATCTTGTTAAATAAATATCTTATGAACGGAGTATCAGATTGATATTTTTTTTTTAGCTCTACTTTTACTTATTCTGTTTTGTTAAAGAAATACTAAAAAAATCAATTCCATTTATATTATATAATGCTTATTTTAAACGGTTTTATACCCGTTCCTCTATTTCGGTTCACACAACAACATTATATCTCCTGTTTTTTCTTTGTGATACGAAATGAAAACTGAAAACTCTTTCTTTGTCATATATGTTTAATTTTCAAACCTTTATAATTTCTTTTGTAAGCAATTTAAAAAACAAAATAAAAAAATATTTTTCTTTTCAAAAATTCATTAAATTTTATAGTCCGATCCTTCAAGTAGCATGAAAGGCAAACGGCTTGAACTAATTTTTTCACATTAAGTGTATTTTGAAGTTCTGTTTCGTTTTCTATTTCAAATCTTTAGCATCCTTAGAAACAAAGTTATTTTGGACTAAAAACAACACTCTGATTTTTTTATAATGTAGCATAAATAAGAAACTCTTTTACACCTTCCTCTTCCAAAATCAGAAAAAACATTGGCCTCAAGAAGACACCATTTGAATAAATATGTATAACATAAGAACACTAGAATATAGTTATTACAAAATGACTAAAATTCGTTCTCTATTTATGAGTATATAGTAAGAATTATATATAGCAGTGGTCGGCACACATACAAAGGCACGCGCTCATTGCGTTGTCGGCTGCACGAAGTTGGCTGCTTTGCAATGCCGAAAAAATATTTCATTGGCAATTATTAAAACTAAAACATATAAATTCAAATAAACAACAAAATATAATAATCTCAAACGCTCCTTCTCTAATATATTATAGCTTCTCTCAAAATGCTTCCTAATTTTATATAATGTGTAATAATCCATAAACCATCAAAATTTTCTATAAACAAGAAAGGAAGCAAACTTCGGCAAGCCGAAGTTCATATACCTTTGCAGCTTTTGCAAGAATTAAATATTTTTGAAAACATTAAAATTATGATTTACTTGCGTATATGTCTAAAAGCATTGAAGCAATGATGATTTTTTATTATTTCTATGGGAGCTATATGATATAGTCGTCCGAAATTGATGAAATTCAAACCGTAATTTTGAAATATTTAACCATTACTATATGTCGAAGAACTAATAGAAAAATTTAAAAACTGCAAAGTTATAATTTTTTTTGTATTTATTTCCGATTGTTGCTATGGGAGCTGTATGATATAGTCGTCCGATTTTAATGAAATTTAAACCGTAATTCTGAAATAGTTAACCATTACTATATGTTAAAGAACTAATAGAAAAATTTAAAAACTACAAAGTTATAATTTTTTTTGTATTTTTTTTCGACGGACAGACAGACGGACAGACGGACGGACGGACAGACGGACATGGCTAGATCAACTCTCCTAGTGATGCTGATCAAGAATATATATACTTTATAGGGTCGGAAACGTCTCCTTCACTGCGTTGCAAGCTTCTGACTGAAATTATAATACCCTCTGCAAGGGTATAAATACCATGGGGTGACCCAATTAGGTGTGTATCGTGGCAAAAAGAAACATTTACTAAGGCTTTATTAAAATTTAATACGGCGTTATTTTCATTTGCACAGGTCTTAACGCAAATGTTTTTCCAGGTTATAACTACACAGACTTAATTTAAAATTTGAATGTACATATAATGTACACCTTTAGGTGTTGCGAAAATATTTATATTAACGAGCGTTCATTATTTGGGCTTGATTTTTTACCGTTTCGAACGGATATAGGGCCAACTAATAGTTGGCTGACTGTCTTTAGACCTCTTCCGCCTTTCCAAAAGCGAAACCGAACTCTCGTTTTCAAACTGTCAAACTATTTCAAAATTGTTTAGCCAATGTCATAAACGTCGACATCATTAAAATATCATAAAGCTACAAATGCACTCTAACCTCCAGTTATCAATTCACCCTACCATTCAGCATTTTAACATCAAGCTACTCATCCACCCACCAGGCAGTGCAGAAACCGTAAAATGTAAAAATTTCGCGCACTTCCGTTACTTTTCGCATCCTTTTGGACTGTTTATTTTTCGGCGGCGCTTCCTCTAGACAAGCCGCAACGGAAGCATCGCCGTGCTCTTTTCCGTACCGATTCTTTCCTCCCGACTGAAGGCATTTTCCACTTACAATTCCCCCGTTGATTCGCCAAGACCCATACATAAAGCGAATGATGCTTACCTTACAGAAAATTGCTGTCCATAAAGATTTGATTTTACCATAAAGGATTCTTCCAGGCTAGCCGCTATTGCTGGCCCCAACTCCAATTTACATTAAACGCTTGAAAACTATTAAATTTGTATTCAAACGCTTGAAGCCGTCCGAGGTTTTTTCAATTTTGACATAAATGATATGCACAGGCCACGATGCGACAGGCGATAAATAAAACTTAATAAATCCTAAAACCTTAATCGATTAGTTTGCTAAGGCTCAGATCGCAGCTATTAAAATGTATTTTCGCATTTGTTTTATGTGTGAATTCGAACATAACGAGCCGCAACAAGCTGGCAGACGACCGGGCCGGCCAGAGGCGTTGGCTATCACTCTTGAATTAAAGTTGAATTGAACAGAGCGAAAAGGGGTAATTCACTTAGCCTCTAGTCGCTGTTACGGCCAGATGCGAATGGGTCTGTTTTCTTCGTGCTCGGGTCGTCGTCGGGCTGATCTGAAGCCTCCTCAGAGTCGTCCGAGTCGTAGGGGTCCTCGAGGAACTGCATATCCTTGAAGTGCGCCGCCATGACGATCAGCCCAACGAACAGAAACAAGGACACGATGATGTTGTCCCGCGCCACGTCCATCTCGACAGTCCACAGGTATTCGGTGAGCTTCGAGATGCACCCAGGGCAGCTCCGCTCCCCGCAGCAGGAGCCACTGGCCCATGTGCGGTTCGACGAGGCTGTTTGATAGTCGACCACGCTGGTCTTTCCGCAGCATCCAAACTCGACCTCGACCTTGCCAAGGCTGTCCCTTATCCACATCTGGAGGACCAGCATCTGGACAAAAAACTCAAACCTGCGGCGGTACATGAAGCGCGTCACCGCGATGCTGGATGTATACAGCAATACTACGCTGCCAACCAGCATATATCCCGCAAACTTAAAGATGCTCGGCCGCCGGGCCATGCGGATACCGAGGATCGCGTTCAGAACGTAGACCACCATCGTTAGGCCGCGCACCCAGAAGAGCCAGGGGCGCAAGGCCACCGGGTAGAGGCGCAGACCGGGAAACATGATCGCCTTCAGATAGAGGTGACTGAATACGTCCAGCAGAAAGATTATCCCCACCACGACCAGCACCACGTTAATCTGCAGCACGCAGTCGTGCGACACGCGACACCATCGGCACGGATAAGCCATCTTGCAGGCGTAGGCTCCAGTGGATAAAAGCGGCGAACAGTGGAAAATTCGAATCCCTGTTTATTTGCTTTGAAGTGAAGTGGGTTAAGGCTTCTGTCGCTCTGAAGTTTCCCTCCCGGCCCAGCTGTTGATTTCGGCGTGACCTAGCTCTGGTAGGTACACCGAAAAACAAATCATTACAATATGCCCGTATTTAGGTGTCAATGTGACCCTATTAAAATGTGAAAATTCTCTAATAATGACACTCTTTTAGAGAATACGCAATACGCAATTTTGAGTGACAGCTTTTAATATAAATTTGGGTTCAAATATTAGAATCAAAATGACAGGAAGAAATTGGCTTTTGCTAAAAAGACGTATAACATATGAAGTTTGCCAGCTTCATCAGCGCTTACATTCAAAAATATTTAAGATTCACGCATAGAAACTGCTCTGCATAGATATGTATGAAAGAAAGCGCTGGTGGCATTCTTTTGGGAAATTGTGTTACTTACCTACAAACATATGCAAATTCTATGAACTTTGGCTAAAGATAAAAAACATAATCAGGGCTAAGAACCACTCCGAAATTGAATTAGAAAAGTGATCAAGCGGTACGAAAAACAAAATTTTAAAAAGTGTATTTATTTAGTCGAATGCTTAACCGATCGTCAAGACATTTAACCTCTTAAAAAGACCTTTTGGTTTGGTTATAATCAGGACTGTGAGCCCTTTAAAATATGGCTTTGGATCGCTTCAGGGTTCGAACCTAAAAGATTTGTAAGCTGGTTAGTCGATATGCTGGAACAGGGTTCATTGTCCAGGGCAAATTTTATTTTCATTGTTCTTCGTAGATATGAGTACATTTGCATTAAGTCTTATAAGATAGGTCGTTTTTTTTACGTCCTTCTGGGTTATATACAGTTAGAAAGCCAAAAAAAACGAATTTTCCAGAACTTGTTTTTTGAAAACTTTTAAATTTATTGATAAAAAGAATTTGAACACATATTGTGGCATCTTTTAACTGTATTTTAAGAATAAGTACACTAGTTTACGAAATGAAAAAAAATACCCCCAAGCCAAAAATACAAAATTCTGGTAGAGTACGACTTCTGGATTACGTGTATCCCACTAAAAAAGTTTTCTTGGGACAGTTTTTCTTTTTAAGATTTTTTAAAGTTTTTGGCAGCTGTCTTTTTATACCCTTGCAGAGGGTATTATAATTTCAGTCAGAAGTTTGCAACGCAGTGAAGGAGACATCTCCGACCCTATAAAGTAAATATATTGTTAATCAGCATCACTAGGCGGTCGATCTAGCCATGTCCGTCTGTCCGTCCGTTTCTACGCAAACTAAACTACGCAAACTCTGCATGAAACTTTCCCAAAAGTTGTCTTTCTATTGCAGGTAGTATATAAGTGGGAACGAGCCGGATCGGACGACTATAGCATATAGCTCCCATAGGAACAATCGGAAAAAAAATACAAAAAAAATTATAACTTTGCTGTTTTTAAATTTTTCTATTAGTTCTTCGACATATAGTAATGGTTAAATATTTCAGAATTACGGTTTAAATTTCATCAAAATCGGACGACTATATCATATAGCTCCCATAGAAATAATAAAAATATATAAAATAACTATATAATAATTGAGCTGCAAATCATCATAGCTTCAATGTTTTTAGACAAATACGCAAGTAAATCATAATTTTAATGTTTTAAAAAATATTTAATTTTGCAATAGCTGCAAGGGTATATGAACTTCGGCTTGCCGAAGTTTGCTTCCTTTCTTGTTAAGTTTTATTTTATTTCTCGAGTTGTGGCCAACTGATCTTAGTGCATTTTACAAAATTTTACTAACAATAGATCAATCTTTAACATTGTCATACTGAGTAATTGGATTGGCTAAGTCTTTTGTCTGCAACAGCTCGACAAAGACAAGATTTCAGAAAATTTTGGGCTGTTAAACGGCTGTAAAAAGGCTGCTACACCCTTAAAAATTCGAAGAGAATCCATTGAACAATCCATAATTTATTATTGGTATCCGACTTAATCGGACAAGCTAATCATGCCAGAAAATCATTTGAAATTCGATTTCTTGAGGATTTTTAAAGTAAGGCGTTTTAGTTTTTTTTTCGGCCGTTAGGCACAAAATTTGAACTGTCCCAAAGAAAAATTTTTTAGTGGGATACACGTAATCCAAAAGTCGTACTCTTCCAGAAATTTGTATTTTTGACTTAAGGGAATTTCGGCTGTAAGTTAGTGGTATTAGTAAAAATATTTATTTTGAAAAGAGCTAAAGCTAATATCCGGGAGCTCCTCTCAAAAAACACGTTTTGTGGTGGACAGGATCCTCAAAAAAAAAAAAAAAACAAAAAGGTTTCGATAAAGTATAGGTTTAGTCGAGATCCCGGAAACTATAAAAGCATTATATTTGGGATTTGGTATGCAGATCCTAGTAGTTCCTACGCGGCGCAAGTTTATTTCAAAATGGAGCCACGGCCACTCTAACGTCCACAAATAATGCAAGCATGTACTGTCACTCTGAGACATTTAAGACTCTGTGTGTGTGTTTCGGTCAAATCCGTCGGTAGGTACAAACATTTTTAAAATCGAGCTAATATTTTAGAAGTTATTTGAAGTCATCTGCCGCCGCTCTGCCGCGCATCTGCCGCTGCTTGCCGGTAATCGCTGCAGTAGAGAGACAAAACGAAAGAACTGTTAGCGGGGAGTGGGGGTACTGCCCGAACTTAGCGTCTAGTGATGTCTATGCAGTTCGACAGATGGCGCCACCTTAACTTCGATTGTTTTGTAGGGGGAATACTAAGTTTTAATTTAGTTTGGCTGAGTAACGAGTATCTAATGGTCGGGAAACTCGACAATAGCGAGAGTATTAAAATTTGAAGGAGACATTTCCGACCCTATAAAGTATACATATTCTTGATCAGCATCACTAGGAGAGTCGAATTAGCCATGTCCGTCTGACCGTCCGTCTGTCAGCCTGTCCGTTAATGGTGAAATATTTTAGAATTACGGTTTAGTTTTCATCAAAATCGGACGACTATAACATAAAGCTCCCATGGAAACAATAAAAATATTTAAAAAAATTAGGGGCCATAGGAACTGTTGAATAATTAAGCTGCAAGTCATCATATTTTCAATGTTTTTAAACATAAATAATAATTTTAATGTTTTCAAGAATATTTTGTTTTTGCAATAGATGCAAGGGTATATGAACTTCGGCTTGCCAAAGTTAGCTTCCTTTCTAGTTTTTGGATATGATTAATATTATTATTAAGCCACAAAATGATACTTTTAATTTTATTTAAATCTGATATATATATATATTTGCAGTAGGAACGATCGAACAATTGAGTTTCAAATCATCATGGCTTCGATGTTTTAAAACAATTAAGGAACAAGAATATTTAATTTTAGCGTAAAGCGTATATACACATCGGTTAGAGATTTTTTTTTTTGTGTAGGTATCAACATTTGGCTAGCTGGCGCCATTGTCGTCTCAGGCTGATTTTGCCAGTCAGACTGGTTACCATGGCCTCAAGTGCAAATGAGTTTGCTTCCTCGAAAACGAAATTCCGCACCTGTTGCGGTGGGGCTTCTATTGGGAGAAGGGAACGAAACCGCAATAAAAACAGACCCATGAAATCAAATATTTGTGAAGCGGCTTGCGCCAACCGTGTGCTGATTGCTCATGTACTTATGCACGCAAGGGCCGAAATTGACAGCTGATAAACATCGGAAATTCTGTAAGCGGAAGTTTCGCCTATTCTATGTTGTCATTGACAAATATTTAATATAATAATAATAATAAATATCATATCCGATAATATTTAAATGAAAATTCTTAGCTAGCAGGATTTTTTATCTATTTTAAAAGAAATGGATTATATTTCGTATTATGCCTCAAAAATCGATTATAACATATACAAAACGAGCATTATTTATGTCATGAATCGCTTTGAAGTTGAATACACACCACGTTGTCACTTTCCTAAGCGCTCAGCTGTTGAAAAAATAATTTCGCTTTGGCGTACATTATCTTGTGGCTTACAATTTCACTCCAGTGACTTAGCACTGTTTACGCACCGACGTCCATTGGGGGTCTTGGCTTTCCGGCGGAAAACCCAGTAGAGCCAATTTGATTTTATTTGCTGAAAAAATTGTGTATAAATTCGCGCTTAACATGAAGAAAAATTCGGTACACAATCACTGAAGGCACTCGCTAATATTGCTTATTTAGAGCAAGCTAGTTCCGCTCTTAAGCTGCAGCCCACTGCACCCTAGGGCCAACGACCACAACATTTTACAACCATGTAGATGGATCATGCCGTCCTGATTTAATGGAAAGCCTTGTCATTTATATGTATTACTTCAAACTGTTTGTTTTTGGATTTATTTAGCACTTTAGTTGACTTCTTACTTAATTGTAAATTAAACATTTCGGTTTTAAATTTCCACTTTCATCATCTTTAATGTCATTATTTTTCAAGGAATTATTTTCGACAATTTTATCCCAACATAAGCCGCAGATATTTACATGATTACATGGTCGAAGCAAAACAGATTTAGGCTTTCAATGGGACCACATTATATGGGTTCATTTGGACAATAGTAGTATCCGACAACTGACTTAAATTGGAAGCGTCTGAGGAAATAGATGATATTGAAAAATTAAGATCAGCCGAATTAGTTTCCGTGTCATCCACACTGTTAAAGATAACCTGCTTCTGAAAAGGAACGTTTAGCGAAACCGTGCGAGTTAAAAATCCCTGAATATCTATTTCTTCGTTCTCAAACAGTAACTGTTTCGTTATTGGTTGATTTCCAACACCGCCGTTTTGGAACAGGAAAGCGAATTCGCGGTTGTTCTCAAATTCTGCATTAATTAAACATTGTACAAATTTAAAAAAAATGCCTATTTGCTCGAGTCTTATTGCCTAAATTCAAATTTAACGCTTCAACTGACCCTGTGATTCGAGTTGAACGCTTAAAAACCGAAATGTTCTCAGGTCCTTCCTAGGAATAGAAATAATCTATTATAATATACCAAAAAACTAAGAACAACGCAAATCTATAAGATATAGCTTACAATACAAAACAAACCTTTTTAAGCCACTGTTTCTCGAAATATGTTTAAAATGAAGAAAACTTTTTTTCTAAAGATTGTGCTTGGCATTTCAACATATAAAAGCTTCGACTATTTTTGTAGCGGGTAGAAGCGGTAAATAAAAAACCTGAGAAAGAGCACATATGCATGTTTATTGTATTTATGCATTTTTTCGAGTCTGGACGTCTTTTTTGCATTTTTTTTTGGATGCTTGTGCAAAATGGAATCAACAAGCAAAGAAATTCACTGAGGGATGCAATTTTTTTAGAGCGTCCGAAATAAAATATGCACCTTTTAAGCAACAAATGTTGGAATAAATATACATAAACAAGAGCTGTTAGCACAGCTCAGTTTTTTCGCGTCATCAATACGAATATAAATGGCGTAATCTAAAGCAATGAAAAAAAAAAATAATATAATCTATTTATATCAATTAAAAAAAATAATTTACCTTCTGCATATTTTAAATGTAAATTATTAAAAGTTGCGTAAAATCTCCAAAAGGACATTTGCATAAAATTGCCATCAATGAGATAATTATGATTTTGCTCCTCAATATAATTTTTACCAATTATCTTGTCCGAAGAAAAAATGCAGTACGCAAATGAGCTTGATACGTAAATTTTGAAAACGCGTTGTGGAGAATTTTCTAAGTCATAGTTGACCTCAGTTTCCTCATCATCTTTTGTTTTTATACCCTTGCAGAGGGTATTATAATTTCAGTCAGAAGTTTGCAACGCAGTGAAGGAGACATCTCCGACCCTATAAAGTATATATATTCTTGATCAGCATCACTAGGAGAGTCGATCTAGCCATGTCCGTCTGTCCGTCCGTTTCTAGGCAAACAAGTATCTCAGTTTTAAAGCTATCTGCATGAAAATTTCCCAAAAGTTGTCTTTCTATTTCAGGTAGCATATTAGTCGGATCATATAGCTCCAATAGGAACAATCGGAAAAATAAATAAAAAAAATTATAACTTTGGTGTTTTTTAATTATTTTTTTAGTTCTTCGAGATATAGTAATGGTTAACTAATTCAGAATTACGGTTTAAATTTCATCAAAATCGGACGACTATATCATATAGCTCCCATAGGAACAATCGGAAAAAAAAATACAAAAAAAATTATAACTTTTGCTGTTTTTAAAATTTTTTTTTTTTAGTTGTTCGACATATAGTATTAGTTAAATAATTTAGAATTACAGTTTAAATTTCATCAAAATCGGACGACTATATCATATAGCTCCCATAGAAATAATAAAAATATATAAAATAACTATCTAATAATTGAGCTGCAAATCATCATAGCTTCAATGTTTTTCAACATATACGCAAGTAAATCATAATTTTAATGTTTTGAAAAGTATTTAATTCTTGCAATAGCTGCAAGGGTATTTGAACTTCGGCTTGTCGAAGTTTTCTTTCTTTCTTGTTTCTTTATCAAACAGAAAATTTAATAAAGGAATAAATAAATTTTAATATCGAATTTTACTAAATACAAAATACACAAAATATAAAAGTGTGTAATACATTTTATATATAAATGTATATTGTGCAACCAACTTTATCTACATTAAAGGTACATACAAAAATATGCATGCATGGGCCGTTTTTTTACGTTTTAATTTTAATAAAAGCGCCACTGATTTCATATATGAATCAATAAGTAAGTCCATTCTGCTCATGCTTATTGGATACTTATAAAGTTTAAGTTTCTACATGTTCTTTGACAATTTCTAAATGACAAAAATCCAAATAAAAAATGTTTTAAAAACAAATTTATAAACAGTATTAAAATCCCTAAAAAAATTTTAATATTAAAAAACAAAAGTTCATTTAATATTAGCTTTTTAGAATTGTCATATTTATAAAAGATTTTTACTTTCAGATACTATTAAAAAACTTATAACTTTCATTTGTTTCATTTAGAAATTGTCAAAAACTTCCAAGTACATCATATAAGTATTTAATAAGAATAAGCCAGATGGACAACTTACTGCGACGTGCGTTTATTAAAGAAATCTACGGGCTTTTACAAAAAAACATCGATATCTTAAAAAAAAATACACTATAGAGCAGCGATCTACAAATTACTCACACAAATATAAAACAGAATGTCATTGCTTTATTGTAAACTATTCCACGTACTATTCTATGTACGAATTACTCACTACTCACTTGATTTATGTCCGATTTGGTATTATCATGGCATTTTTGATTAATTTCTAATAGTTGCTATTTCGCGACTCAGGGACGGATGAAAATGCACCATATTTTTAGCATTAGAAACAGCACGTGTTTTATCTGAACTTAAATATAGTCCGGCTTTGCAGCCTTCCACGCTATATGCTATATTACCTAGCTTCAATATTTTATTTTTGTGAGCGCTTCTTTCCCGAATTTTCGAATTTAATGTTTTTCAGGTCCATTATAAGGTTAACTGCTCGCTGTGAACTTACGAAGTCAAATGACTTTTGTATACGTACCCAGCACATAATAGAAGAACAGAACGGTAAAATGCAATTTTGGCGCGTGCCACACTTCTTCTCTTCTTATAGTACAGTGGTACAAAACATTTAGATTCCCAAAAATGGAAATATATTTATATTTATTTTTGTATTTAATAGTAACTTTTAAAATTATTATAATATAATTTTGTTTTTTCATAATAATCAAAATATTTGTATTTTAACTTGTTTTAAACCTATAATTAATTTGCCTTTTTTCACGGTTTGACACACGCTTGTGTATGTGAAAAAAAATTTATATTATCTGTTATGATTTTAAATGCACACATATAATATGTATTAAAAATGAGTATGAAAATATACAAGCGACATACATATCTCCGCGCGGAGATGAGACGTTTAAAAACGACATATCTCCGCGCGAAAATATTTTGTTTTTAAACGACATATCTCCGCGCGGAGAAAGGAAGCAGACTTCGGCGAGTGGTCGCTGGACTTAAAGCGGGCCAGAAGTGCTGCTTTTTGTGTATGGTTTTGGTTAATTTAAAATATGATTTGTTTTGTGATAATCGAGTCTTAAAATTAGATTTAGTTGTCCCTACATATATGTATTCACATTTGTCATTATCGACTCCATTGCACGGTATTTTTTAGATAACATTGTTTTTGTCGGAAATTTAATTTTTGGACTTTGTTTTGTTAAACATTTGTCGAAGGGTTTGGGTTGGTTTGCGTACTATTTTAATTTATTCCTTATTGTAACATACTAACTAATTAAAGCGTTCTTATAATCTTACGGAACTAAACTGTTTGGGTTCTGGGTATTTTGATTTTTTGTCAATGTTTTGGTGTATTTTTATACCCTTGCAGAGGGTATTATAATTTCAGTCAGGAGTTTGCAACGCAGTAAAGGAGACATTTCCGATTCCACACTGGTAAAAAAATGGAATAGTAAAAATAAATATGCGCATATTGAATTGTAAAATGCATATTTCATATTTAAAGTAAATATAAAACAAGAAAGGAAGCAAACTTCAGCAAGCCGAAGTTCATATACCCTTGCAGCTATTGCAAGAATTAAATACTTTTGAAACCATTAAAATTATGATTTACTTGCGTGTATTTTGAAAAACATTGAAGCTATGATGATTTGCAGCTCAATTATTAGATAGTTAATTTACTATTTTTATTATTTCTATGGGAGCTATATGATATAGTCGTCCGATTTTAATGAAGTTAATGTCGAAAAAACTAAAAAAAAACTTAAAAAACAGCAAAGTTATAATTTTTTTTCATTTATTTTTTCGATTGTTCCTATGGGAGCCATATGCTATAGTCGTCCGATCCGCCTCGTTCCGACTTATATACTACCTGCAATAAAAAGACAACTTTTGGAAAAGTGGTATGCAGATAGCTTTAAAACTGAGGGACTAGTTTGCGTAGAAACGGACGCACAGACGGACATGGCTACATCGACCCGCCTAGTGATGCTGATCAAGAATATATATACTTTATAGGGTCGGAAATGTCTCCTTCACTGCGTTGCAAACTTCTGACTTAAATTAAAATACCCTCTGCAAGGGTAAACTCACCTAATACAATAAATTTAGATTTATATTTCTTACGGTTTTTTTTGCACGTGTTTTATTTTTTATTTTAACTCCTAAAATTACTCAACTTTTGGTATATAGCAAATTTTCTAAAAAATTTTTTTGGGAAGTTATTAAGCAACAAAAACGGCAACTTCACTTCAGAGCAGTTAACACTGGCTGGGAATAAAATTTCGCTGTAAAGTATGAATCACCAATTTGGCGAGGAAAATTTAAGAAAACAACAAAACACCGTAATTCCAAAATAAGAAACCACTTAATAAAATAAAAACCTTAAAGGATTTCCCTTCCAGAAGATGTTGACTGGCCCTCCATTGACTGAATTCAAGATGGCGGTAAGCTAAGATAAGGGGTCTAGCACTGTGTGCTTTGTTTTTTTTTTTCTATACCTGAATCATATGGGGCCTGTAGTTCTGAAATTCCCTTCCCTGCTTTTTTCTGGCCGGCATGTTCGAAAAACAAAAACAAATCGGATGGGCTTCATCTAGAGAAGTTCAAAATTCTGTCAGAAATTCTGCCACTGCCGAAGTTCGAACTTCTTTGTTGATATTTATTTCGAAGTAATTCGGAGCAGCGGCTGAGAGGGTTAGACGGAGAGAAAGCGGAGAAAAAAATGAAAAAATCAAAATGTTAGGAACAAAAAGTACTGTGAAGATTTTTGAATACCCTTTTTTAGAAGCGCTAGTATGTTTATTATTTTTTAAGATTATATATAAATGATTTTTATTGATTATGTAATAACATTTTGGAAGTTATTGTAAGGTTGCTATGGGCAACGCCCAAATGTTCATGTTTCATTATCTGCCTCATGTGTTTTTAACCACAAGGCATTGTTATGGTCGGATATACCCTGGCACGCGTCAGGCAGAATTTTCGGTTTCGTTTCCGTTCTTCCCATTCCCTTTGCGCTTGAAATCGACTGGAATAGAGTAAGATAGTGTTTTTAAAAGTGAAAATTTTAAGCGATTTTTAATTAGTCAGGTAAGTGCAAAAATATAAATAAAAAAATAAATAAATAAATGAATAAATAAATAAATAAACATTTATGTATTTAATTTAGCATTTAGAAAGATGGCAACCCCTAATTAAATTCAAAAGCTCATTTTCTCCCTGGATGGTAAGTAAATAAAATCGAATTAATTCAATTTTTTTTAATACAATTTGTATTTCTTAGAAGACGACTATGTGACGGAAACCCCGCAAAACAGTTGCGATCTCTTACCAGGATCCTCACTAAAGGACCAGATCGAAGAGCTAAAGGTGTGGGAAAACTGGACGCCAACACGAAGACCATAGAGGCAATTACGACCCAGTTAGCTGAATGCACGCAGCTGATTTCAAAACTGACAGCCATGCTTCAGAAGTCCACGATTCGTTCCCGATCGAAAGTGATGAGGAGCAATCCTGAAGCGAAACAACCTGCCGCTTTCCAGCGTTCTTTTTCGTGATAGTCGGTATGTATATTTTAGCAAAATATATCAGATTTTGTATTTTATTCTAATATACATACATATGTGTATTGTTTACAGACGGCATAAATTATAAATTATGAGTGTGCAAAGATCAAGTCGTAATGAATGTAAGAAAATATTAAGTGCCCTGAAGACCAGTAATCTACGTGGCTATGAGTCTCTGCCACCTGAGCTCGGCGAAGTGAGTGAACCAACATTGGATTCAGGGCCTTATTTGGAGCAAAACCATATTGAAAACGATGGATATTTAAGTGATGCATGTAACCTTTCTGAAGACTCCGAAGAGCATGAGATCCAATCCCTGCGCGAGGAATTGTCAAACTGGGCAGTTGCATTCTATATATCGTGCTCTGCTTTAAATGCGCCGTATTTCACCTGAGTTGCCATGCGATTCCAGAACTTTGAAGATAACACCTAAAGATGGTTATTGTGTCCCAATGGATGGCGGCAAGTGTATACATTATGGAATCGCAGATTGCCTGACAGATTTTTTTGAAAAATATACTTTTAAAAAAAAGACAATATTTATCAATATAAATATTGATGGCCTGCCACTATTTAAAAGCTCTAATATGCAGGCATGGCCGATATTAATAAATATTTATAAAACTTCCCCTGTATTGTTAGCTGGCGTTTTTTGTGGAGACAACAAACCGAAAGATGTTAACAAATATCTTAATTTATTTATTTCTGAGCTTCGTTCTCTTATTTCCACTGGTTTTTTGTATAAATCGAATCATTTTGATATAAAAGTTCGAGCCTTTATTTGCGACTCGCCTGCAAGAGCTTTTGTTCTTGGAATTAAAAGTCACAGCGCCTATTTTGGTTGCCTGAAGTGCCATCAACGCTGTGAGAACTATGAAAGAAGAATAATATACAAACTTCAAGACAGCTTACCAAGAACAGACGATCAATTTAGAAATAGAGCACAGGTCGAGCATCACAATATTCTTTCTCTAATTAAAATTGAAGAGCTTCCATTAGATATAGTGCGTCAATTCCCATTTGATTATATGCATACAGTTTGCTTAGGAGTTATGAAAAGTATGCTGAAAAAATGGAATAAAATAAGAGGAAAGGATTACTCCCTATCAAGATTATATAAACAACAAGTTTATGTCTTTAAAGGCAGATATTTGTAAGGAGTTTGCCAGAAAACCGAGGAGTATTTTTGATATGGATAGGTGGAAAGCCTTTGAATTTAGGCAATTCCTACTGTATCTAGAACCAGTAGTTTTGAGAGGAGTTTTAACAGAAAGCAGATATGAACACTTTATTCAACTTAGCGTTGCAATTAGAATTCTCCTAAGTAACAAATATGGCTTGACTGAAAATGTATGTGCTAAAGAACTAATTTGTAGTTTTATAAGTAAATTAACAGAGCTTTATGACGAAACATTTCTGATATATAATTTTCATTGCCTGACGCATTAAAGTGATCGTGAAATCAAATGAAATTTTATTAAAGTCAAGCCTTTTAGGCATAGAATATTCAAAAGCCCTTCTTCTTAACGACATATCGACAGTTCATAAAGTAACAGACTTTACCCAAAAGGCCATTATTTTTAATATTTCGTCTCCAGCTTGTATAGTTGTCATTCTCATCATACACAATGAATAACTTTACCGAGAAATTTTTAAACTGAAACGAAACGGAATCAGAGGAAACGACAACTTCGATATGTCCAACGTTTCCTACACCAACATTTCCTTAAGTAAGTATAATTATAAAAGGTTATTTTCAAAGACTATAAAGTAAATTTGTATTTTTTCATCTATGTTGCAGTTAATTTTCAACCAGATGCAAACATTGAATAAAAATGTAGAAGGTAGATAATAGTTACTTTACAGTTTACGAACAACACCAAGTTAAATTTTTATAGATCTTAAGGAACGTTTAGTAAAAAAAGTTAGTTGGAAGCTGAAAACACAAATATTCGAACTCGCCTACTAACGGAAGTGATAGCACAACGAAAGCTTGTACAAGGAAATAAGACTCAAATGCTGCTACCACCTAAGCCCTTTGATAAATTAGAAGACCTTATAAAATTTTAAGAGGACCTAAACAATTCAGCTGAATTGTGTGAACAACTGGTAAGACTAATTAATATTGTAGTTAAAGTTTCAATAAAATAATGCAATCTATTTTTTTTTTGTAGGAGCCAGAATTGATAAACTATAACATTGCCGATCCTGCTAAATTTCTGCGCACAATGTGGAAAAAAATATTTACGTATGAAATTGCTACTAAGTATTCGTGAAAGGGGACCAACACCAAAATCTGTGTCCTAAGCTTGGCAATTACAACAGAAGTTAGAAGTAAATATTACATTTTAAAATTTTGACTTTAATCAATTTTAATATTTTTTTATTGAATTCTTTATTTTCTTACTCTTTTTTTGGTGCTTTCAATAAAAAATTGGCTGTCGACGAGAAGCAATTCTCATTAATATGCAGCAAATGGTTCCAAACTGCCAATGACAGAATTAAATATTATAAGAAAACAAACAAAGAAGTACAACAAAATATATAAAAATTTAAGAATTAATGTTTAAGTTTCTACTATTTCATAATTTAAATTTAAAAATTATCGGTTAAGTTTCCTATATATCATAATTCAAAACATGTGACTGTGAGTTCGACATTTAATCTTATTTTATCATCTTGAACATATGTTTTTTTTTAAATTTTTATTCCTAAGTATCTTGTTTATTTTTGAGTAAATTAAATATTAAGTATAATAAGTGTAAAAATTTATATTTTTCAATTCTTGTTCAAACGAAAAAGAGTCTGAAAAGAGTATTTTTCGTAGAAATTTAAGCGTCTAAAAATGGTACTTTTTTGTGCCTTTTCTGAGGGTTTTCTATGCTTCCATCGGAAGAAATCTGTCTCTTAAAGTGCAACCGTTTTCAAAGAAAAAAATACTCTTTCCGGACACTTTTTTTCACACTTTATGACTTTAAATGCTCAAAAAAAGCATCAGAAAACCGTCAGAAAACGCTCAAATTGCTTGGGTAGAAACGGTAAACGGAAACATACATATATTTGTATGTGAGTGTGTGAAAATTATTAAAAACAAATATCTTCTAGAGCTATTCCCACATTTAAATGTGTATTTTACCGCGATCTAGTTAAACTTGATTAACCCTCAAGATTAAGATCACGCCAAGATTAATTTTTAGCTTCGGAAGCATAACTATTTGGTAAGGACCAATCTAAAAATAAAAATATAAATGTGGTAATGTTATGTACATACATACGCACGCTGTGTATACATGTTTGTATGCATGCAAATTAAATTTATCACTAGTAATATTGTTAAAAAAATATATTTTTATTTTTAGTAACTTGGTGTAAAACCTTTTTTTTCACAATACACTTAATTTTTCACAATCGAATTTCTTACTTCCGAACTGTTTCTTGATCAAAGATGGACTGCCGGCTTAATTCTAAAATCTTATCCAACGAACCTCGGCCAGAAGCTTTTCTTTGAGCTTCTCGAACTTTTCCTTTTGTTTAGAATATAAGCTTAGGATGAAATCATGGCATCCTATTGTGAAATTCAAATATGCTGACCGATGCAATTTGTTTGGGCTTGGATCGCAATAATTTGAACTTAGAACGCAATTGATTGGGCTTCGAGTGGAAACTTATGTTTAATTTAGGATTTGTTTGTTTATTTGGTAGGGAAATCAAGAGCGGACCCCAAAGCCAAAGGCATGGGCAAAGACAAAGGCAAATGCAAAGGCATAGGCAAAGATTGTTTAAAATGAATTTTGAAAAAATTGCTTATTAATTCCATAAGCGGCCCGGTTTCACGGGTTGGTTGACTCTCCCCCTTCTAAAATGGATCGCCCCGATTCATTATGAATTTCTTTCAAGCGTTCTCTTAGTTTTGAAAAAAAACATTGGTCTTGGTTTGTATCTTTTTCTTCAAAAGTTTCTTCGTGATTTGTGTTTTCTTCTATTAAAATTTCATCTTGGTTTGTATTTTCTTTTTTTAAAACTTTTTCTTGGTTTGTACTGATTTCTAGTTCTGGCCGTTGTTTTTTGGTTACAAAGTTTCTATATATTATGTAAAGTAATAATATTAAAAATATAATGATAAAAATTAATAATATAAAGGAAACTGATATTTTGGTATTATTAATTTTTTCAAATGGATTGATAATGTTTATATTGTCAAGAGTTAGCTCCGAATTATTTGAAGCAATATATTCGGAAATGTCATAATTTATGAATTTATGCTAAGCTATATAGTTTAATATTTTGTTTTCGCTGTTAATGTAGGTGCTGTTATTAATGATAATTGAGTCATTGAACAAAATTAAATATGAACCTTTTAATTGAGTGTTGTCTACTATATTTGTTCCTGTTATTAAAATGGCACCATACTGTAAGATATCTATTTTATTATTAATTTCTCTTATTTAAGAGCAATTGGCTTTTTCGCCGTTTAATAATTTAATAAAACAATTAGTTTCAAAACTTAATTTACAATAGTTGTTAAACATTTCTTTCTTAAAATTAGTCATTAGGTAATATTTGTTTTTGCAATTGGCAACTTCATTATTTATTAATAATTTTCCATCGGATTTTGCAATAGCTCTTGTTTTGTAAAGGTCACATTTACCGTTAATCATGGGATATTTTATGTAAACTACAAGTAAATCATTATTTAATAACATTTTAAAAGTTGATATGTCCATTAGGTCAGATAATACTACAGATTGTTTTTCATGATTGTAAATTTCTTTAATTTCATTCTCGTTTAAAATTTTTGTATTAAAAATTTTTGCTTTTGCTAAGATAATAGTATCTAATAAATTTTGTAAGTCAAATGTGAGTAACCGCAAACGATGTTTTCGTAAAATTGTTTCCTCGTTGAAAACTACATTTTTTAATCTTTCAGTAAGATATTTTACTTCATTAAATAATTTTGAATTTATTGTGAACTGCTTGTTGTTGTTTTCAATTAGGCTGTCTATTTTGTTCTGAACCGTTATGAAATCATCATGATCAGGAGTACCTGCTATCCATTTCCATAAAGTTCCTATTTCATTAATTCCTCTTTTTTGTCTTTTTGGCATTATTTCTGAAAAGTTAATTTAATGAGTTCCAAGTCCATTGAAATTTCTTATTCTATGTCTGTTTTTGATGTTTTGGTCAAAGATCTGGTTTCCGTGTTAATTATTTCTTCATAAAAACTTAAATTAGTTATATGAAATAAATCTGCGTATGAATCGTACGTCAATACGTCTTTATTGTCCTTAAATAATAAATATTCGTGACTTGTATAGTCAATTATTTCAGAACTTTTTAAAAGTAATAGGTTGAGAATAAGTACTGAAAAAAACATTTTTCTGAAAACAAAATATTTTTGTTTATATTAGAATTTAATATTATCTTTATGAATAATCCTATTTCTATTGTTGATTATTTTTTTGTTAGGTAAATTTTCCTTTACAACTTGTTTTTTATATCTGGAATTAAGGTTGTTTAGATCCCCATGTTTCTTTTCATAAACAACTTGTCCTACATGATAATCTATTTCTTTTCTGTTCTCATTATGTGTTTCTAACATTTTAGATTGTGTATTCTTCAAGACAATGGGAATATTATCATGATCAATTTTATTATATAGGATATCAAATGGTTTTTCGTTGGTTGTGGAATGAATGCTCTGATTATATTTTTGAGCGGCTCTAATAACTATTTCGGAAAAATTAGTTAAATTAAACTCCTCTTTTATGCAGCGAGCTATTTCTGTTAATGTCGAGTGTGCTCTTTCTACTTGTCCGTTTGAAGTACTGTGTCTTGGGTCTGGGTAACGCAAAGTAATTCCACACCTTTGTGCAAATGATTTAAATTGGGCCGAGGTTAAAACTAGGTTCGTTATCGGTCATAATTACTTTTGCTTGGGGAAATTGTTGAAGTAGTTCCATTACCTTAATTTCAATGTTTAACTTATTTTGAATTTCTTTTACAACAAGGTATTTTGAATACGCGTCTATACAAGTAATAAATGTTAAGTTGTGCGCGTAGTATATATCTATATGTAAATTTTCTCCTTCTTTAGTTTGAAACGGGGCTTCCCCGATTGGAATTTTTATTGGGTGCCTGTTATATTTATTTTCATTACAAATCACACAATTTTTTATATATTCTTTCAATTTTTTAAATAAGTTTGGCCAATAATATAACCTACTGATTTGTTTATAATTTTCATCTAGACCCCTATGAGCTCGACTGTGTGTTTCTTCTATAATTATGGCTTTATCTTCATCGTTTTGTAAACCTCCCCGTTGTTAATAACAGTTGTTGCTTAAACTGATTTAACGGTTTACGGGTCTCTTGTATTACATTTTCAAAACTACTGTCAGCAGAATGCTGTGTGTTTTGATCTGAGTCTGACTGTTCTGTTTGTTCTACATCACTGTTTGTAATGTTATTTATTTGTATTCGAGATAATGCATCGGCTACAACATTTGTTGTACCGGGTTTATATATTATTTTTGGGGTAAAGCTTTCTATAAAGAATACCATCTTTTCATTTCTACTTTGGGATTTTTGTCCGAAATCGTGAAAGACAAAGATTGATGGTCCGTTTGGATTTCTATATCAACTACTCCGTACAAATAATTTCTCAAATTCTTTAAGGTCCATACTATTGCTAGCAGTTCCTTTTTGTTTGTGGCATAAAGTTGCTCGGTTCAACTTGTGCTATTAGATTCTCTTTTAGTTCGTTAAAAGCTTGTATAGCTGAATCGTCCAATTGTATTAAAACTTTTGTAGATATTCTTTTAGAAACACTTCCATTTTCCCCTCCTAAATATTTTGTAAGTGGTTTTGCAATTTTTGCATAATTACGGACAAATTTTCGGTAATAGCCAGTTAAGCCTAGAAAACTTCGAAGTTCTCTAATATTTTGTGGTAACGGATACCTTGAGATTGTGGAAATTTTTTCAGGATCTGTTTTGATTACATTAAAAGAAACAATGTAACCAAGAAAGGAGGTTTCTAATTTAAAGAATTTCGATTTTTCGAGAGAAATTTTCATATTTGCTCTTTGTAAAATGCCTACCTATTATTTGAGTTAAATCTGAGAAATGTTGCTCGATTGTGTTTGAAAAAATTATAATATCGTCCATGTAGACGTGGCATGTTTTTCCTACTTGTTCTCTGAGAATATCATCCATTGGTCTCTGGAAAATTCTGGGCGCATTGGTTAACCCGAAAGGCATGCGTAAAAATTCAAATTTTCCGTTGTTAATAGAAAAAGATGTTTTTTTCAATATCTGAGTCTTTCATAAGAATGTGATGGAATCCTGATTCCAAATCAATTGTGGAAAAATATTTTGCCTTTCCTAAGTTGGCTAATATAACAGATGGGTCGTGCATCGGGTATCTATCCGGTATTGTGTTCTCATTTAATTTTTTGTAGTCTATTACAAGTCTGTGTTTAGGCCTAACGTCTTCATTTTGACCCTTTTTGGGTACCACCAGTACTGGAGAATTGTAAGGACTTCTACTCGGCCTTATAATATTTTCATTTATCATTCTATTGATTTCATTGGTAACGAAATCTGAAACTGATAAAGCATAGGGAAATTGTTTACCATAAATGGCCCTGTCGTTATTTGTATTTATTTCGCACCGAATATCAGTTCTAAAAGGAATTTGTAGGTTTATTTTAGAGTGTTCCTCTTCTATTATGTCAATTATTCTTTTCTCCAAATCTTCTACTTGATTTGAATTTAACATTTTAATATTATTTATTTTATTTCTTTCGGAATCCTTTAATCCCAAAGTTGTTACTTTTTTATTGACGGATAGTTCGACGTCGGCACGTTGAGGGTTTTGTGTTCCCAAATGTTTTAACTTTTTGTTGACGGAAAATTCTTCGTCGGTGTGTTAAGTAATTTTTTTTTCCAAAACTATATAATTTTTTGTTGACGGATTTTTCTACGTCGGCGTGTTCAGGATTTCTAGATCCCAAACTATTTGATTTTTTGTTGACGGATAATTCTACGTCGGCTTGCTCAGGATTCTGTGATCCCAAGCTAAATAAACTTTTTTCCACCATTTGTGAATCTGTTTTATTTCCACTTTGCTCTTCAAAGTATTTTTTTATAATATATTCTTTTAATGGAAGGATAATTTTTCCATTTGTTAGCGATAATTGGTTTAAAGCATTATCCTCATCGTAAAGTAATTTTTCTTTTTTCCCGTTATAATTGATGGTCCCTTTTTGAATATCAATAACCGCTCCTATTTTTTTTAAAAGATTAAAACCTATAAGTAAGTCGGACTCTAACCCTTCTATTTCATAAAATACTTGTCTTGTGTTAAATATCGTTATTAAATGATAATATTTTATTATTGTAAACCCATTAATGGTTGAAACTCTTTTGTAAATTTTGATAAATTCCCCTTTTTATGTAACAAGATGTTGCTCCTGTATCAATCAAAACTTGAAATTCCTTTTCGATTTTTTTGTCAGTTCTCATTAAGTAGGGTAATCCTACTCCGGATTCTGATCTAAAAAATGATCCTCTTCTATGTTATTTACTCTCATAATTTTTTGAGCAGGCTGATTAATTGAACCAGTTGGTTCCCGCTTTAACTGTGGATGTGATTCAATTGGTCTGTTTTGAGTGGCGCTTATATTTGTTTTTTGCGCTTGGTTTTGATTATAATTATTTATTGGATAATAATTATTATAATTTTGTTTGTTATTATTACCCCTGTTAAAATTGTTATTAGGACGAATTCGATACTGGATTGATTCATTTATTTCCATGGGTTCAGGAGCAGGCTGTACCTGATTGTTATTAAACTTCCAATTATTATTTTGTCCCCACTGATTATTATTATTCTGACTCTGATTCCATTGATTATTTTTAACTTGTTGTGGTGATCTTTGATTGCATCTCAAATAGTTTGAATTATTGTAATTAGTGGTCTTTTGATTAAAATAATTATTATTTTGTTCTGGGCTAGTAGTATAATTTGAGTTATATTTTCTATAACTCATTCCAATGAAATTGTGAGCGAATTTTGATCTCATGTTGTTACTTTCCATCTCTTGTACAAACGCCATTGCATTAGGCAAGTCAGTTGGATGTCGATAATATTGGGCCGTTAAGGCCAGTTATGAAAACTCTTAATGCACTCTGTCTATGTCTATCATTAATTTCTGAAGTGATTGGCTTATTACGACCATATGTCATTATAGTTTTGTTAGTTAGTAATGTTAGTTTCCTGTAAACTTGGTTATAATATTCCATTACACTTAGTTTTCCTTGTGTAAGAATACTTAGTTCTTGCTCGATAATGTGTAGCGGTCTTCTATCGCTAAAAACGAAATCGTACCTGGCTAAAATAGCATCAAAATTTAGGACTGTTCCGTGGATGGTTAGAGCATCGTTTGCTTTTCCTGTTATCTTGTTCCTTAATATTGATAGTGCTGCGAAATATCGCTTACTTTTTCGAATATACTGACTCATAGCGTTTTCTGCTGCTTCCCTCCAACTCACATAATTTTCAAGTTCCCCCATAAATTCTGGAACTGATTTAATGATTTCATAGGATTCTTCACATTTTATCAAATTGTCAACTTCTTCAATTTTATAATCTTCTACTTTATTGACATTCGTTTGAAGTTCTGCTTTCAGTGTTTCTATTTCGTTTTTTAAAGTATTTACCTCTGTTGAAACAATCTGTTTTATTAATTCTTTGGTCAAAAAGGCTTGCTTTTCAAATTCTTGATTCGCCATTTTACTTGTGCTTGGCTTATCGGTCATTTCTAATTTATTAAATCTTCTATATCTTCCAAATTAAATTTTTACTTAAATATAATTGTTCATATTTCTTACGATCTTTTAATTATTAAGCTTATCTTCTTTGATGATGGCGAGGGAATGCCCTTCAGCTACCTTCCTTCTTTGTTATTTTCGTTGTAGTCGTGTTGAATTTTGGCGAGGGAATGCCCTTCAGCCCTTCCTTCCTTCCTTCTTTGTTTAAAAGAAATATTTCTGTTTTTATTCTTCCAGTTGATATATTTGTGTTTTTGTTTAACTTTCCCCCACGTTGGGCGCCAATTAGATTTATCACTAGTAATATTGTTAAAAAAATATATTTTTATTTTTAGTAACTTGGTGTTAAACCTTTTTATTTAATTTTACAAGTACAATACACTTAATTTTTCACAATCGAATTTCTTACTTCCGAACTGTTTCTTGATCAAAGATGGACTGCCGGCTTAATTCTAAAATCTTATCCAACGAAACTCGGCCAGAAGCTTTTCTTTGAGCTTCTCGAACTTTTCCTTTTGTTTAGAATATAAGCTTAGGATGAAATCATGGCATCCTATTGTGAAATTCAAATATGCTGACCGATGAAATTTGTTTGGGCTTGGATCGCAATAGTTTGAACTTAGAACGCAATTGATTGGGCTTCGAGTGGAATCTTATGTTTACTTTAGGATTTGTTTGTTTATTTGGTAGGGAAATCAAGAGCGGACCCCAAAGCCAAAGGCATGGGCAAAGACAAAGGCAAATGCAAAGGCATAGGCAAAGATTGTTTAAATTGAATTTTGAAAAAATTGTTTATTAATTCCATAAGCGGTCCGGTTTCACGGGTTGGTTAACTTGCATGTGCAGCATGCGTTTACCGTTTCTATTTACCGCCAAAGAAATAAAAAAAAAAAGCGGTAAACGCATTCTGCACGTGCATGCATATGTGGCTGTATTGAGAATAGAATAAAAAAACAAATACACTGTTAAAAGAAAGGAATATTAATAATAAATGTCTGAATATTAAATTGATGTGTTCAATATAAAAGTATTTAAATTAAATATTAAATCATAATATTAAGTACAAAACTTTTTAAATTGCATGACTTAATATGTACCTATTTAAATTAATAAGAAAAATATAAGATTTTAAGTGGTTCATCTTTGTTTTAAAAAATATATATGAACCGTTTCACGTCAACCGGCACAGAGCTTTGCCCAAAATTCTACTGAACGAAAATGGACATATTATAGCTTAAAATTTTCGTCAATTCATACCCTTTCGAATGAAAAGTGGCGTTTTGAAAAATTCAAAATGGCGTCCTTACTGTGACTCTAAATGCACAAGAATTTGTGGACTTAGCAAACAAATATATTAAATACTTTATGAAAAACAGTATATCTCGATGGATAATGACTGATTCTTATAGTTTTGAGGTTGCTGATTACGAATCTGAAGTCAGATTTTTAAAATTCAAAATGGCGGTTCCAATATGGCGGATAAATTTTTTAAAAGTTAATGAATTCACTTGAAATTCATAACTCGGGGGTTTTTGAAGTTGCTGATTACGAATCTGAAGTCAGATTTTTAAAATTCAAAATGGCGGATCCAATATGGCGGATCAATATTTTTTTTTGCATAGGAAGTGAAAACCTGCTCTCAGGTACCCTGTAGCCATGCTTCACGCTAAAAACACACCCTTTAAGCGCTCATCTTACCGAATTCACTTGTATTGGATAACTGCAGTTGGTTTTGGTGCATTTGAATACCTGTATATTTCTAATTTTTTTTCCGAAGGAACTTTAAAACAATGAAAATTTTTAATTTTAGTTACAGCAGGTGCTAGTGAAAATCTTTTTGACAGAGATCACTGAACTCTTTCATGCTGCTTTTTATTGTAATAAAAATATTGGGTACTTTTGTAGTGCTTTTTTGCCCACTGAAAAAGACCTTCTGCCGATAAAATTGCTTCTTCTGGCTAAGCTTGCAGACTAGCACGTGTAGCCTCCCTTTTTAAAACAGCTCCTATGCCATCGCAAGCTCCTTTGCCATGAGCTGTTGCATGGTAATGCCACTCTGCCTTCAGATTAAAATCTTGTTTGTGATCATCATTTGGTACCTATTCTTATAGTGCTGTTTCGCACCATCAGTAATGTAAATTATTTTATTTACTTTTGGGCAAGCCTTTTTAATCTCAGGAATAACTGTTTGCTGCAGAATGTTCGCTGCGGCAGTATCGTGCGTGGTACTTTCTGAAAGCAATACAATACGGGAATGGTTTAATTTACCATGAAGCTTGTAATAAAATATTGCAGGGTGAACTGTTTACTGGTCGTTATTATAGTGAAAACTTTGAGCAGCGTCCTGTGCAATAAAAGCATAATTTTCAGAAAACATTGCAGTATCACCTCATTCTCTTTCAGATTATCTTTCAATTCTTTGACAGATTTTTAGAAATAAAATGATGAGGCAAACCTTTTGTAAGTCTTCTGAAATTTTAGAAATAAAATCTTCTGAAGAAAAGCAAAGTAAATTGCCAACAACAACAAATAATTTCGGAAATATCATTTTCCTCTAGAATTTTGATAGCTTGTTACAAAAGCTTGCAATTCCAGGACATGAGGTACATTCCAAAAGGAAACAAGTTGGTAATTCAGTTAAAGCAATCATTCCAGTCTTTCAAAGTATCCTCCGAGTTAAAAGTTAATTTTTCTAAATTTAAAGCATCTATCATCATTTTGAAATTTTGGTGAATAACGCAGACACACACACTATGTGTACCTGATGATCCAGCAGTGATACAATACTTTGGCCGAAGCTCTGCAAACTTTGTCAAACCAATTTTAAAAGTAGGATACTGTTCCTTAAATTGTGTGTGTAAAACTTTAATATCAGAAAGCGATAGCCTTTTTTGAAATTTTTCAGTTTGTCCATTGACTTTAATGGAAACAGTGTCCTTTTTGTTAGGCATTATGCGACTGTTTAGGTCGCTTTCATAATCATCTCGAACTTTTTAATCGTATCATCAGGTAAACATTTGCCTCTTTTTGAATTGGGAGTTGACAAAACACCTTCTGTTTTTCTTAAGTTTTTTTGCTTTTTTAGTCTTTCCGAGGTAACAAATTCTGAAGCATTTTGTCGAATAGTCCAACATTCAGGAGCAATTGTGAGTATAGATAATCGTAACGGGTCATTTGTTTCTAAAGAAGAAAATTTAACCTTAAGCCCACTAAGCATTTCCTCTAATTGTTCATCTCTTGATAAACATTTTCTTTCAGTTCATATTCATCTGTGAAAGACGTGTCCCGTTCTTCAGTTGAATCATCTGTGGTACAAAATTTCCGACATTCATTGCAAATACGAGCATTTTCTCGTATCTGGGGAAATTTCAATAAGAACGATACTTTTCTTAGTCCTGAACCTTTATGTTTATCACGATTGAAAGGGTTAATGCATCTATCTGTGTGAAACAGACAATTTGGTAATTGTTTAGTGCGATCTGCCATGGTTGGAATGAAAAATGAAATTCAAGACAAAACCAATATAGAAACGAAAGAATATGAAAAATATTCCTATTTTAATATGGAGGTTCAAACTCTCCGCAGCAGTCTTCAAGCATAAAAATAAATGCGCAGTAGTCTTCAAGCACAAAAAAATAGATGCACAATAAAATTGTTACAACAACAACCAGCGTCGCCGCAGCATTTTGTTTTTGTATTCTCGAGCGAGCAGACCTAACTGCGCTTTTTTGCATGGCATTTGTTTTTGTAAATGTGCGCTGAGGCCTCTGCCGACAGGCTGTCGCCTATTGCAAAACATAACGGAAAGAGCCGCCGGAGCTCAGGGAGCCCAGGCGTGCCCATGCCTGTTCTTATGCAAAAATAAATGCGCAGTTGTGTGTTTGCACTATCCATAACCCTGAAGCATGGCTACAGGGTACCTGAAAGCAGCTTTTCACATCCTATGCAAAAAAAAAAATATATTGATCCGCCATATTGGATCCGCCATTTTGAATTTTAAAAATCTGACTTCAGATTCGTAATCAGCGACTCCAAAAACCCCCGAGTTATGAATTTCAAGTGAATTCATTAACTTTTAAAAAATTGATCCGCCATATTGGAACCGCCATTTTGAATTTTAAAAATCTGACTTCAGATTCGTAATCAGCAACCTCAAAACTATAAGAATCAGTCATTATCCATCGAGATATACTGTTTTTCATAAAGTATTTAATATATTTGTTTGCTAAGTCCACAAATACTTGTGCATTTAGAGTCACAGAAAGGACGCCATTTTGAATTTTTCAAAACGCCACTTTTCATTCGAAAGGGTATGAATTGACGAAAATTTTAAGCTATAATAGGTCCATTTTCGTTCAGTAGAATTTTGGGCAGAGCTCTGGGCCGGTTGATGTGAAACGTCCCATATTTAAGTTTAATATGGTTAAATTTAATACTTACATATTTAAATTAAATATTTCATTTTTATACCCTTGCAGAGAGTATTAAAATTTCAGTCAGATGTTTGCAACGCAGTGAAGGAAACATCTCCGACCCTATAAAGTATAATATTCTTGATCAGCATCACTAGGCGAGTCGATCTAGCCATGTCCGTCTGTCCGTCCGTTTCTACGCAAACTAGTCTCTCAGTTTTAAAGCTATCTGCATGAAACTTTCCCAAAAATTGTCTTTCTATTGCAGGTAGTATATAAGTCGGAACGAGCCAGATCGGACTACTATAGCATATAGCTCCCATAGGAACAATCGAAAAAATAAATAAAAAAAATTATAACTTTGCTGTTTCTTAATTTTTTTTGTAGTTCTTCGACAAATTATAATGGTTAATTATTATTTTAGAATTACGGTTTAAATTTAACCAAAATCGGACGACTATATCATATAGCTCCCATAGGAAAAATCGGAAAAAAAAATGAAAAAAAATTATAACTTAGCTGTTTTTTAATTTTTTTCTTAGTTCTTTGACATATAGTAATGTTTAAATATTTCAGAATTTTAAGCTATAATAAGTCCATTTTCGTTCAGTAGAATTTTGGGCAGAGCTCTGGGCCGGTTGATGTGAAACGTCCCATATTTAAGTTTAATATGGTTCAATTTAATACTTACATATTGAAATTAAATATTTCATTTTTATACCCTTGCAGAGAGTATTAAAATTTCAGTCAGAAGTTTGCAACGCAGTGAAGGAAACATCTCCGACCCTATAAAGTATAATATTCTTGATCAGCATCACTAGGCGAGTCGATCTAGCCATGTACGTCTGTCCGTCCGTTTCTACGCAAACTAGTCTCTCAGTTTTAAAGCTATCTGCATGAAACTTTCCCAAAAGTTGTCTTTCTATTGCAGGTAGTATATAAGTCGGAACGAGCCGGATCAGACGACTATAGCATATAGCTCCCATAGGAACAATCGAAAAAATAAATAAAAAAAATTATAACTTTGCTGTTTTTTAATTTTTTTTGTAGTTCTTCGACAAATAATAATGGTTAATTATTATTTTAGAATTACGGTTTAAATTTAATCAAAATCGGACGACTATATCATATAGCTCCCATAGGAAAAATCGGAAAAAAAATGAAAAAAAATTATAACTTAGCTGTTTTTTTAATTTTTTTCTTAGTTCTTTGACATATAGTAATGTTTAAATATTTTAGAATTACGGTATAAATTTCATCAAAATCGGACGACTATATCATATAGCTCCCATAGAAATAAATATATAAAATAACTATCTAATAATTGAGCTGCAAATCATCAAATCATCATTGAGCTGCAAGTAAATCATAATTTTAATGTTTTCAAAAGTATTTAATTCTTGCAATAGCTGCAAGGGTATATGAACTTCGGCTTTCCGAAGTTTGCTTTCTTTCTTGTTTTTATTAATATACTCTGCATTATTCGTTACGTTTTCTTTGCTGATCATTCACTGATTATTCATTTACACGCATATTTTTTTGCGCGGTCTTCCTAAAGATATCTACTTGAATTAGGTTATCACGCTCATCCTTGCCGAAAGAAATACAAATTTTGCACCCACCTTCAACCACGCCGAGAATAAAATTTGATTACAGCAGCAAAGCTCATAAAAGTATTTGGTAAAAGCCGTATTTTTTTTATTTTTTTTAAATATTTCAGGGACCGCTAGTAGCATAATGTTTAAATCTTTGTATGGATAAAAGAATAACAAAGTTTTCAAACTTCGAATACTTGATTTGATTTTTTAAAATATTAGAAAATAATGATAGTTTAAGCATTGTTATTATTTTGTAATATTTTAAAAAACCAAATCAATAATAATAACAATAAAAAAGCATAAAACAATCCATAGTGATACCGTATGACTTAGAAAAACCCAAGTTTAGAAAACAAATCTATTTTCAGATAAAAATCGATTTTGATTTAATGTTCCCTGGAAAGGAAAGGCGCATTAGCTTCAAAATGGGAATCGTTTAAGGAGAATATACAACAGTACTATTGCGTATAACATCCACAACGTGAACAGCAAGAAGCTGTTTATGAATTTCAAGAATTGAGAGACTATAGGTAAATTACATTATAAGATATTTTGTTTTATTTTTGAATTAAATTTCTTATTTTTGTCTTTTTTTTAATTTTTATTTTAATAACAGATTCATCAGACTTCATTTTGATTATCCTGCTTCCCTTAATTTTACCTTTTCTTCAAAATCATCAAAAACCAGGATATAATACACTTTGCTTGACTCCCAGGAAAGTTTAGTCCTTCGAGTGAATTCCATCGCCGACTATCGCCATGGGATTGCTGAACTTGTCAGTAAAAACTGTTCGAATTTAAAAACAGTTCTTTAAAATCATGTATGATGTTCTATGTTCTTTGATAAACTATATAAGCCGTACTGTTAATAAATTGTGCTGAAATAAAATGATTAAAAAAAATAAACTGCTTCATGTTTTCTTATGTTAAAAAAACGTTTTTAAATTATTTAAATGAATATACCCTGCATTTGATTTAAATATAATAAATATATATATATAAGGCTCTAAATAATACATTTTATTTAATTCATATTTAAATTAAAATTTAAAATATTTAAATTCATATTTGATTTAAATATGAATGAAAATTAAATATGAATTGCACTGTATTTAAATTTTGAATATTAGATTAAAATATGTTTTATTTTAACATTAAATACGATTATAAATCAAATTAAATATTATAATATTTAATTTAAATTTAATTTAAATTTATTTCATATTAATTTAAATACGGTTTCTACTTATATTAAATTTAATTTAATTTAATATTTAAAACAAACATGTTTCCTAATTACTTTAAATATATTATATTAACATTAAATACGATTATAAATCAAATTGAATATTATAATATTTAAAACAAAGATGTTCCGAATTTAACTTAAATTTATTTCATATTCATTTAAATACGGTTTCTACTTAAATTAAATTTAATTTAATATTTTAAACAAGCATGTTTCATACTTACTTTAAATACGATTTCTAGTTAAGTTAAATGTTTTAATATTCAAAACAAACACGCATCGTGTTTAATTAAACAATGAATTATATTTAACTTAAATATGGACCAAATTTAAATAAAATATTTAAAATATTAAAAATTACTCTGAAAATATTTAAACTAAATACGAAATTAAAATTAATACGGTGCATATTTAAAGTAAATATAAACCGCAATGGATGAAAATCAAAGCGAAATATATTTAAATTGAATACAAAATATTTAAATTTACTACGTTTTTTTACCAGTGTATGGAAGCTATGTGATATCGTTTTCCGATATTAATATTATTAAAAGCTTAATTATGAATTGTCAACTTAATAATAAGTCAAAAAGAATCTAAAAAAAAATTACAAAATAGAAAAAATACGTAATCGTCTGGTTTTAATGAAATTTAAACCGTAATTCTGAAAGATTTACCCATTACTATATTTTGAAGACTAAAAAAAATTAAAAAAACAGCAAAGTTATAATTTTTTGTTATTAATTTTTCCGATTGTTCCTATGGGAGCTATATGCTATAGTCGTCCGATCCGGATCGTTCCGACTTATATAATCCCTGCAATAGAAAGACAAATTTTGGGGAATGTTTCATGCAGATAGCTTTAAAGCTGAGAGACTAGTTTGCGTAGAAACGGACGGACAGACGGACATGGCTAGATAGACTCTCCTAGTGATCAAGAATATATATACTTTATAGGGTCGGAGATGTCTCCTTCGTTGCGTTGCAAACTTCTGACTGAAATTATAATACGCTCTGCAAGGGTATAAACATAAGTAGAGAAGTTTTGATTGTTTACATGGGAGCTATATGATAAGTTGTCCGATTTTGATGAAATTTAAACCGTAGTTCTAAAAAATTTAACCTTTACAATATCTCAAAGAACTAAAAAAAAAAATTTTAAAAACAGCACTTATATTTTTTTTATCTTTTATTTTTCCGAGTGTTTCTGTGGGAGCTATAAGCTATAGTCGCCCGATCCGGCTCGTTCCGATATACTACCTGCAATAGAAAGACAACTTTTGGGAAAGTTTCATGCAGATAACTTTAAAACTGAGAGACTAGTTTGCGTAGAAACGGACGGACAGACGGCTAGATCGATGCTGATCAAGAATTTATATACTTTACTGAGTTGCAAACTTATGACTGAAAATAAAATAATTATAATTATTATAATTATAATAAAAAAAATAATCACAAGTAATTAGTTACGTAAAAAGTTGCTTACAGGCATTCATGCAACAAATTGGGTTCGCCAAACCCAGAAGTCTCAGAAGCCGAACGTAAACAAGTTCCGCAGTCTAAGTTTAAAATTGAACTAAGTCCCGAAACGAAGCAAATCAACAAAATACCGTCTAAATCGTAGAATATCTGTGGAGAACCATACAAGCGGAAAACCCCTGTTTAATGCACAAACTGTCAAGAATTCGATCACTCCAAAACATATTGCACTTTGCTCGGACGATGCAACTGTGAGAAAATGCGGTAATTGCGGTGGTAACCGTACTGCCAACTATAGGGGATGCCCGAAGTATTCTTTAGTACCCTCCATTAAGGGCCCCCAGACACGCAAACGCAGAAACGCCAGTATATTCGACCATAACACCCGGAGTGTCATTCGCTAACACTCTTTGGTATCCAGATTCCAGGTTCCAATCACAACAACAGACCAATACCAGAAACAAACAGCGATTCAACAGATCCAATGGCTTAGAATCACTGATCGCCTCTCTGCAACAGAGCCTCATGACATTCATGCAGACAGCAATGCCGGAGCTAATGAAGAATCAAAATCACCTGATCCCAATACTTATCCTCTTAGTATTAGCTTCTGGAATTCTAACGGAACTTCCCAGCACTATAATGCAAAGCACTCTCACTGGAAGGCGAGGCCTTCTAAACCCGAATGACAGACAACTATACAGCACGATTATCCAACAAAGCAATAAACTGGACTTTGTCTCGCCATGAAGATTTACTTACTGGACAACTGATCCAAATAAACAGCCAGATTTATTTGACACTTTGAGCGCCCTCAGCAATCCAAAAACTCAAAGTTCTTAACAACGAATAGAACCAGCTGGCTAAAATACAAACAGGACATCAGTTCACTCATCAACCTAGACCCAATCATCAACAGCACTAAGGACATAGATGACACAGTTAAAGACCTGGAAACACTGCTTGTATCTGCTGCAAGTTACGCAACTTCAAAAATTGCTTTACCTAAGAGGTTGACATCGCGGCAGCCGTACCACAAGGAAGGCATCATCATTACAAGCTTCTCTTCTACCCTAGTTGAAAAAATGGTTATCTGATTGGCGCATAAAAGTGAACAAGCAAAAATGCGAACACATTACCTTAACCCTACCAAAAAAATAGCCCACAATTTAGCACTTAATAACGTATTGATACCATCTACATATGAAGTCACATAAATCGGAGTACGCCTAGATAGGCGTCTCACTTGGAGGAAGCACATAAAAGCGAAGCTGGTACAAATAAATCATAAGTCCCGACAACTGCATTGGCTAATAAGCTACCACTCTCCACTAAGGCTAGCGTACAAAGTTATGCTCTACAACATTGTTATAAAGCCTGTCTGGAAATATGGCTGTGAGCTATGGGGCAATGCCAGTAACAGCAATATACAGCTGATTCAAAGAGCACATTCAAAAGTGCTAAGAACTATAACCGCAGCGCCCTGGTACTTCCGCAACACAGACATCCACAGAAACCTAAACATCACGTTAGCAAAAGAATAAATTGCCCAACTACAAGCCAAATACATATCCATATCTCTGCGAAACTAGAACACAAACGCGACTAAGAAGAATTGGCTAACCAGCCCGGTAGCTAACGAGGCCACTTATCAACGAAATGACTTTATTAATGGGCATCAACTAAATTTATAGATTTATGATTTTATAACTTGTTCTTAGTCCCCTAAAGAAGAAGATTCAGCAAATAAAGAAAACGTCAAAGCAAAAAAAAATAGGTGGCGCCATCTGTCGACCTGGATAAAAAATACCGGAAAGCAGTCGCCGAGGAACGGCTGAGGCGCAGCAAAGCGGCGGCAGAGGACTTCAAAACCCCATCACTTCTAAGACATAGGCTCGATTTTTTTTTTGTCTACCGATAGCTATGACCGAAACACACACACAGAGTCCAACACCAAGGAACTAACATGCCTCAGACTGACAGTACATACTTTCACGATTTGTGTGCGTTAGATTGAGCGTTTCTCTGTTTTGAAATAAACTTGCGCTGCGTAGGAACTACTTAAAATTTTTCAAGTCCCAAATCTCTATCTTTTATAGTTTCTGTGATCTCGACGTTCATACAGACGGACAGACTGACAGACAGACCTCCATGGCTAGATCGACTCGGCTGTTGATCCTGTCCAAGTCATTTTGTCATTTGGCCCCTCGGTGAGTTTCTGCAGCTGAACTGCTCGCTCTCATTGTTAAGGGCAGGTGCAGATGCAAATTCACCGCGGGACCGAATTGCAAGTTCGAACCAAAAACTGAAAAGTGGGGTGGGAAATCAAGTTTAGCTTCCAACATGGAGCTTGGGCAGAGATTCGCGCAGAGCAAATGGTGTCTCTATATAGTTTGTTTTAGCCGGATTCCATTGGCGCATTAAAACGCATTTAGCCTAATGCGTATTTATTTACACAGGGAAACCCATAAGGCTAAATGCCGCATTTAAAAAAAATGCGATAAAAAATCATTCGCCCCGAACGTTTTTAGAAAAAATACCGGAAAATACCTATGTTTAACGATATTATGTTCGTGCCACTACTTCAACCGCTGTTTTTTATATGCAAGGCGCAATTTTTGTTTTTTTTTCGAATATAAAATCTATTTTGTATAAAAATGACTGAAAACAAGAGCACACGCTGCAAATTCTGCTCGCAGTACCACAATGCATTAATGCTGGATCTCTGGCAGGGAAATACTAAACCATATACGGGGATTCTTACCCTTTTTAGAAACTGTGGTGGTCTTTATTGCAAAAACGTCAAAAAACACCATCAGCTTCCCTTTCTTGTCGCCCAAGTTGGCAAATGCCTCGATAGCATTATGGATGACCTGCTGAGCACTAAAGATATCCGTAAACTTGCTCATATTCATGTTTTTTAATCAAATCTATTTGATTTCCGACAATTCAAAAGTAAACACTCCCATTTAGCATTAGCTAAATTCTGATGCGCCAATTAAATCAGGCACATTTAAAAAATCCACTAACGCGACAATGCAATCAGGCTTTTACTCTATGATGTCGAGAGAGCGGCAGAACAAATGGTGCCTTTATATATTTCTTACTCTATGGTATGGGATCATTGTTTGCTGGAACTCCTTAGAAAAGAAGAACAATTTTACCAAGCTTCAGACAATCCAAGGAACCGCCGAACTCTGCATTAGTGGAGCATTTCAGACGACCCCCACTGATGCTTTAGATACCATTCTAAGCCTTGATCCCCTGGACCTGCAATGCAAAGGGCACTTGGCGGCAACCGCACTGAGATTGTGCGAAGCGAGGGCATGGTTATCAGGTCCAACGGGACACTCTTCTATACTAAGGACTTTTACCAACCTACCCAACACAAGTGATTACGTCACCCCATTCTTACACTTCTCTAAACTATACAAGGTTTCCATCCCGTCACGTTCAGATTAGGACAATCTCCAACACCAAGTGGAGAATGCCATCAACATCTATACGGACGGGTCCAAGCTGAACAACCAAGTGGGAGGTGGTGTCTACTCTCCTAAATTAGACATCAAGGACTCCTTTCGTCTACCTGGTAATACAAGACGCCAGGACTCACCTGGACCCAAAACTTCTTTATAACAGAGACATATACCTCTCTCTGAGTGCCGCATATCATTTAACGAGATGGCCAACCATCTCAGAATCCACCTTATTTGGGTGCCTGGTCACCGCGACGTTGAAGGCAATTGCGTAGTTGTCGAGCTGACTAGACAAGGGAAGACCGCCGATATGCTTTCCGAAAAGGCCACGGTGGGCACCTCCATTACCACTTGTAAGCTGATCTTGTAACAAACCGTAACCAGTCTTTCTGATAGCAGATGGCACTCAATTACCACCTGCAAACAAACAAAGCTAACTTGGCCCACACGTAACGCCAAGAAAACAAAGGCACTCATACAGCACGAGGAAGGACATTTCCATTCTAATCGGTGCACTAAAAGGACACTGCCTAATAGGCAACCAAGTGCGAAGTCTTAGAGTCCAACACCACGACTTCTGCCGTAGCTGCAAGCAGATAGACGAGAAGGAAACCATAAAACACCTCCTGTGTCTGTGCTCTGGGCACAACCACATAAGATTCCTACACTTTGGTAACTATACCTTGCCCAAACTTGCGGTCTTACCAACTATCAAACTGGCCAGTTCTTCACGATACTTACATCATACCAGTTGGCTTGAGAAGACAAACCTGTAACGAGCTTAGGGACTGATCTCAGAGATTATATGGCATCACAAAGGGCCCATGCAACCTAGCTGCGGGGACAAACACAGTTCGACCCCAGCCATACCTTTCCTAACCTAACCTATATTTGTATAATAAATTCTTTAAATTAATCTTTATTAAAAATTCAACATATTGTATTATTATTTTATTTTTATTGTTATACCCTTGTAGAGGGTATTATAATTTCAGTTAGAAGTTTGCAACGCAGAGAAAAAGACGTTTACGACCCTATAAAGTATATATTCTTGATCAGCATCACTAGGAGGGTCGATCTAGCGATGTCCGTCTGTTTCTACGCAAACTAGTTTCTCAGTTTTAAAGGTATTTGCATGAAACTTTCCCAAAAGTCGTCTTTCCATTGCAGGTAGTATATAGATCGGAACAAGCCAGATCGGACGACTATAGCTTATAGCTCCCATAGAAACAATCGGAAAAATAAATGAAAAACAAGAAAGAAAGCTAACTTTGGCAAGCCGAAGTTCATATACCCTTGCAGCTATTGCAAGGATCAAACATTTTTGAAAACATTAAAATTATGATTTACTTGCGTGTTTGTCTAAAAACATTGAAGCTATTATGATTTGCTGCGCACTGCTTCAGCCAACCCTCCCGAAGCGCTAATATCAAGCAGTGCACCCAGTCATCGCGCAGCGTCGACATCAAGCAGTGAATCCAGCAATCGCGCATCGGCAACGCCAAGTAGTTCATTGAGTCATTGCGCAACATCAACATCAAGCAGTGCATCGCACGGCCCTTCCGTAGCGTTGATCCGGCGCACAAAGCAGTGCGATAGTCTACGAGCTGCGATATACTCGGCCCTTCCGCAGCGTCAATATCAACAAGCAGTACCACACTCTGCCCTTCAGCAGCGCCGAAGCTACTCATCAAGCAGTATCACGCTCGATATAATTATAATTAGAAACGTAGTCTTAAGCAATCGTAATATTGTATTAAAATATAACCATACTCTGTAGCGTTCGATTTGTGTTATTTTTTGGGGAAAGGGAGGGAAACCGATCAAAAGAGGAATTAAATTTCTGTCTCGAACCCTGGCCACGGCGAGCTATTCCACCTCCCGAATCAGGGTCGTTACAAATTAGATAATGCTACTCCGACATGTGAGTGGCACGAACATCTGGGTTTGTTTTCTTTTGAATTGTGGCAAATCCAAAAAAATGAATTAAAATAATGAATATGAGTGAGTCTATGGAACTCTTTAATGCTCAGCAGGACATCCATAATGCGACCCAGGCGTTTGCCAACTTGGACGACAAGGCACACTGGTCCCAAAGTCCAAAATTTGTGCAGTAATTAGAAAAATGGAGATATGCGCTTGAAACTTGGTACAGTTAATGGTTGTTGGATAAAAAAAGCCTGTGCAAAAATTGTTTGCGATCGGGCCACGCCTTCCTTACCTCCCCTTATAAACAACAAAATTACTCATACGTCCGTTTGTCAATTGATATTGCTTTCAGTTTTACATGGCTTAGATTTTAGTTTCTTATCAGAAAATAAATATTTTAAATGAAAAAATAACTAAAATAGAAAATGAGGAAAGTTTTCGGCTAATTTTATTTATTTTTTTTATCACATATATTTATTAAATTAATCATTTTCTACATCTAAATCAAAAGAATAGTCATTAGTAAATTCAGTTGTGTCCAAGTCATCTCCATCATCATGTGCATTATCTGTATTAATATTATTATTTAAGAAATTGACATTTGGTTGTCTTAACAGATTAACGTCGTTATTATTTTTAGATGAAAGATCGGCAGCTAATCTTTGCTTTAATCGGCTACTTCCTGCATCATAGTTTAGTCGTGGGCGTCCTGCATTTTTGGGGGCCTCTTCCATAAAATCAGATGGTAATAATTTGATTTTGAAACGTAATGCGAGCCAATTTTCATGCTTCTTCTTAAGTCTTGAAACATCCCGGTTACAATTGTTTAACCGTGTTTTTAATGCAGCAACAAAGTTTGCTATTTTCTTGTCTATTGAGTTCTTTATATGTTCCTTTAATGTTTTAATAATATACTGCAGCACAAAATCATAAATACTTTTATTTTCACGACCATTTGCCAGCCAAACCTCTACCATTTCAGCATAGCTCAAATCGATGTTGTCTGTCAAAAAACAATATTTCATGGAATCGGGCAAAAACGGGCAAAAAAAATTAGTGTAATCAAAAAATATATATGTTAAAGATAACATCTGTATCAATAGTTTCTTAAATACGATTAAATACTATATACCTTTATTCCACGGAACACGACAAATATTAGGTTAGAATTGCTAAAACACATAACATCACAAAAACACATATTAATAAAGAAATTACACATATAACAAATATTGCAATATTACATAATATTTCACATACCTGCACAATTATCATCCATTTTGAATTATTGCAATCGAGATATTAGATTTTACACAATTTGTTTTCAAACTTTGCATTAATTTCACGAGAAAGCAATGCCAAAGTTTGCGGTAAACGATCAGCTGATTTTCAGGGCTGCCAGCGATCGCAGGGATGCAATTTCAATTGAAACACTATTATTGTCAATTGCCCTGAATATTACTCTATCGCAATAAAATATTGTTTTTGCCCAACTCTTAAAAAAAAAAATTGGATTCTTGCACAAATTTTGGACTTTGGGACCAGTGTGCAAGGTAGGGAAGCTGATGGTGATGATGGTTTGCACGCTGCAAATTCTGCTCGCAGTACTACAATGCATTACTGCTGAATTTCTGGCATAAAATAACTCCCACATATACGGGGATCCTTGCCCTTTTTAGAAACTGTGGTGGTCTTCATTGCAAGCCCGTCAAACAACGCAATCAGCTTCTCTTCCTTGTCGTCCAATTTGGCAAATGCCTTGGTCGCATTATGGATGTCCTGCTGAGCATTAAAGAGTTGAGTAAACTCACTCATATTCATTATTTTTAATTCATTTTCTTTGGATTTGCCAGAATTCAAAAGTAAACAAACCCAGATCAGCTGTTCGTGCCACTCACATTTCGTATACAATTAAGCTTCGCTTTTTCATTTCGTTTTGTCGTCAACTCCCATAAATGAGCAAAATTGTACTTATTAAATTCCAAAATTGTACTTTTTAAATACAATTTTGCTCATTGATGCATCGGCTCTGATGGTATTTCTTCGAATGGTATTTTTATACCAAAACCCGTTGCACATTTTTTAATATCGGGTATCGGTTTTGAGTTTTCCACATTCATTGATCATTGGAATCGTCATAGGTTGTATTGCTCGCACTTGCGTAAATTCGTCTAGTTAAAAAAAAAATGAGCAATGAATGAGGATTGTTGGCCTCATAGGATCATAAGCCCATAAATAAATGCGCATCAGCCTAAATGCGTTTGAACGAGCCAATGGAATCTGCGCAATGGGCTAAATGCGTTTTAATGCGCTGGTTGGCAATTTGGACCCATTAATGAATTTTTAGTAAATATAATATAACAAATATGCAAATTAAAAAAAAAAATGTTAGGCATAATCTTTATTTTTTTGTACATTTTTTGTAAAATTTAATTTTTTCATCACTCTTCCTCATCTGGCTTGGCAAGTTTTTCAGCAATATTCATTTGCTTCACGAGAGTAAAAACGGAGAAGGAAAACTTGGTGACCTGCAATAAGTCCATTTTATATTATACCGTTATTTGCAGTGCCGTGAAGGCTTTTAACTTCTTACACTAATGTTGGTTCCCACAGATATAGGAAACACGTTCATGGCCATTAAGGTAATCGGCTGCTGTAGTTTTTGCAGGAAGTACATGAGTGTCATTTGGTAGCGCTTTTTCCCTCCGATCCAGTTGGACTGAAATAGGGCATCGGCCAATTTGTAGCAGTCCTCCGTGAGATAGTTGCACAGAATACAGAAGGGCGTCGTCTCAAGAAGCACGGCGGCCATAAAGGACAGCGCCGCGATAGCCGATCCCAAGTTAGCAAACAGAACAATGTTAATCAGAGTAAAGCCCAGCACCAAACCCACTACCAGGAACTGCACAAAGATCGTACCAGAGATAACTGGGCGCAGGCAGTCGACAAATCTGAAATAATAATGAGTAATATCATCTGTTTTTTGAATATTTTAAGACAAAAACTAAAAGGGTTAAAATATTTTTGGCTGCGGTTACACATACACAAGTTTATACACAAGATATAAAAAACAAGAAAAGAAGCAAACTTCGGCAAGCCGATTTTGATGAAATTTAAACCGTAATTCTGAAATATTTAACCATTACTATATCTCGAAGAACTAAAAAAAATTAAAAAACAGAAAAGTTATAATTTTTTTCATTTATTTTTCCGATTGTTCCTATGGGAGCTATATGCTATAGTCGTCCGATTTTGATTAATTTAAATTATAATTCTGAAATATTAAACCATTACTAAATGTCGAAGAACTAAAAAAAAAATTAAAAAACAGCAAAGTTATAATTTTTTTTCATTTATTTTTCCGATTGTTCCTATGGGAGCTATATGCTATAGTCGTCCGATCCGGCTCGCTCCGACGTATATACTACCTGCAATAGAAAGACAACTTTTGGGAAAGTTTCATGCAGATAGCTTAAAAACTGAGAGACTAGTTTGCATATAAACGGACTGACAGACGGACGGACAGACGGACAGGCTAGATCGACTCTACTAGTGATGCTGATCAAGAATATATATACTTTATAGGGTCGGAAACGTCTCCTTCACTGCGTTGCAAACTTCTGACTGAAATTATAATACCCTCTGCAAGGGTATAAAAACCTAACAATTGTAGTTTAATAATGGCTGCTCAAAATTTACAGATACATTTTTTCTTACCAAAAAGATCTGTTTCATATCAATAGCTTACTTATATGAATACACGACACATTGGTATAGTTTTTATATCAAATGTTAGTTCGAAAAAATAGTGTCGCTGCAATTTTGAAATTTCTGTGTGTTTATGTTAGATTTTGTGGTATATTAGTCTTACTAAATTCTTATTTAACAAATATGCTTTGGACACAGCAATTTTATAAAAAAGTCTTGAACAGATTGATTTTCTGCGTAATTGTAAAATTGAAGCGGTAAGTAACAAGTATCTTTAATTCCAATTTGCTTACTTTAGTAATACTTTGTCAGATCAATGGAAGATTCAGCTTTAAATATGTTCCTGCAGAACAATGGCGATGCCTTTTTTCGCATATGACTAGCAAAAAGGTTTTTATTGCCCTGCAGAGTGTTTTATTATTTCAGTCAGTTTGCAACGCAGTGAAGCAGACATTTCCGACATTTTTTTATTTTTGGGGTTCTTTAAGTCGCAACTTCTTAAATTCATACTGTTGAAGAATTCGACACATATTTTCTTGCAAAATTCAAATTATTCAAATTTCAATGAAATATGTTTTTTAATATTCATTATTCATAAGTCAAATATTGGCTGTACTTTTGTAAAGCCCCAATGCCCGATAATTTTCAAATTTTCAGGTTCCATGTATTTTGAGGTCCTGATTACGAATAAATAGGTCAAAGTATGCGACAAGACCGATTTCTTTGAAAATAACGGTTAAAATATTTTTGACGTTTATTAAAAAACACATCCAAACTAAAGTATATGAAATACATATTTTTGTGTAGTGACTTTTTTGGGTAAAGTTAATATCTAACGAAATATAGACCAAAGTAGGTTGCTTTTTAACAGTCATTTTAAAATGGCGGGCTGAACTGGCAACATCACCTAGACAGGGATGAGCAAACTATCTTAACGTTCATAGATACATTACCGCGTTCGTGAATGTTATCGATGCGCAACATATATATGCAGGCAAAATACAGAATTTTTCCATCGTTCATTTCTTCTTTAACACCTTCCTTTTTTGAGAAAAATTTACCGAAAACTTGTGTTACTGAATATAAGTAATACACACCAAATAAAAAACATAAGCAAATAAAACCAAAATTTTAAATTTTAAAGTTTTATAGCCTGACTCCATTGGCGCATTAAAACGCATTAAGCCTAATCGGCAATTATTTATAAGGCTAAATGCGATTAATAAATGCGATTAAAAATCATTCGCCCCGACACATTTTTTGAAAAAATACAGGAAAATATTGATTTTTAACGATATTTTGTTCGTGCCACCACTATAACAACTGTTTTTATATGCAAGGATGGCACAATTTTGATTACTCTCGAATATAAAATTTATTTTGTATAAAAATTACTGAATACAAGAGCACACGCAGCAAATTTTGGTCGCAGTACCACAATGCTAAACTGCTGGATATATGGCAGGAAAATACTCTACCATATACGGGGATCCCTGCCCTTTCAAGAAACAGTGGATGTCTCCTTTGCAAACCCGTCAAACAAAACCAACTCCCCTTCCTTGACGTCCAAGACGGCAAATGCCTCGGTCGCATTATGGATGTCCTGTTGGGCATTAAAGATTTCCGTGAACTCGTTGATATACATGATTTTTGATTTGCGAAAATTCAAAAGTAAACAAACCCAGATCAGCTGTTCGTGCCACTCACATGTCGGAGTAGCATAAACTGAATCGCCTACAACTTTTGTTGCTTCAACTGAATCGCACGAAAGGGCTGGTGCTCGTAATAGTGAGAGCTTTTGCATCTAACATGTTATTATCTTTCTGACGTATGATTTTACCTTAGATTATAATTCTGACACTCGCATACCTCACGCTCTTAAAACCCTTAGAAGAGCGTCTTTGTCTTTGTTTTTTTCTAAAATCAAAGACTTTTAGCCGGCTTAAAGATTAGTATATGTATACCACAGCATATAGCTCGCATGACAACAATCGGAATATAAAAAAAAATAGATTAAAAAAAATATTACCTCCCTATTTATTTAATTTTTATAAAATTTTCTATTGAACATGGTAGTGTTTTAAAATTTAAGAATTACCCTTTTAATTTTAATAAAATCGGAAAACGATTTCATATAGCTGACATAGGAATGATCGAGTAATTGAGCTAAAAATCGTCAAAGCTCCAATGTTTTTTGAAGGATATTTAATTTTCGGAAAAACTGCAAGGGCATATAAACTTCGGCTTGCTTAATAACTCACCTCAGAATGACCTTGTGGTCCTGTATGCACTCAACCAGTCGCTCGTAACGCTGCTCCTGGCTCTCGGCTGGATCTGTACCCAGTCGCCGAAGGCGGTCCGCAAAGATGGACATGTGAGCGCGTAGCACAAGAACAAAGTTCACGGGGTAGCAGTCCACACACACATCCTGGAAGCAGGCGCCAGCCATGGCAAAGTACTCCAGGCCGGCCTGCAGGGCCAGGTGCAAAGTGCTGGAGCGCCAGTCTAGGTACGGATAGTAATTTTGGTATGGCGGTCTTCCAATTAAGATCGCCGAAAGGAAGGTGTTCGTGGCATAAACCATGTAGACTGCCATGAAAAAGAAAAATATGCGGTTGCTGAGCGAGACTGCGCGATGCACCTGCAGACGCTCGCCCGGCTCCGTGATACGTTTGTCCATCTCGTCGAGGATGACATTGGCCTCGTCAAAGTGCTTAACCAGCGCCCACACAATCAGCACCTTGGTGGAGCAGGACCAGGCGTTAAAGGCCACCTGCAGCGACGTGAGAAACTCCCCCGGCGAGAACTCCGATAAATGGATGATAAGGCCCGTGAGGAAGCCAATGGGCTGGTAAAAGGTTGAGCAGAAGTTCAGGGCAAAGGACCAGAGAACGTAGGCCAGAAAGAAATGGGTGGGTGGCTTGCGTACGCCCATGAGAAAGATGCAGCGCAGCAGGTACAGGGTTCCGTCTCGCGAGCGAGCTGGGGAGTCCTCCGATCGGGTGAACAAGGCTGGAAAGATTCTTCGTAGCTCCATTGTGATGCACTCTAACTTGAATAATAGCCCTAATATCAAGGCGCCAGAGCCCTTTTATATGGCCGCCAGTGGCGTGATTATAAGCCCATCAATGGAGGGCTTAGGTAATTCATGAGTGACACTTTAAAACTCGTTTGTTAAAATCAATTAGGGTGTGGAATAAAGAGGTTTCACTCCATTACGCTTATTCAATGGGGGGTCTTACAGAAAAAAATGCCCTACCAAACTTATAATAGCGATAGAAACCTAACGCTTCATAGAAGTGTAAAAGTTTACACATACTCATAAGTAATTGATGATTCGCACGCTACTCAGCCAAGCCCAACAGGCTGCAACCGTTCACAAGGAACGTTTCAATAGACATTTTACGCGGTTTTGTGCCATTTACATCATCGGTAACTAGACCCACAGACACCCAACTATTTAAAGCATACAACCTTGTAGCTTTCCAAAAATGCAGTAATCTATTTCGGCTATAAGAATGAAGCTATATTGATTTTCCGATACATTTTTTAAACGTTCCTGTAGGAACCAAATAGTTTATTTGTTTGGTTTTTATAAAATAAATAATAAGGAGCGCTATAGTCGAGTGCTCAGACTATTAGATACGTTACTGGTATCTATTACCTAGCCAATTTCAAAATAAATATACCCTTACAAAACAACCGGGTCTTAGGTGACGCCTTCTGCCGAACTGCAGGGTTAACATTACAGTATCTCCGCCCCCCGCTTAAAGATCTTTTGCGTTTTTTCGCTCTTTAAAATCAAACGAGGTAATCTCATATCAAATTTTATGACGAAAAATAAATTCCTATTTGATATAAAAAAATTTAATAAATTAAATATAAATAAAATTAAATAAAAAGGGCAGCGTGATTACTATTTAGCTTTACTACTTTAGCAGTTACTATTTTAAGCGATTTCCTGTTAAAAAAGCTATCTTTTCAAAAAGTCGTAGAACAAACTTTTTTGTAACGACCTGTCCAATGCATGAAATATTATTCCAGAAGTCTAAAACAGGTCCTTAAAATTGTTCGAAACTGACAAACAGACACGAACAATTTTCATTTTGAAATATACAAAAAATTTATTTTTGAATAACGGAGCATCGGATCCAAGCAAATTTGTTTTCACTGGAAGCGTATTTTCTACAATATTTTACCAAGAACTCAAGAACTCCACTTAAAAAAATGTTTAGTAATTCACTTTTACCGCCCATTTTCCTGAACCAATTAAAGTTACTAAAGTTGGAATGCAATCTTTATTATTTTTTCGATTCCTTCGATTGGTGTATTACTCGTTACGATCGTACCATCCCAGCAGATTTAAAATTCTGTGGCTATATACAAGTATAGTAGTCTCCTATGCACGCGCTCCTACTGCGCATTGTCACTGTAGGTACAGCCGTCTATAGTGAAAAATAATACCTCGTAACGAGATAAAAAAGTGGTGACGTTCCCACCTTTAACATACAAAATTTTGTGACAAAAAATGAATAAGCAGTCAACTAAATAAATACCACTTCAACCAGGTATTTTGCCTACATAGCCATTATTATCTCAGAGTGCGGAATGGGAACATTTAAAAGTCGAATGCTTATTAATTTTTCGTCACAAAATCGTCACGACCTTTTTACCTCGTTAAAATGTGTTTTTTTTTATATCAGAAGTTTTTTCATACAAAATTTAATCAAAATACTCAAATATTTCGCTATAACTTAGTACAAATGTTATTTGACGTTTGGGAAGACTTTAAAGCTTAACTAGCAAGAAGGGAAGCAAATTTGGGAAAGAAACAGTTAATTAGTTTTATACCCTTGCAGAGGGTATTAGAATTTCAGTCAGAAGTTTGCAACGCAGTGAAGAATATATATTATTGATCAGTAGCCTCAAGAAAGCAGTCTTGATCTAAGGAAATGTCTTCTTGATTTCGGTAAATCCGTTCTTGGCGCCCTAATGAGCAATCGAGACTGTTGAGAACGGTTTTTTTCAGTAGAAATGCCAGATCCCATAAACTGTTCGAATTTTGTGTTTTTTGTTTTCTTCTTTTATTTACTTTTTTTTTATACATTTCACATTTAAAATTATATAGTTAAATATATTTTAATCTTATAATTTTTTTTATCAATTATTTAAACATACATATGAAGGGGAGGGGAATCGTCTCTTTTATCTCTTCTGCTGTGATGTATTCAAGGTACTCGAAATTCAGAAGGGCCCCTAGAAAAAAAAATGATTGAATAGTGTATCAATATATATATTTGAATTTAAAAACTAAAAGAAACTGAAACAAACTGGTTAAAAAATTTGAATTTGAGTGAAATAAAAGATTTAACACAAGTTGTAAAATATAAATTTACCGCAAGTGACGCTGCTTCAGTTCATGTATGTACATATGTGTTTTTTTTTTTATGATTCTAATAGCCTGATTCCATTGCCGCATTAGTGGACTTTTAAAATGTGCCTGATTCCATTGGCGCATTTGCATTAGCTAATGCTACTCCGACATGTGAGTGGCACGAACAGCTGATCTGGGTTTGTTTACTTTTGAATTTTGGCAAATCCAAAAGAAATTAATTAAAACTAATGAACATGAGTGAGTTTACTAAGCTCAGCAGGACATCCATAATGCGACCGAGGCATTTGCCAACTTGGACGACAAGGAAGAGAAGCTGATTGCGTGCGCTCTAGGTTTCAGTCATTTTTATACAAAATAGATTTTATATTCAAAAGACATCAAAAATTGCGCCAGCCTTGCATATAGAAAATGTTAAATATCGGTATTTTCCGGTATTTTTTCTAAAAAGGTTGTGGCGAATGGGAAACGACGAGGCCCGAAGAATACTTCGGTAACTTTCCGAACAATTTTAGAGAGAACTTCTCTCCCAATTTTTATCTCTTTCAATTTTTTTTAAGTTTTAGACTAATTTCTTCTTGAGTTTAACATCTTTTGTTCTCGAGTTCAAAATTTTCGCTTCTCGATTAGCGAAATCGAGAACAAAAAGAAGAATTTCTCCTCGATTTCAAGAACGATTCTTCTCGATAAAGTGAGAAGTAAAAATACTGAAATAAAGCAGATTTGCTCTTGGTTTTTTCGTTCTCAAAATTTCTCGGTGTAGTTTTTGCAATAGCGGCAAGGGTATATGAACTTCGGCTTGCCGAAGTTTGCCTCCTAATTTCAGTCAGAAGTTTGCAACGCAGTGAAGGAGACGTTTCCGACCCTATAAAGTATATATATTCTTGATCAGCATCACTATGAGAGTCGATCTGTCCATGACCGTCTGTCCGTCCGTCTGTCCGTCTGTTTCTACTAGTCTCTCAGTTTTAAAGCTATCTGCATGAAACTTTCCCAAAAGTTGTCTTCCTATTGCAGGTAGTATATAAGTCGGAACGAGCCGGATCGGACGACTATAGCATATAGCTTCCATAGGAACAATCGGAAAAAAAAATGTAAGCTTTGGTTTTTTTAATTTTTTTTTTAGTTCTTTGACATTAAGTAAAGGTTAAATATTTCAGAATTACGGTTTAAATTTCATCAAAATCGGACGACTATAACATAAAGCTTCCATAGAAACAATAACAATATTAAAAGGTTTTTTTTTTAAATGTAACTTTTCTATTTTTTTATTTTTTTTTAATTCTTCTGGACTTATTAATAATTTGACAGTGCCGATTTACGATTTTATAATAATAATTGAGCTGCAAATTATCATAGCTTCAATGTTTTTAGACATATTCGCAAGTAAATGATAATTTTAATGTTTTCAAGAATATTTAATTTTTGGAATAGCTGCAAGGGTATATGAGCTTCGGCATGCAGAAGTTTGAATCCTTTCTTGTTTATAAATGTTTTTACATTATGTTAATTGTGTTTTCCTCGCGAACTCGATAATAGTGGGCACACTATGCTAATAGGAGCCGAGCGAAACAAGCTCGTATTGGGTTTCGTGAGTTTTGTTGGGTCACTTGTTTATACTGTACTGTAAACAATAAATAAATTAATTAAAAAAAAAACACGTAAAAAATTAACTGTTTATTGCAAACAGAAAAATTAGAAAACATAGAATTTTTTGAAAATAAGTCGTTTTGCTTTTATGTGAGTGCGTAAATTTGGTATTTTACTTGCAGTCAGGCTTCCCCTTGCTCACCCAATGAGAGTAACTTTTGATTGTTAGAGTTTAAGCTATCTTTTTTCTCCCTAGACCGACCTTTACATTGCTGGAGTCATGCCATAAGTCCAGGATAATAATTTAAAATAATTATTATTTGGCCGCAAGGTTTCGATTTGTTTAGGAAACATCTTGTTTCCAATGTGGGTTACCGACATAAAAGTTTTTCGGCAGAGAAGAAAACATTGGACTGGTGTCAAGACAACGAAACACTATATGGCTACTCCATACATATTTTTGTTTCAGGCTTTAGTGCTTGCATTTTAGTCGGAATTCTTTGAATAATACATATTTTTGTGTCCCTTGTGTTGAGAGAGGAAACAGGTAAATTTATATTGTGAATTCCCAGCATACACTTATCAATATTTCATTGTGCCACTGATACTTGGCTTTATTATTATGCTTGTTATGTTCGTTTTATTCGGTACGGAAGAGTTTTCAGTATAGCTTGCCCAAATATCCAGCTCCACCCCTCCCCCTTCACCCTCGGTGTAAGGAAATATTTTTTTTACAATAAGGTATCAAGAAAAAATATATGTTTGTAATAAGTACTAGCGCATATATCCATATTTGCGTGCAAATTTAATAATACATGCATTGTGCAGCCTATTCTACTCTGAGCTACATTTTTCCACTGGATTTCAAAAAGATCCAATCAGTAATGCTTTTTACAAGAATCAATTATTCGACCAGTCTAGAATGTTTGGGCAAAGTCAATGCTCACATTTACGTAAAGAGCGTTTGCTTTTAAAAACGAAGTTGATTCTAATTCCCTCAAATAACTACATGTCGAGTCTCTTTGCCAAATAAGCTGCCACCACAACTAAGTGGATTACAAACCTAACCGAGGTCCGCTCAAATTATAAACCAATTACGAGTGCTGTAGAACAATACACGTCTCAAAACGAACTCTAAGTTATAACAGTTTGAGAAGCTGATAAACAAGTGAAAGCTAAACTAACACGTAGCTTGATAAATTGCTTGTGCGCTGGCAAAAAGAGTTTCCGACTAAAAACTAAATTAACCAGAAGATGAACTAAAGTCGTCAAAAGAAATGTTCAACTTTTCACATTAGGCGGTTAGGCGGGGCAGAGTTGCGGTCCATTTAAATGCTTGCCACGTCTCAAATGATGTGAAAACAGGCCCACAGACAAACAGGCTGGCAGACAGTTAACCGAGACTCCACATACAGCCGATGGGGGCCAGGCACTCGGGCTCGTCTGCCTTGATCTGCGTGGGTCCCTAAGCTGATGCTAAATACCCCCACAACACGATGCCAGCAAAATATTTTCTGCACGTGGCAAAAATCTCACCAGCCCAGGGCAAGGCAGACTTGGATTGTTGCTTAATAAAATTATGAAGCACTCGGGTAAAGTTGATGGTTTAAAAAATGCAAAACGCTTAAAGTTTAAGTTTAATTGAAAACGAAAAACTCGATGCGCGTCAGACTGCAGATAAGGCATTAACTTAACTTTGTGTGGTCTAGTCCCCGGCAAACTTGCATTCGGGGCTTGCGAGTCATCTCAGAAAGCAGGTATCCCGAGCTACTTATGCAAATGCTCAGCCGAATTGAATAGACTGATCATTTGAGTTATATGGTTGTGCCGAAATTTCCCCCTAAAAAATTATAATCTTATTTTAAATTAGCGTGCTGCGACAAAACAAATGTCAAGTACACATAGGCAAATTAAATATCGCACTTGTGAACTAATTAAAGGGTATTATAATTTTAGTCAGAAGTTTGCAACGCAGTGAAGGAGACGTTTCCGACCCTATAAAGTATATATATTCTTGATTACTAGCCATGTCCGTCTGTCCGTCTGTATGTCCGTTACTACGCAAACTAGTCTCTCAGTTTTAAAGCTATCTGCATGAAACTTTCCCAAAAGTTGTCTTTCTATTGCTCACATAGGAACAATCGGAAAAGTAAATAAATAAAAAAGTATCTTTGCTGTTTTTTAATTTTTTTTTTAGTTCTTCAAAATATATTAATAGTTAATTATTTTAGAATTACGTTTTTAATATCATACAAATCGGACGACTATAACATAAAACTCCCAGTGGGAACTGGCAATCAGTGTTGCGCGATTTTAAAGTTTTTATGGCTTAGTGTTGGTCAAAGAGTCTCCTACGCTGCGAATTCCCATGCTGAATTTTTCCTGCCTAAGCCGAAGTTTATGGGTGAATTCCTCGTTTATGAGATTAAACTGGAAACAGGTCGGTACGTTCCTGGCGCATCCCTGACTAAAACCATAGCGGTGGCTAGTTAGACCTGTTTCGGGTAAGTGTGCATTTGGCATTTGTCATTCACTTTGTTGTGATAGGTTATCTGCGCGGCTGCTGGGATTTCCTTCTATGGCCCAAAGGTCCTGGTTGCAGGTGCGGCAACGACTCTTTGATGGACACTAAGCTATGCAATGACCACTGCCCAGAAAATTGATGCAGAGGTTATGTTTTTTAGCTATGTCAAATCGCTCAGATTGTGGTATTAGTTTAAATGCCTGGCGTAAACAGTGCGGCGATGGGTTCTAGAAATGGGATTATCAAATCGTTTAATAAGAAGGTTTAAAGCCTTTGGGAAGTTCTCATCAGTTATTGGGAACGCCTTGATTGCGTCCAGTGCAGGTCCTTTCAGGCTGTTCAGCAAGTGGTTGAACTTATCCAGGTTGGTCATAGTTAACTCACGAGCGATAATTTGATTGAACGAGTTGTTGTTTATATACTCTGATAGTTTTCCATCGAAAGTGGGCAAGGCTCTGGTGTTGTTTAGTTCCTTACCCAGCTGATCTTTGATTGCGACTTTGGTCTCAACATAGCTGTCCTCCAATTTCACGCGTTCGCTGCCAGTTGGATCCAAAGTTTCGATCTCAGATTGAACCCTAATAGCTTGCGCGAAGTAGGATGCCAATATTCCCAGCCGGCATTTCAATTCGGCGCAGGAAAGTCCAGTCTCTTCGCCAGCGCTACTTACAAGTGTTTCGATGCGCGTTTGCATTGTTCAAACGTTCCCATCGTGAAATTAACGGATCTCGATGTGAAATGATTATCGAATTGCGGTCGAAGTGCAATTGCGAAAAGAGTGACTGGCCAGATGAAATTTGGCATCAACGCAACGACGAATCCAAAGGGCTTACTGTACACCCAAATATTTTGTTTTTTTTTTAAGTGTATATAACGATTCTCACCTGTTTTCCTGCGAATTTTATTTCTTTAACTTTCTTCTTCTTCTTGAGGTTAGGTTGTATAGATGCTAGAGCTTCATAAAGTTTGAATAAATTGCTAAAACTGAAGTTCGGATAACATAAATTAATTCTTAAAAAACATACTCCTAAAAACCAAAAATAATTGTTTCACTTTATCTTAAAGACTTTGCGCGTACATTTTTTGACCATTGTGGCCAATGCATTCTGTCACCCAACTGCCAGGGTTACCGATTCATTTGCCCATTGTTTTCGATCTTGCATCGTATGGTTGGCTAGTGTATATGCACACAAAATAATTTTATATGTAAAACCAACTCAGTAAATAATAAGGAGGCCGTAATGGATTTCGACGGAAAAGTTTGCGGGCGCAGCTAAGTTAACAAGCTTAAAAACATTGGACGAATCTATGGCCTGGACATGGAGTGCATGCGCATGATATTCGTCAGCAAGAGGAAAAGCAACGCTAAACGCTGGCTTTATACACAGTGCTTTGGAAACCCATAGGATATGCGACAGGCATTCGCAAACATATGCCTCCCAAAGAAAGGAGACAAGGAAGGCGTTTCGATTTTTATAAAACCCACCAGGCAGAGTGACCATCGCTGTCGGAACTGCAATTAGAGGGGTCACTACGCTAAGGACTGTCGCAAGCCCAAGAGAGATCCTGGATTTTGTTTCACTGTTTAAAAAATTAAAAAAAAAAACTAAAAAAAATTTAAACTTTTCTTTAATTGCATTGCTCGTTCATTAAGCAATGTTTGGACCCAGTTAAAGTAACGTTGAACAAATTAAATATTACATTTTTTTATTTATCTTAACGCTTATGGAAAATGCTTTGCTTGTGTTTAAAGAATGGAAGTGAATTTACTTTCTAGTTTAATGTTGTAGCCCAAGGGTCTATGAGTCATTACGTAGTTTTGGGTAGGGATTTTATGGATGCCTTTGGTTTGTGTTCATTGATCAAAACAGTAGAAGGAATGCTTCTGAAACTTGTGACCCTGCCGTGCAAATCGAAAATGAACACTTAAATCCACAAAATAATAATACCGATCTACGCTACGATAAACCGTTATTCAATCCAAAGATTTTCTGGGCACTTAAATCTTTAAATAATTATACTGTTATTGATACACTGTTAGGAAATGAAACTGTTATTAATAAACTGTTAGGATATGAAACTGTTATTGATAAACTGTTATGAGATAAAACTGCTATTGATAAACTGGTAAGAAATTAAACTGTACTTGATAAGCTGTTTTGAGATAAAACTGCTATTGATAAACTGTTAGGAGATGAAACTGTTGTTGATAAACTGTTAGGAAATGAAACTGATATTGACAAACTGTTAGCATATACAGCTTTTAGGGAAAAAATTTTAGCCGGTCAAGAAGTGGAGGTTCATAACTGTATTACAAATGAAAAATTAAACGGTTGATATTTTAAAGAAAGATTTGACAAAGACATGTTTAACACAAGCATAGTAGATAGTAGACTGGTAGACTATAACTGCGGCAAAGAAGTCGGCCAAGAAACTAAGGATAAACTTTTGAGGTTCATAGAAAAAAGTTATAGCAAAGTATTTAGACCCGATTCCTTTAATTAAATACGAGATTGAGATTTGTGTTGAGAAGTCGAATCCATTTAGCTGCTCACCAAGACGTCTGTCCTACACTGAAAAAGAAAAATTGCAGAAAATGCTATTTGTGTACTATTTGAAGGAAATCATTCCCCCTGGCGATTCGGAGTATGCTCTTCAATTGGTCAATGAAAGTGTATTTTCAAAGTTAGATCTTAAGAATGGATATTTTCACGTATTAATGGACAATGAATCGGTGAAATTTACTTCACTTGTTACCCCATTGGGACAGCTAAAATTGTTGAGTATGCCAATGGGTATAAAGATTTTTCCACAATAGCTAAACTCTTATACGATCTGCTGAGGTAAGACAGTTAGTGTTTTAACGATTAAAGAAATACTAATTAAGTACCCTGTACTTGCTATCAACAATTACAAAGACGAAATTGAACTGCATTGTAATGTAAATGCTTTGGGACTTAGGACAGTTTTGCTTCAAAAGAAAGATGATGGCCAGTTGCATCCAATATTTTATTTCTATAAACGGACTACTAAAACAGAATCTACTTGTAAGTACATAGCTTCGAATTGGAAACGTTTCCGATTGTAAATGCTTTACGTAGGTTTCGAAATTATTTGCAAGGCAAACGTTCTAAGATCGTTTACATAACACAGAGTTCAATTAAATCTCGTTGGGCGCTTGAGGTACAAAACTACGACTACGGACTTTTACATATGTAGGTCTGGCGCTAGAATGCAACATGTAAACGCGCTAAGTAGATGTAATAATGTCCTCATAGTAGAGACAAACAGTTTTGAGGATTACTTGATAATTTGTCAATCAAAAGATTAAAAATTCAAAATGTCAAGGAACAGTTGGAGAACGGGATAGTATATAGAGAAACAAACGATAATAGAATGCTTTGTTACGCACCAGAGGATGTAGAAAGTCATGTGTTGCATAAATGTCATATTGCCATAGGGCACATATGCAGGGATAAGATGTTAGATATAATTTTAAAAATTTATTGGTTTTTTACATTTAAGGTAAGTGCAGTAATCATATTGAGAATTGTTTAAAGTGTGTATACCCTAAAGGTAAATAAAAAAGTTATAACTCTTAGCATGTGCAATTCAAAAAATATTGTATTTAAACAGGATCAGGGGATCCGGCTCGTCAGGATGGCCGTATTGTAGTAGCTCTATATATTCTTAGACAAGGACAACCATAAGAATAAGAATTAGCATAGAGATAGTTGCTATTTCGCAATTTTAACCTAATATTATTCTGCAAAGAAAATATGACTCTGTAAATAAAAGCAGCGAGCAGTTTGTGTTTGAAAAAGAGAGACTTCAGTCGTGCTTTTATAATTATAAGACCATGCACTTCTCTTTTATCCTCGTCTTATGGTGATCAGCGCACTTTGGCAAGAGCAATTAAATCAAATTCTCGACATCGAAATCGCCCTAAAGGAGCCTATCTCTAAAGCTGCAGTTTCTCTGCAACCATCTGATAATCAATTATCTTTGTTGTTTTGACGTCTCGACAGGTCCACTCGTTTGCCTTGAACACATTCTTGACCACACTGTATACAATACAGTCATCCACAGTTATCTTACAGGAAGATCGAACAGTCGTGTTGAAAAAAAAACCCATGGGTAATTGCCGGCAAACGTTGTGCTGCACAGTCCGAAGAACCTCAGAAAAACATAAGCAATTTAAATTAAACTGTTCTTAAAAATACGGTAGCTCTGAATTAAACACTAATGAAAAATCTTAAGTATGCCAAATAGTAAGGTTTTTATACCCTTGCAGTGAAGGACACGTTTCCGACCCCATAAAGTCGATCTAGCCATGTCCGTCTGTCCTTGCGTCAGTCTGTCCGTCCATTTCTACGCAAAACTAGTCTCTCAGTTTTAAAGCTATCTGCATGAAACTTTCCCTAGAGTTGTCTTTCTATTGCTGGTAGTTTATAAGTCGAAACGACTTTAGCATATAGCTCCCATAACTTTCCTGTTTATACCCTTGCAGAGGGTATTATAATTTCAGTCAGAAGTTTGCAACGCAGTGAAGGAGACGTTTCCGACCCTATAAAGTATATATGTTCTTGATCAGCATCACTAGGAGAGTCGATCTAGCCATGTCCGTCTGTCCGTCTGTCCGTCTGTCCGTCTGTCCGTCCGTTTATATGCAAACTAGTCTCTCAGTTTTAAAGCTATCTGCATGAAACTTTCCCAAAAGTTGTCTTTCTATTGCAGGTAGTATATAAGTCGGAACGAGCCGGATCGGACGACTATAGCATATAGCTCCCATAGGAACAATCGGAAAAATAAATGAAAAAAAATTATAACTTTGCTGTTTTTTAATTTTTTGTTTAGTTCTTCGACATATAGTAATGGTAAAATATTTCCGATTTACGGTTTAAATTTCATCAAAATCGGACGACTATAGCATATAGCTCCCATAGGAACAATCGGAAAAATAAATGAAAAAAAATTATAACTTTGCTGTTTTTTAATTTTTTGTTTAGTTCTTCGAGATATAGTAATGGTTTAATATTTCAGAATTACGGTTTCAATTTCATCAAAATCGGACGACTATAGCATATAGCTCCCATAGGAACAATCGGAAAAATAAATGAAAAAAATTATAACTTTTCTGTTTTTTAATTTTTTGTTTAGTTCTTCGACATATAGCAATGTTTAATTATTTCAGAATTATGGTATAAATTTTATCAAAATCGGACGTCTATAGCATATAGCTCCCATAGAAATAATAAAAATATATAAAATAACTATCTAATAATTGAGCTGCAAATAATCATAGTTTCAATGTTTTTTTTTAGCACATACTCAAGTAAATCATAATTTAAATGTTTTCAAAAGTATTTAATTAATGCAATAGCTGCAAGGGTATATGAACTTCGGCTTGCCGAAGTTTGCTTTCCTTCTTGTTTTTAATTTTTTTTAGTTAAAAATTGGTAATGGAATTAAGGTTTAAAATTCATCAAAATAATCAAAAAAATTAAAAATATTTAACTTTTTTATTTTGTAATTTTTTAAAATTCTTTTTGACCAATTATTAATTTGACAGTTCAGAATTACGCTTTTCATGTTATTAAAATCGAAAACTAGGAACTATCGCTTCAATGTTTTTAAACATATACGCAAGTCCATAAAAATTTTAATGTTTTCAAGAATAGTTTTGCTTCCATTCTTTTATTGGAATCGGGCTTTCAAGACTGTCACAGAATTTTATTCGATACTAATTTTTTTTAAATATAAGAAAATATAAGTGCATGTACAATTAAGCTTAATTTTAAAAGGTTATACACTACCTTACGCAGTTGTCTTTAAAATACAGGCTAACGTAAAAACTCAAACCGACGCTGCTCTGCCGGCAATCGTTGCAGTAGGGAGACAGAATGAAAGAACTATTAACCGGGATGGGGGTACTACACGCTCTTAGCTTTTAGTGTTGGCTATGCAGTTCGACAGGTGTCGAGCTCCGTTTGCTAATTTCTGACTAGAGGTTAATTGGCTTAAGTGATATAGCAATAACAAAACCAATTTGTATCTTCATCTTTTACTCGACATAATATCCAAACGCAAACTTAGGCAGAAGAATCAAAATAGGTGTTCACAAGTTTGTATGAGTACATTCAGAATCTGACGTTAAAAATTACAGATACTCTTACCGAGATGCACTGTAGTGTACGAAATAATCTAAGCTGAAATAATGACCTCCAAAGTCTACCCAGTCAGCGTCATTGAAATTTCAGCAAAATTCATTTTTGCCTGTTTTAACCAAACATCACAACGAAAAAGCATAGCCTATTATAAACAAGAAAAAAGCATTATTCTAGTGCGACACTTAAACAAGCTGTTGTTGCTATTATATTGCGATTGCCGCCAGTTGTGCTAGTTTCCGGTTGACCATTTTTGAAGGCTAGACAAATTTTGAAGTGCTAAAAAAATTCGACAACAGAATTTGTATTTTTTTTAATAAAAAGCATAATATGTGAAGCAACACGAAATTTCTTGTCTTTGGTTTACCGAACTATCCTATGCTTCTTCGCTTTAAAGCAAGTGTTCTATAAAAGTAAATTTTTGTAAATATTCTGTGGAAACACAGGAGAACTGTCTATGGTAGCCTAGATATTTTATCGTTTCCCTAGACCAACGCCGACGTGGAACGTTTCGATATTCTGACAAAATTGAACTAATTGTACATATATTAAACAAGAAAGGAAGCAAATTTCGGCCAGCCGAAGTTTATATACCCTTGCAGCTATTGCAAAAATAAAATATTCTTGAAAACATTAAAATTATGATTTACGCGCGTATATGTTTAAAAACATTGAAGTTATGATGATTTACAGCTTAACAATTCAATAGTTCCTGTGGCAGCTATATGATATCTTTTTCCAATTTTAATAAAATTAAAAGCGTAATTCTGAACTGTCAAACTAATAATATGACAAAAAGAATTAAATTAAGCTATATGCTATAGTCGTCCGATTTTGATGAAATTTAAACCATTAAAGTTGTCAACACTGAACTATGGGGAATTTGAACGGTTTCTAAGCATAAATGAATAACTCTCTTTTTAGTGCTTTTCATACCGTTACTATTATTTTGAAAAAGTGGGCGTTTCCTAAGCCACGCCGCAAAGCTTTTTTTCTTTTTAATTTAATCTAATATTTATATTTAATATTCATCCATTTCGATTTCAATATTATACAAAAACTCAAAGTCTGGGTTCTCTCCATAATTAACGCCGCCAAAAGACTCATCTGCAAATTCAGATTCGCATAATAAGAGCTCAATGACTACCGGTGGAAGAGAAAAACGCTTGTGTTTTTGAATGCGCCTTTTTGAATTGACCGACGAGATTATAGGGTCCGAAGTGACTATTGCCCTCTGAAAAACATCAGTAAAGTTACTACTCGACTTCCTTGCATTATTGCCCTTTTTTCCCTTTTACGGAAAACATTTGCGCTTTCTCTTGTAAAGCCCATACATTAACATTAAGAATGCTGGCATCAATTTGCTCACTTAAAAAAGCGTAGACTGAATTTTGCTTGCCGCGAGTGTTTGCTTATGCGGCCAAAAGGGTCCATTGCAAATCGAGAGATTGCTTCCGAAAAAATTAAATTTCGCAAAACGTCGCAGAAAGCGCAAATTGAGATTTGGTGTTTTACATCAGTAATTGATGGCTCTACAACATGGACATAAACACTCATTGAACAAACCTTAAAATTTGTTTAAAACAACGTCTTAAAGCTGAATTTTTATTTCAAAAGCTCTACATTGATACTAGTTGCTAATTTTACAATTTCTAAGAAATAGACGCACAAAGTAAGCCAGATTTAAGTAACAAGTCTGTATACTGAATTGCCATTTTTAATTTAAACGTTTAAGGTTGATTTGTTGGTAAAATATTAATTTTAAACTGCACCTCAAAAGTTCGCTTCGCTTGCAACAGCTGAATTTCTCACCTTATAAGAACAGACTGGACTGACATATTAATATTTGCGGTATATTAACATTTATTTTGTTCTTAATACGTTAGCATTTAAAAATCAAAAAATTGCCTAAACTAATAAAAGAACAAACAAGAAGGAAAGCAAACTTCGGCAAGCCGAAGTTCATATACCCTTGCAGCTATTGCATTAATTAAATACTTTTGAAAACATTTAAATTATGATTTACTTGAGTATGTGCTAAAAAAAAACATTGAAACTATGATTATTTGCAGCTCAATTATTAGATAGTTATTTTAAATATTTTTATTATTTCTATGGGAGCTATATGCTATAGACGTCCGATTTTGATAAAATTTATACCATAATTCTGAAATAATTAAACATTGCTATATGTCGAAGAACTAAACAAAAAATTAAAAAACAGAAAAGTTATAATTTTTTCATTTATTTTTCCGATTGTTCCTATGGGAGCTATATGCTATAGTCGTCCGATTTTGATGAAATTGAAACCGTAATTCTGAAATATTAAACCATTACTATATCTCGAAGAACTAAACAAAAAATTAAAAAACAGCAAAGTTATAATTTTTTTTCATTTATTTTTCCGATTGTTCCTATGGGAGCTATATGCTATAGTCGTCCGATCCGGCTCGTTCCGACTTATATACTACCTGCAATAGAAAGACAACTTTTGGGAAAGTTTCATGCAGATAGCTTTAAAACTGAGAGACTAGTTTGCATATAAACGGACGGACAGACGGACAGACGGACATGGCTAGATCGACTCTCCTAGTGATGCTGATCAAGAATATATATACTTTATAGGGTCGGAAACGTCTCCTTCACTGCGTTGCAAACTTCTGACTGAAATTATAATACCCTCTGCAAGGGTATAAAAAAAGGGGAAATTCCCAATAGTGCACCGCTTGCCGGTGCTGCCTACAGTTTTTGTTTATGTGTGCTCTTTTAGCTTGTTTTTGTTACGCGTAACATACTTTTGAGTACTGTTATTTATTTTCGCAATACGCATACGCCGCGTGGCAGACACTGGGCAATGGACATCAGAGATGCCCAAGCCCGTTTCAAATTATTTTGTCTGCACATTTTGTTATTTTTTTAAAATTTTTCTCTTTTATTCGTTTTATTTCGCCTGAAATACGTCCTGCCGTACCCACATCCAGCTATGTTCCACGCGATGGCGTGGCCCCGCCCCTTGATGAACGGCTTGGGCAATATCAGCATTTTATTCTGCGCTTTCGTCAGTTTCCGCTGCCACTGCTGCTTGAGGCAGAGGGAGAGGCAGAGGCAGAGGCAGTGGCAGCGGTGGCATCCGCCATCATCATCATTGCTGGCATTTTGTGCGCACTGACCCGCTTTTTGCGCTTTTCCCATTACATTCGGTTTGCCATTCCTGCCATACCGCTCCCCTCCTTACTTATTTATAGTATAACTGTTTCATTGTTGGCTCGTGGGCATGAACTACATGCCAGTCGTTCTAGGTCCAACTCTAACAAATGTGTGTGAGATCTGCTGGGTTCTGCACAAAATCAGTTTTGCCATGTAGTTTTCATGTTAAACGCGCTCAAAATTAATGGTCACACATACTATCATTCCCACACACACCAGCCGCTGGGTCTTCGAAATAGAAACGAACGTTATCGTTACAAATGTCCTTTCCGCTGTCTGTCAGCATGACTGCAACTCGCGGACTGGTCCCTGCCCCCATCAAACAACCCAAACCCCACTCTCAGTGTCAATGTTGTTGCTGTTGCTGGTGTCGTTGTCGGTACTGTCGCTTCCCATTTGCCGCGGTTCTCGTTTATTTTGATGTTATCCCACGGAGCAGCCCCGCACTCAGCACTCACATCTGGACCCAGAGAACGGCCAGCCTGCATTTAAAATTTGCTTGCAGCTAAATCAAATTGTTTTTTTTGCTTTAATTTTACTTGTGTCTCGTTTGTGTGTAGGTTGTTTATTCCCGTCTGTTTTCGTATAAAAACGCAGTATAAATTTCTGTAACTATGCTCTTCAATAAACATCATTTAATAACACGGTGCAACACATAAATTCTACACCAATTTTTGAAAGTTGTCGCTGAAAGAACTTGCAAAAACTAGAAATTCTGCATTATTACATTGCCAAATTGGTTCGAGTTTGGGTTTTATGCTATTATCCTTTTTTTTTTTAGCCTAAACTGGAATTTTAAAACTGTTTCGATAATTTAATATGCCTATATTTAATGTTTATACCCTTGCAGAGGGTATTATAATTTCAGTCAGAAGTTTGCAACGCAGTGCATGATACGTTTCCGAGCCTGTAAAGTATATATAAAGTCTTGATCAGCATCACTAAAAGAGTCGATCTAGCCGTGTCCGTCTGTCCGTCCATCTTTCCGTCCCTCTGTCCGTCCGTCTGTCCGTCAACGCAAACTAGACTCTCACTTTTAAAGCTATCTGCATGAAACTTTCCAAAAACTTGTCTTTCAATTGCAGGTTGTACATAAGTCGGATCGAGCCGGATCGGAAAAAATTATAAGCTTGCTGTTTTTGAATTTTTTTTTTTATTTCTTCGACATACAGTAATGGTTAAATATTTTAGAATTACGGTTTAAATTTCATCAAAATCAGAAGACTATAACATAAAGCTTGCATGGGAACAATAAAAATATTAAAAACTAAAATTTAAAAAAATGTAACTTTTTCATTTTGTAATTTTTTTAAAATTCTTTTTGACTTATTTATAATTTGACAGTTCAGAACTACGCTTTAAATATTATTAAAATCGGAAAACGATATCATATAGCTGGCAAAGAAGCTTTTGAATAATTGAGCAGCAAATCATCATAGTTTCAATGTTATTAAACAAATACGCAAGTCAATCATAAACAAAGTGTTTCCAGGAATACTTAATTTTGCAATAGCTGCAAGGGTATATGAACTTCGGCTTGCCGAAGTTTCTTCTTTTCTTGTTTTTTTGTGTCTTCAGAAAACGTGTAGGTATCGACTGGGAGAAAAATAATCGAAACAAACTTACTTCGTGTGCCTCAAAATCGCATAAATGTGTTCTCTAAGTTCCGACTGGGATGTTGTGATCGTTAAAAAGTATGTAACAGGTAGAAGGAACCGTTTCCGACCCTATAAAGTATACATATTATTGGTCAGGATCAGTAGCCTAGTCGATCTAGCCATGTCTGTCTGTATGATCGTCGAGATCTCGAAAACTACAAAGCTTAGAAATTTGGGATGCATGCAGATTCTAGTTTTTCTTACGCCCACGATTCGCGAAACACTTATCACTTCTGTGACGTCCCTCTGAGACATGTTAGACCTTTGTTGTTTTACCTTTTGTGTTTGTGTTTTGTATTTTTAAAAGGTAAGAAAACAATTTTTTTATATTTTTAAAAATTATGAGGTAGAGAAACATGGGAATTTCTTAATTTTTGGGAAAAACTATTTTCAAAAGAAACTTAAAACTTAACTTCTAATACAACAATAAACTCATATTTTCTTCATGTAACAACAGCTATAAAAGTAATTTTGAAACATTTGTTTCTTTCGAAAGAAAAGAAAACGACTTATTTGTCAACGGTGGTGGAATTATTGGCCTACGAGTAACGAGTATAAAAAAACAATTCCAAAATGTAAATTTTTTCTGTTAACAAATCAAATTATCACGAAATCATATTTACATCAAGTGTAAAATTGAATTGTAATATAATGCTTCGCCATGATGTGCAGGCCAACTGTCTCCATAGAATAAGAACTACATATATACATAGAGTAAGAAACTATAGGATTTGAATTCTGGATTTTAATAGCTTACCCAATGTTTGATGTTCCATGACACTTACCCCCTAGTTTTAGTTTTAAATTAATATTTTTTTGTTTTTTTGTTAAATGAATAGTTTTTAATAGAGTTCACTGTTTTAAAAATTCTGATATTATTAACAAAAACTATAAGCAGAATTAAGTGAAATATATCATTTTCTCTAGGTATTAAAAAAACATTTTAAAATATTATTATCAAGTATGATCCGTACTTAATCTGTACACGTTCGTCCTTAAAATTTTAAGTAATAATCGGCCGATTTTCACATTTTTCTGGGTGTATGCATCTCGCCAACGTACTTGCTCAGGTGAACTACCCGTTTACAGTTTTTATACCCTGGCAGAGGTTATTATAATTTCAGCAAGAGTTTGCAACGCAGTGAAGAAGACGTTTCCGACCCTATAAAGTATACATATATATTCTTGATCAGCATCTCTAGGAGCGTCGATCTAGCCATGTCCATCTGTCCGTCCGTTTCTACGCAAACTAGTCTCTTAGTTTTAAAGCTATCTGCATGAAACTTTCCCAAAAGTTTTCTTTTTTGTTTTTTTAATTTTTTTTTTAGTTCTTCGAGATATAGTAATGGTTAAATATATCAGAATTATGGTTTAAATTTCATCAAGATCGGACGTCTATAGCATATAGCTAACATAGGAACAATCATAAAAATAAATAAAAAAAAAATTATAACTTTGGTGTTTTTAAATTTTTCTATAAGTTCTTCGACATGTAGTAATGGTTAAATATTTTAGAATTACGGTTTAAATTTCATCAAAATCGGACGACTATATCATATAGCTCCCATAGAAATAATAAAATTATATAAAATGACTATCTAATAATTGAGCTGCAAATCATCATTGCTTCAATGTTTTTAGACATATACGCAAGTAAATCATAATTTTAATGTTTTTCTTGCAATAGCTGCAAGGGTATATATACTTAGGCTTGCCGAAGTTTGCTTCCTTTCTTTTTTTTTAAATTTTATTTATTTGAAATAGGCACCATTTTTACTACAATCGATTGCCATTTTGATGGTAATTTCATGATACCCCCTCATAAAATCCTTCGTTCTTATTTGCAAAAAAATTAAGCCAGTCGGTTTTCACAATCCTCTCTTGTAGCTAATTTTACACTATCCCAAACGTTTGACATTGATAGGAAAAGGTGGTAGTCATTTGGTGCAATGTCCGGGTTATAAGGAAGATGAAAAAGAACCTCCCATCCAAGCTCTCGGAGCTTCTGTCGAATCGCTATTAATGTGTATGGACTACCGTTATCCTGATGGAAAACAATTCCTTTCCTATTGGCCAAAGCGGGTGCTTCTGGACAATTGCTTCCTTCAGACGGTCGAATTGTTGACAGTACAAAACTGAATTAAGTGTTTGGCCATTGGGGAGCAGCTCATAATAAATAATTCCTTGCCAATCCCATCAAACACACAGAAAAACCTTTCTGGCCGTCAATCCTGGCTTAGCCACCGCCTGGGCTGGCACATCCTTCTTCGACAACGACCGTTTTCAACTCACGTTGTCGTATGTGACCCACTTTCATCACCAGTCACCATCCGCTTCAAAAACGGGTCGGTTTTGTTAAATGATTCCAAAGTGTTTTTTAAGCAATGTTTAGTTCCTGGGCAATTGATTTATTAGTTGAATGACGGCCAGACTCAACGATTTCCATTATTTTGTCGGCATTTTTGACGATTGGACTATCTAACGCCACGTACTTAAATTAAATCGGACTTATACAACGCAAGATACATATCACTAAAGTCATCTATTGTTTAAATAATGGATAACTTTTTACTTTACCTTATATTTAATTTTTATAAAAAAACTAAAAACATTGATATATTTCTAGTGTTAATTATATTTCAGGGTCAAGGTATGAGCCATATCGAATGACTCTAACATACAAACCCTTAACATGAACAATCCAAAAAATAGGTTGTGTTATTTAACTTTTTCATATTGATTAAAATCGGACGACTATATCATATAGCTCCTATAAAAACCGGCTATTGCCATATTTAAATATTCTTTTAAATAACTAAAAGTCTGAAATTTTAAACCATTTAAAAAATGTCAAATATATTAAAAACAAGAAAAAAACAAACTTCGGCAAGCTGAAATTCATATACCCTTGCAGCTATGCAAAAATTAAATAATCCTGAAAACATTAAAATTATGATTTACTTGCGTTTATGTTTAAAAACATTGATGCTTGTTGATTTGCAGCTCAGTTATTCGATAGTTCTTATGGCAGCTATATAATATCGTTTTCCGATTTTAATAAAATTAAAGCCGTAATTCTAAACTGTCAAATTATAAATAAGTCAAAAAATTTTTTTTTTTAAATTACAAAATAAAAATTTTACATTTAATAAAAAATTTTGTATTATGTTTAAAAAAAAATTAAAAAACAGCAGTTATATTCTTTTTCATTTATTTTTCCTATTGCTCCTATGGGAGCTATATGCTATAGTCGTCCGATCCGAGCGACTAGTTTGCGTAGAAACGGATGGACAGACGGACATGGCTAGATCGACTCTACTAGTGATGCTGATCAAGAATATAAAATTTAAAAGTTAAATTTTGTTATATTTTTTTTTAATCCGATTGTTTCCATGGGAGCTATAAGCAATAGTCGGCCGATCTTAATGAAATGATAGACCAACAGAGTAACAATTTTTTTCATTTAATTTTCCGATTGTCTCTACGGCAGCTGTATGCTAGAGTCTTCGATCTTATTGAAATTTAAATCGAACTTAAAAATAGTAAAAAGCAGCAAAGTTATAATATTTATACCCTTGCAGAGGGTATTATAATTTCAGTCAGAAGTTTGCAACGCAGTGAAGAAGACATTTCCAACCCTATAAAGCATATATATTCTTGATCAGCATCACTAGGAGAGTCGATTTAGCCATGTCCGTCAGTCCGTCCGTCAGGCCGTCCGTTTCTATGCAAGCTAGTCTCTCAGTTTTGAAGTAATCTGCATGAAACTTTCCCGAAAGTTGCAGGTAGTATATAAGTCAGAAAGAGCCGGATCGGACGACTATAGCATACAGCTCCCATAGAAACAATCGGTAAAATAAATAAAAAAAAAATGAAAGCTTTGCTGTTTTTAAATTTTTTTTTGTTCTTCGACATATAGTAATGGTTAAATATTTCAGACTTATGGTTTAAATTTTATAAAAATCGGACTTCTATAACATGAACCTCCCATAAAAACAATAAAAATATAAAAAATATCAATTTTTTTAAAAATGTAACTTTTTTATTTTTTAAATATTTTTAAAAATTCTTTTTGATTTATTAATAGTTTGACAGTTCAGAATTACGCTTTTAATTTTGTTAAAATCGGAAAACGATATCATATAGCTGCCATATGAACTATCGAATAATTAAGCTGCAAATCATCATAGCTTTAATGTTTTTAAACATATACGCAAGTAAATGATAATTTGAATGTTTTCAATATTATTAAATGTTTGCAATAGCTCCAAGTGAATATGAACTTGCCGAAGTTACCTTCCTTTCTTGTTTTTCATTTATTTTTCCGGTTGTTTCTCTGGGAGCTATATGATATAGTCGTCCGATCCGGCTCGTTTCTACTTATGTACTTCCTGCAATAGAAAGAAAACTTTTGGGAAATTTTCATGCAGATAGCTTTAAAACTAAGAAACGGACGGACAGACGGACATGGCTAGATCGGAAACGTCTCCTTCACTGCGTTGCAAACTTCTGACTGCAATTATAATACCCTTTGCAAGGGTGTAAAAATGTACTAAATCGCATTGGACATAACGCGCGACCCAGAGGTAACTGTTTACTGGACAAGATTCGAACGCTGCTTGGATATTTTTCAGACACTTCTCGTATTTGTTTTCCCGACTATATATAAGCTTAGAGAGATTTAACTTAAAACCGTTCTGAAACAAAAAGATGGAAAAAGACTTGAATAATAAAATTCTCATGATACATTTATTTAAAATTAGTAATCGCAATGCATATGCTCGGCATTTGTCCCAGTGCACTACAACTTGGCGTTGTTGTGAAAGGCCAGAACACCATCGTCCTCAGAGCTTCCGATGGAAATGTTGGAACGACCGTAGGATCCGACAATGACAGTCTTGCCAGTGCAGTAGGAGCCCTTCTTGAAGCCGGAGATCACGTTACAGTAGGTGCCTGCGGGAAGGCCGGTCTGCAGGAAGCTGTTGAAGTCGTAGTTGTCGTTGTTGAAGGACACAAAGCCCTTGTTATCACGGCTGGAAGAAACCTGGTTGCTACCCACCAGTTCTGGATCACATCCGAGCCCACGGCATTCCTGAAAGCCACCAAGTTGTAGATCTGGCGCCAACGGTGTTCGCACACCCAGGCTCGATTAGAGCGATACAATTTATTTCTGTTAGAAAATATCGCTGACAGAAGGAATCTACAAAACATGTCCTTAAATGATTTATACTTTCGTTACCTAATTCATAAAACGACTTTTTAATTATTATTTTTAATTATTATTATTTCAAATAAAGTTTTCGTAATACTTATCAATAAGTCTGCAATCAAACTTCTTACTTATAATTTTGAAAACTCAATCGTTTAATAATAATAATTGGCCGTCGGTGGTTGGTGGGCTTTGGTCCGTGTCCGAGAAGGAGATGTCCTAACCGCGGGGTGCCGAAGGGATGCGCCATCATGAAGGCGGAGGCCATCTTGTACTTCTTGGGCACCTTGTAAGTGAGCACGTCGGCACCGCCAGCTCCATGTCCGCGCTGGTTATCGTTGTTGTCCACGAAGACCAGGGAGCGGTCAGAGGCGGCGAATCCCCAGGCAGTTCCCCAGTTGACTAAGTACTGCAGCTGGTCCATTGCAGCGGAAGGCCGATGGAGTCAAGCTTCGCCTCCCATGTCGATGACCTCCAGCTCTATATAGGGTTTGGCGCCCGATTCGAAGCCGTGGGCAGTATTCACGTTTTTCAGGCGTCCAAAGATGACGCCCAGGTCCGCGGGCCACATGTGCTTGGCGGCGTCCACGCGGAATCAGGCCACACCGAGGTCAATGGCGCTCGCAGTTGCGCACTTGGTTGGCATTGTTGTAGTTGATTATTGCGCATGTGGGGTTGAAGTCCAGCGAGGAGTAGGGCACTCCGGGGTAGCACTTACTGCTGGCGGTGCTGTCTCTAGTGCCGTAGGTGCCTCCATCGGCGGCCATGTGGTTAAATACGATATCCACGTATGTACGGACTCCGGCGTTGTTACAGCGCCTGACCATGATGGCGAACTGCACCTCAGTTCCGGAACGGGTAACCAGTTTGTTCGAGATTGGTTGGTAGCGCTTCCACCAAGGGTGGCTATCCTTCACGGCATTTTCATTGACTGGAGAATCCTGTGTGCGAATCGATTACGACACGATTAGGTCACCATAAAACAATGGTTAGGGAACTTGTGCCTCACCTGGACACCAGCAAGCCGTTGGGACCAAGAAAGTGTTCGCCCTCGACAGCAATGTCGTCCCACTTCCAATCGAAGAGGCACACATTACTTTTGGCTGGAAACATGCTGATGCCGGTGCTGGAGCAAGTCTCAGTCTGATTCGAATTTGGCTGTTACCGGCATTATATTAAAGCCTGAAGCACCCGCAAAGAACCGATCGGCGTCTGTGCGGCAGGCTTTGGTCAGTTGTGTGATATGTGATGCAATTTGCCAGCCATCAAGACCTTTATGGAATTGCGTTATCGCGTCAATTGACATATGTTTTAGTGATTTTAGCACTTGGAAAGACTGTGGTCACTCAATCAAAGTAAATAACTAGTTGATATTGGTAGCGGGTTCTTTGGATGATTTACAGGCCATTGAGGACTGCGAGAAAACACACGAAAACACTTTGTGAATGGCCGTATATTTGGCTAACTTTTACAACGCTGTTTGGAAAACATGGGACGCTTATCGGACCGCACTTTCCTCATCAGGCGCAACTCAGAAGGGGAGAAACATGGAGGATTCATCAGAATTTATTTGTTTAGTTCGACGTTTACATCAGAGTGCATACACACGGACTTCGAGTGGCCAGTCGAATAACGAGTGGGTTAACTCAAATGTTGATTAGGAGACATTGATTTCGCAACTCTCTACGCCATTATAAAAACTGCATGCTCCAGAGAATCTCGATCGTAAGCATAGCACTTATTTGGCACGCACGTTGGATGAAAGAGCTCTGAAAATGGCAAGAACTTGATAAGTTTTTAATTAACTAAAAATGACTTCTGCTTCTGCTCTTTGCAATTAACATCTCAGAATACACGAAATGTGCACACATAGATTTGAATTTGATATTTTAACATGCAACGTATTGCAAGCGAACAATGCCGTTCAAGTGAGTGGCTACGAATATTCTTCGAACTCAAAAAATACATTTTGTAAAGACTGTTCGTAGGTCTATCTGACTAGACTACTTCACAATCAAATTGTACAAAATATTTCAACAAAGCACATATACATGGTATTCATTCCTGAGGATGAAAGGGGGTTGGGGGGCTGCCTAAGTTGTAGCCCAGTCACCACTGTGTACAAATATTTACCTTTAAGTTCATAAGCAAAGACCACGAGCTGAATGTGACCATTTTCGCACATCACACCTAAAGTTGAAAACTTTCCTGCGACATCCCATCAAGCAAGAAACTTGTTATCCAATTTTACTGCCGTCCCACACCTTGGATGCCAATTTGTATTGTAAGCAAACGCCGGATATGGCAAAGTTCAAAGCGGAAACGTTTGCCGCTTTTTAAATGCCAAAAACGCACTTTTCGGACATGAGAGCTGTTTAGCCACAACCCTGTGGGCGGCTAAACGATAGAGGGCTGGGAAACAAAGGGAATAGAAAATGACCAACATAAACCAAATTTTAAATCTATACATGCAAACGAACTTCCCACAAACTATAGTTAGACAAGTAAGCTCAACGTTTTTCTTTAAATGCCTGCGCACATAAAATACGTAGGTTCATCCCTTGGACCCAGGTAAAACAAGAAAGAGAGCTATAGTCGAGTTTTTCGACTATTAGATACCCATTACTAAGCAAAAAACTTCAAACCAAATATTCCCCGACAAAACAATAAAAGTTTAGGAGGAGCCATCTGTCGAGCTGCATAGTCAACACTAGAAGCTAATAGCGTGCAGCACCCTCACCCTCCGCTTATAGTTGTTTCGTTCTGTCTCTCTACATCAGCGATCGCCGGCAGAGCAGCGGCCTGGCAACGGCAGGGCGGCGGCAGAAATCTTAATGACTGTATAACTTTATTCGAAGTTGTCGATTTTGAACATTTTAAAATTAACCGATAGATATTACCGAAACACACAAGTAGCGTCTAATAGCTACGGTCTAACATGTCTCAGAGTGACGTGACTTGACAAATCGTGATAGTAGTTTGTTGGCGTTAGAGTGGGCGTGGCTCCGATTTGAAATAAACTTGCGCAAGGAACTACTAGAATCTGCATGCCAAGTCCCAAATCTCTATCTTTTACAATTTTACCGTTTACTTTAAATGGTTGGAAAAGATTTCTCCTACCTGTTACTAACTTTACAACGAGTACAATATACCATTTTGCTCTGCGAGTAACGGGTATAAATATAATAAAAAACAAGAAAGGAAACAAACTTTGTGAAGCTGAACTTTATATACCCTTGCAGCCATTGCAAAAATTAAACATCTTTAAAACATCTAAATTTTGAGTTATATGAGTACCCATTAAAACCCATTGAACGTATGATGATTTTACCTCATTGTTTTTATCGTTCCCCTGGCAGCTATACGACATCGTTTTCCGATTTAAATATAAACAAGAAAGGACGCAAACTTCGGCAAGCCGAAGCTCATATACCCTTGCAGCTATTACAACAAGAAAGGAAGCAAACTTCGGCAAGCCGAAGTTTATATACCCTTGCAGCTATTGCAAGAATTAAATATTTTTGAAAACATTAAAATTATGATTTACTTGCGTATATGTCAAAAACATTGAAGCAATGATGATTTGCAGCTCAATTATTAGGTAGTTATTTTATATAATTTTATTATTTCTATGGGAGCTATATGATATAGTCGTCCTATTTTGATGAAATTTTAACCGTAATTCTGAAATATTTATCCATTACTATATGTCGAAGAACTTATAGAAAAATTTAAAAACACCCAAGTTATAATTTTTTTCATTTATTTTTATGATTGTTCCTATGGGAGCTACATGCTATAGTCGTCCGATTTTGATGAAATTTAAACCGTAATTCTGAAATATTTAACCTTTACTAAATGTCGAAGAACTAAAAAAAAAATTAAAAAACAGCAAAGTTATAATTTTTTTTCATTTATTTTTCCGATTGTTCCTATGGGAGCTATATGCTATAGTCGTCCGATCCGGCTCGTTATATACTACCTGCCATAGAAAGACAACTTTTGGGAAAGTTTCATGCAGATAGCTTAAAAACTGAGAGACTAGTTTGCATATAAACGGACGGACAGACGGACGGACAGACGGACGGACAGACGGACGGACAGACGGACATGGCTAGATCGACTCTACTAGTGATGCTGATCAAGAATATATATACTTTATAGGGTCGGAAACGTCTCCTTCACTGCGTTGCAAACTTCTGACTGAAATTATAATACCCTCTGCAAGGGTATAAAAACTAAATATTCTTGAAAACAATATGCGTTTTTTCGCCTTTATTTCTTTCGAACGTTTTTCTCATTATGAGATATTTTTTCTCAAACTTTAAACATATCCCCAATTTAAATATTTTTTCTTAAAAATAGCCGGATCAGCCGGCTATAGCATATGGCTCCCAGAAGAACGATCGGAAATCAAAAGAAACATGAAAGGAAGCAAGCTTTGGCAAGCCTAGATTCATATAACCTAGCAGCTATTGTAAAAATTAAATATTCTTGAAAACATTAAAACTATTATTAACTTGCTTATAGGTTTAAAAACATTGAAGCTATCATGATTTGCAGCTCAATTATTCGATAGTTCCTATGGCAGCTATATAATATCGTTTTCCGATTTCAATAAAATTAAAAGCCTAATTCATATATACGTATGTATTAATTCATATATAGACAGAAAAAAATGTACAGGTATACCAATTCTACAGGTAAAATTCTACAACCGGCAAATATTGGTTAAATTTACTGAAGTTGACTATCAGATACAGTTAATTTGACGTAACACACTACTTAACGGCTACAATTAAAATGCTCTAACCGACACAGAACCAGAACCAGAAAACCATTCATAATCTGATTTCGCTCTTGATATGGTTAAATATTTCAGAATTACGGACGACCATAACTTAAAGCTCCCATAGGAACAATAAAATTATAAAAAAAAATTTTTTTTTAATTTAACTTTTTAATTTTGTAATTTTATAAAAATTCTTTTTGATTAATTAATAATTTGACAGTTCAGAATTACGCCTTTGATTTATTAAAATCGGAAAACGATATCATATAGCTGCCGTAGGAACTATCAAATAAGCTAAATATAGCTTCAATGTAAACACACACGCAAGTCAATCATAATTTTATTGTTTTCAAGAATATTTAGTGTTTGCAATAGCTGCAACGGTATATGAACTTCGGCTTGCCGAAGTTTGCTTTCTTTCTTGTATATGGTAATGGTAAAAAAATTTAGAATTACGGTTTAAATTTTATCAAAATCGGGCGATTTTATAAATTTAAAAATTCTTTTTGACTTGACAGTTTAGGATTACGCTTTTAATTTTATTAAAATCGGAAAACGATATCATATAGCTGCCATAGGAACTGTCGAATAATTGAGCTGCAAATCATTATAGCTTCAATGTTTTTAACCGTATGCGCAAGTAAAATATAATGTTATAGTGTAATAATAATGTTCTTCAAGAATATTTAATTTTTGCAATAGCTGCAAGGGTATATGAACTTCGTCTTGCCGAAGTTTGCTTCCTTTCTTGTTCGAGCTTGAGTTTGCTCTCTATTTTGATTTGTGCGATAGTAATTTGAACGACTATTATTTTGATAATAATTATTATTATATATTCCTCGATTATTATTTGCCTGCCAACTATAACGCTGCTGCCGATTGAAATTATTTTTATTCTGGAGTTGAATCGATATTGTTATTGTTATTTTGATTATTTTTTTGCCAAAATGTCTCTTTTGTGGCCAATAATAATTTTGGTTATTACTCCAACAATTACCTATTATATTAGTATTATTATTCTGTTGTATTTTATCAAATCGTAAGTTGTTTCCCTGATATTTAATTTAATTTTTAAATCCATTAAACCTGGTTTTAAATTGAACACTGAAATTGCTTGATACCAATTCTTGGACTTTTGTCAAAGGATTTGGTAATTCTGGTGGATTTTATGAGAAAAGAGTTTCAGGGATAGATCCATTTAGCCCGGATATAAATATTCGTGAAGCATTGCTCCTTATTGTTTTGTTTGTTTCCTTGGTAATTACGTTGTCCTTTCCGTATGCATAATGGCAACCCGGTTGAGCCTCCACAATTTTGACGCTACTAGCTTTTTGGCAGCTTTATTTGTTTAATTAATAAATCGTAAATTAAATCGTTATAATATATATTTATTTTGGGCCTAAAAATTGCGGTGGAGCGACAACGACAATGTATTTTCTTCAGATTCAACGAGCAACAACAAAAAAAGAGCCGCAATCTGTATATATATGCCAAAAAGGGAACAACGACAAGAGCGAGAGAGCGAGAGAGAGATGTTAATGCCGGCAGCTGGAGTTTACAGTGAACTCATTGCAGTAGATAACAATCAATTGGTGACATTGTAATTTAGCTATAAATATTTGTCTGCTCTCAACAAGGACTCATTAGTGATTCTGCAGTTTCCCTCCAACTTGCATAATGTGTTGGTTTCCCGGTGAATTTTGGTAAAGATTATACCACTTCAAGTGTTTTATCGCATTTTATAGTTGGGTCGGTTGCTTGTATTTTATAATCTTCCACTGCGTTTGCACTTGTGACTAACCTTCCTTCTAAACCTTCTATTTTTCTGCTCACTTCATTCAATTGAACATTTATTAATCAAAATAATAATTTCACTGTTAAAACGCCGGCTGTGGCTATATTACCTGATGAAAAATTTGGTGCTGAACCTCCGGTTGCAATTGTTAAATTTAATTCACCAAAGCGATTTATTAAATCTTCCAGATTATTTCTTGATATTTTTTACTAAATCGTGAATCTATCTTACTATTTTTCTAAATGTTTAAATCTTATATTATTTTTCTCAATACCCTGATCTTAAATTATGATCTTTAATTTTTTATTATTGTAAATTAATTTCTCACGAGACTGTCCCGATGGGGTCTTCCTTCTGTGAGGTTGTGGGTTGATATTCCTTCCTGGATTCAGCGAAGATTAAAGCCGAGAGAATGCCCTTCCATCCTTATTTATTTTTTCTTGTTTCAGCGTGTTGTGTTTTCGTTGTTGTTAGTTCTTGTTTGTTTTCTGGTTTGCGTATTTTACTTATTTTGTGTTCTTGTTTTTTTTTTTTTGGTTTAAGATTTTGGTCCACCTTTATTTTAAATTCACCTTTAAATGGATTATTTTATTTATTAATTTCCATTTAATTGTTGTTAACGGTCACTGTGTTGTTTGGTGGATTTTTTAATTTTTTCATTAAAAATGTTGAGCTTTTAGCCGCCCGAGCTCCGTTTATATATAAATTATTTTTCAATAAACAGTATTTGGAACTTTTTTAATCGTAGGGCGCCAAATAATTTCGTTGTTTGAATATGATTTTAAAAAATGTATAATTTTTTTATTTTTATTACTCGGGTGATAAGACTTTATCCTTAATACTCAATAAATACAAGATACTTTTAATGCCAGAGAACCGATCGCGGACTCGATCGAAATAAGACGGTCTCTTCGTTTCTTAATCTGATATTGGATCATCCTCGGCAATGAGCTTTTCTTTTTGATCTTTAGAACTTAAATTTATGTTGAGATTAAAAGCTTAAGATGGAACTGTTGCAACTCATTGTGAAATTCAATTATGCTGACCGATGCAATTTGGTGGCAACTCGAAACGCAAAAGGCGCAATTAATTGGGCTTCGAACGGAAGCTGATGTTTACTTTAATTTTGATTTGTTTAACTTATTTTACAACACGTGTTAAGTCTTACATCGTAAAACTAAATATATACTTTTTTGTAGCATCGTCACGCTTCGCATGTTTTTAGACACATATCTAAAGGGGAATTACACGCCCAACACTTGTCGCATGTTGCATATAAATTGCGTACATTTTCCGAATTTACATTCGAGCCTACATTTGTATATGGGAAAGCAGATCGCTTACGAATAGGCTATGCATTTAACTTTTACACACTACAGAAACTTTAACGACAAAAGCTGCATCTAAGCTCAAGAACCTGAAGTGTATGGCAAACGCCCAAAATTGCAATCTTCTGATCTGAGCCTAAAAGAATTTTTTGCCGTTTAGCCGTTGTACCCAGAGATAGCTGATGAGACTGCGGTGACGCGCAGACGAAACTAACGCTAGTCCTATCTGAGTCCGTGTGATGAAAGATATCAAAAGTTGTGTTATAAAGATTAAAATCAACTTTGACCTCGAGTTTTTCACTTCGATTTATGGAAGTTCAGACATTTGAAAAACGTTTTTTTTGTTCACAAATAAGTAAATAAAGTAAATAAATAAAGTTTCACATTACACATGTTTAAGTTGAATTAAAATTATAATATAAATTATTATTTTACATATATGTACGTAAAAATTATATATTATAATTTTCATCTCATAAAATATTATTTACTTACGGTTCATGTAAAGCTGCGCGTCTACCAGACTAAGTCCCACCAACAGGTCGAATAGCCGTTCATCGTCTGCCGTCTTCATCTTCCAACTTTTAAGCACCGAAAGAATCAAAGACATAACATAACTTCGCGCCGCGAAAAAACATTTTTAAGGAAATTGTGAGGCCAGAAGTATACTTCGGTAACTTCCCGAAAAATTTGAGAGAAAATCTCTTCCAATTTTTATCTCTCTCAGTTTTTTTTAACTTTTAGATTAATTTCTTCTCGATAAGCAAAATGTGTTCTTCAAAAACCAAACCAAGAACAATTTAACCAATTTCTTCTCGATTTCAAGAAGCTTTCTTCTCGATAAAGTGAGATGTAAAAATACTGAAATGGAGAAGATTTGCTCTTGGTATTTTCGTTCTCTAATTTTCTGAGTGAACCAACTTTGTACCAATAATTACAGTAATGATATATGTATTTGAAAAAGAAAAATTGAAAGGTAACCTCGTCGTTACAGTAACTTTACTGTTACTGTTCAGGAGAAAGGTCGGTGAAAGTGACATACTAAAAATTTTTTGAAGTGGAGCTCTTGAGCTTGGTAAAATATTATACTTTTTTAAAACTGTTTATATTTATTCGAAATCCGCGTCGAATGAAACCAAATTTGCTTGATGCTCTGTTCAAAAGTTATTCAAAAATTACTTTTACTGCAAATATAGACGTATTAATATGGAAAATGTATACGGATAGAAAAACTTACCTTCACCTATATCATCATCTTTTAATTTTTTTAACTTTCCAGGCTGTAATGCTCTTTTGCCCTTTCTTGATCCAACTGTTTAAACTCTGTTCGGAATGTAATCCACTTGTTTTCCAAACTGAGTTCAAATCCAAATCTCTAATAATCTAATTAGAAACATAAACATATTAAATAATAAATATGAAATGCACGCCTCACCGAGTATATACATACACACATAAGTAACCACTTCCGCATACTTTTGTATGGTAAATACGCATTAGTTGGATTCCAGGAAAATGTATTTTAATGAGATTTTGACCCAACTGCTCATTTGTATATGTATGTATGTGTGTATGGATGTGAATAAGTGCCGTCCAAAAAATATCTTTTTTAAATCCGTTTTAAAAAACTTTTATCTTAAAATGAAGAAACCAGCAGTGCGATATTAAATGCGTATAAATAAAGTTATTTCGCATTACTTAATTGCTCATTTAATTATCTTCAAAACATTTCACTTGCACTTGCACTTTCAAGAAACTACGAAATGCGCGTTCTTTATGTAAGTGATGGCATGCCACCAATTTTAGGACGATAGTGATAACTTAAAATAAAATATCGCCCACCTCTAGCATACATCTTACAGTATAACATTTAAGCCAAGTTAAACTTAAAATAATTCATTTAATTATTAACTGAATGACAATAAGCAACTTATTCATACATTGTGTTGTTAACCAATACTATTTCAACAAAATGTGTCACAGAAATGGTTTGAATGCAGCTAAAAATGTTTAGGTAAAATGGACTACTTTTAATAAGGCAATTAACCTAAAAAAAGTTGTTGACCCATAACCTTAACAGTACGAAAATAGTCCATATTCTGAGAGTTTTAGGTAATGCAATACCCTAAACTGAAATTTTACTCCATATTGAATAAGTCTAATATTTCTCTGGGTGTAGTAAAGCTACTGGCAATGCTCATTACGATGCCTTAACATAATTGGTCTAAATAAAATAGTTTACAAATTATTTAATTTTAAATTTTCTTCTTTTACTTTTTTGCAAATAATTAACTTTTTACGTTTATAGCCCTTGAGTGTAACGAATTACGAATAATTCCGAGTTCAGGCGAGATGGTAATACATGGAACTGAGCGCACGCGAGCGTTGGTGGTAGTCTTGCTTCAGATTCCATAGATGCCTTTTTATACCCTTGCAGAGGGTATTATAATTTCAGTCAGAAGTTTGCAACGCAGTGAAGGAGACATCTCCGACCCTATAAAGTATATATATTCTTGATCAGCATCACTAGGCGAGTTGATCTAGCCATGTCCGTCTGTCCGTCTGTCCGTCTGTCCGTCTGTCCGTCCGTTTATATGCAAACTAGTCACTCAGTTTTAAAGCTATCTGCATGAAACTTTCCCAAAAGTTGTCTTTCTATTGCAGGTAGTATATAAGTCGGAACGAGCCGGATCGGACGACTATAGCATATAGCTCCCATAGGAACAATCGGAAAAATAAATGAAAAAAAATTATAACTTTGCTGTTTTTTAATTTTTTGTTTAGTTCTTCGGCATTTAGTAATGGTTTAATATTTCAGAATATCGGTTTAAATTTCATCAAAATCGGACGACTATATCATATAGCTCCCATAGGAACAATCGAAAAAAAATAAAAAAAACTTATAACTTTGCTGTTTTTTAATTTTTATACCCTTGCAGAGGGTATTATAATTTCAGTCAGAAGTTTGCAACGCAGTGAAGGAGACGTTTCCGACCCTATAAAGTATATATATTCTTGATCAGCATCACTAGTAGAGTCGATCTAGCCATGTCCGTCTGTCCGTCTGTCCGTCTGTCCGTCCGTTTATATGCAAACTAGTCTCTCAGTTTTAAAGCTATCTGCATGAAACTTTCCCAAAAGTTGTCTTTCTATTGCAGGTAGTATATAAGTCGGAACGAGCCGGATCGGACGACTATAGCATATAGCTCCCATAGGAACAATCGGAAAAATAAATGAAAAAAAATTATAACTTTTCTGTTTTTTATTTTTTTGTTTAGTTCTTCGACATTTAGTAATGGTTAAATATTTCCGATTTACGGATTAAATTTCATCAAAGTCGGACGACTATATCATATAGCTCTCATAGGAACAATCGGAAAAATAAATGAAAAAAATTATAACTTTTCTGTTTTTTAATTTTTTGTTTAGTTCTTCGACATATAGCAATGGTTAAATATTTCAGAATTATGGTTTAAATTTTATCAAAATCGGACGTCTATATCATATAGCTCCCTTAGAAATAATAAAAATATATAAAATAACTATCAAATAATTGAGCTGCAAATCATCATAGCTTCAATGTTTTTAAACATATACGAAAGTAAATCATAATTTTAATGTTTTCAAAAATGTTTAATTCTTGCAATAGCTGCAAGGGTATATGAACTTCGGCTTGCCGAAGTTTGCTTTCTTTCTTGTTTGATCTTAAAACTTATTTTCGCGTGAAAGACAAGCTTACTAGAACCGGAAGTAGAGAACTCATATAAGAAAAGTGGAGAGGGACATTGGTTTCTTCTAGCCCAAACAAGTCTCAGTTCACCTTCGATGACTGAGGAGGTCTTCTGCCCGCCCTACCTATGGCCATCATACCCTTTTATTTTCTTAATTATTGATGACCCCTTATTAGGCCCAAGTAACTTACTCTACAGAGGCTTCATGCTAGCTGCGGCAAAAAATATTGATGTTCAAAACATTATAAACATATTTATTAAAACTAAGACGAAATAATACTCTTAAAAATAGACATAAAAATTATGGTGAATAAATAAATAAATATTGAAATTGACATGTATGAACGTATATAACGGTTGGTATAAATAATAATTAAAAATATATTAATGATCAAAAAAATGCGACTAATGAAATTAATGGTAAATCCTAATACAATGATAATTTATTTCGGGCAAATTAGTTGCATAAGGCAGAGTATTCGATTGACATAGTGCGTGAGGATAGGAATACTTTTAAACGGCGACTGGGTTGCGTTCGCGCAAACATATTAATGCATGTAAATTTCTTTTGGTTATTTTGCCTTTGTTTACATTTTTCTTTTTCAAGAGGCCCTAGCGAACGGTAGCGTATGATTTATTTCTTTTTTTTTTGTAACAGCATAACTATACGCAATGTAGGAACATTCTTGTAGGGGTAATATCGGGATTTATTGAATTAATATCACTCACCAATTTTCTTTAAACATCCATCGATGAAAGCGCTTTCGGCGACGGTAGTCTGCTGTTTGGGAGGAACTAGAAATTTTATTTATTTGAACATTACCCGATGCCACTAAATGAACGTTAGTACTTTTAATTCTTATTCTTTTTTTTTTTTTTGAGTTATTTTTTTTTTTTGTAATGTAAGCCTAATTCGTTTTTCCTTTAAGCTACCAATAAAGAAACACCACGATAGCCACACATTCCATATTTTCTCACTCACTTAATCACTTAATCAAAAAAAATTATTAAAAAAAACTTAGACTAAATTAACTTTACTAATTTCCGCACATCATTGCAGCTTTTTGCTGCCTAACTTTTTAGTTGGGCTGACGATAAAACTATTGGCAATTAATATGCCATTTTTCTTAATACGATGAGACTTTTAACACCACCGACGAATTCTGCGACACTCTCGCTCTCCCGCCGGACGCTGACTTGACCGCTGATTTCTTTTATGTTTTCTGCCGGCCGTCCATCCGTGGTCTCCTCCTTCTCCTCTTTGGAGCGCCGATCACTGGTGGCCTTTTGCGCTGTGGTGGCTTCACAGCACTGCAAAAAAAACTGGTGCCTGCTTTTAACTTCACGGGTTGCGTCTTGGACTTGGGGCGGCACCTTTTGGCCAACACCTATGCAACAAGATGAGCCCCCTTAGAAAATCTAAAAGACCTCATCCACTTCTCACTCACCCCTGAACTTGGCCGGAATCCCGCTGGGATCTTCCTTCTGGGCTCCCTTGCCGTGTTAACTGTGCGGCTGTTGGTAGCCGCCTCTGCTTGTCGAGCACTTTCACTGGTTAACTGATTTCAAACACTTTTTAATCAACCGACCTTTTTGGATGCCCAATTAGGAATGGCGGCTAGTGACGCCGCAATAAAGGCGGCAACCTATCTCTCCACCTAATTGGAGAAATTCTCTCACTCAGAGAAAGTCTGACATTTCGCCCTGTTACCCCAAATGATCTAACCCTGCCAGGCCACCAATTCTCCCCATCGAGATCTAGATGGCACCACCGATTTTTTTTTTACTTCGTATCTAGATGGCGTTGGACTATCTGCAGCTGCACCAAGCGCTACATGAATGTTTCTCAGCACAGATCAGTTAACGCCGCCTTGGCAAAAATTTCCCGCTTAAAGTAAAAAAAATGGTTTTAGTTTAAAGGAAGAAACATTTTTAGTAGTATTTGTTAATATTAAAAAAGTGAGCAAGATGTAAGCTAATACAATATTTGATAAACAAAGAACCCATCAAAAATTTAATGTTCTATTGGGAGCCAGACAACTTTCTCGTTAATTTTGATATCCCCACAAATGGTGTAATAATTTCAGTCAGAAGGAACATTCCCGACCCTATTAGCATCACTGTCCACTCCTTTCTACGCAAACTAGCCTATCAGTTAAAAAGCTTAGCTACTACTAGCTAAACCGACCCCGATCGGTCGACTAAATCATACAGCTACCATGTGAACAATTGGGAAAATATATGAAAAAACAAGAAAGGAAGCAAACTTCGGCGTGCCGAAGTTCATATACCCTTGTAGCTATTTCAAAAACTAAATACTCTTGAAAACGTTGAAATTATGATTTACTTGCGTGTATGTTTAAAAACATTGAAGCTATGATGATTTTCAGCTTAATTATTCCTATGGCAGCTATAGCTAAATGCTATAGTCGTCCAATTTTGATGAAACTAAAACCGTAATTCTGAAATATTTAACCAATACTATATCTCGAAGCACTAAAAAAAAAATTTAAAATAAACCAAAGTTATAATTTTTTTTATTTAATTTTATGATTGTTCCTATGGGAGCTATATGCTATAGTCGTCCGATTTTGATGAAATTTAAATCGTAATTCTGAAATAATTAACCATTACTATGTGTCGAAGAACTAAACAAAAATTAAAAAATAAAAAAGTTATAATTTTTTTTAATTTATTTTTCCGAGTGTTCCTATGGGAGCTATATGCTATAGTCGTCCGATCCGGCTCTTAACGACTTATATACTACCTGCAATAGAAAGACAACTTTTGGGTTTTATGCAGATAGCTTTAAAACTGAGAGACTAGTTTGCGGAGAAACGGATATTTATTATATTTATTATTAGTATTTTATCTGCTGTTATTAATCTTTTTTAAACAGCGTCAAATTTTTATTCTTGATAATTGTTTTCAGTGTACAAATTTTTTTGAAACTTTTCAAATTTATACACATATGTGTCGGAGAGTATATAGTTTAGCTTCTCGACAGGTATGACCATGGGTTGTACCGGTATACTAGATATACTAGATATAGTTTTGGTAGAATGGGGACTCAGTTTGCGAACTGAGGCCGAATGTGGCTTCGTATGCGTTGTTAGGTCTGGTCTCTCTTTTTCTTCTGGTTTCGAGCGTGGCCTGACATGGACGCGTGAGTGACAATTATGAGCAACAAAAGCAACGAAGACTCGCAGCATTCGCCAGAACTCAGTTCAGACAATTATGAACCGAACGATCATGTAACCAACAATGACGACTTGCAAGGGGATGATGTGCTAGCATTCAGAGCTCAAAGCAACGAGGTTCCCGCCAATTTTTTATTTTAATACACCTAAGGATTATTTAAACATATTCATACATGTACATATGTATGAATACCCAGTCGGAAGTAAGAGAACGCATTTCAATAAAAAAAAGCTTCTTTCATGCATGCTTTGCAAGCGAAAAAGAATGTAAGAAGCTATTAAGAAGCATTGTTTATGCATTCTAAAGAGTTTTTGTGAAATCGTCCCTTCTACTATAATGCATAAAAAAGCCTTCTTTTGCAATGTAAATAAAAAGCTGAAACCCGAACGCTGCCGATCGTCCGATATTTTTGAGATCGTGTTTTTTACCGAAAACCTCGTTTACGAAAGATCGCAAAAAGAAGTCTTGTTTTGGGATGGACAAAAAAATGGGAAACCAATTTAATCTATTTTTCTTAATGAACAGCAGCGGCGTAAATATATTCACTTTATATCTTTAAAAGAATATCTAAACGCTTTGTTATGTTGGTGGTATATGACTTGTTAAACTTTTTCTAAATTTAATTCTGTAAAAAATATTAATATTTAATTTTATTAATAATAATATTTAATATGTTTTATATTGTATTAGAAAATTATTAACTTGAATCAGTTTTTTATATTTTAGTTTTGGTAATAATATATACTCGATTACATGATTTCTTTTCAAAGCGTGATTTTGATTTGATTATTATTTTACATTTGCCGCCACTGTATTCACATGGAGTAACCGAACAAAACGGTACTCTTAAAAGCAAACGACAAGAACAAAAGGAAAAATGCAAGAAAGCGCGCGGTCTTTTTCGTTTCTTTTGTATTTCTCGCCACTTGCATTTTGATTTTCAATTGAAATAGTTGGTGCCTCTGTGATTTGTGAAATTAATATATTCTTTGCGGTTTTAATTTTCAAGTTAGTATAGTGTTGATATAAACAATCTAAATAGGAGTTCCAATACTGTTATTAAATAACATGAACCAAACACTGGATTAATTAAAACAATAAGTGATGTGTACCTGTGCCAAATAAATATTAAATTTATAAACACTTATTAACAGTCTTAAAAACAGTGTACGGTCAAAACAAATGTAAGCAAATTGTCCCTAAAACTGTGTGTGGCTGTTAATCAAGCAAATAAAAATAATTATTTTTTTGAGCGTACACTGCAATAAGACTTGAGTTTTAATTTAATTAATGCGTTTTAAATATTATTTTCGTTTAATTCCAAAAAAACTATTTCAAAACAAAAGGTAATTTATATATATTTCATAAATTTAAATTTTTTGTTTTGTGAACTCGTTTCGTTTATTTGTTTGCTCTCTTTTTTCTCTCTTCCTTTTACTTCTACCTAGGGATGACCTACATCTACATACAAGTTGTGTTTTTTAGGGTGAACCTAAGAACACAAATTAAGTGAACAAAAATTAAAGTAAAATAAACATAAATTTAAATAATTAATTGAAAAAAAATATTTTACAAAATAAACAAAACTCATATAATTTAAAATGAAGGGAATGTCGCGGTCAAATATTCACCGTTTAACGAAAAAACAAAAGGAAGAGCTTCATCATACTTTTGATACAAAAAATAATTCTGGAAATGAATGCCCAAATTTATCTGAAGCCGAATCGGATAAAAGTGCATCAAACTACACTCATAGAAAAAAAATCCCAAAATTTAGAAATCTCGCCTTTAAATCGGCTAGTCTTTGAATCAATGACAAAAATTTCTTGATTCAAGAAAAAATTGTAATTAAAAATGGAAATCCTTTCTGATTGTAAACTTTTAAGAAAAAAACTTTCTTAAAAATAGGAAAAAGACTTCATTTTGTTTTTTGTCGGACGACAACAGCAACAACAAATGTTTAGTTTTTAAAGGTGAATTTGCCTTTGAGTTCCATAGAGCAATATCCCTCAAAAATAGAAAACCAGCCTTTGACTTACAAAAGCAATTCGAAAGAAAAAGAACGGTAAAATACGAAGTCCATGATGTCAGTCGGATGACTTTGCCGAAAGCCCAAAGGGCGTTCGGCTCAGCAACGTAATTCATTAGGTTTTTTATAGGAGAAATCGCCTTTGAGATCAAGAAAGAAGTATCCCTCAAATATAGAAAAGCAGCCTTTTACTGAACAACTTTTTATTATTAATACATAAAAATAAACAATTTTTGAATATACGGTATCAGATTCTAAACCAACTCTGAAAATATATGATTGTGTTGATTTTTTTTAAAAGACTCGTCCAAGGTGACGAAAAAGTCATTACTTTTGACGTTCATTCTTTAAGTGCGAACATAGCCTAGTGTTACAATGTCCAACGCCCGCGCGGAAGGCCTGGGTTCGATTCTCGCCGACGACCAAATAAAAATGTGAGTTTTTTTCAAGTTTTGGTATTATTTGTGCATTACAATGTTCTAATGTGAATTTTAAAAATCATGTTTATCTCTATCATCTTCTCCCTTCCTAGTTAAAGTTTTTTCTTCTCGTCGCGCGCTTCATTTGTGTGTTTAGTTTGCACGTCGAAACTTGTCAGTGTGTGTATGTATGTCGCCGATTGCAATTTCATATAAATACTGCTCGTGTCGCGACGCGTCATCTGGCAGAACTCTGACAAATTTTCTTATTTTTAAGAAATACATTTTTTGCTTAAGAATTTTTTTTTCTTGTTTCAAGAAATATTTTTTTTAAATTTAAGAAATATTTTTTCTTGATTTAAGAAATAATATTTCTGGACTTGAGAAATTTTATTTCTTTGTTAAAGAGCTGCGTTTCTTGTTTGAAGAAAGGAATCACCATTAATTTAAGAAAGAAATTTTCTTCAAATGAAGGCGACTCGCCTTTGGCGAAAATTCAAAGGCGATTTTACTGGATTTTACTGGATCCCTATGAATCTTCGTCAAAAATTATTAGAATGGTTACTGGAGATCAACTTGATGCACTTTTAAAATTTAAAAAATTATATATTTCCTTCTCATTATTATATTTTATATTATATTTTCTCATTATTATATTTTTAGAGTCACCGACCACATAAAAGACCTTTGACTGGCCTTCACTTGGGCTTAGAACAAAACATACAAGGCTAAAAGTATAGCAGAAAGGATGAGAGAAGAAAAAAACGACCCTGAGTAACTATAGTAATTATAATTTATTACAATAAATAATTGTAAATATACAATTAAATCAAACGTTTATAAAATTAAATAAATAAAAATTGGAATTGAAAAAAGAAACGGTTCCCAATAGTTCTTTTGGAAACGATAATATTTGCATTCTAGGGTAAGACTATTAGAAGGCATGTTTTGAAATCATACTAAATGTGTTCTTGTGGAAGGGATCAATATTCATTCTTTAGATGTGTTACGCAATGCTTGCTTTGGAAGTTATCCAGGAAGGTTCCCGAGGAACGTTTCTAAGTTCATTCTAACAGTGCGCTGTAGAATGCTTCCTTCATAAAGCATTGTTGAAACTTCCTTCCAATGGAACTTATTAAGATTCGTTCTTAGATCGGTTATAAAAGAAGGCTTGCTTCTTGTTTCGTGTCGAACAAAAAGGAAAGGGAGCTTTCAGGGATCTGGAACGCGTTTTTCGCATGCAAAGGAAGCGTAAATGAACACATCCTGGAAGCGTGTTTTTTTACCGACTGGGAATGCATGTATGTGCATATGTATGTAAGCTTATTGAATTGTATGTCGGATCGCACATGTGCCAGTCTATGCACAAGCATTTTTTCGTGCGAAAGTTATTTCATAAAGTTAAAATAATCCTAAGGTGCAATTAAATAAGAAATTGGAGGGAGTAGTGTTGCTTCGAGCTATGAATGTTTAAACGTTCTTATGAAATTGGTCCATTTTATGAATAATTCTATGGACATTATATGTGGGACATTCTTTTTACAATCCAAACGAATTTTACATTCATAAATATACAAATGTATGAATATTAACATATCGGAGAAAGAGTATTTTCATGGTCTGTCATTTCGATTGCACAGTAAGTCCCGATCGTGCCAAGCGCCAAATTGAAACTGACCACCCTTCAAATACCAGAGCTCTTCTTTTTGCAACTTCTTGCTCTCCGGTTCTCCCTCTCTTGGGCGACCGGGCCTCACTCGACGACTACGCCACTCTATAAAAGATCTGGCAATGCCGTCGCGCTACGAGTAGAGCAGGAATTCCTAGAATCCATGTTTTACCAGGAACCAATGTCTTTCCAGGAACCAGCTGCTTATATTAAGCGACAACCAAATCTGAGCGCCAAATAACTTTAGCGTTCATCGAATTCAAATACTTCTGAGAACTGCGACATACATATTTATTTATAAATTAAGTAAGTATATTGAACGTTAAGGAATCATTTTACAAATATTTTTTAAGTGGTTCACCCGAACAGCTATTCTTCGTATGAAGCTTTGAAAGCCAAAAATTCAAAAATTGAGGTTAAAAATGCAACAGAGCCAAAGAAACGAAAATCTGGCTTCCGTACCCTTAACTCAGTTCAGGTAAACATTATAAATAATAAAAAATGTATTTATTTTAAATTAATTTAAATTTAAATAATAAATGAGACATTATCTAACAGTGGTCAGCGGCGGAATGCCGAATAAAAATATGTAAAAAAAAAAATGCTAAATTGTAGCATGAGTCAAAGAGGTTGACCAAGTTTGGAACGAAAATTGCTCGACATAAGCATTGTTAATATAAAAAAAAAATATATATATATACAAATTTGTTTCAGGTGCAGCTGAGTGATGGCTGAGAGCATCATAAAACCTTTTCTTTGCGAAAATCTGGAAAAGTCCGTGCTCCGAAGGGAATGGGAGAACTGGCTTCGAGCTTTCAAAATATATCTGGAGGTTGAAGACGTTCAATCGGTTACCAAGAGGAGAACGAAGTTGCTTACTTTGGGTGGCACGCAATTACAGACGGTTGCATATGCACTTCCGGGTGCTATGGTCGTGTTCAACGAGGACGAGGAAAATGACGTATTTTCGATACTTCTCATACTTCTCACCTAAACAAAATTCGACATTCAAGAGACACCTTTTCAGGAAAATATCTCCTGAAGAGGGCGAAGCTTTTGGGAAATTCATTTTACGACTTCCCAGCAGTGCCAAAAATGTAATTTTGGTTCTCCGAAAACTGAGATGGAAGAAATATGTTTGAAGGACAAAATTATTGATATGTGGGCTATAGTCCGGAACTAAAAAAGAAACTTCTTGAGAAGGAACATACCTTAGGCGAAATCATCGAAGCATGCCAGGTCGACGAAGAAATTAATAAGCAATCACAGTCAATGCTATCGAAGCCGTTTTCAGACACAATTAACAAAATTTCCAAATGGAAATCGCGGGCAACCAGTCAAAATGATTGTGGAAGATCATAAGGAGGATAGTCCTACATGCCCAGCGCGGCAGACTAAATGTAATCGATGTTCCCGACTGGGCCATTTTGCCCTGTGCCGAACTGTTTTAAAACGTCCATACTCACAGTCGTATGAAGGAAAGAACGTTGAAATTTTCAAAAGAAGAAACGTACGGTGGGTTAAAGACGGCAACCAAGAGGGAAAGGAAATTAATCAAGAAAACTGTTTTTAAATAAACAGTGACCAGGAATATGAATTAGTAACACCGTTCCCTAAGTGGAAAAATGTTAGCGTGAAACTGTCAATAGATCCTTATGTTGACCCGGTGAAACAGCCCATGAGACGTATTCTTGTCGCGGTGGAAGGTAAGGTCAATGCTAAGTTGGAGGAAACGCACAAGCTGGATATAATTGGATCTCTCCTTTGCCTACGCTTGAGTCTTTTATGACTAAGTTGAGAAACGCTAAATTACTTTCACGTTTGGATCTCAAGGACGCGTACCATCAATTGGAGCTAGAGGAATCAAGTCGACAGATCACGACTTTCATTACTCCCCGAGGCTTGTTGAGATATAAACGGCTGATGTTTGGCATAAATGCGGCTCCTGAAATATTTCAGCGACGACTTGAAGAACTCCTTGCATCGTGCAACAATGTGATAAATTATATCGACGACGTTATAATTTTTGGAAGTAACGAGAGAGAGCATGATGAAGCTGTTAAAAAGGTCTGTGATGTTTTCAAAGAAAATAATGTTCTCCTAAACAATGAAAAGTGTATTTGGAAGACGACCAGAATCAAGTTTCAAGGACATGTGTTGACTGATAAAGGAATTGAAGTAGATTCAGAGAAAATAAAAGCTATTGATTCTTTCCGTGCTCCCAAGACTAAGGAAGAAACGCGTAGTTTCCTCGAATTGGTCACATACGTTGGGAAATTCATTCCAGACCTTGCTGACCTATCTAAACCGTTACGTGAATTGTTAAAAAAGGGCCAGCATTATATAAGATCCCGAGTCTCTCATACTTTGACCCCAAAAAGAAGACTAGATTGATAGCAGATGCTAGCTTTGTAGCTTTGGGCTCAGTATTGTTACAATTTAAAGTTGATCTCGAACCAAATATTATCGCTTTTGCAGGCGAAGCTTAACAGATGTTGAGAAATTTTTAGGACTCGAGTTTGAACTAGTGACTTATCATAAGCCACTAGAATTGATTTTTTAGCCTACATCTAAACCTCCGGCGCGTATCGAAAGATGGCTTCTTCGTCTTCAGGCGTACAAGTTTAAAATCATCTATAAGTCCGGCAAGGAAAAAATAGCTGACAGTTTATCCTGGTTGTGTGAGATAACACCTTCCACTTGTTACGACCTCAAGGGCGAGCACAGCATACTGCGAGTAATCGAGAATACTGAACCAACATCAATAGCCATATCTGATATCACCGAAAAAAAGTGCTCAGGACGAGGAAATTGTCGACGCAATGATGTGCCTTCAACAGGGTTCTTGGAACTCCGCAATTTCAAATAAACTGTCCCCCTTTTGACATGAGTTGTCAACTATTGGTGCAATTATGCTAAAAGGAGTTCGAATAGTCATTCCGTCAACCCTAAAACGATCGGTGTTAATACTGGCACAAGAAAGCCACCCTGGCGAATCGGCAATAAAGCGGCGACTGCGCTCTAAGGTATAGTGGCCCCAGATCGACAGGGATACCGAAAAATTTGTCAAGGACTGTCGAGATTGTATTTTGGTATCCCAGACGACACATCTACCTCCAATGAAGAGAACCGAATTTCCGAACGGGCCGTGGCTTTCAGTTGCTACAGACAGACTAGGGCCACTGCCGAATAACGAATACATCTTAGTGTTAATAGATTATTACTCGAGGTATTTGGAGTTTAAGTTTTTGCGCTCAATCACATCTGAAATTAAACATTTTAATGATTGATTTAACATAATATTTTCGTATTCGAATCAATTATAAAAATCATTGATATCAAACCTTAGTTAAACCTTCAGTCAATTATGAACATAATTAAATCAAAGAGAATTATATTTTAAAAGATGTTCCTCATATTAAAATCAAAGTTTTCCATCCTTATTTTTACTTTTTTAACAATCTGCAATTTTGTATAGTATGATGAATGTTGTTTTATATTTGATTTAAACATTTTTGAAAATTTATCCGAAACATGAAGCAATTTGTTTTGAATATGAAAAATGTTAAAAACTTTCAAAGAAAATAAAAATGTGCAAAGAGGGATTAAGATGAAGTTTGACATCGTTGTTTTCCCTATGAAAAGTGGTATCTAATTAACATAGTTTAACTAATGTTATTTCATATTTGATTTAAACATTTATGCAATTTATTTGAAACATTAACATTATTATTTTTAATATGGGAAATATTAAAAGTTGACACATGTGTACACATAATAAACATGCATTTACGTGCGTTCACAAAATATGTGTGTGTTTCTTTTCTTTTCTTTTGTGTAATTATTTCATTTTATTTGTATCAAGGTTGGAACCTAATGATAATCTTTTCAATAATTTATTATTTTATTTGATTACAATTATTTTACAGGAAACGGAGCTAAGTTTGGGGTGCTCCAGTTATATCATGAATTTTAAGAATACATTATATTAACGATGTATTATTTTGTTTAATTTTTATATTTTCAAGTTATTTTCCAAATAAAAAAATATAAATTAACAATGTGTCATATTTATTCGAAATACAGTCAATATTCATATTAAATATAAAATACTATTTAGATTTAACAGAAATATTTTCAAAATAATTATGGGATTTTCTTTATTGTGAATATGAACTTAATTTGAATTAAATATGTATTCTTATTAAATTGAAGTTTAAAATGGTCAAATCAAATATGGAAATAGTTACTATGGTTTACTATACGGCGTATTTAAATTTAATATTTTCAACTATTCTGGCATATTTAAATCAAATACAAAAATGTTTGAATTTACTTTGCGCATAATATAATTAAAAATAACTATGCGACATAATTATATTTACTATTTTCATGTGTGACTCTCATTCGTTAGGAAAAATAATTGATTCAATGATGAAATAGTTACATTTACTATGTTTTTTTTACCAGTGTAATTGAAGTGTGTAAGGACATTTTTAGCGATTATTAAATGCGATTAAAAACCGGAAAATACCGATATTTAATGATATTTTGCTCGTGCCACCACTACTGTATATGCAAGGTTAGCGCAATTTTTGTTGTCTTTTGAATATAAAATCTATTTTGTATAAAAATGACTAAAACCTAAAGCGCATGCTGAAAATTCTGCTCGCAGTACCACAATGCATTACTGCTGGATCTCTGGCATAAAATAACTCCCACATATCCGGGGATCCTTGCCCTTTTTAGAAATTGTGGTGGTCTCCATTGCAAAACCCGTCAAACAACGCAATCAGTTTCTCTTCCTTGTCGTCCAAGTTGGCAAAGGCCTCGGAGCATTACAGAGTTTAGTAAACTCACTCATGTTCATTAGTTTTAAATTATTTCTTTTGGATTTTCCAAAATTCAAATGTAAACAAACCTAGATCAGCTGTTCGTGCCAATCACATGTCGGAGTAGCATTAGCTAAATGCTAATGCGCCAATGGAATCAGGCACATTTAAAAAGTCCACTAATGCGGCAATGGAATCAGGCTATTAGTGTTCAGTTTCGAAACTTTTGCAAATCGTGCGGAATTGAGGAAATAACGACACTACCTTATTGGCTACAGGCCAATGGCGAGGTGGAAAAACATGAATAGAGCTTTGGTAAAGCGTCTAAAGATAGCCCATATACACAAGAAAAATCTTAAAGATGAAATCAGAACATTTACACTCATGTACAATGTTACCCCTCATGGCACTACAGGCACGGCTCCAACAGAACTAATGTTTAAAAGGGTTATTCGAGATAAGATTCCGGGAATACAAGATTTGGTGGGAGAGTTTACAGATTCAGTAGAAAAGGATAGGGACTGTATAAATAAGCAAAAAGGAAAGAAAATTGCTGACAAAAGAAGAGGAGCAAAAGAAGCTAAGTCCTTAAAAATTTAGTTTTTCCCTAAAAACTTACACCGAACTTTGAAACCGCTGAATATGAAGTTGTAGAAAGGACAGGTTATATAGTTCTAGTAGTAGGGGGAGACTGAATGCTTAAGAGAAATGTTAGTCATCTTAAAAAGATTCCCAAAGAGATGGAATCACCTGATGATACCAACATGGAGCCCCTTCAAGATCCTGGCTTAGGTCAAGTTTCGGACTCAGTAACCCAATCCGAGCAGCAAGACCCTGAGAAGAAGGACCAACATAAGGAAGGAAGGGATGTGGGAACCGGCACCAAGGAGCTAGACGAGCGATGATGGCTGCAGGAGAGCGAGGCTCTCTCTTTTCCTAGACCTTGGATCACTGTACTTAAAATAATTAGTTTAGTTGGATTTTGGCACTCGCCGCGGAAGGAGAGTGAAAATAAAGAACATTCATAAAAGACGATCTAACGTGATTTATTGAGTTGTTACAACCAGTGCGCAACTATTCCTGGATATAAACAGGCCATAATTAGGCAGAGTGCTCCAAACGCCGCTCAAATCGCTGCCAAGAGATTTACCTACTTTCGACGGTAATCCCCAAAACTGAGATCGCCGGATATACGCATGCGGACAACTTAATGCGCCTGCAAGCGAGCCTAAAGGGTAAGGCCAGGGATCTTGTTCAGAGCAAATTAATGCTACCGGCAATGGTGACGGAAATCATCAAAACTCTGCAAAAGTGTTTTGGGCGACCCAAATGAAGAATAACTCGTTGCTCGACCAAGTCAAACAGCTCCCGCCACCCAAATACAGGTCAGAGATGCTCACCGAGTACGCGCTCGGCGTACGAAATATGTATATACTCGACGATGGAGGCTTGCGAGCTCAAGGATCATATGAACAACCCGTTGCTCATACAAGAGCTAGGGGACAAACTGCCCACTTAATTTAAGCTTGAATGGGAAATGCTCGCCAAAACCGGGAAGGCATCCTCCGTGCAAATCTTTAGCGAGTGGCTATATGAGATCGCAGAGCATGCCAAGTAACCATGTCGATTTTCAGTACGAAGAACGCCAGTCTGCACCACCACACGGAGGAAGTGGATGATCCCAGAGCGAGGCGCATGGCGTGCCAGAACGTAGGCCATAAACTACAAAATTGTTCAGAGTTCGAAGCAATGCCTCTGGAGCCCAACAAACTGTGCCGCAACTGCCAAAACCGGCACCGTCGGCACCTACGAATGGTGTGCAAATTACATTTCTAGATGAGGGTTCATCCGTCACACTTATAGACAGCAAAATCTTCGAGCAGCTAAATGTAAAGGATACTGTGATACTACACGCACAGACATGTCTTATGCTCGCACCGGAGCGGCACGTTAACAGCGTGGACCAGCTGAACTTGCCCATGCGATCAAGCGATCAATCGGTGAAATCGGCCCAGAGTTTCCGATATTTAAAAGGAATCCCGATTGAATTGTATCGGAACGCTCGCCCCACCATACTTATCGGCGCAAATAACTAGCATTACGGGAAAGAGCATGGAACCAACCTATAGTATCTAAGACACCGCCAAGCTGCAACGCAAGTCAGCCTCAATGCCACGAGAAATACTTTCGGCAGAAGACGCCCAAGCCATGGACCATCTACAATCAACTACTGCCCTTAAAGATGGACGGTATGAAGTCGGTCACCAATGGAAGGATGCCGTATCACCACTGCCCGATAGCTACCAGAGCGCATTTAACCGACTTAAGTGCCTGCGCCGTCAGTTTTCAAGGCATTGCGGCCTGAGGGAGCTATTACAAAACGGTTCACGGCTAATAATAAACTCAAGCTGGTACTGGTCCGACTCTAAAACAATCCTGAGCTGGCTACACATGGATCGTCGAAAATTCCAGCAGTACGTTATGCACAGAGTGGGGAAACAACCAACGTGAACCAATGGCGCTGCGTACCAACCCACGTAAGCCCCGCTGGCCTTGCGACAAAATCCACTAGCATTAAAAGCATAAAAAGCGCCGATAAGTGGCTCACGGGGCCAGAGTTCCTGTTGTTCGACTCATCCCAAGCTGGGCCAAGCTGGGACAATGCCTGAGATATTATATACTTTGCAGGCGCCACCTATGGGCGAGTAGACCTAGGTGGTTAAATCGGATATTAGGCGCTATAGCTAGAGAAAGCGTCTAGGTAGCTAGTAAATCGGGGCTCTAAATGCAAGAGGGGCAGTGTCACTGGTCGGCTATGACCCGAAGATGCCCTAGGCGGCGGAGAAGGTTTCCGCCTGGTGCAGAGCGGTTGCCACGTTCTTTTCCATCTTGGCAGTCTAGCGATCCATTTGATTTAAACCTACATAAGAGCGCGAAAAAAAAGTCAACTGGAGTGCGAATTCCAAACATACAATCATACCAAACATCAATCCGTAATTAGCGGTTGCCAAGGGAAAGTGAAAAAAATGAATCAAACTAAACATTGTGAAAATAAATTTTGTGAAAACTTAGCGGCGAGTTATGCAGGGTAAGATGTTTGTGGGAAGTAAAGGTCAAGGGAGTAGGATGATAAAAATGTTTTTTTTTTGGGATTTAGGCTTGGTGCCTACACCTTAGAGGCGAGAGAGGTTTAAGAGCGCCAGGGTCGCGTCGAGTAGTTCCCTAAAAGCAGCAGATTCGGAAATATTTATAGTTTGAGTGTCAAGTATTTTTTAATAGCCGGATTAAAACGCATTTAGCCTAATGCGCATTTATTTACACAGGGATTTCCGTAAGGCTAAATGCCGCATTTAAATAAATGCGATAAATAAATGCGATTAAAAATACCGTCAAATACTAATTTGTAACGATATTTCGTTAGTTACAACAGCTGGTTTTTAGGCGCAATTTTTGATATTGTATTATTATTTTGAATATAAAATCTATTTTGCGTTAAAATCAATGAAAACAAGAGGAAGCGCAGCAAATCCTGGTCGCAGTACCAAAATGTATAAATGCTGTATCTCTGGCAGGAAAAATCTTCCACATATACGGGGATCCTTTCTCAATTTTAGAAACTGTGGTGGTCTCCTTTGCAAACTCGTCGAACAACTCCATCAGCTCCCCTTCCTTGTCATCCAAGTTGGCAAATGCCTTGTTAGCATTATGGAAGTCCTGCTGAGCATTAAAGATTTCAGTAAACTCGCACATATTCATGATTTTTAATTTATATGATTTAATTTGCGACCGTTTAAAAGCAATCAAACCCAGATCAGCTGTTCGTGCCACATGTCAGAGTTACATTAGCTAAATGGTAATGCGCCAATAAAATCAGGCATTTTTAAAAAGTCCGCTAATGCAGCAATGGAAAAGGTGAGGTTATGGTGAGACCCTAAAGGGCAAGAGGCAAAAAGATTATTAAGCCCTCCAGTTTTTTTGTTGAAAGTTTTCTTCGGCAAGCCGAAGTTCATATAACACTCTATTGCAAAAATTAAAAATTCTTGAAAACATTAAAATTATGATTTACTTGTGTATATGTTCAAGAACATTGAAGCTATAATGTTATGTTCTTGTTGTTCCCATGGGAGCTTTATGTTATATTGTTTATTTAAACCATAATTTTAGAATATTAAACCATTACTATTTGTCGAAGAATTAAAAAAAATTAAACAAGAAAGAGAGCAAACTTCGGCAAGCCGAAGTTCATATACCCCTTGCAGCTATTGCAAGAATTAAATACTTTTAATAACATTAAAATTATGATTTACTTGCGTATATTTTGAAAAACATTGAAGCTATGATGATTTGCAGCTCAATTATTAGATAGATATTTTGTATATTTTTATTATTTCTATGTTAGCTATGTGATACAGTCGTCCGATTTTGATGAAATCTAAACCGTAATTCTGAAATAATTACCCAATACTATATGTCGAAGAACTAAGAAAAAAATTAAAAAACAGCTAAGTTATAATTTTTTTTTCATTTTTTTCCCGATCGTTCCTATGGGAGCTATATGATATAGTCGTCCGATTGATGAAATTTAAACCGTAATTCTGAAATAATTAGCCAATACTATATGTCGAATATCTAAAAAAAAATTAAAAACTAGTTAACATTTTTTTTTCCATTTTTTTCCGATTGTTCCTATGGGAGCTTATTTTAGAATTACGGTTTAAATTTCATCAAAATCGGACGACTATATCATATAGCTCCCATAGAAATAATAAAAATATATAAAATAACTACATAACTAATAAGTGAGCTGCAAATCATCATAGCTTCAATGTTTTTTAACATATACGCAAGTAAATCATAATTTTAATGTTTTCAAAAGTATTTAATTCTTGCAATAGCTGCAAGGGTATATGAACTTCGGCTTGCCGAAGTTTGCTTTCTTTCTTGTTTTTATTTAGTTTTCCGATTATTCCTAGGGGAGCTATATCCTATAGTCGTCCGATCCGGCTCGATCCGACTTATATTCTACCTGCAATAGAAAGACAACTTTTGGGAAAGTTTCATGCAGATAGTTTTAAAACTGAGAGACTAGTTTGCGTAGAAACGGACGGACAGACGGACGGACATGGCTAGTTGGACTTTCCTAGCGACGCTGATCAAGAATATATGTATGTATATATGACTGATCTTTAGTTTTGTTTTCGTGGTATTACGCAATTAAAATAAGAATTAACATGAAATGCTGACTTACTTGAAATTACATTTTGACTTAGAATTAAAGCGTATGTTATGAATGCCACTTGTTACTTTTTATTCTTCCCTTCACATTCCTTTCTTTATATGAGTTTCTGTGCGTAAGTGTTGCTTTGATCCTAACGGAGGTCTGTTATGTGCAGTCTCGGTGTGACATGGTGCGAGTAAAAGAGACGGCCATATGGTATTTGGCAAAGTATGTGAACAGGAGGATGTTGACTAATTTGGGCTGTAAAAAAAGGGAGTTCTTGTTGATAGATGGGACAGTCTCGATCGAGGTGCGGTTACGAAATGTCACAGCCGAGAAAGCGCACGGCTCGCAACGCCGCAGAATTCATTGAGGAACTCGATGTAACTATTTCATCATTGAATCAATTATTTTTCCTTACGATTTATAACCACACATGAAAATAGTAAATATAATTATGTCGCATAGTTATTTTTTATCTAATTATGCGCATAGTAAATTCAAACATTTTTATATTTGATTCAAATATGCCAAAATAGCTAAAAATATTTAATTTAAATACGCCGCGTAGTAAACCATAGTAACTATTTCCATATTTGATTTGACTATTTTAAACTTCAATTTTATAAGAACTCTGATTTAATTCAAACTCAGTTCATACTCAAAATAAATAAAAAAATATATTTAGGTTAAACATGTTTCTGATTAATCTAAATAGTAATCATATTTAAAACTGACATGCTAAATGTTTAATTTAAACAGAGCTTTAACTTAAAATAAATATGAACCATATTATATGTAAAGACAGATATAGTTGATTAAAATAGAAAAGTTTTGAATTCTAATAAAGTTCATAATGAATTTAAATATAGCTTCATGTCAATGTCAAAATGACTCGTATTTAAAATAAATATAGCAATGGCTGATTTAAAATGAACCTGTATTTAATTCCAATGTATTATACATTTACAAATACAGAACCGAACTTCATATACCCTTGCAGCTTTGCAAGAATTTAACATTTTTAAAAACATTAAAATTTTGATTGACTTGCGTATATGTTTAAAAACATTGAAGCTGTGATGATTTGCAGCTCAATTATTAGATAGCTATTTTATATATTTTTGTTATTTCTATGACAGTCTTCCGATTTTGATGAAATATAAACCGTTATTCTAAAATATTTAACCATTACTATATGTCGAAGAAATATAACAAAAAATTAAAAAACAGCAAAGTCATATTATTTTTTTTTTGTATTTTTTTCCGATTGTTCCTATGGGAGCTATATGCTATAGTCGTCCGATCCGGACGATAGAAATACAACTTTTGGGAAAGTTTAATGCAGATAGCTTTAAAACTGAGAGACTAGTTTGCGTAGAAACGGACGGACAGACGGACGGACATGGCTAGATCGACTCGCCTAGTGATGCTAATTAAGAATATATATACTTTATATGGTCGGAAATGTCTCCTTCACTGCGTTGCAAACTTCTGACTGAAATTATAATACCCTCTGCAAGGGTATAATAAATATAAAGTCTTTAAAACCGAAATTTCATTTTTAATGCATTGGAAAAATTAAAATGTCATAAAAAATTAGATATAAAACAGCATTGTGTACAAATATAAAAACGAATGAAATTTCGGACTGGGTTAACCAAGATGCAAAATAAATATTAAAACAATTTAAATAGATGATAATTCTAAAATTCTCGATGTGGCTGCTGTAGTGGAATATAATGTTATTTACTCAACGATTCACACATGCCCTTTTCCCGGACCTTATCGCACTGTAGCCGAATTGCAATGACATTTTTTTTTTGGAATTACATTTTGTATCATAACACCGCTAAGGGATTTAGTTGGGTATTTATTTATTTAAAAAAAAACTTTTTGATTTCACTAAAATTATCTCACCGCAAAAAAAAAAAACACTTAAATCTAAAACTATAACTATTTCCCAATCTGCTGCATTTAAGGAACTGCTCCCTAAAGCCCTCAACAACTTAGAGGTTGCAGGTTGGTCAGGCCTAACATAGGACCGAATTGCCGCTACCACTGATCGGTTAACCCTCTCCGACGAATTAGCTTGAGTTGCACCCAGGTATTTGAGTTTTCGCCTATTGCAGCGTGCCGAATTGGAACATATAATATTAAGAGTGTATACACTGGTAAAAAAAACGCATAGCGAACATTTTTATAATTGATTTAACATAATATTTTCGTATTCGAATCAATTATAAAAATAATTGATTTCAATAGAAACCTATTTAAACCTTCAGTCAATTATAAACATAATTAAATCAAAGAGAATAATGTTTAAAAAGATATTCCTCATATTAAAATCAAAGTTTTCCATCCTTATTTTTTCTATTTTAACAATATGCAATTTTGTATAGTATGATGAATGTTGTTTTATATTTGATTTAAAAATTTTAGAAATTTATTTAAAACATGTTTTGAATATGAAAAATGTGAAAAACTTTAAAAGAAAATAAAAATGTGCAAAGAGGTATTAAGATGATTTTGACATCGTAGTTTTTACTATGAAAACTGGTATCTAATTAACATAGTTTAACTAATGTTATTTCATATTTGATTTAAACATTTAAAACTAAATCACAATATAAAGCTATCGGACACATACTTTTGCACAGTATGCTGTCACCATTATCAAGGTTTAAAACCTTTCAGAAAACATTTTTTTCAGTTTAACTCTTGTATAAAAACTATAAACAATAATTTAAGTCAAAACTGACGATGTTCAATTTGAATTAGACCAAGAAAATTTAATAGAAAGTAATTTTGAAGTAAACGAAAATGAATTTGAATTTATCTTTTTTGAAAACATATCTTTGAAGTTTCTATGTGAGCCACTCTAAAACCAAATTTTTGTAGGCCAGGTGTGCAAATAATGGCCAATCAACTAACAGAATGTTTTTGCAACCCAATTTCCAAGAAGCTAGAGGCTCTTTTTTCGGATAGTAACCATTTAAATACAGAGTTCAAAGAAATTATTTTGTTCTTAAAAAACCCCTTTTAAAAATGTCAGCTCATTTTATAAACTTGTAAGTCAGTTGAAGAGCAAGGATTTCTTTGAGGATTTTAAGGAATCTGTCATTAATAATATTTAAAAACAAGGCGTTCTTTCCCAAAAGAAATCCGAAGGAATAGTATTGCCAAAAATTTCAAATATGTATAAAAGTTTTTTGAACTTCCAAATGTCCTAGAGATCACATTAAAAAACAAAAAAAAAAAAACAAGAAAGGAAGCAAACTTCGGCAAGCCGAAGTTCATATACCCTTGCAGCTATAGCAAAAATTAAATATTCTTGAAGACATTAAAATTATGATTTACTTGTTTAAAAGCTATGATGATTTGCACCTCAATTATTTGATACTTCCTATGGCAGCTATATGATATCGTTTTCCGATTTTTATCATATTAAAAGCGTAATTCTGAACTATCAAAGAATTAAATAATCAAAAAGAATTTCTAAAAAAAATTACAAATTAAAAATGTTAATTTGTTCTTAATTTTTTTTTATTATTTTTATTGTCCCCATGGGAGCTTTATGTTATAGTCGTCCGATTTTGATTTGATATTTAACCATTACTATATGCCTAAAAACTTAAAAACAAATTAAACAAGAGAGAAAGCTAAATTCGGCAAGCCGAAGTTCATATACCCTTGCACACTCAGAAAAAAAACCAAGAGTTTTGTACTTGTTTTAAGTATAAACGCTCATGAAAGTGAGTCAAGTTGGGAAAATTCTTATTTTTGTCATAAATTCTGTTTTAAAGAATGTTTTATTCTTAAACCATTATTCTTTATTTAAGAAATTTTTGGTCGATAATTAATAGTAAATAGTGCTTAAATAAATATTGAATTCTGCTTAATTTAAGTTTTAATTCTTTTTAAATCAAGTATAACGTGCACTTAATTGAAGTACGAATTATACTCGAATTAAGTATTAAAAATTCTTTAATCAAAAAAGATCATTATTTGGGTTAAGAATGCATGCGGCTTAAATAAAGAACAATAAATTCATATTTTAAACATTACGAACTCTTTAAAAAAGAATATTTTCATCTCAAATCAAGAAAGAAACTGTCCCAGTTTAATTAAATAAAACTCTTAGCATGAGCACTATTGGTTCTTATAATAAGAAAAAATTTTGCTTTATTTAAGAGCATATACAATTTTAAATTTATTTATTATTGTTTTCTTATAACTAATTGGAAAAAGGGATTACAATTTGTATTGTATTAGGGATATGTTTTGGATCTTAAACATATTTTAGTCTTATATACGACTTTGAATTGTTTACAGTATATACATGTATTGGAAAGGTAATAAATATACGAATAAATATACAAAACGCATTAATTGCAGAGGCATAATGGATCATGAAATGAAACGAAATTATTTTATTAAAGTTTTAGCTGAAGAAATAACTTACCTCTGCCTTCCTCCATGATAACAGCTTCTCCCGAAACCTCAGGCGGGGTCCCAACGGAGGCACAGCTTCTCTTAAATTTTTTTCCGTTATGATATATTTTAAATCACTATATCTTATTTGAGCATCTAAAAATTTAAAATTAATTTTGAAAATGCTTATAGTTATATAATTTAATTATAATTTAATAATTTTATTTATTAAAATCGTATTTGCTTACTCATATATGGTACACTGGTAAAAAAGGAAATATTGAATCTAAATATGGGAATATTAGTTTAAATATGAATGAAGTCTTGCTATTTAATATGTATTGTATTTAATATTATGATTTAATATGAAATATTTCAATATCTGAGAAACATATTAAAATAAAATATTTCATTTTTTTATCAGTGTACATGTATACGTATGTATGTGTAAAATACTATGTGTGCACATAATTAGTGCACGTGCACGAGCAATCAAGAATAATTTGCAGATCATAGGAATGCATGTTAAAATAGTAAAAAAAACCAACTTAAAAGTGATCGTACACATAAAACGTAAAAAAAATGAGCGGTACGTAGCTTGTTCCAGGAAAAAAAAAAAGAGTTGAAACTTTTCTATACAAGCTACGTACCGCTCTTTTTTTACGTTTTGTATGTACATACGATCACTTTTAAGTTGGTTTTCTTACTATTCTCTAAGCGTTTTTTTTTAAGCAACCGATTTCAACGCATTATTTATTTTTTTAGGATTGCAGGTGCATTAGGTTAGGTTCTTTAAGCCGGTCACACACACACGTTCTTTTAAGTATATAAATAAATAGTACATAAGACAAAACTCCGACGCGCACTTTTATTAAATAAACCTTTTATTACGCTTGGCTTGTATTACTTACCTTTAAGGTATTCACGAATGTCTTCACATTCGTTTTCCTTCAAAAATTCCTCCAGCTTTTCGTCTTCCGCACTCATTTTCACAATAAACTTCAAACTTCAAAACGAGGAGCTTCTTCCTAGAGCTGGCCTAAGCACTCAGAATAATATCGATTGTCGATAGACGCTTTTTTCAGCAGTTGGCCATACCGCTCAGATTTGCTCATGTTATAACTCTAATCTATATATCCTCCCAGGTGTAGTTTTCCAACAGGAATATTATTTAAGCAACAACTTTTAGTTTTTGTTTATGCTGGGGCTACAAACAAAATAAAACAAAAATTAAATACCGACTATCGATGTTTTTCCATCTCTACTCATCACACACGCTTTACAAAAAGCACACATACATTTATGTGTGTATTGTTTGACAACAGTTATTTCGGTTTATTCCGGGAAAGCGTTGTTTTCAAGAATCCGTTATGTCTTAAAAAATGCACATCGTATATAGTACGCACAAACTTGTATGTACAAACAAATACGAATGACGCTATAAATTTGTTTTAAGAATTTTGCTCTATCCTGTTAAAAATAATGAGAGAAAAGAATGACCGATCTTAAAAAGATTTTAGCTTGATTAAAGAAATGTTTTTTCTTAAATTTGTTCACTACATTTGAGTACATGCCTTCCTTAATTTAAGAATTTCCTATACTTGATTTTCTGAAAGCATGAACTGCGATAGATTGATATAAGAAAATTTTCTACTTATTATGAGGAATATTCTCTTGGAATTTGTTCTTCTTAATATAAATCGAAATCATACTTAAAATAAGAATTTTCTACTTGTTTTAAGAATTTTATACTTGAATCAAGTATTATTAAGGATTAATTGTAGTTTAAGAATTATTTTTTCTTAATTTAAGCAGAATAGGAAAAAAAATACTCAAAACAAGAATATCAAAAATCAAGTACTATCGTACTTAATTTTAGAGCGGCGTTTTTTTCTGAGTGCAGCTATTGCAAGAATTAAATATTTTTGAAAACATTAAAATTATGATTTACTTGCGTATATGTTTAAAAAAAATTGAAGCTATGATGATTTGCAGCTCAATTAATAGATAATTATTTTATATATTTTTATTATTTCTATGGGAGCTATATGATATAGTCGTCCGATTTTGATGAAGTTTAAACCGTAATTCTAAAATACTTAACCATTACTATATGTCGAAGAACTAAAAAAAAAACAGCAAAGTTATAATTATTTTTGTATTTTTTTCCGATTGTTCCTATGGAAGCTATATGATATAGTCGTCCGATCCGGACGATAGAAAGACAACTTTTGGGAAAGTTTAATGCAGATAGCTTTAAATCTGAGAGACTAGTTTGCATAGAAACGGACGGACAGATGGACGGACAGACGGACATGGCTAGATCGACTTTCCTAGTGATGCTGATCAAAAATATATATATACTTTATAGTGTCGGAAATGTCTCCTTCAAAGCGTTGCAAACTTATGACTAAAATGGTAATACCTTCTGCAAGGGTATAAAAATCAATTTGGATAGTATATTTCGGGACCTTCGCTTTTCTATTATTGGATAGTATTGTCGTAGCCGTACTACACATTGCAAACTAAAGACATCAGGGCGCTTGTGTGTGTCAGCGTAATGCTTTTTTGTACTTTGTCACATTATCAGTTTGTTTGCCCTGATGAACATGTTCGGCGCATTAAAGGCGCGCGGCATACTTTTGGGTAGGGGAATTTGTCTAACCTGGAAAAGGGGCTAAAGTGTAGTATTCGAGTTCATAAATTTCGCCAGGGCATGGCCAATAAAATATAATACACTGCCACGGCCTGACAACGAAGTCAACGAGAACCTTCACAAAATGACCAAATGAAATGCCGTGCAGCGAGCGCTAATAAAAACCAACTTCTGACTTTGGCTCCGACTCCGGAGCCCATTCCGGTTCCCACTCTCCGCAGTGGCGCTTACTTTTTAGTGTCACACGAAAATAAAACGGAGAATAACGACCCAGTTGAAAGCGGACCGGCAACTGCAGCCAGAACTTCTGCCGGCCACGCCCCCGCACAGTTGCACACAATGAAATGTAGTTGAAAATTATGAAAATTATCTGCCACGCCATTTTTATGCCAGAACTTTTGCATCTAAATGTCCATAAAAGCGGAAGCGTCGCGACGCCGACTGAAAAAAACAGCATGGACGCAGGGAAGGAAAAAAGCGAAGATCTAAAAAGAAATGGGCGGAATAAAGGACTAGTTGAAAACGTGTGTGAGTGTCATCTGCCTCGCCATCCTCTCCAGTTCTTCTACTTCGGGCGCAGACGGCATGCCATCATTATAATATAAATTAAGTGCAGTTCCAGTTTTGGGTTAAGCTCCACTCAGAAGAAAAATTATGTTACGTTCTGTACCAAAGATTTAAAGTACAAATTGGTGATATACCGAAGTGCTGACCAACTATCTTTTAAATGTAATTCCATATAATTTGTGATGAAGTTCGGCTATTGTTTAATTCGGGGGTTAGATTGCATAATTTGCCGGTGGATTTATAATCAAGCAAAAACACCTATTAACAAGGTAAAAAATAAGTCGTGCCGATCGCACCTTCAACATAAAATTTTTTTAATATCAAATTTTCTTTCGAAAAATTAATATTTGTCCGACTAAATAAATCTACTTCAGCCAGGTATTTTTGCCTACACAGGCATTCAGCGTGCCTAATGGCACATTGCCAAATTTTGAATCAGTATTCGTCAAAAAAATAGTATATCAGAGAATATGCATGTGTGTTTTTGCTTGATATCAGAAGTTTTTGTTTGAAATATAGTCCAAGTACCCCAATATTGTTAGCATGATTTTTTCAAAGCCGAAGTATATATACTTAATATAAAAATATATATAATATAAATATTTTTTATAACAAGAAAGGATGCAACCTTCGGCGTGCCGAAGTTCATATACCCTTGCAGCTATTTCAAAAACTAAATACTCTTGAACACGTTAAAATTATGATTTACTTGCGTGTATGTTTAAAAACATTGAAGCTATGATGACTTTCAGCTTAATTATTCGATAGTTCCTATGGCAGCTATACGATTGTTCCTATGGGAGCTAATTGCTATAGTCGTCCGATTTTGATGAAATTTAAATCGTAATTCTGAAATAATTAACCATTACTATGTGTCGAAGAACTAAACAAAAAATTAAAAAAAACCAAAGTTATAATTTTTTTTATTTATTTTTATGATTGTTCCTATGGGAGCTATATGCCATAGTCGTCCGATTTCGATGAAATTTAAAACGTAATTCTGAAATGTTTAACCATTACAATATCTCGAAGCACTAAAAAAAAAATTTAAAAACACCAAAGTTATAATTTTTTTTATTTATTTTATGATTGTTCCTATGGGAGCTTAGCATATAGCTATATAGTCGTCAGATTTTGATGAAATTTAAACCGTACCTGCAATAGAAAGACAACTTTTGGGAAAGTTTCATGCAGATAGCTTTAAAACTAAGAGACTAGTTTGCGTAGAAACGGACGGACAGACGGACGGACGGACGGACGGACAGACGGATCGACTCTCCTAGTGATGCTGATCAAGAATATATATACTTTATAGGGTCGGAGATGTCTCCTTCACTGCGTTGCAAATTTCTGACAGAAATTATAATACCCTCTGCAAGGGTATAAAGATTTTTTGACACACAGCTTTATTGGTCATTCTTTTACAAACCCCTTTTAATTAGTTTCATTTTTGATTTGCTGAAATTTTTTTAATACCTTTGCAGAGGGTATTATAATTTCAGTCAGAAGTTTGCAACGCAGTGAAGGAGGCATTTCCGACCCTATAAAGTATATATATTCTTGATCAGCATCACTAGGCGAGTCGATCTAGCCATGTCCGTCTGTCCGTCCGTTTCTACGCAAACTAGTCTCCCTGTTTTAATGCTATCTGCATGAAACTTTCCCAAAAGTTGTCTTTCTTTTACAGGTACGGTTTAAATTTCATCAAAATCTGACGACTTTAACTTAATGCTTCCATCAGAACAAAAAAAAATATTTAAAAAAATTTGTTTTGAGAAAACGTAACTTTGCTATTTTGTAATTTCTTTTATATTTTTTTTTAACTTATTAATAATACGACAGTTTAGAATTACGCCTTTAATTTTATTAAAATCGGAAAACGGTAACATATGTATAGCTGCCATAGAAAGTATCGAATAATTGAGCTGCAAATCATCATAGCTTCAATGTTTTTAAACATATACGCAAGTTAATCAAAATTTTTTTTGTTTTAAGAATATATAATTTTTGCAATAGCTGCACGGGTATATGAACGTCGGTTTGCTGAAATTTTCTTCCTTTCCTGCTTTAGTTATAATACTACAAAATTTAATAAAATAGTACACATACTATAAAATACCCATTGATTGAAATCTTTTATCTTTCGGCTGTAGCGGTCCTATCGACTTCACTTCTTTTGCATTAATTTCTCCCAAACTTATTCCACCACATCAAACTTTCTTAACTCAATAAGTTTTTAACTTAATAAATATAAAAACAAATAAGGATTTAAAGAACTATTCTAAGGCCTGTTCCCACGAATTTTGATTTTTGTATCGGCTTATCTGCTAGCTAATTACCTACAATTGGTTCTAAAATCTTGTTGTATCCATTTTTATACCCTTGCAGAAGGTATTATAATTTCAGTCAGAAGTTTGCAACGCAGTGAAGGAGACGTTTCCGACCCTATAAAGTATATATATTCTTGATCAGCATCACTAGTAGAGTCGATCTTGCCATGTCCGTCCGTCTGTCCGTCCGTTTATATGCAAACTAGTCTCTCAGTTTTTAAGCTATCTGCATGAAACTTTCCCAAAAGAAAGACTTTGTCTTTCTATTGCAGGTAGTATATAAGTCGGAACAAGCCGGATCGGACGACTATAGCATATAGCTCCCATAGGAACAATCGGAAAAATAAATGAAAAAAAATTATAACTTTGCTGTTTTTTAATTTTTTTTTTAGTTCTTCGACATTTAGTAATTTTTAAATATTTCAGAATTACGGTTTAAATTTCATCAAAATCGGACGACTATAGCATATAGCTCCCATAGGAACAATCATAAAAATAAATGAAAAAAAATTATAACTTTTCTGTTTTTTAATTTTGTGTTTAGTTCTTCGAGATATAGTAATGGATAAATATTTCAGAATTACGGTTTAAATTTCTTCAAAATCGGACGACTATAGCATATAGCTCCCATAGGAACAATCATAAAAGTAAATAAAAAAAAATTATAACTTTGGTGTTTTTAAATTTTTCTATAAGTTCTTCGACATATAGTAATGGATAAATATTTCAGAATTACGGTTAAAATTTCATCAAAATAGGACGACTATATCATAAAGCTCCCATAGAAATAATAAAATTATATAAAATAACTACCTAATAATTGAGCTGCAAATCATCATTGCTTCAATGTTTTTAGACATATACGCAAGTAAATCGTAATTTTAATGTTTTCAAAAATATTTAATTCTTGCAATAGCTGCAAGGGTATATAAACTTCGGCTTGCCGAAGTTTGCTTCCTTTCTTGTTTTATTATTAGTTATCTGATTTATTGTAATAAAAAACTAATTGTATTGACGAATTTATATGAAACTTGTTTTAATTTAATAATTAACTAAAGTTAATTAATTAACATGTATTTAACACTATACCGAAATTTTTAAAGGAACTAATGACTGGTTAAAACATGTTTCCTATGATTTCGTCAATAAAAATTAATTTTTTATGCGATAACTTGTAATAAAGAGTATTTATACGAAAATAAATGTGAATGAATTTAGCGAAACATACATTTTGCCATAAAAATTCGGAAATTCCTCAAGTCACACGTAGAGTATATCGCTGACATGATCGCATAGCGCGCTCTCTTTCGCGCAGAACAGTAGCGTGCGTAAGCAGAAAAGAAGCGAAAGTTTAGAAAAATTCCATAGAAGTTTGGCCACATTGCGTTGCGCAGGCAGACGAGCGTCAGCTAGTCGTATCCTTCACTCGTGATGACGGAGTCTCAAAATCTCGCGATCTCTCTTGCGTGGAATCGAAAGAGCGTAAGGGCCAGAGCGACAATAAAGTCCTGGAAAGATTCCGTTACCTGAATTATGGCAACTTCGCATTGTGAGCTGACAGTCACGCGTGCCAGAATTCTCGTTCATTGCATTTCGAAGCGTGAAAGAATGTGCACGCAAACTTGCGGTCGCACTGATTTAAGGCTAAGAAAAGTAAACTGTACACCCACTTGCGAAACATCAGTGAGTTTCTTAAGCATCGGCAACCCAGACAAGTAAAAATTCGAGTGTTCAGTGCGTCTAATAACGCCCAAAAGGTAAATATTTGTGTTTTAGTTCGGGCAAGTAAGTGAAGGTGTGTCTCTATTGCAGTAGGCTAAAGAAGTCGCAGGGGAGTCTTTCCCGGCTGGCTAGTGACGCAGTTGAGCTTGTCTGGCTGTAAGACTGGTTGGCCGACAAGAGAAACTTCTGTCCCTCGATCGATTATCGAGCCAAGGTCAGAGCAGCAGTTCTGTCTGCGACTGAAACTCGATCTTCTAACCAGCACGCGGCACGAGCGGTTTAGAAAATCTTCGATCTCAGGCTATATCCACATGCATGTCACCAAACCAGGCGATATCCGCATGCACTGCGCCAACTCGCATGCAATGTGCGCCCACACTGGGTGAATCTCACCACCCTTAGGAAGACTATCAAACAAGCTCTGACTGCGACTTGATCGTCTCACCAGCACGCGCCATGCGCGGCAGGAACACATCGCTGCGAAGAAACCCGCATTAGGACAATGTGATCAAGCAAGGATATCATTCTAATGCTCCAGCGTCGCCCTCAGCTGGCGTAAACGAGGATTTTCACCTTAACCTGAAGATGCCGAGAGTTAAGCAAAGAAACGAAGCATCAAGGTTCCTTTTCTTTTATTCTTTCTTAAACAGAGCTTTACATTTTTTGTGAATAATTCTCATAAAGAACGATTTTAATTATTTAATTTAAGTCTGCGTACATTTGCAGTAGTATACCTATTGTGTTAAGCCAATTATGCCAGTCCCACACGCTCAGTCCGTCAGAAAACCAGCTTTCTTAATACCCTCTACATGAAATAATTTGCTAAAGCATCTTCGATGGGTCCAACGAACCTGCGTCAACGGAATTTTACGTAAGTAGAATCTTATATTACATTTTCTGACTAAAATATTTGTAGAATTTTGATTGTGTGTCGATTAAGCAGAAAGGCTGGAACGTATATACATAGTTTATATTTTAAAGACTCGAACTAATGTCCTGTCAGTTGACTAAGGACAACGCCAGGGGAATAAATAAACGAAGAATTAGTTTTACGTGCTGCCCTTTGTTTAAATAAGTTTGGGAGCGAGATCGCCCGCTTGGGATATTGATTGACATAATAATTTGATTCCATTGGCGCATTAAAACGCATTTAGCCTAATGCGCATTTATTTACCCAGGGAATCCCATAAGGCTAAATGCCGAATTTAAAATAAATGCGATTATAAAATGCGATTAAAAACTATTCACCACGAACGTTTTTAGAAAAAATACCGGAAAATACCGATGTTTAACGATATTTTGTTCGTGCCACCACTACAATAGCTGTTTTCTATATGCATGGTTGGCGCTATTTTTGATGTCTTTTGAATATAAAATCTATTTTGTATAAAAATGACTGAAACCTAGAGCGCACGCTGCAAATTCGGCTTGCAGTACCACAATACATTACTGCTGGATCTCTGGCATAAAATAACTCCCACATATACGGGGATCCTTGCCCTTTTTAGAAACTGTGGTGATCTCCATTGCAAACCCGACATAACAACGCAATCAGCTTCACTTCCTTGTAGTCCAAGTTGGCAAATGCCTCGGTCGCATTATAGATGTCCTGCTGAGCATTACAGAGTTTAGTAAACTCACTCATGTTCATTAATTTTAATTAATTTCTTTTGGATTTGCCAAAATTCAAAAGTAAACAAACCCAGATCAGCTATTCGTGTCACTCAAATGTCGGAGTAGCAACAGCTAAATGCTAATGCGTCAATGGAATCAGGCACATTTAAAAAGTCCACTAATGCGGCAATGGAATCAGGCTATTAGTTATTGCAAGAATTGTTTATGTTATTGAGGAGCAGCATCGCCTGCTCCAGATGTGGATGGTTTAAATTGGTTCAGCGTGGGATCGCCTACATTGCAGATTCTTATTTCTTGGTACATAACTGAATACATATGTGAATACGTCACTCCCTCCCCTTAAAACGGGTTGTCTATGCTTGGGTGGCATTTCAGGGTACAATGCAGGCAACTGCTTTTGTGCCTATTCTATTTCTTGTTGTGGTTTTTGAATATTTTTTGCTTGTTTTCTAAATTTTGTATATAAAAAGGTAAGTGAATTTAGTGTAAACAAGAAAGGAAGCAAACTTCGGCAAGCCATAGTTCATATACCCTTGCAGCTATTGCAAAAATTAAATATTCTTGAAAGCATTAAAATTAAGATTGACTTGCGTGTATGTTTACAGCTATATGATGTCGTTTTCCCATTTTAATAAAATTAAAAGCGTAATTCTGAACTGGTAAATCATTAATTAATCTAAAAGAATTAAAAAAAAAATGGGACCACAAGATAGTAAATGCCTTTGAAGACAGTTGTCCTCTAGGCAGACAGAAGCGGGAAGCAGACGCACCATGGTGGAATGCTAGTCTTGAACGACTACGAGTAACCACTCGGAAGCCCTTCAACAAACCAAAAACTGATAGGAAGTGGGAACTATACAGGCAAAGCCCGACGCTCTACAACAAAGAGATAAGGAAGGCCAAACGGAAAAACTATAGGAACTTCTGTGAGGCAATAAGTAACGTCAACGAGGGCGCGAGACTGCACAAAGCAATGGCTAAAAGTGCAACGGATAGTAATTTAGCCCTGAGGAAAGGGAATAACACCTTCACCTCCACGGATCGGGAGAAATTAGAATTGCTATTTGACACGCACTTCCCGGGGAGTACTCCCACTATGGGAAACGTAAGGCGTGATCAACATAGAACCCCTAGGACAGTAGCCAGTGACTGGGCAGCAGCCAAATCTATAGTTACGCCCGAGAAACTCAAATGGGCTATTGGAACCTTCCAACCATTTAAATCACCGGGATTAAACTTGATCTCTCCAGCTTTCTTACAGCAGGGGCAGGAACTACTCCTAACCCGCCTAAGAAGACTAATGGTGAGCAGCCTAGCCCTTGGGTATATCCCAAGTGCATGGTGCAGCGCTAGGGTGGTCTTCATCCCCAAGATCGGGAAGAAAGACATCACCAGCCCAAAGTCCTTCAGACCTATCAGCTTAACATCGTTTTGTCTTAAAACGCTGGAAAAACTGGTAGACTACAATATCAGAAGAACAGCTCTCAGAGACTGTCCGCTGCAAAGCACACAGCATGCATACAGAGCAGGCCGTTCAACAGACACTGCACTTTATCAACTATGTCGCACCCTAGAAGGGGCAATTGACAGCAAAGAAAAAGCTATCTGTGCCTTTCTAGACATAGAGGGAGCCTTCGACAACACATCACATGATGCAGTTCGAGCTGCCCTGTCCAGAAAGAACATAGATGTTACTTCGAGCAAACCTACTTGAATCCAATTGCAACCAGCAGAGGCTGCCCGCAAGGAGGAGTACTGTCCCCTTTGCTATGGAGTCTGCTAGTAGATGAGCTTCTCAGCAAACTTGCTGGAAAAGGAATCCAATGTCAGGGATACGCCGATGACATCGTGATAATTGCCAGGGGCAAATTTGAAGCGACACTCTGCGACATCGTCCAAATCGGACTAAAGACAGCGCTAGACTGGTGCAGGGAGGTTGGACTCAACTTAAATCCTGCTAAGACAGTCATCGTTTCCTTCACAAGGAAGTACAATCTACAGAGAATGAGACAAATCTCACTGTTAGGAACTCCTATAGAAACTTGCCGAGAGGTTAAATATCTAGGAATCACCTTGGATAGTAAGCTGAACTTCGCTTCCCATGTCCAAAAGACATTGGAAAAGTGTTACAGAGCACTCTATACCTGTCGAAAAATTGCTGGGAAATCCTGGGGAACCAGGCCTCAGATAAAACGATAGCTATACTTAATGATTGTGAGACCAATCCTCACTTTCGGAGCACTTGCATGGGGTAAACGAGCTAAGCTCACCAGCATGCAAAACCAGCTAGGAAAGTTGCAAAGACTTGCCTGCGTATGCATGACAGGGGCAATGTGGACCTGTCCTACAACTGCCTTAGAAATGCTGATGGAACTACACCACTCCACTGTGTAATTGAAATTCAACGCAAAGCTACACTCCTTAGAATAAGCACTGAGGGCACAGGTAGTGGTTGCATATAACAGGGATGCGACAAATCTGTTAGGTGAGGTGCCCCTAATACTCCACCCTAGGCATGAAATGACAGCCGAATTAGTCTTCGAGCAGAACTTCACAGCACACCTAGGCAATAAGAAAGATTGGATCACATTGTCTGAAGTGCACCCTATGACTAAACACACCATAGCATGGTACACAGATGGATCCCTGACACAACAAGGCACTGGCCTTGGAGTGGTAGGGCCTCGCATAAAATACCACGAATCTCTTGGCCAATACACCAGCATATTCCAGGCTGAGGTATGTGCCATTGGACGTTGTGCAGAGCTCAACATACAGCGTGGATACAAGGAAAAGGACATATCAATCCTTTCGGACAGCCGAGCAGCAATTACTGCTTTACATAGTAACAAAATCACCTCGAAGCTAGTCCTAGAGGTGAAGAGTAAGATAAATATACTGGGCAGCCGAAACAGGCTGGCCCTCAGATGGATTCCGGGACATAAGGATATATCCGGAAATGAACTTGCCGATAAAATGGCAAAACTAGGAGCCGAACAGCCCCTGATAGGCCCAGAGCCCTACTGTGGCATAGGGAAGCACAACATAAAAGAATACCTTAGGAAAGAGGAAGGCGCCATGAGACAAGAACACTGGAGAAATACCCCAGGCCTAAGGCAAGCCAAAACTCAAATAAACAACTACAACAAGAAGAGGTTCAAGGAACTTATTCAACTAGGGAAAAATTCACTTAGGATCGTTACCGGATTACTAACCGGGCACTGTAGACTGAAAAGTCACCTAGGTAAGATGGGAATAACCAGCAGTAGAACTTGCAGATTCTGCGACATAGAGGACGAAACCTCTAGACACATCATTGCAGACTGTCCGGCGTTAGCAAGTATAAGATGTAAAATCTTAGGAACCAGAACTCTTACACCTGAGCTCCTAGGAAGAATCAACCCATTAAAACTCCTCGACTTTATTCGAGGAAGTGGGTTGATATCTGAGCTGTAGGCTCTGAATGGGGGTACAATAGATCTTACAGGTCGCGGTACACTGAACACCCCGATATTAATAATAATAATAATTAAAAAAAAATAATTACAAAATAAAAAAGTAAAATTAAAAAAAATTGTTTTTTAATATGATTCCTATGGGAGCTTTATGTTATAGTCGTCCGATTTTGATGAAAATTAAACCGTAATTTTGAAATTTTTAACCATTACTATATCTCGAAAACCTAAGAAAAAAATTAAAAATTGTTCCTATGGGAGCTATATGCTATAGTCGTCCGATCCGGCTCGTTCCGACTTATATACTACCTGCAATAGATATGCAACTTTTGGGAAAGTTTCATGCAGATAGCTTTAAAACTGAGAGACTAGTTTGCGTAGAAACGGACGGACAGACGGATGGACAGACGGACATGCCTAGATCGACTCTCCTAGTGATGCTGATCAAGAATTTATATACTTTATAGGGTCGGAGATGTCTCCTTCACTGTTTCCGTTAGATTCCATGTTAGTATAATATTTGATTTGATTTTTTTTTGATGGTGTTAATGATTTTTGGGTTAATAGGTATGTGTGAAATAAGTAGTAATTCGTTATTTTTGTGGTCAATCCACGTTGATGTTTTGATTAAAAGTATATTTTGGCTGTTAATGCATTTTAGTTTGTCGTAATTTAGTAACTTTGGGTTTAAAAGTCCAAGACGTGAAAGTTGCATGCCCACTTCTATGTCTTCAATGTACTCAATAAATTGCATGGGTTCATAAACAAGTGTGTCAACACAATTGAGGTTATTTTCGTAGTTAGTAAGTTTGTCCAGTCCATCATTCACAAACTTTACGACATCACTTAATTTATGAAGTTGAATTGAATTTTCTGCAATTATATGTTTTTTTTTTTTATTAATTCTTACACAGTGATGTTCATACACCACCGGTATTTTAATTGGAATGCTTGATAAGAGTAAATAGCCAAGGTCGGAAACTGTGTTGATTAATTGAATTTATTGAGTGTGTCCCGTGGTGAATAATAAAAACAATATCATTGTACAGAAGGTTCCTGTGGAAGTTTAACGGCATTAGTTTTCTTTTGTTTCTTAAATTGTGTTTTGTAGTATTGGTCTTCGTCTATTTTTTCTACATTTTTATTTTTATTTGCCTTAAATTGATTTACTAATTTTCCATTTTGAAGTGGACCTTTTCTGTATCTAGTGTCAATGTTAAATTCCTGTCGATCTTCATTTATTTTATCTATTTTCCTTTCTTTAATATTTTTTTTGTCTAATATTGGATGCCCAGCGTATAAGAATATTTGAGCAGGTGTCCAGTGGTGTCATGTTTTATTTTATGGTTGTAAGTGCAAAAAATTGTCTCTATCTTGCTTAATTTTACTTCTTCATCATCAGATGAGTTGATTATTCGTATTTTTTCATTTATAGTCTTATGTAGTCTTTTGACGTCTGCTACGCTGGTTTTTGCCGTTTTGAGTTGTTTTTCAATTCCCTCTGCTTCAAGCCATCGCTTTAGAGTCAGGCTGGTGAAAGCTCCGTCTATGTCTGCCTTTAGAAATTTGGGTTTACCTAACTGATTAAAAGTGGGCATTAGCGCGTTCCTGCATTCTATCCAATCGCACACTGGTTGGGCTTGTATGGAGCCGCGGCCATAAATATTTCCCGTTGAGATATCGTTATGAAATTTTCCTCAAAAATCTAAAAAAATATTGAGAATATAGAGTAAAAAAATTGGCTGAATCGGAAGACTCTATCCAATAGCTCACATAGCACCTTAGAATGGCTTATATGGCGAGATACTTCCAGTGAAGATACAGTGCTAAAATTTGATTTTAGCATCCAAAATATGTATATTTAAATTATCTTCAGTATAAATTTGTGAAAGTTTAACTCCTCTCCCCTTATCCACAAGCTTTTCGAAATATAAACAAATGAGGTTCTCTAGTTCTTTCAATACATTTAAATCATAAAAAAACAAAAACAAAACCATTTAGATTTTAATTTCAGTACAAAAAACAACAAAAAAACAAAATTTAATAAATATCTTCTAATAAATCAAATGTAGAGAAAAACATTCTTGTTTTGTTGTTCTTTGGTAGTTTTCTTTGACTTGGTCTAAAAGGATCTGAACGCAACAGAAGTGTATTAATTAAATCTGTATTTGTCAGTATGCGAGGCATCTTCCGAGTATGTTGCAGCCGGCACTTCTTTATTTCTTTGTTGTTCGACTCCGCAGCTTCTTCTGAGAGCTCTCCAATTGACGGCGATTGTGCTCTAAAGTGCTCGATTACTTTCGCACCATGAATAAAATTTTATGCACTGTTGGTGGAAGATAGTACCATGGATATATTTTTATCAACTTCTTAGCAGTATCCAACGCATAGCTTTCAAATTTTGTATTATTTATTTGCATTAATGGAATATCCTGATGCTAAGGCTTGCAATATCGTTGCGCATCGAGTTATTACTTCTTCATCAATGCCTGTAATATCAGATGCCACACTCGGGTTACCAAAAAATGTCCCGGCTGTATTTCCATCGTTGGAAGTTCCTCTGCCTCCGTCTCTTGGCTTATCCACTATTATTCCCATTTTATTGCGAAACTCCGTGAGGACTCGTTCTTTTCTTTGCTGTACATTAAGCTTTTGTTCTGCTGATCTTTTTGCCACATTTTTGTTTCCAACTTATATGAAATGTGCAAAAAGTACTCAAAATAGCGTATGTAAGAATGAAGTGGTGATAAGCCAAATTCAAAATACTTTTTATTAACTTTTTTTGGAGACATTTTTCCAAATCGTTCATTTCGGTGGGTTTCGCACCGCAAATAAAGCATTTCATAGACGACGTGTAGCTTAACGCGTTGCACACTTTACCATCCACCATAGTAAGGTGCAGGCCATGATTTATTAATAATTTTTTATAGGGAATTTGAAATTCGGTTGGCATTAAGTTGACTTCTTCTTCTACGGGTAGTATGGCTGTTTCTTTTTTAAATTGAAGTCTAATTGGCCTACAATAGCGTGTAGACGATGGTCTAGGATTTTTCCATATTATTTTGGAGTTACTTTCAGTTATAATCTGATGTGGGACGTACGATGTTAAATATAGACTTCTATCATCGTCATTACAGTTTAAAAACTTTTGCTTGTATTCACTGTGCCCAGTACTGCCATCAAATCCCCATTTTCCAATTCATTTTAATGTGTCCTCTGTGCAATCAAAACAATTTTCAATTACAGTTTGGAGTTTTGGAGCTGTAAAATACTTAAAGCTGTGTTGTCTAGTAAACACTGCAGCTCGACTTCTGCATATGTTTCAGCTACTGTTATGTCTTTCGGATATCTTGAATTCTTAAATTTGAGAATTTTCTCATAACTTTGCAATATATTGCATGGGGCTTCACTATTTATGAATTCACGAATGAACTAGTATTGGTATTCCGTGATTCCAGTTTCCTTTTAAAAGCGATAAAACCTTTTAAATATTTGGTTCGGATGACTTCAGGATCGGTGGAAAATCGGATGAGCGCAAAACAGAAGCTTCAGACTCATCATGTGTTTCTAGTAGGGCTAGCTGACGACGTTTTGTCCTTTTTGAGGACTCGGCAAAATCAATTTTGGGTCGTCCACGTTCAGCACTTGAAACCCTTCGATGAGGAGGCTCAATTATAATTGTTTCAATAGTGTTCAGCCAATTAAAGTGATATTAAACAATTTAACTCTTAATACGCTTGTATTTAGTCCAAAAGGCAAAATTTTTTGCAAATGTAACTAATGCAGTTCTTAAGTGTTATCATGTCAACTGCGTATCCCTTGTTCTTAATGCTCTCTTCTACCAAAGTAGTCACTCTTCGAGTTTTATCGGCATTTTTGCCCTCTTCTGTGCACCAAAGATCAAAGATGTAAATGCGTGAAAATTTGCAGTTACAAAAAGCGCCTATAGAAAATGATAACATACAAATGAGCGAAAAAAAATATCCAAAATTGTCTACAAACACAAATGACGAACACAAAAGAAGAATAGCAGCAGACTGCATCGCAAATTTGACTCTGAAAACAGTAAGACAGCATTAGTTTATAAATGAATACACACAAATTAGCAAGTACTAGCAGCTACACTTAACGTTTTTATTACCTTCAAACATTGACAAATACACTGATAACACTCCTAAAGGGGGGATCGGGGGGTAACATATCTAAAAGTCGATTTAAACATGAAAATGTCGTTCACATAATAAATAAATAAAGGATTAATTATTAAACGTACACAAAAAATAACAAATTAAAAAAATTAATTTCACAACAAGAAAGGAAGCAAACTTCGGCGTGCCGAAGTTCATATACCCTTGCAGCTATTTCAAAAACTAAATACTCTTAAAAACGTTAAAATTATGATTTACTTGCGTGTATGTTTAAAATCATTGAAGCTATAATGATTTTCAGCTTAGTTATTCGATAGTTCCTATGCCAGCTATACGATTGTTCCTATAGGAGCTAAATGCTATAGTCGTCCGATTTTGATGAAATTTAAACCGTAATTCTGAAATATTTAACCAATACTATATCTCGAAGCACTAAAAAAAAAATTAAAAAACACCAAAGTAATAATTTTTTTAAATTTATTTTTTCGATTGTTCCTATGGGAGCTATATGCTATAGTCGTCCGATCCGGCTCGTTCAGACTTATATACTACCTGCAATAGAAAAACAACTTTTGGGAAAGTTTCATGCAGATAGCTTTAAAACTGAGAGACTAGTTTGCGTAGAAACGGACGGACAGACGGATATGGCTAGATCGACTCTCCTAGTGATGCTGATCAAGAATATATATACTTTATAGGATCGGAGATGTCTCCTTCACTGCGTTGCAAACTTCTGACTGAAATTACAATACCCTCTGCAAGGGTATAAAAATAACTTATTAAAGTAAATTCCTAAAACTTTAAAGTTCATTTTAAAGTAACTAATTCGAACCTCTCTTGCGAACGTTTGACCATTTTAAAGTGCAACTTTGTTTTGACCACTAACCATACAACATATAGACTGGTCATTTCATACAACGCATTTGGACACAAAAAAACGGACCGCGGAAGGTCCACCGTGCTCACAGCAGCAGGTCCATGCACTTCGTGTGCGTTCGGGTTTTTTGCTCTCTCATTCTTATTATCATTTTTATGCTCGCGCAATCATTGCACGAGTTCAGTCGATCAGTCACAGAGAGGCGCTTTTTGAAGAAGGCTGCCCTGCATTGTTGCCATTTTAGATTATTTCAAGCTAGATTTAGCATATTTTAAAATGAAATAGCTTGAAAAATACTTGAAATGCATATAGCTTAAAATCTGGCATATTTCAAATTTCATTTAGCTAATTTCGGATTAAAAAAATTTATAACAAAAAATTTTTTGTTTTTCGATTGTATTATAATTTTTGGTAATTTTTATCGATAATTTGGACAAAAGTCATATTTTTTGTTGGTATTTTAATAATAATCGTTAGGAAGTTTCGGTCACACTGAAATTTTGCACATGTTTGTTTTGCGTTTGTTGTTGCGTAGTTTAAGAAACATGCCGAAAGTGACTTACAAGCAAAATTTCCGCGATTCGTGGTTAAATTTTGAAGAATTTAAGCAGTGGCTACGCAAAGTGCCAACCGACTCCACAATCGAGTGGGCCAAGTTATTTAAGATACGGCAGCATGCTCAAGCTAAGAAACAAATTGCGTGCATTGCAAGCGTGGCACAAAATCATACAATACATTTTGGTAGACAGCCCACAAAAACAGAGGAGCAGGAGGTTGCACTTTGTTTATACATTGCTGAACACTCGGCCATAGCACCTATTGACCATTTATCCCAACTGTGTGTCAAACAGTTTATTTATTTCTTTGCTCTAATAGCTTTATAAATATAATATCAATAAAAGTAATAAATCAACTATTTTAATGTTTTCCATGGTTAGCTTATTTTTAGCTTATTTTTTTAATTTTTAGCTCATTCTAGCTTATTTTTTTCTTCAATCTAGCTTATTTTATCTCTCAAAATCTGGTAGCACTGGATCGCACAGCGTGCTCTCTTTCGCGCAGAACAGTAGAGTGCGTAGGCAGAAAAGAAGCGAAAGAAGTTTATAAAAATTCCATAGATATTTTTTGATATTACTTTTATTCGTAAGCTTATCCACGGGGATGTGGAGAGTCTTTAGTTACTGGGTCTCCTACATTTCTCATCGCCTTACAAAGTTACTATGAACTATATTCCTCTTATTTTAAACCTTTGTCGATAAAATTTAGAGTACTATGAAAGTAGTATTTTTTTTTAAATTTTTGTTTTAATTGGATAGCTTTGACATTGCGGTTTATGTATGAAACACCACTTCGTTCATATGGCTGCCTCGGCTGGCTTTACAGTAGCCCATTCGGTCGACCCAATTTTTAAACACATTTTTAGGGAAAAATCGTGTTTTCTTATGAGGCCCATTCCACCTCGGTGGTTATGTTAATAAGCAAAACTGTCGCATTTGGGGTTTAGAAAATCCACACGTCGTCTTGGAGAAACCATTGCATCCACAACGAGTGACTGTTTGGTGCGGTATGTGGTCGGGTGGCATCATTGGGCCGTTTTTCTTTGAAAACGAGGAAAGAGCCGCCGTTAGAAGACTTTTTCTTTCCCCGAATGGAAGAGGAAGACATAGCTGCGATTTGACCCCGTTGGACTTTTTTTTGTGGGGTGCCGTCAAGTGTTACGCCAACCACCCAGAGACGATTGACGACCTAAAGCACGATATTGTAGTCGCCATCAGGGCCATTGAGTATATCTAGTCTATATCATAGGGATTAATCGTTGGGCTAATACAAAATAAAGCAAAAAGAAAATGTACTTCCATTAGGTCCCAGCTTTATGATTATTAAAATTAATATCTTAAAAATATTTTTACTACTTTGTATGATATCCCTTGGCCTTAGTGACAGCTTTCAGTCGTGATGGCATTGAATCCCCCAATTTCTGGGTCGTTTCTGGTCCTATTTTGGACATTTCATCAGAAAATCCTATTTGAACAATTCCCTGCTGGTAATATTGTGTTTTGATCTTTTTGATCTTCTACAAAGCACACAAATTCTCAATAACATGGTGACTGTGCGGGCGGGGTCACTAGATGAGGATAGTTATATACCAGCCAATGGGGTCATTACACTGGAAGTACCTAAAACTTTCACGGATTTAAAGCTTCTCGGCACTTAGAACCAAATTTTTCTTTAGTATGTATGTCAAGGTACATATTTTTGTCCAATATGCCCTCGTTCATCACAAAATTCTTTCGCCGACCGCCGACATATAGGCGCAAGTTATGACGCTTCCTCCAGCATTTTTAACGGTGGGCTTAAGGTTTCGCCAGACGTAAGTCATACCGTCAGATTCAAATATGTTGAATGTCGACTTATCTGCGAAAATAACAATATTCCAGTAGTGGTTTAGAAATGTGGTAGTGGCTTAGTGTGTTTCCTAACGAAGTTCAGCGGACCAATTTGATTTTTTGCTAACAAAAGGCCTTTTGCTTGGCTACTCGAAAATTGTGATAACGCAGTACCCGGGGGACAGTTTCTGGGCAAAATGACTTGCCTAACTCTTGGCAAATATGCTCAGTGAGTTTTGGAGTGTTGGGAGATTCCATATTTTTAAATATTGTAGAACTAATTCACGCTTCTTAAGTGATGTACGAGGACCCATTGTTTATAACTGTATTTGTCTTTAACCACTAACCATAAGACATAAAGACTACTCATTTCATAAAACGAAAATGGACACACAAATTTCATAGCGACAGGCCCCAGGGGCAAAAAGCAATACACATATATATCTCTTATATGACACAAACAATTTTTTTTTCCAATTTTGAAATGCATACCCCCTGTATCTTTTATAAATGTAAAACCTTACTCAAATATGGAATTTGATCTTTCTAGCATGAGTGCAACCCGTGCCGACCGAGCTTCAAATTTGATCAAAAAATGCTTTTTGTCCTATTATTCTAATCTTCTATAAAATTATTCAAAATGAAATTAATGAAGTGAATAAAATGCAAAATGAATTTATTGTAATATTTATATTTATTTAAACACATAAAATAATCACAATCAGGCAGGGTAACTTCTATTTAGTGTGGTTTTTTTACAGTCCGGATAAAAATGTCTATGTTCGTTGACACAGCGCAACAGGTATTGTTTTTGTTCTTCTTCCGAGGTGATAAGTCCTTGAAAATCTTGCATTAATTTGACAGCCCTCTCAGCAGTGTCACTTAAAACCTTCAACCGACTTATCCTACTTTTAGCTTTTAGAAAAGCAGCATTATCATCCCAAGAAGATATATCTTTTTGAAGAAAACTTTCGTCAATCTGCAGTCGAGTTAGAAATTGTTTGCTCTTCTCCGATACAAAATCATCCAGCGTTTTATCTGAAACAAAAAACGGGTTAATTAACAAAAAGAATAACAACGTAAAATACATAAAAAAAACACAAAAAAAAATTTTAGCTTACCAAACAACGTTTGGGGCATTTCTTCCTTTGATGGAATATAGCGTTTGCCAACATCTGACCTCTTGTTCCTGTTTAAGTTTTTAATCATTTTCATTTTGGTTTGGTTATCAACCTCATTATCAAACAGTGATAAAATGACTGTCTCTTCACACAAGTACCATAGGTGGTGGCTAATCTTGCTTAAAGTAGCTTTTGAAACTGTTGTGTCAACTTTTTCGTACTCTTTTAATGCCTTCAAGAAGTACAAATCTTGGTTAGGTGCTTTAATCGCCACTGTGCATTCAAGCCAAGGCTTTACATACAATATGACGATAAATAGGAGAACATCTTGTAGGGCCCTTTTGTCTTTTACAATCATTCTGACTTAAGATTGCAGCAAACATATTTTTAAAGAGTAAATCGCTCTTGCCATCCACCGTGCCTGATGCATAGCTCCAGGGGGCCTGATTTTTATTTTCTTGTTTGTATCTTCTCCCAGAAACACTACGCAAAGTTCAACTAATTCTCGATAATCGTCTCTTATAAAATATTTTTCCAGTTCTGCTTTATAAAACATTATCAAAGATGTAATATTTGTCTCAGCAACATATTTGTTAACGAAATCAAGGCATAGTTAAATTTTATTTGAATCGATGTTTTTCCAATTGTCTCTGAACTTCTTAAAGAGCGGAATATCTGCGTTGTTAGTAATGTGCTTTATCTTGGTTTCGAAGACAGTTTTTAAGACCAACTCATAAACAAGATGACGACAAGCGAACAATAACAATTCTCTTTCTAAAGTGTGTTCTAAAAGAGCGCAAGCTCCATTGTAACGGCCAGCATTCGAAGATGTGGTGTCGCAGCACATTATTTGTACCTTCCCAGTCGGAAAAAACACGCTTCCAGGATGCGTTCTTTTACGCTTCCTTTGCATGCGAAAAACGCATTCCAGATCCCTGAAAGCTCCCTTTCCTTTTTGTTCGAGGCGGGACAAAAAGCAAGCCTTCTTTTAGAACCGATCTAAGATCGAGTCTTAATGCGTTCCATTGGAAGGTAGTTTCAACTTCGGAAACGCTCGGGTTTCCCTTCCATTTGTACTTTACGAAGGAAGCATTCTACAACGCACTGTTAAATGAACTTAGAAACGTTCCTCGGAAACCTTCCTGGATAGCTTCCAAAGCAAGCATTGTGTAACACATCTACAGAATTAATATTGATTCCTTCCACAAGAACACATTCAGAATGATTGCAAAACATGCCTTCTAATAGTCTTACCCAAGAATGCAAACATTATCGTTCCCAAAAAAGCTATTGGGAACCGTTTCTTTTTTCAATTCCAATTTTTATTTATTTAATTTTTTTTTAATATAAACATGCTTTAAAACTTATTGTATTACTCCTGGCCGTTTTCGTCCACTCTCATCTTTTTGGCCATACTTTTAGCCTTATAAGTTTTATTTTTGGCCCTAGTGAAGGCCAGTCGTAGTCTTTAAAATGGTCTGTGAAGCGGTAACCCTCTCTTCTTTGTGACTCTGGAAATATAATAATGAGAAAATATAATATAAAATATAATAATGAGAAGGAAATATGTAATTTTATTAAAATACGATTGTAAGTTTGTAAAACACTTACCGAATAATGTTTCATTTAAATGAATGTAGGACGCAAAACCTTCCCTGTCCCTAGTACCGTCATAATTAAGCTCCATTATCAAACTTGGACTTAATATCCTACTGAAGATCTAAATTTTCCGAATTCAAAAATTTTTGAAAGTGCATCAAGTTGATCTCTAGTAACATTATTATTATGGTACCATTCTAATAATTTTTCAAGGAGATTCATAGGTATCATATGTGTTTATTTTGTAAAATATCTTTTTTCAATTAAATTATTAAATTTTTTAATTATGTAATGTCTAATTATTTAAATTTATGTTTATTTTTCTCACATTTTTGTTCACTTAAATTGTGTTCTTAGGTCCACCCTAAAAAACACTACTTGTATGTAGATGTAAGTCCACCCTAGGTAGAAGTAAAAGGAAGAGAGAAAGAAGAGAGCACACAAATAAACGAAACGAGTTCACAAAACAAAATTTATGAAATATATATAAATTACCTTTTGTTTTGAAATAGTTTTTCTGGAATTAAACGAAAATAATATTTAAAACGCATTAATTAAATTAAAACTCAAGTCTTATTGCAGTGTACGCTCAAAAAAATAATTCTTTTTATTTGTTTGATTAATAGCCACACACAGTTTTAGGAACAATTTGTTTACATTTGTTTTGACCGTACACTGTTTTTAAGACTGTTAATAAGTGTTTATAAATTTAATATTTTTTTGGCACAGGTACACATCACTTATTTTTTTAATTAATCCATTGTTTGGTTCATGTTATTTTATTAACAGTATTGTTTATATCAACATACTTACTTGAAAATTAAAACCGCAAAGAATATATTAATTTCACAAATCACAGAGGCACCAGCTATTTCAAATGAAAATCAAAATGCAAGTGGCGAGAAATGCAAAAGAAACGAAAAAGACCGCGCGAAAATTAAATATGAATATTTTTTACAGAATTAATTTTAGGAAAAGTTTAACAAGTCATATACCCCAAACATAACAAAGCGTTCAGATATTGTTTTTAAAGATAAAAAGTGAATATATTTACGACGCTGCTGTTCATTAAGGAAAATAGATTAAATTGGTTTCCCATTTTTTTGTCCATTCCGAAACAAGACTTCTTTTTGCGTTCTTTCGTAAGCGAGGTTTTCGGTGAAAAACACGATCTCAAAAATATCGGACGATCGGCATCGTTCGGGTTTCAGTTTTTTTTTTACATTGCAAAAGAAGGCTTTTTAATGCATTGTAGTGGAAGGGACGGTTTCACAAAAACTCTTTAGAATGCATAAAAATGCTTCTTAATAGCTTCTTACATTCTTTTTCGCTTGCAAAGCATGCATGAAAGAAGCTTTTTTTATTGGAATGCGTTCTCTAACTTCCGACTGGGTTGTTATTAAGATCCCAGTCACAAAGGGCGGTTGAGACGGCTTTTGCCTGATGTTTACCAGAAGAACTCTCCAGTCTTGGTACTGCAAGAAGCTGTTCTTTGTCGTCAAATGAAACTATAATTGGCAAGCGTTCTTTCTTTAAAACTCGCACATTCAGCCCTGGTAATAGTTTTCCATCCCAATGGACTGTGAACATTGTTCTGAAAATCAGTTTTTTATGCTTCTGCCCTAGATTTTCTTATCTGAGTACGAATTCGCTGAATCGAGGATTTATTTATTGGGAAATCATCACTGCTCAGACTAAGCGCTTCTACAACCGCATGAAGAATGTAAACGGAGTCTCTAATGCTTAACTGACAACGGTCTAAAGCTGCGACAAGTTTAGGTGTTATCAGTTTCTTTCTACCTCTTTTCGAACTTCTTTTAGAGCCAAGATCCACTGGCAAGCTGATTTCAGAATACGGAATCTGTTCCCCGTCCGAATCTTCGGAATGTTCCAAGTTTTGTGTAGTAGAAGTAGATGCAACAGCCAATAATTCTATTTGTCTTAAATTTCTTTCCTCATCGTCTAATCGTCTCTGTCTAATCTTTCTTCTTTCTCCGTCAATTTTTTGTCTACACCAGCTAAATATCCTGGTCGACCTGGTTCTCTTTGTTTATTATTTTCAAGGCATCAGCATGTTCAATATCAAATAAGTTATCAAGGCTTATGTTAAAATTCTTTTTTTTCCGGTCCTTGAAAGTGGCTAGTGTTTTTTTTACATTTTTTTTGCAGCTCTCTCCAAGCATGGTATAAATCAATAAGTTTCTTCACGCAGTTAGGCAATGCCCTTGTGGGAATTCTCGCTTTTTCCCAAAATATTAAACACACCCTAGTCACAAGATTTGCACTTTCACTGAGAGTTTGCTTGACTTGCCGAATATTATAAAATTAAACGGAGAGAACCTATCGATTTGATGGTAACTTTGCACCAGTGATTTGATGACTTGGTAGCCCGATAAGAAAAATATTTTCTTTATCACTACGTAATGTCACTGACATCTTTACTCAACAAACAATAGTGCACCAACAACACCAAAACTTACGAATAAAATAACGAATGAAGCGTAGTCCATAGTCGCAACGGAACGGGTTCTCTTGCATGCAACGGGCTAATATTTTTTTCTAGAACATATTGAGTTATTAAGAAAGCTTTAAGAAGGTATGCGTAAAAATATATCAAACATGAAAAATAAGGGACACCCAAATATATATATGCCCCGACCTCTGCTATGACTTCCCAATTCCCTCAGGCCACGGTGTTGTGAAAATGTTGCTACTGTGATCACTATGGACCACATATAGAGCAGTCCTTATTCATTTATCGATACCTTTCGATTGGTGTATTACTCGTTACGATCGGACATTTATTTACATTTTTTTAATAACAACTTAGACAGAGCGCTTGAATTGAATGCTTAAATATTGAGCATCAGTTGTAACGAATTACGAATAATTCCGAGTTCAGGCGAGATGGTAATACATGGAACTGAGCGCACGCGAGCGTTGGTCCGGCTGCTGCTTGTCGGCAAGGAGGGGGTGGTGGTCTTGCTTCAGATTCCATAGATGCCTTTTTTGATCCTAAAACTTATTTTCGCGTGAAAGACAAGCTTACTAGAACCGGAAGTACAGGGTTGCCCATATTCGACGGACCCATGTTTTTTTTAAAAAAATCAAAGAAAAAAATAAAAATTTGGCGGTTGGCAATCTTAATCATTTAATTTGTTCCAAGTAGATTTGTTTACATCAATTTTTGAATATGATATCTTTCAAATGGCCGCCTCTGGCGTTGATGGCGTATTGTGCCCTTTTTGCAGCATTTTCCATCGTTTTCGCCAACATTTCGGCCGGAATAGCGGCTATTTCTTCACGAATGTTGTCCTTGAGCTCTTCTAGGGTCCTTGGCTTGTTAATTTGAATTTTGTACGGGAACAAATGCAAATCAACGCGAATAATCCGTTGTAAAGTGGACCGAGCCATGCCCAACTGCTGAGAACGGCGTTTTTGGGATGTTCTTGGGGACCTCTCAACACTGGCTCGTACGGCAGCGATATTCTCGTCCGATCGCCTTGGTCGACTTTTATTTGGCCTCTTCGGATTAGAAAGAGCCTCACCAGTCGTAAATTTTTTGTATAAACGCTTAATGGTGTTCTTAGAAGGCGCACTTTTCACATTTTTTAATTTTTAAAAAGCACGTTGAGTTTAACAATTGATTTGTTTTGTTGAATGTAAATTTCAACTATTTCAGAGCGCTCGCGTGGCGTGTATTGTTCCATGGTAAAAATCTGCTTGGACTGACGCTTCAAACGCGGTATGTCATTAAGCGATCTGGCATCTCTGTCAAAAGTTATGGCGTCGTCAGATGGGTCCGTCGAATATGGGCAACCCTGTAGAGAACTCCTATAAGAAAAGTGGAGAGGGACATTGGTTTCTTCTAGCCCAAACAAGTCTCAGTTCACCTCCGATGACTGAGGAGGTCTTCTGCCCGCCCTACCTATGGCCATCATACCCTTTTATTTTCTTAATTATTGATGACCCCTTATTAGGCCCAAGTAACTTACTCTACAGAGGCTTCATGCTAGCTGCGGCAAAAAATATTGATGTTCAAAACATTATAAACATATTTATTAAAACTAAGACGAAATAATACTCTTAAAAATAGACATAAAAATTAGGGTGAATAAATAAATAAATATTGAAATTGACATGTATGAACGTATATAACGGTTGGTATAAATAATAATTAAAAATATATTAATGATCAAAAAAATGCGACTAATGAAATTAATGGTAAATCCTAATACAATGATAATTTATTTCGGGCAAATTAGTTGCATAAGGCAGAGTATTCGATTGACATAGTGCGTGAGGATAGGAATACTTTTAAACGGCGACTGGGTTGCGTTCGCGCAAACATATTAATGCATGTAAATTTCTTTTGGTTATTTTGCCTTTGTTTACATTTTTCTTTTTCAAGAGGCCCTAGCGAACGGTAGCGTATGATTTATTTCTTTTCTTTTTGTAACAGCATAACTATACGCAATGTAGGAACATTCTTGTAGGGGTAATATCGGGATTTATTGAATTAATATCACTCACCAATTTTCTTTAAACATCCATCGATGAAAGCGCTTTCGGCGACGGTAGTCTGCTGTTTGGGAGGAACTAGAAATTTTATTTATTTGAACATTACCCGATGCCACTAAATGAACGTTAGTACTTTTAATTCTTATTCTTTTTTTTTTTTTTTTTTGAGTTATTTTTTTTTTGTAATGTAAGCCTAATTCGTTTTTCTTTTTCCTTTAAGCTACCAATAAAACAACACCACGATAGCCACACATTCCATATTTTCTCACTCACTTAATCACTCACTCCATTTGAATACCAAACAAAATTATTAAAAAAAACTTAGACTAAATTAACTTTACTAATTTCCGCACATCATTGCAGCTTTTTGCTGCCTAACTTTTTAGTTGGGCTGACGATAAAACTATTGGCAATTAATATGCCATTTTTCTTAATACGATGTGACTTTTAACACCACCGACGAATTCTGCGACACTCTCGCTCTCCCGCCGGACGCTGACTTGACCGCTGATTTCTTTTATGTTTTCTGCCGGCCGTCCATCCGTGGTCTCCTCCTTCTCCTCTTTGGAGCGCTGATCACTGGTGGCTTTTTGCGCTGTGGTGGCTTCACAGCACTGCAAAAAAAAACTGGTGCCTGCTTCTAACTTCACGGGTTGCGTCTTGGACTTGGGGCGGCACCTTTTGGCCAACACCCCTGAACTTGGCCGGAATCCCGCTGGGATCTTCCTTCTGGGCTCCCTTGCCGTGGTAACTGTGCGGCTGTTGGTAGCCGCCTCTGCTTGTCGAGCACTTTCACTGGTTAACTGATTTCAAACACTTTTTAATCAACCGACCACTTTGGATGCCCAATTAGGAATGGCGGCTAGTGACGCCGCAATAAAGGCGGCAACCTATCACTCCACCTAATTGGAGAAATTCTCTCACTCAGAGAAAGTCTGACATTTCGCCCTGTTACCTCAAATGATCTAACCCTGCCAGGCCACCAATTCTCCCCATCGAGATCTAGATGGCGCCACCGATTTTTTTTTTACTTCGTATCTAGATGGCGTTGGACTATCTGCAGCTGCACCAAGCGCTACACAGTAGATGAACAATAAATAAAATACTAAGCTCAAAGGGTCTTTCCCTTGCCCAACAATTTTGTCCTGTCGCTTGCTTAGATTAAGAACCAGAAATGTACTTAGGCTACAAGTTTTTTGGTTTTTTGTTTTATTAAATTTCCGAAGACCACCGGAAACACTAATCGTATAAAACAAAATAGTTTGGACAAACATATACCTTAGGGAAAGAAGTATATTTGCACTTTTTAATTATCAAATATTTTCTTTAAAGTTAACGGTACATTTTTTGTAGGTATGCAAGTTTGTTTTCATGTCTGCTATGAAAATCTTCTACTCCAACGGTCCTTTTTGGCCTTTATTCGTTGTACCGTTTCTACACTGATAAAAAAAACGTAGTAAATTTAAATTTTTTGTATTCAATTTAAATATTTGTCGCTTTGGTTTTCATCCATTGCGATTTATATTTACTTTAAACACGCACCATATTTTATTTTCGTATTTAATTTAAATATTTACAAAGTAATTTTTAATATTTAATTTAAATTTGGTCCATATTAAAATTAAATATAGTTTATAGTTAAATTAAACACGATGCGTATTTGTTTCAAATATTAAAAGTAGTGACGGCCCACCGTCACAACTCTTAAAACTAAGTACAACGACATTATTCAAACGCTGACGATAATCCCGCTTTGGGTAATCGGTAAATTGGACGATGATTATCGGCGATCGAAGCCAACAGCACACGGTCACATTTATTCGACGAAGTTATCGATCGCCGATAATCATCGCCCAATAACCCGATCTGGTCACACTAACCGGCGCCTATATAAGCGAAGACACAGCCCCAGACCAGAGACCGGCCCATTTCAGTGATACGAAATAAACGGCAGGTCGAAACTAACGATGCCTTTCCAACGTCAAGTAGTGCACAATAGGCTATTGTGCAGCGCCAGCATTAAGCAGTGCAACACACGGCTGTTCGTAGCGCCGATCCCGCACACAAAGCAGTGCAATAATCAGCAAGCAGTTTTATATTCGGCATTTAAAGTAATTATGAAACATGTTTGTTTCAAATATTAAAATATTTAATTTAAATAGAAACCATATTTAAATTAATATGAAATAAATTTAAGTTAAGTACGGCGCTTCTTTCTTTTAAATATTAAAATATTTAATTTGATTTATAATCGTTTTTAATGTTAACATAAAACATCTTTAAATAAAATATTCAAATTTAAATACAGTGGAATTCATATTTACTTTAAATAAGAATTGCACTGAATTTAAATGTTTAATTTAAATGTGAATTTTATAAAATGTATTATTAAGCGTCTTAAATATAAATATTTATTATATTAAAATCAATTGTAGGTAATATTCATTTAAATTATTCAAAATTGATTTTCTAACATCAGAACAAAGTCAAGCATTTTTTTTTAAATAATTTTATTTCAGCACAAATAATTAACAGTGCGACTTATACTGTTTATCAAAGAGATCTATATTAAACATAGTTTTTAAAACTTACTTCATACATGTTTTTAAAGAAGTTGCTTTGTGGCTTTCTACAAACATAAACGGTTGAACTGTTTTTAAATTCAAACAGTTTTTACTGACAAGTTCAGCAATCCATTGGCGATAGTCGGCGATGAAGTTCACTCGAAGGACTAAACTTTCCTGGGAGTCAAGCAAAGTGTATTATATCCTGGTTTTTGATGATTTTGAAGAGTACCATGTATTGGATGGTAAAATTTAGGGAAGCAGGATAATCAAAATGAAGTCTGATGAATCTGTTATTAAAATAAAAATAAAAGAAAGACAAAAATAAGAAATTTAGTTCAAATATAAAACAAAATATCTCATAATGTAATTTACCTATGGTCTCTCAATTCTTGAAATTTATAAACAGCTTCTTGCTGTTCACGTTGTGGATGTTATACGCAATAGTACTGTTGTATTTTCTCCTTAAACGATTCCCATTTTGAAGCATATGCGCCTTTCCTTTCCAGGGAACATTAAATCAAAATCGATTTGTATCTGAAATTAGATTTGTTTTCTAAACTTGGGTTTTTCTAAGTCATACGGTATCACTATGGATTGTTTTATGCTATTTTATTGTTATTATTATTAATTTGGCTTTTTTTGAAAATATTACAAAATAATAATTATGCTTAAACTATTATTATTTTGTAATATTTTAAAAAATCAAATCAAGTATTCGAAGTTTGAAAACATTGTTATTCTTTTATCCATACAAAAATTTAAACATTATGCTACTAGCGGTCCCTGAATTGTTTTAAAAAAATAAAAAAATACGGCTTTTACCAAATACTTTTATGAACTTTGCTGCTGTAACCAAATTTTATTTTCGGCGTGATTGAAGGCGGGTGCAAAATTTGTATTTCTTTCGGCAAGGATGAGCGTGATAACCTAATTCAAGTAAATATCTTTAGGAAGATCGCGCAAAAAAATATGCATGTAAATGAATTATCAGTGAATGGTCAGCAAAAAAAACGTAACGAATAATGCAGAGTATATTAATAAAAAAATGAAATATTTAATTTAAATATGTGAGTATTAAACTTTAACATATATATTTTAAAACAAAGATGAACCACTTGAAATCTTATATTTTTCTCATTAATTTAAATAGGTACATATTAAGTCATGCAATTTAAAATTTATTGTACTTAATATTATGATTTAATATTTAATTTAAATACATTATATTAAACACATCAATTTAATATTCACACATTTATTGTTAGTATTCCTTTCTTTTAACAGTGTATTTGTTTTTTATTCTATTCTCAATACAGCCACATATGCATGCATGTGCAGAATGAGTTTACGGCTTTTTTTTTTTTGATTTCTTTGGCGGTAACTAGAAACGGTAAACGCATGCTGCGTATGCATGTATGTACATAACATTACCAAATTTATATTTTTATTTTTAGATCGGTACCTACCAAATAGTTATGCTGCCAAAGCTAAAAATTAATCTTGGCGTGATCTTAATCTTGAGGGTTAATCAAGTTTAACTAGATCGCGGTAAAATACACATTTAAATGTGGGAATAACTCTAGCATATATTTGTTTTTAATAATTTTTACACACCCACATACAAATATATGCATGTATGTGCAGAGTCCGTCTACCGTTTCTACCCAGCAAGCAATTTGAGCGTTTTCTGACGGTTTTCTGATGCTTTTTTCTGAGCATTTACAGACATAAAGTGTGCAAAAAAGTGTCCGGAAAGAGTTTTTTTTCTTTGAAAACTGGTCGCACTTTAAGAGGCAGATTTCTGAGTCCGATCTGACTCCTTTCTGACACAGAAATAAGTGTTTTCACCCTCCAATGGAAGCATAGAAAACCCTCAGAAAAGGCACAAAAAGTTCAATTTTTAGGCACTTAAATTTTTACGAAAAAGACTCTTTTCAGACTCTTTTTGGTTTGAACAAGAATTGAAAAATATAACTTTTTACATTTTTTAAAATTAATATTTATTTTACTCAAAAATTAACAAGATACTTAGGAATAAAAATTTAAAAAAAAAAAAATATGTTCAAGTTCAACTCACTTAAACATTAATTTTAAATTTAAATAATGAAATAGTAGAAACATAAACATTAATTCCTACATATGTATAATTTGTTTTATTTTTTTGTCTGTTTTCTTATAATATTTATTTATTATTTATTAATTCTGTCATTGGCAGTTTGGAACCATTTGCTGCATATTAATGAGAATTGCTTCTCTTCGACAGCAAATTTTGAATTGAAAGCACCTAAAAAAGAGTAATAAAATAATGAATTCAATAAAAAATATTAAAATGTAATATTTACTTCTAACTGCTGTTGTAATTGCCAAGCTTAGGACACAGATTTTGGTGTTGGTCCCCTTCCACGAATACTTAGTAGCAATTTCATCCGTAAACATTTTTTTCCATTTTATTTGGTTTACTTACCATCCAAGGAGAAAATGAGCTTTTGAATTTATTAGGGGTTGCCATCTTCCTAAATGCTAAATTAAATACATAAATGTTTATTTATTTATTATTTATTTATTCATTTATTTATTTTATTTTTTTTTATATTTTTGCACTTACCTGATTAATTAAAAATCGCTTAAAGATTTTACTTTTAAAAACACTATCTTACTCTATTCCAGTCGAAGGGAATGGGAAGAACGGAAACGAAACCGAAAATTCTGCCTGAAGCGTGCCAGGGTATATCCGACCATAACAATGCCTTGTAGTTAAAAACACATGAGGCAGATAATCAAACATGAACATTTGGGCGTTGCCCATAGCAACTTTACAATAACTTCCAAAATGTTATTACATTTAATCAATAAAAATCATTTATATATAATCTTAAAATATAATAAACATACCAGCGCTTCTAAAAAAGGGTATTCAAAAATCTTCACAGTACTTTTTGTTCCTAACTTTTTGTTCTCTTATTTTCAGCCGCTGCTCCGAATTTCTTCGAAATAAACAACAACAAAGAAGTTCGAACTTCGGCAATGGCAGAATTTCCGACAGAATTTTGAACTTCTCTAGAGAAGCCCTTGTTTTTCGAACATGCCGGCCAGAAAAAAGCAGGGAAGGGAATTTCAGAACTACAGGGCCCCATATGATTCTGGTATAGGAAAAAAACAAAGCACACAGTCATCTTGAACTCAGTCAATGAAGCGCCAGTCGGTTTCTTCTTGAAGGGTAAATTCTTTAAGGAGTTTTAAGTGGTTTCTTATTTTGGAATTACGATTTTAATCTTATTTTAATCAAAAAATAATGTTCTAGGGTGGCTATATGATATCGTATAGCCACCCTAGAACATTATTTTTTGAACTGCGCTCACCGCGTTCATTTACACGAAGCTGCATTCGTTGCACTTGTTTAGATCGGTTGCTCAACGCTCACGACCGACCGCTCTCTGTACCGCTGCTGCTGCTGCTCTTCAACGCTCACACGCTCTCTGCCCTGCTGCTGCTCTGCTGCTCAACGCTTACATCTGACCGCTCTTCACCCCGCTGCTGCTTCAACGTTTATACGGTATATGCTCTGCTGCTGTTAAGCGCTTGCAACTGTTGCCCAACATTTCTCGCTTACGCTCGAGGCTGCTACGGATCCTCACATACTACACCCGCGCTCCCCTTTTCTTATATGCACAGTGACCTGATAATTAACCAAAATGACCATCGCTTGCACTGCTAATAATGCGAGTATAATGGCATTATTAGTGGCGATACCTACCTCATCTGCTGGTTATATGATAACTGTTCGCATGTTAAGTGTGCTGGAGCTGGCTTCAACGGCCGTGTTGGGGATTTAATCTCCAAATTGGGGATTTAATCTCCGAGTTGGTTTTACCTGGTCCTGCACGTCTTGCCGCGAGATGACTGATGAAATGCGTACGTTCATGAGGCAAACTAGGACTGGATTTGTTGAAGTTCGTAAGCTCTTCAATGCTATGAATGACAAATTCATGGCAGTGGAATCTCAGTTTCTTGGACTTAAGATTCTTAGCGAGTCACCGAAAAGAAAAACCCAAATAATAATCTTCAAGTTCCTGTTTATGATTTACCATCCATCTCGACGCCAGCTAATGCTAATTATATGGACCTTTCGCCGAACTACTTAACACCGTCTCTGCCACTGGCTCACACTACCCCTTCTGGACCTTCTTCTGTTCCCTCGCGTGCCTCATTGGCTGCGGGATCACTTGGTAATGTTCTACCGAAAGAAAACATGGCCTTTCTTGGATTAACTCTGGCTCCTGTTGCTACCAACTCTCCTACATCTGCTTCTACATCTGGTGCTGTTTCCTTCTCCAACAATATGCCTGGTCCAAGCCATGCGGCTCCTAGACGCACTAATGTCCCTTTAAGTGGTGTTCCGAGAAGGAACCGTCCAAGGAATAGCAAGGCGACTTCTGATGTCTCTGGGATTCCTCTAAGGGGGGTTATTCAAAAATCATTATTCGTGACGAGACTTAATCCCGACGCCACTGCCGAGAATGTTAGTATCTTCCTCTGTGAGAAATTGCATGCCCCGGACAACGCTATTTCATTTTCATTTTCATTTTCATTTTTAAGCAAAAGCGCAATATCTCTTCTTTTAAAATTCGTATCACTGGTTCCTATTTCTCTAAGGCACTTAATTCATCGGAGATTTTTCCTTTTGAAAACCCACTTTCCATTGAATTCGTTGCAGTTAAAATTAATATCAATAACATTAATATTTATATAACTTGCTCTTACATTCCACCTAGATCTGATACTTCTCTCTATCCATTCTCTCTGCCATTCAATTAGTATCCTCTTCTATTGCCGATGAGGACCACCTAATAATAATGGGAGAACTTAACATATCTAACGTGTCTTGGATCTCCTCATTGGACTCCAATCTCCTTTTTGCCGAAAGCCAGCACGACTTTATCGACGGACTGACGGATTTGTCTCTTGGCCAAATAAACTTTGTTAAGAACCATAGCCTTCTTGACTTAATATTTGTTAATAACGACACTCTAGCTAATGTCCTCAGAAGCTCTCCCTTTTCTCTGCCTGAAGACCCCTATCATCCAACCCTGTTGTTGAATGTTGAGGTCGTTGCAGAAATTCAGACTAGGGCGGCCTTACGCGTAAAATGTTTCCGCAATGCCAATTTTGTTGGTTTACACCAGCATTTGAGTGCTATCGATTGGTCCTTCCTAAAATCATGCAATGACCAAGAAACTGCAGTGTCATCCTTTAATTTGACATTGCAGTCGTCGATAAATCTTTTCGTTCCCGAGGTATCGGTAAGTGACTCTTCTAAGCCCCCATGGTTCCATAGGCTTGTCTTACTTGTCTTACCTCAAAAATAAAAAATCGAGGTTGTATAAAAAATACTTAAAATCCAATTCTGCGTTGGATTTTTCCAATTATGTCACGACCCGCGTGCTGTTTTTTAATGAATCTAAACTTTGTTATGAATGCTACATCGCTCAATGTAGAGATAACATGCGTTATGATCCGAAAAGTTTTTACTCCTTTGTAAACTCCAAAAGAAAATCAAATTCGTATCCCTCAGCTATGTATTTACACAACCGAACTAAATCATCATCTTTAGACATTTCTAATCTTTGCAAACTTTTTTCAGTCAACCTACTCTCTACAGTCCTATGACTTTTTCACTCCCTACCCTTTTGATCTGCCCTGCATCAATAATAATTTTATTCCTCAATTTGAAGTTAGCGATGTTCTTAAAGCCCTTCTGTCGCTGGAAACGTCCTATTCTGCGGGCCCTGATAACATCCCTAGCTGTGTTCTAAGAAACTGTGCCGAAGCTCTGTCTTGGCCAATTATTTATTATTTATCTTATCTTTATTATCTTCAGAGTTCCCGAGAATTTGGAATGAATCTTTTATTAGTCCAATTCATAAAAAAGGCTTAAGGCTTAAGATGTCGAAAACTATCGTGGTATAGCCAAATTTCCTGCCATACCTAAGCTTTTTGAGCAGCTGGTCACTTGTCAACTTCAACATATGTGTACCTCCTTCATCTCTCCCGCACAGCATGGCTTTGTAAAACAACGGTCGACCACTACTAATCTTGAATTTTCTACTCTCTTCCACCGTAGTTTCCTAAATAAATGCCAAACTGACGTTATTTTTACTGACTTCAGCAAGGCATTTGATTCAGTAAGCCATAGCCTTCTCCTTCATAAACTATTTCTTCTTGGTTTTCCACCTAATTTACTTAACTGGATTTCTGTCTGTTGTAATCCCTCAGCACCAAGACAAATAACACACTGAGATTGGTTTTATATTTTAGTTATTATTTTATGAGCTTTTAATAACACACGCCACATGCACAGGAATCGTGGAAAAGGAAAGAGACAAATTCAAATGTGACCAGATTATAGGTCTGATCAAAATACTAAATTCAGTGTTGTATTATGTTATTTTTGATAATAGAATAAGGCTATTCAATACGCCCCCTCAAAAACAACATTTCACAACGTTAAACCAAACTTAAAGTTCAATAGTTAAATGTGGGAATAACTCTAGAGCAGTATTGAAGAAGATATTTGTTTTTAAATATTCTTACACACTTTCATATAAATATATGCATGTATGTGCAAACTCCGTTTACCGTTTCTAGTGGCTTCCAAGCAGTTGCGAAATAAATCTAACGGCACTGTGCTCTCAAGGCGTACGCCTTGAGCCGCCGCCCCAGCCTCCTGTCCCTTGCTCTGTCCCGGCCGGTCGCACCGGACGTCGGCTCAGTTTCTACTTGACGGAAGCCGCCAACGCAGTCCCTGGGTCAAACGCCAGGTTCTAGGCGAACGCTTCCACCCTACCCTCTCTGCCGCATGCTTAAGAATTCGAAGTATAGGCTGCTCGCTCGACGCTCGTTGTTCGTCGTCCTGGGGTCCTCGTTGTCCTTGTCCTGCCTCCAGGTATCTCGACCAGCTCCGCTCCTTGTTGGCGACTCGGTAAGCTGCCGTTCTGGGACTCTAGCGGTGGACCGCTGTGCTCTCAATGCATACGCCTTTCGAGACACCAGCTGAACAAACGCGCGTCCTTCCGGGCTATTCGCAGCAGGACCTTGTACAATTCCTGCAGGACGATCAGGCATACGCCGGAGTTCGCCAATGCAGTCCTTGTTGGCAGGCTCCCCTTCTTGTTGGCGACTCGGTAAGCTGCCGTTCTGGGACTCTAGCGGTGGACTGCTGTGCTCTTAACGCATACGCCTTTCGAGACACCAGCTGAAAAAACGCGCGTCCTTCCGGGCCAGTCGCACCAGGACCTTGTACAGCTCCTGCAGGACGATCAGGCATACGCCGGAGTTCGCCAATGCAGTCCTTGTAGGCAGGCAGCTAGTTCTAGACAACTTTCCTTCTGAGCCCACGGTTCTTTGTCGAAGGACTCTATTTGTTCAACTCTGCCGGACACGCCGGGTGGGATGCCAAGCTCAAATCGCGACAGAAGTTGTGACAAAGCGCCTGGACTTAGCCGTGTGATGCCGTAAGGACCTCAGCTACCTGTGTCTCAATTCGGAGACTTTAGCTCTAAGTCCCGAACGTCTCGACGTAGCGATCTTGTTTCCTTGATGACTCCGCACGGCTTTACTTGCTCCTTCACGTTGTTTCACTGGTTACTGGTTCACTTGATGACTGTTACTTGTTGACTTGGTAGAATCGACTGATCCAGCTTCCTGCGCTCGGCCGGTTTATATAGGCCTCCATTTACCGCTAATTATCGGCGTCTCCTTGCCTTCTGGTCCAAAGTCCACGGTCTTACCGTTCGACCTTTCGCCCTCTGCGCACGGCACCAATATCAGGGTCCAAAGTCCGGTGCCGTCCCGTTACTTCCTTCTGCCCACGGCCCTTCTCCGCTCTCTTGTATTGCTGTCCCTCTCGGACTCTCCTTGTTCTTGTCTGGTGCTCAGTGCACCACTCTCTCTCGCCGCACTACCGTTACTACGAGCGAATTCGCCGCGTAACTGGTAACTGGTAGGCCACTGCTTGCATGCGCTTACTCTGCTTGCTTCTTAACTTGTGGGGAGTTATTCAACTCCTCACATTCTCCCCTTACTTCGGGAATGAAAAAGAGACTCGCTGTTCCCTCTGCCTTGGTATACTCCACATTCTGACATCCTTCCCTCGACGTGTCTTCTCCTCGTACTTGTCCTCGTTTGCCTGTAGTCTTCTAGTCGACTTGCTCCTCCAGACGGTTCCCACGACGCTCACAGCTCCTTCTTGAGTTCCACAGCGCCGATCCTCCTTTCAGATTTTGAATCTCCCGCCCCAGACGTTTCCCCCGTAGACTTTAAATTCCCGCCCAGACATTTCCCCCGTAGACTTTTGAATTCCCGCCCAGACGTTTTCCCCGAACACTTTCGAATTCCCGCCCAGACGTTTCCCCCGATGATTTTCTCGATCTCCGTGATTTGCCTTCTCCGTCGGATGGTCACTCTACGTCGTGCCGATCGGTCTCCAGTCGTTATCGGTGTTATCGATATTCTCTCGTGTGACTCTCTGTTGTATGGTCACTCTCCGCCAAATCGATCGGTCTCCAGTTGTTACCACTTGATGTATCGATGTTCCACGGAGTGACTCCTTGTGCCGATATTTCCAGTATTTTGTGCCCACCGATCGACACTATCGTGTAGCGCCAATCGGTCATAAATCGAAGCGCCCCCATCCCTTTGGGCAGATGAGGACATTTTCTCCGGGTAAGTTTTCTAATTTCTCCTTTTCTCCTTTCTCTCTGTTCTTTTCTCCTTTTCAGCGTTCTGGTCCCGACGAAGAGGGTGATGCGTCTTCTCCTGCGTTTTTGTGTTTTCATTTTTATTTTTGTTTCTGTGGCTGCGTGTGTGTTTTTTTTTTTTTTTCCCCCTGTACCAGTGCAAATGTGAGTTTTGTGTTTCTTTTTTTTTTATTTATTACTGGGTAAACACCCTGACCCCCACTGGTCCGAGCCGCACCCGGAACATGCGGCCGCCCTGCTGCACCAGGACGCACCTCTTTCCTCCCCGCCTCCGTGCTGCTACGACCGCTGGGGCTTCGGTGATTCCTTCCGGCCAGTCCACCTCGACCGGCGCTGAGGCCTGCCGTATGAATGCAGGCCTCGTCTCCGCCACCGGCGCGGATTACTGCCGCTTTAGGTTCGGCCTCGGGGGTGCCACCGGGTCCGGCCATACCCACGGCCCCTTCTCCACCACGTCCTCGGCGGGAAGGCCTACCTGCTCAACCCTTTCCTGCTTCTTCCGGCGACTACCTCTGGCGAGGCCAGCGGAGATGGGGTTGGGGTCGGCGTCGGCATCACGACTCCGGTGGGGGCCCGTGGGACTGCGGTCCTCCACAACCGTGGATCGCGATAGTTTCCCCGGGGTTCTTCCCACACTCGGGCTCCTTCCTCCTCTGTCGCTGCAGTGGCTTCGTCCGGCCACGTCCAGGTGACGGCGTGCTGCCTCCACACGCGTCCTTCCGCCTCGAAGGAGCCGAACACATGGCTGACGTGGGCCACCGGGATGTCCATCCGGGCGTAACCCGGAGACCCCTCCTGCTGCCGCCGCTCCTCCTCTGTTGCTGCCTCTTCCCACTAGGGGCAATACCTCGGGGTAGGTGGGCGTGCCGGCGTCCATGGGGGTGGGGACGGGGGCTTGTATTCCTCCTCCGCTGGGTCCGCTGCACTTTCCCTTGGCTCCGCGACGTACCTCGGGGTCATGGGAACCTCGGGCGTCCCCTCCGCCTGGGGCGGTACTTCCTCGAGGAGGATTGGGTCGCCCCATATCCGGCGCTCCTCCTCTTCGGCAGTTCTCAGCGCCGCTTCCCATTTTGCCCGAGCGTCCTGCTCTTCACGCTGGCGGGCCTCCTTGAGCGCAGCCTCTTGCTGCCTCCGCTCATGCCGGCGGCGGTACTCCGCTATTATGGCCGCTGTTCTGCGGGCCTCGGCCGCATGGTCGTCGTCGGCAGAGTCCTGGTGGACCCTGCTTTCCGAGCCATGGGGAATACTCCCCTTGGGCCCCGCGGCATTCCGCAGCCGCCACGTCCTGGCCTCCACCGTCGGATCGTCCACCATCACCACGTCACTGTCGGAGCTGACGGTGGGCTCCGGCGATGACGCCTCCGACCGTCGTCGGTTCCTTGGGGTCCGTCGCGGGGTTCGGGGGGGCCGGACGACAGGCCTGTCCTCCGACCGTCCTTGCCCCGGTCCGGATCCTGCCAAGTCCTCGGCAGCCATCCTCCTGCGGGCCTCAGCTCTAGTAACGCGTGTACTCATCTTGACTTTCTTTTTCGAATTGGCTCCTCCTGCTGGCGGCTCTCCTGACGATGACTCGGTTCTTGGTCATTCCTCAGAGTTGGTTTGCACCACTGCCACGGACAATTTTTCCTCTAACCACCCGTTGTGCCTTCTTCTTTCTGGGATCATCACTGTATGTCCGACACACCTTATTTCGGCGCCGACACCTGTGAGGAAATTCCATCCTAGCACCAGCGAGTCTACCACTCCTGGTAGGATCAGCAGGCTCATGGGCAATCTCTTATTGCCGAATTCGATTTCCACCTCGAGCTGCGTGTTTATCCCGCTGCACCTGCCATCTGCCAACCTAACTTGCCTTCTCGTCCTTGTAATCTTTCCATAAGCAGCCAGTATTTCCCCCAGCTCCTCGGTGTCGATTGTGGCTTTGTGTGAGGTTCTGCCAATCTGTACCGCTGCGGATAACTGCTGCTCTTCTTCGATTAATTCTCCAGTTAGTTTGGAGAGACAACACCTTGCGACCCCTGCTCGCCTCTCTGCGGCTGGGATCGCGGGCCATTTCCCGATCTCTGGCAGCACTCTACACTCCTAGTCCCCACCTTGCCGCAAGTCCAGCAGAAAAGCAGCCGCTGGTTTTGGCATCCTCTTGCCCAATGTCCGTGACCGCCACACCGTCTACAAGCTTCGTGTGGGTTCACGATGTGTGTCTGTGACCTGTGGGCTCTTGGTGCTGCGCTGGGTGGTCTCTGATTGGTATTGGGTGGCCTCCATAACGTGCTCTGGTGGTTGTAGGTGTTTGGAGTCCATTGGCTTGGACCGTCGATAGGTGCTTGGTGTCCGCCTTCTTCTTCGCACCTTCTACACGTGACTTGTTGTGGTGCTGTTGCTTTGCTTCGCGAGAATTTTTTTGATTTGAATAAATGCTTCTCGCTCTTTCTCGAGTTCTTCATACTCGTCAGCCAGCACCATTAGAGACTCTAGATCGTCTATCTTATACGTCCTCTGGGAAATCCTCAGGTCCGGCGTGCAGTTTTCCTTTATCTGCTCGAGTGTTTCCTTTGGGGAGTAGCCGAGTGGTCTCATCATGGTCTGCATGTCAACCATATAGTCCTTGACCGACTCTCTAAAGCCCTGTTTTCTCTGTTTGTTCTGATCTCCGAGCTTTGAGAAGAAACCCCTTGGCAGGAAATACGTTTAAAACTGTCGCTGAACTCTCCCAATGTCCTCCAGTGTTTATTGTTTGATATGAACCATTTTAGGGCATGCCTTGCAGCAATTCAGGCATGGCTCGGGGAATGAGGTTCAGGTTCAAACCGTATGTGTTTTCTGACCATTCCACTTGTTCCAGAAACTCTAGGGGTTTTTCCGTGCCGTCAAACTTGAACGACCATTCCCTGACTTGCTTGCGACTTTTGCATAGTCTGGTGCGCTAGGCCTTTGCTGTTCTGTTCTTCTTTCTTGGCTTGGGCCCCTGGATCTTCCTGCCTCCTTCATGCTCTCCACGCCCAGGCTAGCTATGAGCTGTTCGGCGTCTGGGACTTGCAACTTGCCGCTCGAGCCTGGTTTGTCGTACAATTCCTCCAGCTCAGCCCAAATTTCCGCCATTCCTGGGTCGTTTTGTGTCTTCGTAACATACTCTGAAAGGGCATTTCGCATGTCGTCCGACTTGCCCTCCAGGATAATGCCAAGCTTGGCTGCCACCTTTGGGAAATCTTCTTTCTTGAGGAGATAGATCCAATTGTTCCCCATTTCTGTTTATTGCTGTATTTTCACTGTCAGGACAATCACGTTGGGCGCCAGATGTAACGAACTGATTTTCTTTGTTATCTGCTCGCTACGATTGTCGTGCGGCTAGCTCAGAAGATGTAAGTGTTCGTCCCACCAAATTTATATATACGTGACCGCCCTGTTGACCAGTGAAAACGCACAGAAAGATTGGGAGTACGCTGTGATCTTTTATTCGCCGACTTGACCCTCGGCCGGGTGGCGTATTGATAATGTAGAACTGTGTTCTGCCGTCGTCTCCTTCCCACGTTGAACGTCTCGCTGGATCGTGCTGGCTCGCCGGAAATGGTGTCTCCCTTGCCAGTTTGGCTTGCGATGTCTTCTGCTGCCCTTGGCTCGGCGGGGCTACAGGGATTAGGGATGCGTCACCGTTCCCAGACCAGGGTGAACAGGCACTGTGCTCTCAAGGCGTACGCCTTTCGCCGCCGCAGCCTCCTGTCCCTTGCTCTGTCCCGGCCGGTCGCGCCGGACGTCGGCTCAGTTTCTACTTGACGGTTCAGGCATACGCCGGAAGCCGCCAACGCAGTCCCTGGGTCAAACGCCAGGTTCTAGACGAACGCTTCCACCCTAAGAATTCGAAGTATAGGCTGCTCGCTCGACGCTCGTTGTTCGTCGTCCTGGGGTACTCGTTGTCCTTGTTCTGCCTCCAGGTATCTCGACCAGCTCCGCTCCTTGTTGGCGACTCGGTAAGCTGCCGTTCTGGGACTCTAGCGGTGAACCGCTGTGCTCTCAACGCATACGCCTTTCGAGACACCAGCTGAACAAACGCGCGTCCTTCCGGGCCAGTCGCACCAGGACCTTGTACAGCTCCTGCAGGACGAGCAGGCATACGCCGGAGTTCGCCAATGCAGTCCTTGTAGGCAAGCAGCTAGTTCTAGACAACTTTCCTTCTGAGCCCACGGTTAATTGTCGAAGGACTCTATTTGTTCAACTCTGCCGGACACGCCGGGTGGGATGCCAAGCTCAAATCGCGACAGAAGTTGTGACAAAGCGCCTGGACTTAGCCGTGTGATGCCGTAAGGACCTCAGCTACCTGTGTCTCAATTCGGAGACTTTAGCTCTAAGTCCCGAACGTCTCGACGTAGCGATCTTGTTTCCTTGATGACTCCGCACGGCTTTACTTGCTCCTTCACGTTGTTTCACTGGTTACTGGTTCACTTGATGACTGTTACTTGTTGACTTGGTAGAATCGACTGATCCAGCTTCCTGCGCTCGGCCGGTTTATATAGGCCTCCATTTACCGCTAATTATCGGCGTCTCCTTGCCTTCTGGTCCAAAGTCCACGGTCTTACCGTTCGACCTTTCGCCCTCTGCGCACGGCACCAATATCAGGGTCCAAAGTCCGGTGCCGTCCCGTTACTTCCTTCTGCCCACGGCCCTTCTCCGCTCTCTTGTATTGCTGTCCCTCTCGGACTCTCCTTGTTCTTGTCTGGTGCTCAGTGCACCACTCTCTCTCGCCGCACTACCGTTACTACGAGCGAATTCGCCGCGTAACTGGTAACTGGTAGGCCACTGCTTGCATGCGCTTACTCTGCTTGCTTCTTAACTTGTGGGGAGTTATTCAACTCCTCACATTCTCCCCTTACTTCGGGAATGAAAAAGAGACTCGCTGTTCCCTCTGCCTTGGTATACTCCACATTCTGACATCCTTCCCTCGACGTGTCTTCTCCTCGTACTTGTCCCCGTTTGCCTGTAGTCTTCTAGTCGACTTGCTCCTCCAGACGGTTCCCACGACGCTCACAGCTCCTTCTTGAGTTCCACAGCGCCGATCCTCCTTCCAGATTTTGAATCTCCCGCCCCAGACGTTTAAATTCCCGCCCAGACATTTCCCCCGTAGACTTTTGAATTCCCGCCCAGACGTTTTCCCCGAACACTTTCGAATTCCCGCCCAGACGTTTCCCCCGATGATTTTCTCGATCTCCGTGATTTGCCTTCTCCGTCGGATGGTCACTCTACGTCGTGCCGATCGGTCTCCAGTCGTTATCGGTGTTATCGATATTCTCTCGTGTGACTCTCTGTTGTATGGTCACTCTCCGCCAAATCGATCGGTCTCCAGTTGTTATCGATTCCGTGACCCAACGTGGCGTTGCCACTTGATGTATCGATGTTCCACGGAGTGACTCCTTGTGCCGATATTTCCAGTATTTTGTGCCCACCGATCGACACTATCGTGTAGCGCCAATCGGTCATAAATCGAAGCGCCCCCATCCCTTTGGGCAGATGAGGACATTTTCTCCGGGTAAGTTTTCTAATTTCCTCCACAACCGTGGATCGCGATAGTTTCCCCGGGGTTCTTCCCACACTCGGGCTCCTTCCTCCTCTGTCGCTGCAGTGGCTTCGTCCGGCCACGTCCAGGTGACGGCGTGCTGCCTCCACACGCGTCCTTCCGCCTCGAAGGAGCCGAACACATGGCTGACGTGGGCCACCGGGATGTCCATCCGGGCGTAACCCGGAGACCCCTCCTGCTGCCGCCGCTCCTCCTGCTCCTCCTCTGTTGCTGCCTCTTCCCACTAGGGGCAATACCTCGGGGTAGGTGGGCGTGCCGGCGTCCATGGGGGTGGGGACGGGGGCTTGTATTCCTCCTCCGCTGGGTCCGCTGCACTTTCCCTTGGCTCCGCGACGTACCTCGGGGTCATGGGAACCTCGGGCGTCCCCTCCGCCTGGGGCGGTACTTCCTCGAGGAGGATTGGGTCGCCCCATATCCGGCGCTCCTCCTCTTCGGCAGTTCTCAGCGCCGCTTCCCATTTTGCCCGAGCGTCCTGCTCTTCACGCTGGCGGGCCTCCTTGAGCGCAGCCTCTTGCTGCCTCCGCTCATGCCGGCGGCGGTACTCCGCTATTATGGCCGCTGTTCTGCGGGCCTCGGCCGCATGGTCGTCGTCGGCAGAGTCCTGGTGGACCCTGCTTTCCGAGCCATGGGGAATACTCCCCTTGGGCCCCGCGGCATTCCGCAGCCGCCACGTCCTGGCCTCCACCGTCGGATCGTCCACCATCACCACGTCACTGTCGGAGCTGACGGTGGGCTCCGGCGATGACGCCTCCGACCGTCGTCGGTTCCTTGGGGTCCGTCGCGGGGTTCGGGGGGGCCGGACGACAGGCCTGTCCTCCGACCGTCCTTGCCCCGGTCCGGATCCTGCCAAGTCCTCGGCAGCCATCCTCCTGCGGGCCTCAGCTCTAGTAACGCGTGTACTCATCTTGACTTTCTTTTTCGAATTGGCTCCTCCTGCTGGCGGCTCTCCTGACGATGACTCGGTTCTTGGTCATTCCTCAGAGTTGGTTTGCACCACTGCCACGGACAATTTTTCCTCTAACCACCCGTTGTGCCTTCTTCTTTCTGGGATCATCACTGTATGTCCGACACACCTTATTTCGGCGCCGACACCTGTGAGGAAATTCCATCCTAGCACCAGCGAGTCTACCACTCCTGGTAGGATCAGCAGGCTCATGGGCAATCTCTTATTGCCGAATTCGATTTCCACCTCGAGCTGCGTGTTTATCCCGCTGCACCTGCCATCTGCCAACCTAACTTGCCTTCTCGTCCTTGTAATCTTTCCATAAGCAGCCAGTATTTCCCCCAGCTCCTCGGTGTCGATTGTGGCTTTGTGTGAGGTTCTGCCAATCTGTACCGCTGCGGATAACTGCTGCTCTTCTTCGATTAATTCTCCAGTTAGTTTGGAGAGACAACACCTTGCGACCCCTGCTCGCCTCTCTGCGGCTGGGATCGCGGGCCATTTCCCGATCTCTGGCAGCACTCTACACTCCTAGTCCCCACCTTGCCGCAAGTCCAGCAGAAAAGCAGCCGCTGGTTTTGGCATCCTCTTGCCCAATGTCCGTGACCGCCACACCGTCTACAAGCTTCGTGTGGGTTCACGATGTGTGTCTGTGACCTGTGGGCTCTTGGTGCTGCGCTGGGTGGTCTCTGATTGGTATTGGGTGGCCTCCATAACGTGCTCTGGTGGTTGTAGGTGTTTGGAGTCCATTGGCTTGGACCGTCGATAGGTGCTTGGTGTCCGCCTTCTTCTTCGCACCTTCTACACGTGACTTGTTGTGGTGCTGTTGCTTTGCTTCGCGAGAATTTTTTTTCTTGAATAAATGCTTCTCGCTCTTTCTCGAGTTCTTTATACTCGTCAGCCAGCACCATTAGAGACTCTAGATCGTCTATCTTATACGTCCTCTGGGAAATCCTCAGGTCCGGCGTGCAGTTTTCCTTTATCTGCTCGAGTGTTTCCTTTGGGGAGTAGCCGAGTGGTCTCATCATGGTCTGCATGTCAACCATATAGTCCTTGACCGACTCTCTAAAGCCCTGTTTTCTCTGTTTGTTCTGATCTCCGAGCTTTGAGAAGAAACCCCTTGGCAGGAAATACGTTTAAAACTGTCGCTGAACTCTCCCAATGTCCTCCAGTGTTTATTGTTTGATATGAACCATTTTAGGGCATGCCTTGCAGCAATTCAGGCATGGCTCGGGGAATGAGGTTCAGGTTCAAACCGTATGTGTTTTCTGACCATTCCACTTGTTCCAGAAACTCTAGGGGTTTTTCCGTGCCGTCAAACTTGAACGACCATTCCCTGACTTGCTTGCGACTTTTGCATAGTCTGGTGCGCTAGGCCTTTGCTGTTCTGTTCTTCTTTCTTGGCTTGGGCCCCTGGATCTTCCTGCCTCCTTCATGCTCTCCACGCCCAGGCTAGCTATGAGCTGTTCGGCGTCTGGGACTTGCAACTTGCCGCTCGAGCCTGGTTTGTCGTACAATTCCTCCAGCTCAGCCCAAATTTCCGCCATTCCTGGGTCGTTTTGTGTCTTCGTAACATACTCTGAAAGGGCATTTCGCATGTCGTCCGACTTGCCCTCCAGGATAATGCCAAGCTTGGCTGCCACCTTTGGGAAATCTTCTTTCTTGAGGAGATAGATCCAATTGTTCCCCATTGCTGTTTATTGCTGTATTTTCACTGTCAGGACAATCACGTTGGGCGCCAGATGTAACGAACTGATTTTCTTTGTTATCTGCTCGCTACGATTGTCGTGCGGCTAGCTCAGAAGATGTAAGTGTTCGTCCCACCAAATTTATATATACGTGACCGCCCTGTTGACCAGTGAAAACGCACAGAAAGATTGGGAGTACGCTGTGATCTTTTATTCGCCGACTTGACCCTCGGCCGGGTGGCGTATTGATAATGTAGAACTGTGTTCTGCCGTCGTCTCCTTCCCACGTTGAACGTCTCGCTGGATCGTGCTGGCTCGCCGGAAATGGTGTCTCCCTTGCCAGTTTGGCTTGCGATGTCTTCTGCTGCATTTGGCTCGGCGGGGCTACAGGGATTAGGGATGCGTCACCGTTCCCAGACCAGGGTGAACAGGCACTGTGCTCTCAAGGCGTACGCCTTTCGCCGCCGCAGCCTCCTGTCCCTTGCTCTGTCCCGGCCGGTCGCGCCGGACGTCGGCTCAGTTTCTACTTGACGGTTCAGGCATACGCCGGAAGCCGCCAACGCAGTCCCTGGGTCAAACGCCAGGTTCTAGACGAACGCTTCCACCCTAAGAATTCGAAGTATAGGCTGCTCGCTCGACGCTCGTTGTTCGTCGTCCTGGGGTCCTCGTTGTCCTTGTTCTGCCTCCAGGTATCTCGACCAGCTCCGCTCCTTGTTGGCGACTCGGTAAGCTGCCGTTCTGGGACTCTAGCGGTGAACCGCTGTGCTCTCAACGCATACGCCTTTCGAGACACCAGCTGAACAAACGCGCGTCCTTCCGGGCCAGTCGCACCAGGACCTTGTACAGCTCCTGCAGGACGAGCAGGCATACGCCGGAGTTCGCCAATGCAGTCCTTGTAGGCAAGCAGCTAGTTCTAGACAACTTTCCTTCTGAGCCCACGGTTAATTGTCGAAGGACTCTATTTGTTCAACTCTGCCGGACACGCCGGGTGGGATGCCAAGCTCAAATCGCGACAGAAGTTGTGACAAAGCGCCTGGACTTAGCCGTGTGATGCCGTAAGGACCTCAGCTACCTGTGTCTCAATTCGGAGACTTTAGCTCTAATTCCCGAACGTCTCGACGTAGCGATCTTGTTTCCTTGATGACTCCGCACGGCTTTACTTGCTCCTTCACGTTGTTTCACTGGTTACTGGTTCACTTGATGACTGTTACTTGTTGACTTGGTAGAAATCGACTGATCCAGCTTCCTGCGCTCGGCCGGTTTATATAGGCCACCATTTACCGCTAATCATCGGCGTCTCCTTGCCTCCTGGTCCAAGGTCCACGGTTTTACCGTTCGACCTTTCGCCCTCTGCGCACGGCACCAATATCAGGGTCCAAAGTCCGGTGCCGTCCCGTTACTTCCTTCTGCCCACGGCCCTTCTCCGCTCTCTTGTATTGCCGTCCCTCTCGGACTCTCCTTGTTCTTGTCTTACGGGCGAATTCGCCGCGTAACTGGTAACTGGTAGGCCACTGCTTGCATGCGCTTACTCTGCTTGCTTCTTAACTTGTGGGGAGTTGTTCAACTCCTCACAACATAAAAGCCTAAAACAAATTTATTGCTGAATACTTTACACAAAATCGTGTAAGAATCGCGATCCAGATTAATTACTTTGTCACTTCCCTATCTTTGATTTGTGTTTCTGAAGAGAGACGCGCGCGGCTTTGGCGGCAGCGGTAAAACTTTAGTTTTCACAACATCACGACACATCCGACCTCTTCAACTGCGACTGAACGCGAAGAGAACTGATATGGGCATATGGGTGGGTGAATCCGTTTTTGTTCATTAACATAATTTTTATTTAGGTACGAACGTAATAAACATTAAATTTAATATTTTTTTTGATTAATTATGATTACGTCTGAGATTTACTATATAATGCGAGTTTCGTCTAAATTAATGGAACAAAACAATTATTTAAAATATAATTTTTGTATTTATTTTTAAATATAAAATGCGAACCTTAAATCGGCATGGACTACAACTTAAAATTAAATAGGAATGATATTTAAAGTAGCAAAAATAAATTTTAAATTTAAGTTGTTATGTATAACTGATTAATATTAAATTTAACAAGAAAGGAAGCAAACTTCGGCGTGCCGAAGTTCATATACCCTTGCAGCTATTTCAAAAACTAAATACTCTTGAAAACGTTAAAATTATGATATACTTGCGTGTATGTTTAAAAACATTGAAGCTATGATGATTTTCAGCTTAATTATTCGATAGTTCCTATGCACGCAGAAAAATAGTTGGAAATATACACCTGTGAATTGGATAATACAACTATTTTAAATAGGTGCTGGGGAGCGATCCAATTTGTGGTTGGTTTATCTAGTTTTCTTGGATCTACAGGAATTGGATATATTCACCAACTGAGAGAGTTCGACAAAACAAGCGCTTGTTTGCTTGATCCAACTTTTTTGTATATGGTTGCTATTTAGTTGGTTCATAAAACCATCTACCAGTGATATTATATCTATTTTAATTGCTTAAAAAAATTTTCAATAAGTTTTTTTTTTTTTTTTAATATTTTTTATTTACGTTTATGAAAAAGATAATCAATTAGTTCATAAATTTTTGAGCTCATATATACAAAAGGTTTGAGGGATGTAATTAGTTTGTACACAAATATAAATTCTGAACAAAATTTATTTTTATTTCTTGTTAACAAATATTAAAAATGGAGTATTCTTAGAAGTATATTAATCTTATAATAATCGGTATCATAATTAATCTAGAAAGTAAAAATATATACAGAGAAAATGTTTTAGGAAGAAATTAATTACATCATACAGCGTACCTAAAAGCAATATACACCTTTTTATTTGGCATTCTTTGACATATAACAGGACGCGGCGAGAGTAGATTTTCAATAAGTATACATTTGGCTTTCCCAGTCGATGTGACTTCATACGCGTGTAATTTTTCTTCGAATCCTACAGTATGCCATTCATGGTATAGAAAGCAAATTTTTTCTTTTTCATTGGCAAATATTTTATCTATTTCACCAAAGAATGGTAGACTACAAAAATCATCGAATTCTGTGGTTATGTTCATTCTTTTTTCCTTGGCAAAGATAAAAAATAAAAGTTATAAGATTAAGGTAGTAATAACTTACAAGTATATAGCCCCAAGGCTGTCTCAGAACCTTAAATTCGTTGAAATAAATTGTAATTGAATTAATTTGACGACGAATCCCCTTTTTTCTAGTAGGAGTAACTCTTAAGGAATGGAGGCGATAATCGGAAGTCCTACTCCACCGCTCAGTAGCCTCAACCTCGGGTTCGAGTCATCGTCTTAACCACTCCAGGTCTTCCTTCACTTTACCCTGTTCATCTCTCTTTACTCCATCGTCATGAACAGTTGTTGGCTGTTAAGAGAAAAAAGTTAAAAAAGAAACTTTATAGAAATGGAAAGGGATATTTCTCATGTCATACCTGTTCGGACTCTTTCGACCGTAATCCTGAAGCACGCAAATCTTTTATTATGCAGGTATATTTATCATATAATTTACCCCTGGGCTGCTTCGCGCCTTCCAAATTAGTTTTCGGCTGCCTTGGTACGTAGTACGTTGCCTAGAAAACAAAATAGTTATAAGAAAATTGCTGTTTTATAAAGCTGCAGAATTAAAAATGGGACGTTGCAACCTAAAAGTAATAAGCAATCCAGAAGAACATTAAAATTGTAATTTAAATGAATTTCAACGAAGATGGTTATCATCTACCTCTTACATTTAATTTTTTTTTCCTATAAAAGAAACTTCTACTCACAAATAATTTATACAAAGAGCGAAAACTTACTGCCGTTTCCGTCGGGAAAACCTCAACTATTTCGTTCCTCAGCTCAAGGAACCTTTGGGGCGATATTCTAAATTAAGGGGTAAAATACATCAAAATAAATAAGGAGCATTACAGAATTTCGAGAAAAATCACTTACACTTTTTTTGGGTGTAAATCAACGTTCAGTTCTGAAACAATTATACATTCAGCTAATTGAGAACGAATAGAACTATCAAATAATCCTTTTTTATAGAAAGCCAAGAATTTCCGCCCAATAATATTGCCATCCAAGTATTTGCGAGCGGTCTGAAAAAAAATAATTTTCATTTAGGTATTAGAGTAAGTGATCACCAAATCGTATTTATTCAAATTACTAAGATATTTACGTTTTGAATTTCACTATAATTCAATGCGGTTTCTGCTTTTCTAAATTTTTTACGTTTTGGTAGATCTTCTTCAGCACTTCGTTCTTTTGTGTTCAACTTTTTCTGTGGCACTTCTTCTTCAATATTCTCCACTGAAAAGTCCGAGAGTTCTCCAGATTCAATTTCCTACAGCAAATCAATGATTAAAAAGCTCTATAACATAAAATAATCAGCTTTAACAGCATAAAAACAAGTCACCTTCACACTCCTATGGAGAGTTTTCAAACCACTCAAAATCTTTTTGCGAAGACCCAACTGCGGGACCAATTTTTCTATTTCCATCTCAGTAAGAGAAAGGAGAGATTCAAAATCAATAAAATTTTCTGTGAATGAGAAAAACCCCAATTTTGAATTGAGCTCAATGGAATAACAATAAGGCATTTGTGGGTATTACTACGAGTGCACCAATGACTACGAAATTGAGAGAAAAATTCTAAGAATTTTGGTTATTATCTTCAATAAAGGTTGATTTCTAAACACGGAGTAATACCCACAGATATCTTATGTCGTGGTCGATATGTAAAAGAAGCATTTCATGAAACGACTAGAAGTTTCATAAAACGCACTAACATTATGAAAAATAGTTTGTCATGTGTTGGCTAAACGTTTCATGAATCGCACCCACATCGTGAATGAAATATATATTGCACCATGTGTGTATAGGTAAAATGAAAACTTGTACGGAAAAAATTAATCTCTATTCCAGACATAAGGATTCTTAAAATTCAGGCATCAATTAATGAGCATGAGAGAACTTACCTTTAAAAAGAGCAATCAAAAATTCCGCGTTCTCGGGATCCACATTTTCCAAAAACTCCATACTTTTTTCATCCATCTCTTCTTGTAGAATTTTCTAGGAACTAAACACAAAAAAAGCGCAATAACGGAACGCGCAATAACGGAACGAGCGAAGCGAGCGTGGCGAGCAGCCGAAAAGAACAGAAAAGAGTAGGGATGATTGGCAAAGCCAATGATAGTCGAGAGTTGATTGTCGATTATTGTAAAATAATCGATGCTATCGATTTTTGTAGGCTTAAAAATTGACAAAAATTGAACATTTTTTTTGAATGATTAATTGCCGTTTGTTTTTATTTTCACGTATACGCGTTAAATAATCGTTTGTATGTACTTTTGTGATATTATTTTGGTATATTTAAGTAATGATGATGAATTTTCTCGAATTGAAAAAATTTATTTTCATAAAAAATGTAACTCTTAACCTATAAATTCAACAGAATTTTCGAGGATTGAATAAAGTCAGTCGAATACGATTTTCAACTAAGATTAATCGAGTTCTTTTCTGCCTTTCAAAAAAGTTGACTCATTAATCGAAATTCGAATTCCAATTCATTTCCAACAAAGTTGGCAGCCTTATCCAATTCAAAGCATATAAAAACTAATCGGAGGTATCATTTTTAAATTGCTAAAATAACCATCACCGTTATTTGATCTTTCATTTTAAATAGATACAACATCCAATTTTTTCTCATCCAATAAAAATTGGATGCTCTTTCTAACCATTTTTCTTCGTGTAGCAGCTACACGATTGTTCCTATGGGAGCTAAATGCTATAGTCGTCCGATTTTGATGAAATTTAAACCGTAATTCTGAAATATTTAACCAATACTATATCTCGAAGCACTAAAAAAAATTTAAAAAATACCAAAGTTATAATTTTTATTTATTTATTTTTATGATTGTTCCTATGGGAGCTATATGCTATAGTCGTCCGATTTTGATGAAATTTAAAACGTAATTCTGAAATATTTACCCATTACTATATCTCGAAGCACTAAAAAAAAAATTAAAAAACACCAAAGTTACGGACAGACGGACATGGCTAGATCGACTCTCCTAGTGATGCTGATCAAGAATATATATGTATACTTTATAAGGTCGGAGATGTCTGCGTTGCAAACTTCTGACTGAAATTATAATACCCTCTGCAAGGGTATAAATATTGAGCACTTTCAATAAAATACTTTAAACATAGATATTAATCAAATAATATCAGATTAAAATTTTAAAATATTAAATACCATATTTATTAAATATATTTCCTTAAGATTGAGCTATTGAAATTTAATTGACAAAATTAACTGTAATAATGTTTTGGTCAATGAAAAAAATCATTAAAAACTTAAAATAATTTTTAGTTTTCGTACGATAATTAATATGACACAGTCTTAATTTGACTATGTTTTTTTTTAAGAATGAAAATTTTCAATATTAATATGATAAAATTTAAAACAAATTGCCCAAAATTTAAACTCAATATTTACAACATTAATTTAAATATTTTAATATTAAATTATGGAATTTAACATGTTTTGTATTTAATTTTAATATTTTTATATTTATTTTAAATTTGAAATATGCATTTATTCTTACTACTTCATTTTTTACCAGTGTAATAATATGTGCTGCAACTTGTTCTTTTTATAGGAAATAAGTTTATGTGCAAATTGAAGTTATTGTGCGTTTGAGAGTGAGGGAGCTACAAACACAATTTTCTTAAAAATCCGGAATTGTATGGAAAAATTAAGCGGAGCAGAGGCCCACTGAAATCTATGCCCGATATAAGAGACAAATTCGTCGTCTAGCTGTTCAAGACAACAAGTCTTGCATGGAGATCAAAGGTCAACTGAAGCTTGACATATCCAAAAGACGTATAAAGCAAATTTTGAAGGAGAATGAAATGGTTACATATGCTTTCCGCGAAGCTGTTCCAAGGTTGCTGAAACGCCAAATAACTGCTCGCTTACAATTTGCTGAGTCAGAGGAGCTTACTAAAATTTTATTTTCGGACAAAAAAAATTTAATTTAGACAGTCCTGACTCCTGCCAAAAGAATTGGCGGGATAAAAGACAAACACGACAGGTCCGCCATAAACGCAACCACGGTAGCGAATCATTAATAGTTAGGGCAGGATTTGGGAATGCTGGGAAGTCTCCACTTTGTTTTATACCAACTAGAACAAATGCAGAAATTTGCTAGAAACATTACTTATCGAATTTGCTGGAGACATTTACGGGGATGAGTGGATTTTTCAGCAACACAACGCGCCAATCCGCACGGCTTGAAAAACAAAAGTCTTTTTGGAAAATACCTTAATTGCAATGGCCAGCGATCAGCCAGGATCTAAACCCAATAGAAGATCTTTGGGGAATACTATCCAACAAAGTGTCCTCAAAAAGGCATTAATAAGGAAATGGGATCAAATTAATCCTACAATATTGCAAAATTTGGCAACCTCAATGCCGAACCGGATTAATCAAATTTTTATAAAAAAAGGAAAAAAAATGTAATCCAAAACATTCAGTTAGTTTTTAATTGGTTTTCCTTAAGAAATATCTATGCACACATACTTCTTTCCCTGAGGTATTATACAATTTATTCTATGTTTAGTTTAGTAATCTTTCACTCAGAATAAAATGATGGGCTGAAAACGCTCGTTCAACGGACATCTGAGTGTTTCATAACGTCATATAACTGTAAAATGTTAGCATTAAGAAGTAAAGACCATTCGTCAAATAATTGCTAAGCAAATAATTGATAGCAAAAACGGGCTCTTCGGCCTTGGCGAATGCCTCTACGCTACTCAAGTATGCAGAAAACAGTGAGTTTTCTTTAGCAGTAAATATATATCTGTACACCCTCTGCTGATCAGGGATATACAGCTTGCTTGCAGCTTCTAGCTCTGCTTAAAATGTTTTCCACACTGAACAGTGGTTTTTTGGCATAAAGTCAAGTTTTTTATGACTTTTACAATAGGCATGATTTTATGTTAGGCATACTTTAATTTAGTGCGATAACAGAGTAAAAATAACATAAAATAATTATGGACTGTTTAAGATTAGGTGTTTAAGAATATGGTTTACTAAAAACTTTTTCTGAGTTATGTGCTTTTGTCCTCGAAAATCGTGTTCGGCTATTGTTTTTTTTATAGGCTAACCTTAAAACTGCAGCTGGGTTTCGTGGCTCTTAACAATAAATAATAAGTTTTGGTTGCATCTTTTAGCCCTTTTCGAATAAATTGGCTTATTCCAGACAAATATGTGTTAGAAAATTCGGAGCTGCTTGAAGTTTGGAGGATAACAGTGAACGAATACATAACGCAAAAATAAAAACACTTAAACGACAATAACATTGGGAAAACAATTTTGTTTGTTTTCCCAATGTTATTGTCGTTTAAGTTGCGATTTTTTAAAGTCTATAAAAAAGTATATAGGAAAAAAAACGTAGTCATGCCCAAACAATTTTTCGTTTGTTTTCCCAATGTTATTGTCGTTTAAGTTGCGATTTTTTAAAGTCTATAAAAAAGTATATAGGAAAAAAAACGTAGTCATGCCCACTTTTCCGCAGCTGACATAGCCTCAACTTTTTTTTTTATAATTTAAGTTAATTTAAAGTATATAAAAAAATTTAAAAAAGAAAAATGTTTAAATGTTTAACTTAAATTAAATTATAAATTAATTAAAAAATACCAAAAACCGAAATTTGTTCAAAACTTTTTTAATTAATGTGCCAACTTTGAAAGATCTATCATCACAGCACTGCAGAGAGGTTGCGCACATAGGCCAAAATTAAGAAAACTCCTCTAAAATGTCCAAGGTTCTTTATGGCAAACCTGATTTTTCTAGAAATCTAACGGGACTTTCTAAAAATATAATTAAAGTTGTACCACGAGTCGATTTGCAAAGCGCAGCTGCACACATCGCGAATATTTCAAAAAAACTTCAAACTTTAAAGTGGTCAGTCAATTAATGGAGTTTGATAGTGAAGGTATTTATTTTATGTTCCACTGTTGGAATACCCCTATTTCTTAAACAAAAATATATTTTCTAGTACTTATTGCTATATTCCAAATACAGTATATATGGTAATATTTTAGGTTATTAATAAGAAACATATTCTATGGCCACACTGGTTGGCTCTTCCTCTTTCTGTTTAACTTTCTGCTATAAAACTACATGTGTTGGTGTTGCGGTATAAAATATAGTAGCCTGATTCCAATGGCGCATTAAAACGCATTAAGCCTAATGCGCATTTATTTACACAGGGAATCCCATAAGGCTAAATGCCGCTATTAAAATAAATGCGATTTTTAAATGCGATTAAAAACCATTCGCCCCGAACATTTTTAGAAAAAATATTGGAAAATACCGATGTTGAACGATATTTTGTTCGTGCCACCACTACAACAGCTGTTTTCTATATGCAAGGTTGTCGCAATTTTTGATGTCTTTTGAATATAAAATCTATTTTGTATAAAAATGACTGAAAACAAGAGCGCACGCTGCAAATTCTGCTCGCAGTACCACAATGCATTACTGCTGGATCTCTGGCATGAAATAAGTCCCACATATACGAGGATCCTTGCCCTTTATAGAAACTGTGGTGGTCTACATTGCAAATCCGTCATAACAACGCAATCAGCTTCTCTTCCTTGTCGTCCAAGTTGGCAAATGCCTCGGTCGCATTAAAGATGTCCTGCTGAGCATTACAAAGTTTAGTAAACTCACTCATGTTCATTAATTTTAATTAATTTCTTTTGGATTTGCCAAAATGCAAAAGTAAACAAACCCAGATCAGCTGCTCGTGCCACTCACATGTCGGAGTAGCATTAGCTTAATGCTAATGCGCCAATGGAATCAGGCACATTTGAAAAGTCCACTAATGCGGCAATGGAATCAGGCTATAAATCTAAAAACTTAAATCCAATCCTGTGTTCTCAATCTATAAACAAAACATAAACTACAAAAGGTTATGGGCCCAGTCAATGCCTAAAAAATATTTAATTTGTGAAACAGTTTTTTTAATTTTTAATTTTCTTTAAAAAAGTTGCGATTAAATTTCTTGTAAAAAAAAGAAAGTTTCAAGATTCTGTGAAATTGCGTCGAGTTAGTTCCGCAGGCAAATTTACATTTGAAAAGCAGTTTTTATATACACATATAAAAAACAAGAAAGGAAGCAAACTTCGGCAAGCCGAAGTTCATATACCCTTGCAGCTATTTCAAAAACTAAATACTCTTGAAAACCTTAAAATTATGATTTACTTGCGTGTATACCTATAAACATTGCAGCTATGATGATTTGCAGCATAATTATTCGATAGTTTCTATGGCAGCTATACGATTGTTCCTATGGGAGCTTTATGCTATAGTCGTCCGATTATAATTTGTTTTATTTATTTTAATAATTGTTCCTAAGGGAGCTATATGCTATAGTCGTCCGATTTTGATGAAACTTAAACCGTAATTCTGAAATATTAAACCATTACTATATGTCGAAGAACTAAAAAAAATTAAAAAATACCAAAGTTATAATTTTTATACCCTTGCAGAGGGTATTATAATTTCAGTCAGAAGTTTGCAACGCAGTGAAGGAGACATCTCCGACATATAAAGGATATATATTCTTGATCAGGATCACTAGCAGAGTCGATCTAGACATGTCCGTCTGTCCGTCTGTAAAAAAGTAAAACGAAACATCAAGCCTTTTGATGGCGAGAAATATGCGATTTGGAAATTTAGAATTAGGGCTTTATTAACTGAACTGGATGTACTTAACGTTATTGATAAAGATGTGCCTATAAAAGTTACTGAACAATGGAATAAGGCAAAACGTTGTGCAAAAAGTACGCTCATAGAGTACCTTACCGATTCATTTCTTAACTTTGCTACAAGCGAAAGAACGGCTCATCAAATTCTAAAAGATTTAGACGCTGTAAATGACGCTGAAATGAATTCGTAAACATTTGCTTTCTCTTAAGCTACCGAGTGAGATGTCGCTTTTGTCCCATTTTAAAATTTTTGATGATTTAATAAGTGAATTGTTGGCAGCAGGTGCAAAAATAGAAGAGATGGATAAGGTGTCTCATTTGCTGATCACATTACCTTCGTCTTACGACGGTGTCATAACAGCAACAGAAACGTTATCAGAAGAAAATTTGACACTAACGTTTGTTAAAAATAATGACACAAGCTTTAAATACGACTGTTCAACATAAAAATTACAGCTTTAAAAACAACTCATTAAAAAATCGCGTAACGAAGCATAAGAAAGCATTTGAGGGAAATTCACTACTGTGACAAATAGGGCCCCATTACAAAAGATTGATACCACTATAAAAGAATCATGAACGAAAGAATTAATAAAAACAATGATAAACAAGCTAAAACCGCAACATCTCAAGTCATTGCATTCATGGTAAAAAAAGTGAAAGACCAATGGGGGATAGATATTTGTGGATGATAGATGAGTTGGTGCCGCCATTGAAGATCGATGTGGTTAAGCAAGGCGAATATATTTTTGCATCTAAGCGTGGCATCGTGCGTCTGCGCAATGAGCACGAAATAACACTGGAGGACGTGCTGTATTCCGAGCGGGCTGCTGGAAACTTGATGTCGGTGAAGCGCCTACAAGAGGCAGGAATGTCTATCAAATTTGAAAAGAACGGTGTAACCATTTCTAAAAATGGATTGACGGTGATTGAGAACACAGGTATGTTAAACAATATACCTTATGTTAAGTTTCAGGCATATTCCATAGATGTGAAACATAAATATAATTTTCGATTATGGCATGAGAGGCTTGGCCATATAAACAATGGCAAACTATTACAAATAAAAAGAAATATTATATTTAGTGATAACAGCCTTTTAAATAATTTAGAAATATTCCATGAAATTTACGAATCATGTTTAAATGGAAAACAAGCCAGGTTACCGTTTCAGCAATTTAAAGATAAGACCCCATTTGTAGTGCACTCAGATGTTTGTGGACCGATTACTCCAGTTTCTCTAAATGAAAAGAATTTCTTTGTGATCTTTGTTGATCAGTTTACACACTATTGTATAACTTACTTAATAAAAAACAAATCTGATGTATTTAAAATGTTTGAAGACTTTGTAGCGAAAAGTGAAGCTCATTTTAATTTGAAAATTGTTAATTTGTACATAGATAATTGTCGAAAAAACCTTTCAATTGAAATGCGTCAGTTTTGTCCTCAAGGATAACCCACAGAAGTTTACCGATTACGTCATCGAAAACGGTGAGCTGTATCGCCACTTAGGACATCGCCCCGACGACCAGGACTACATACCATGAAAACTATGTGTGCCAAGCGAGCATTGCCAACGAGAACTACAAGAATACCACGACGCGCCCACAGCAGGCCATTTGGGGGTACGGAAGACCATTCTCCGTATCTCTCAGAAATATTACTGGCCTGGCATGTTCCGCGATGTCGCTTGCAAATTCCTTTTGCAAACAAGTCCCCCTGTAAATTACAAATTTCTTGAAGGATCTCAGGCACGACTGAGGCTCATCCCGGCCAGAGAAACATCGTTACAACATTTTCTGACTGAGAGTAGGAAAAAAAGCGAGAATATTTCCTGAATGATAGTAAGGAATCTAACAACTCGAGTGAGAGTGAGAAAAATGAAACAGCAGAACACTTAGATGAAATTGAAAATTAATTAAATCAATAACGAGTAGAAGAAGTGAGAGGTTTAAAACAAAGCCACATATATCATATAATGAAGATGATAACAGTTTAAACAAATTCATATTAAATGCTCACACAGCTAGAATTTCTAGTTTTCGACTCATGTTATCGTTAGCAGTTCAAAATATCTTGAAGGTTCTTTAAATGGATGTAAAAACAGCTTTATTTAATGGCACATTAAAGGAGAAATATATATGAGACTTCCTAAAGGTGTACCATGCAATGTTGGCAACATATGTACCTTAAATAAAGCAATTTACGGAATCAAACAAGGCGGTAGATGTCGGTTTGAAGTTTTTGAGCAAGCATTGAAAGACTGTCAATTTGCGAGCTATTCAGTAGATCACTGTATTTATATTCTTGATAAAGGTGATATTAAGGAATATATTTCTGTGTTATTATACGTTGATGATGAGGTAACAGCTACGGGGAACATGATAGCAATGAATAATTTCAAAAAGTATTTAATGGAAAAGTTTAGGTTGACCGACCTTAAACAAATAAGGCATTTTGTTGGTATTAGAATACAAAATGTATGAAGATAAAATTTGTTTGAGCCAAGCTGCATATGCTAAAAGAATTTTAAATAAATTTAACATAGAAAATTGCAATGCAGTAAGTAACCAAGCAAACTAAATTATGAATAACTTAATTCAGATGAAAACTGGAATGCTCCATGTCGTAACCTAATAGGATGTATAATGTACATAATGCTTTGTACACGTACAGACTTAAAAACAGCAGTAAATATATTAAGTAGATATAATACTAGTAAAAATAATTCCGAGTTATGGCAGTGTTTAAAAAGGGTCTTAAGGCACTGTTGAAATGAAACTAATTTTTAAAATAAATGCAGCATTTAAAAACACATTAATTGGTTATGTAGATTCTGATTGGGGAGGTAATGAAATTGGTAGAAAAAGTACCACAGGGTATTTATTCAAAATGTTTGATTTAAACCTAATTTGCTGGAACACTAGGAGACAAAACTCAATAGCCGCCTCATCAACTGAAGCTGAGAGAGCAAGTTGAAAGTAATACAATTTATCTTGAGTATTTGCACAGAAAACCAACTCTTTACGAAGCCACTGCCTGCTGCTAAGTTTTTGGAGTTACGAACTGAATTGGGATTACTGCACGATGACTGATCTACAATTGCTGATGCTATTTTTTTTAATGAAATATTTTCGTTAGTTCGTAACACATAAGTTACTAAAATTTCATTGTTTAAAAAAAATATGTTTATAATTAGTTTAAAAAAAAATCTTAGTAACGCGTGAGTCGATAGATTTCAATAGGCACTTGCAACACAAACGAGAATTTGCGTTTTTAAATAAATGTCTTTACCATCAGTACATAACAGACATTGAGAGCGCTCTCAAACTCAACCCCAAATCTATTTGGAGGTTTGTCAGATCTAAGAAAAACGTTTCTTCAGTTCCCTCTGTTATGTACCTTGGAAATTTAACTTCTCATTCTGATATAGATACTTCAAATCTGTTTGCTTCTTTTATAAAAACTAACTTTCAACTAGCAGAAGATTGGCATGATTCTCAAACCCTTAATTCGATTACAAAATTGGTAAGGTTAGGTTCTTTAACTGTTGAAGACGCGAATATTCATTCGGCTATTCAAGACTTTGACAATTCTGACAACTCTGACTGCGATGGGATTCCTGATTATGTTCTCAAATGTTGCATTGAAGAGCTATGTGCACCCTTAAAAATTATTTTTAATACATAAATTTTTAGTGCCAATGGGTGAAAGGTTGTATAAGTGACTCCAACTTTAAAATCCGGTCCCAAGAATAACATTGCCAATTATGGTCCTATAGCTAAAACTAGTAATATTTCTAAGCTATTTTAGGGTATTGTTGCCTACAAAAAAAGATACATAGGCAACCGACAACATGGTTTTGTATCAGGTCGGACAACCACGACAAACCTATCAGTTTTCAGCAACTATTGCAATCAAGCCTTAGATAAGCATTGCCAAGTTGATACCAAATAAACGGATTTCGCCAAAGCTTTCGATGAAGTTTGCCTCTGTGCCTTGTTGGCAAAACTTTCTCATTTGGGCTTACACTCAGCAATGTTAAGCTGGATAATATCTTACTTAAACCATCTTAGCTACAAGGTGAACATTAATGGAACATTTTTGGTACCATATTTGGCATTATTATCATTAATTTTATAAATAATGTACAGTTCAATATTTCTTCAGAGTGTCTCCTCTATGCAGATGACATTAAAATTTTCAAAGAAGTCAAAACTCCAGCAGACTTACTATCACTGCAGTCAGACTTAGATTCCTTGAGTTCATGGTGCCGCCGAAATCTACTCCCCCTAAACTTGAATAAATGCTTTAAGGTTAGCTACAATAAATGCGTTTACAATCTTATAACCACATAAAGTATTGCTGGTCAGCCTCTAAATTAACAACGGAAATCCCTATATATGGGTGTAATGTTCGATTCCAAATGTAATTTCTCAGCACTCTTTCACTATATCATGCGTAAAACATAGCGTAGTTTGGGTTTGTAAAGCGGAACTCAGCACTTTTTATTGATCCCCATACGAGGCTTGGGCTCTACTCAACATTAGTGCGCTCTAAAATAAAATCTGGAATCCCTCAGCCAATAGTTGAGAAACTTCTGAACTTCCCACACTTGCCAATCGCAGAACAATTATCTCCATCTGTTTCATCGCCTACCTGGTGGCTGGAATCATTCACTGACTAGAACTTCTGTCAAAATTAGGCTTTATTGCTCCTGCTAGGCACCTCCGAGATTTTACTCCCTTTATTATTAAGTTACGCAGGACTAATTACTCCAAAAACGAGCCACTTTACAGAGCCTTGTGTGAGTGCAATAAACATCCAACTAACCTGCGACTTAATTATTTTTCAAGCAAGTCTGATCTTAAACATAAATTGATCGATTATTTTTTTCAATGTTAGTGCGTAAGAATAATGTAAAATATATAAGTAGCCAGTTAAGGAATGAATACCGTGCAGAAATAAATAAATAAATTGTTCTCAAGTTTTGTTGAACTTAATCCAGCTTGTAGGCTGAATCGGTTGTTTGTTCGTCGTAATTTTTGGGTGCCACCGATGTTGATTGTACAAAGTAGCTTTTATTTCCAAATCTACTGAAGGGTGAGCGTAACTTGCTTGAAATCGTGCCTATCGTTTTTATGCTGATGTTGGCATTTTGAGCAGCGCTGCCAGGTGATAGTTAGTAACCCAGTTCTTTATAGGTATGTGTATCCAGATCCAGGATACAGTTGTTTGGTTGTGAAGTTATGACCCAAACCTTGTAGGAAGTTGTTTCAATTATCAGACATGTTTTTGTTTACTTATTTTAAAGGCAGTGATGGAAACTGACCAGCAAAAGTGTTGAACAACTCGTGTGAATCAGCTGCTGGGCATCAGTGTTGCAAACTTTTCACATGTTGTTATCGGGACCAAAGTTGCCAAAGACGATGAATAAGGTCCCAACACAACACGCTTTGCACAATAAGTACATTAAATTAAAGGGTAATAAGAACAAAAAAAAACTATACTTAGATAATTTACACTTCTAACCATGTAAAAACAAACCGAAAAGCGCTTGCTAAAAATAAGTCCCAAGAAAATAATTCTTTTTTTTTCGTACCATGACAGCCCTTGCTTTGTTTCTATCAAATCGTTCGGTAACTAGAACAGGGGCGGCGGATTTGAAAAACTCTATTAGGTTAGAATCGAAGCGATTCTGAGGTCCCATCACAAAATAATATTTAAAAAGTCAAATATGTTACTAATAACCAAATCAGTTTTGCAACAATGTTCTTTAAACATCAAAGAATAAGGTAAAAATATCATTTGCACTTTAAGTTATCGCAAATTATTTTAAAAGAATTAATTTCTGTTCTTGCGGAAAGTTTCTGTGAGATTTTTACGGAAGTTAACAGAGAATTAACAGAGGGAATTTAGATTCCGTGTGAATCGTTCGGAAGTGAAAACTGGGACAGGTCTAGGAAATTCGAATCCGTGTGAATCTTTCGGAAGTGAAAACTGGAACAGGCCTGTCTATAATTTGAATTCACACCGGTCCTCGTCGTTGAATACGGTTTTATGAGTGGAACAGATATGAACATTGTTGGGAACAGTTTGGCATCGTTGGTATTCTTCCTCAGTGAATCCCATGAACTGATCTCTGTGGGCGTTGACCTCAATAATGTTAGACCTTCGTTTGAATGAGTGCCATGTTCCTGACTTCGATGTTACCTCCGTTTGTATTCGTTGCAGACTGGTGGTTAGCAACATCAAATTGGCTGTTAATACCATGTATGCTTGCGTAAGGTATTTTCCGTCATCCTGCTTGATTAAAGCGATATGCTCCAACCCATTTAGGCGATTATCGGTTGCTACCTTATTTCTTTTGATAATGTTGATAGTTGAGTCCATCATTGACGTTTGGTTTTTTAGCAGTTCCATCAGGAATCCTTCGTTTGCTTCTACTTTACTTATGGTTTTTGTCACTTTCTCAGCATAGTTTGAATCAAGTTCTCCAAATAACGCGTTCGCTATGTATCCAATAATATTGAATGGAGACCTGCGGGGTCTCGACAGTGATGCATTAGAGCCCTCCTTGATTGTACCTCTGCGTATACTTGTAAAAGTGTCCTAGAATTGACCCACATGCTGGTTTGTTTTGCATTCTTGGCCTAGTTGGCTTAACCCGGAGTTTAAATATTTCATGTCATCATGGTAAGAGTCTAATTCCGCAATCCGAGCGGTGCCAATTTGCTCGTATAGTATTCCAGGATTATTTGCGAACCGTGAAATGTTGGCAGTCTGTGCCCTTGCTAGGTGAAAAATCATCCGCAGCGCCAGTACTGTTAACATAGTTCTACCCAACACTACTTTTTCTCAGATTTTTCAGTTTTTAGAACTCGTATTATTTGGTCAAGAAAATCAAGCATGGTGTGCAACGGCTGTATCTCTGTAGAGCTTCCAATTGATTGCTCATACAAAGCCATATTTGTTATGTCCAGCTTATTTGACAACATCACGACATAGAATGGATCTCAAGACGAAACGTCAATGCCTAGGCCCTTTAACGAGGCGAGGGACTCTATAGTATTTAGATTTTAGATTTTCCGTATTTCCGGCAAAGTTTTTGCCTTAGTTTTTTGTGACTGGTATGGCCGGGTCATTGTTTATAAACATCTCCCAGGCTTCCTTAATGGCCGAGAGCCTTGCTTCAAACTATGAAGGCGTTTGTTTGCAATCGGGTCCATCATTTTTGAAATTCTTGATACACCGAACAATTTCATTTGCTATTTCCTGTTGTGTATCTAAGATTTCTTGGACCTCTGCAGAAGTTCTTTTCCGTCCGCCATTCTCGCTCCTTGTTCTGTGTTTTATTCAATGATGCTGGATACGCTCCGAGTCGCTACCAAAGCTGGTCAAAGAAACAGAAAAGTCTAAGGTCAAAGCAAAGTTTCGGTATCCTCAGATCTGACTAATTGTCAGAATATTTCAGGACGTAAGTGATGTTAAACGAGTCGCCTAGTTGACAACTTTAAAGGTGTGTCCGGCGTAAGTTTCACGAACCCTTCTTTTCGGAATCCTTTTGACGGAGATGGTCGCCTTGTTGACAAGCCTACCACTTTCCTAAGTCGATGTGTCCTTAATCTGTCGTCTCTTGACAATTTTGTTAAAAGGACTTATTTGGATAGTATCTCCAATATGATTTATCAAATCGTTTTGACGGTATCCTTGTTCACCAGCCCTCCAATTCACTGTGCCGATTCCGCTCAGGTGATCTTAATCTGTCGTCTGTTCACAACTTCGGCAAAAGCACTTGCTTGGATAGTATCTGCAATGTGATTTATCAAAAAGTTTGACGGCCTTGTTGACCAGCCCTCGGTTCACAGAGTGTCTTTATAGCTAAAATAGCTAAAAAAAAAAATAAAAAAAAAAAAAAAAATTAACGCAATAATAAAATAATTAAGATGCATTTTGTTATTTTTATGTTTGGATGGCTTACAACGACGTGTTTTCTTTATCTTGCCGGGGAGTTTTACAACTCCTCGTAAGCGACATTGGTTTCCAAATGCTCGGTTCTGCCAGGACACAGCATTCGTGTTGGAATTTATATGGGCACATTAATGGTTTTTGATCATCTTTGCATAATCATTTGCTCTGCCAATATATGGCAGCAGCAATGTAATAGTAGTTTCAGTTTGCTGTTCGTCGCATCCGCTAACAATATCTACTTTTTATTTCTGACTAGGAAATTATGAAGCAAGCAGAATGTGGTTGTAGTTTTTTGCGCCGCCTTTGGTTGGCAGTTGAGATTTGTTTGCTGAGTCACCTCCAGCTGAGTATTCCAAAAGCTTTTTCTATACATCTACAAGCACGGCTCAAGCGATAGTAGAAGATGCGTTTCGACCTTTATATATATCTGCCGCTTGATGGCTTCATAATTCTCTTGTACAGTGGAAATGCATCGTTTTATCTATTAAACAAGAAGGAAAGCAAACTTCGGCAAGCCGAAGTTCATATACCCTTGCAGCTATTGCATTAATTAAATACTTTTGAAAACATTTAAATTATGATTTACTTGAGTATATGTTAAAAAAAAATATGAAACTATGATGATTTGCAGCTCAATTATTAGATAGTTATTTTATATATTTTTATTATTTCTATGGGAGCTATATGCTATAGACGTCCGATTTTGATAAAATTTATACCATAATTCTGAAATAATTAAACATTGCTATATGTCGAAGAACTAAACAAAAAATTAAAAAACAGAAAAGTTATAATTTTTTTTTATTTATTTTTCCGATTGTTCCTATGGGAGCTATATGCTATAGTCGTCCGATTTTGATGAAATTTAAACCGTAATTCTGAAATATTAAACCATTACTATATCTCGAAGAACTAAACAAAAAATTAAAAAACAGCAAAGTTATAATTTTTTTTCATTTATTTTTCCGATTGTTCCTATGGGAGCTATAAGCTATAGTCGTCCGATCCGGCTCGTTCCGACTTATATACTACCTGCAATAGAAAGACAACTTTTGGGAAAGTTTCATGCAGATAGCTTTAAAACTGAGAGACTAGTTTGCATATAAACGGACGGACAGACAGACGGACATGGCTAGATCGACTCTACTAGTGATGCTGATCAAGAATATATATACTTTATAGGGTCGGAAACGTCTCCTTCACTGCGTTGCAAACTTCTGACTGAAATTATAATACCCTCTGCAAGGGTATAAAAAAACGGAATCCGAATACCATTAATTATAGTGTCGTGTGGAAATTCAAGTCTGACACCGATAGCATCCATTCCAAACTGAGATGATGAGTCAACATTAACATCACCAAATCAACGAAGTCTTTTTCGAAAGTTTATTTTCTTGAGATAGCGATTGACCCAACATTTGCGTCGGCTCTTTTTTTTCCCGTTTTTTTTTTTAACAACGCCGCTATAAACAGGCTATTGATAGCAATCTGCAGTTATAACATACTAAATGAATTAAAAATTAATACACTCAAAGTAGATAAACATAATTACCAAATATCCCTTAAAGAGCAGAATATTTTTTAAAGGAAGCTCTTATTTTTAAAAAAATTTCTATCAGACAACAGGAAGTTCCACACAATAGTCGAGTTTCCCGATACCAGCTTTAGATACCAGCTACTCAGCCAACAAACTTCAAACTATGTATTCTCCCTGCAAAACAATCGAACTCTAGGTGGTGCCATCAATCAACTGCATATGGTAAGACGAATTGGTGTTACTATTACTATTATTTTATTAATGTGCGTGCAGCTTAGCCGAGAGCCAGAAGAAGAGAGATATATAGAGATGTGTTTCTTAGAACATATCGATCAGAGAGATAAAAATAAATATAAATAAATAAATATAAGTTCTTAGTTTACAGATTTTCCGCTAGATGGTATTTTAACTTGGTTCGCCACAGTACTCCCTCTCCAGTGACGACGTCACGATACGTTAAATTGTACTCGCTTGTTCTGGTACGTTCGTGGCTGTACAGCGATCTCAGGTTGAGCATCCTGCTGTGTGTCGGTTTTAGCTAGAAATGCCGGTTTTATTCGATTCACGGAGACAGCTACTTCCTTGCCGTTGACATTTAATGTGAAAACTCGTCGCTGTTGCGATAAACGACTTCAAAAGGTCCTGAATAAGGCGGTTCCAATGGTAGTTTGACGGCATCGGTCCGAATAAATACATGAGAGCATTTGTCTATTTCTTTTAGGCGGAACATTTTTAGCTTGCTGTGGTGCGCAGAAGGAATCGGACGAATCTTTCGCATCAGGTCACGAAAATTGCAGGATCCACGTTTACATCGAGATCTTCAAAAAATTCATTCGGCATGCGTATTGCTGTTCCTTAGAGCATCTCCGCAGCCGATGATTTAAGGTCCTCTTTTAAAAAGGTACGAAGTCCAAGCAGAACGATGGGTAGCAGTTCCGGCCAAGGGGTGCTTGAATGGCACATCATCGCAGCCTTAAATGATCTGTGCCATCTTTCGACCATTCCGCTGGACTGGGGGTGATAAGCAGTCGTGTGGATGTGTTCGCTGCCCATGAGGTGGGCCAGCTCCTTGAACAGCGCTGATTCGAATTGAGTGCCTTGGTCAGTTGTTATTGTTTTAGGTGTTCCAAAACGAGCAACCCATTGTGACCAAAAAGCTTTAGCCACCGTATCAGCCGATATGATATGAACATGGTTGGATCTGTCGCTGGGAACTGTGATCTTTTCTGGAGTCAGATGATTATGTCTGCTTATCTTGGCACGTTGACAAGAAAGACAAGTCCTGCACCACTCAATGACGTTTTTCCTCATTTCCGGCCATACAAATTTTTGCTTAATTTGTTGCAGAGTGGATCTGCCGCTCGGATGTGAGAGGCTGTGAAAGAAAGAGAATATTTTATTGCGAAGAGCAGTGGGTACATAAGGACATTGCGACATTGTCATCGTAGCGTATTTTTTGCAGCTGAAGCGAAGTAGTTCCTTGCAGTAAGTTTGGGAGCTCAGAATCGGCTGCCTGTGCTTCCTCGATTTGCTTTAAGCTGACAGAGACTGGCATGGTAATAGCACATAGCCGCGACTACGTTTTCAGATCCCTTGACATGAATGATCTCGGTCGTTAACTACGAAATGTAGCCAAGATGACGAAGTTTCCTCGGTGACGCTTTTTCAGGCCGTTGACTAAATGCATACACGAGAGGCTTGTGGTCTGTTTTAATGCAAAATATTCGACCCTCAAGGCAGTGCTTGAAATACTTGATTGCTTCATAAATGGAGAGCAACTCTCTATCGTATGTGCTGTAATTTTTCTCAGTGTCGGTTAATTTTTTTGAAAAAAAACCAAGAAGCTGCCAATGACCAGCTGTTCTAGTGCAGCTCCGATTGCGACATCAGAAGCATCACATACGAGAGCCAGTTGTGCTTTTGGAAAGGGATGATCCAGTAGTACCGCATCCATGACGCTTTGTTTACAAGAATCGTAAGCGGCAACTCGTTCTGGTGTCCATTCGATCGGGCGTTGGTCGTTTTTCTTGACGTTCCTAAGAAGTTCTGAAAGAGGAGCCTGGATGTGTGACGAACGAGTTCGTTGATTGTAGACGGCCTCGTATAGTTTTTTATTGCCTCCACCCGATTACTAGGAGGTTTGATTCCGTGCTCGTTAATGGTATAACTTAGATCTGGACCAATTGACACTTGCTTAGGTTAATGCAAAGTCCGTGTTTACGAAGGAGCTCCATAACGGTACGCAGATGTTTTTCGTGTTTAGCGTTTTTAAGACCGAACGGCATACAGAGGAATTCAATAAGGTCAAAAGGTGTACAAACAGCGGTTTTAGGGATGTCACACTCAGCCATTGGAATCTGATAATACGCTTTTACTAGGTCAAGAGTAGAAAAGATCTTTTTCCCGTGTAGTTGCTCCGAGAAATCGTGGATATGAGCAATTGGATGACGGTCAGGTACCGTTATCGCGTTGAGTTTGCGATAGTCCCCACAAGATCGCCAACTTCAATCTTTTTTGCTCACCATATGCGGGCTCGACCACTGGCTTTTAGAAGGACGACAAATACCCTCTTTAAGCAAGAAATTGACTTCTGACTTAAAGTTAAAAGTTTTTCACCAGATAGACGGCATGGGCGATCGGAGATTGGGCTTCCTGTAGTCTCAATGTAGTGTTGTACATCGTGATGGTTGCTTCCCAGTAACGTCCACAAATTCCTGATGTACAAGCTGGTGTCGATCGATTGGTGTTCGCATCGATGAGTTTTTGGCCCTTTACGTCGACGAGGAGAGGAAAGTGGGACAGAAAGTCTGCACCAATTATAGCTACTTCGGTGTCAGCAACGATAAAAGGCCAGATAAGGTTACGCCGTAGCCCAATGTTCAGGTCAACTGGCATGCTTCCATAGGTGTGGATGACTGTTCCGTTTGCTGCATATAAACAAGGTTGGCTTGTTTTGTGTGATGCCTTGCCCGTGGGCGGGGAACAACAGAAACCACGGAGCCCGAGTCGATAAGGAATCTGTGGTGGGAGTTGCGGTCGGTAAGTAAAGGCGGACTTCAGATAAGATTACTGACTGTACGAGCTTTTCGCTGGCTTTGGTTGTACTGCCACCCTCCAGCGGTGAAGGTGACAGCGGCATTAGTTTAAAAGGTGCGCAAGAGAGCAAGGAGATTTGCACTTGCGAGCATCATTTCCAAAACGACGATGATAATAGCAAAGTTCAGCTTGTGGATCGCCAGGTTGTTGTAATGGACCATCAGAAACTGTTGCCGATTGAGAGCGTTGTTGTGAAGCGGATCGGTGAAATGATCCACGAGTTTGACTGGCGGAACGATTACTAGATTGAATACGTTAAAGGTCAGCTTGCATCGTATCAACCTTTTTTGCCAGCGCACGCAGAGAGTCCGCGATGTCCTTGATAGATTCCGGACGAGCAACTGCATTCACCGAAGCGGTTCCGGCTACGTCATCTGCAGAGATGGCGAACGTGTTGGAAGATCCGATTTCAAGCATTTTGTCTGCCACTTTGGCCAGTTTTTCAAGGTCGGTCTCTTCCAAGACGGTTAGAATCGGACGAATATTCTGAGGCATTGCAGAAAGAAACAATGTACGGATTATTGGTTCGCTGCTAGATTCCGGTGCCAGCCGACGCATGTGAGCTAGAATTTAAGAGGGTTTCAGGCCAGAAGTTCCTCCACCTTGCAGTAAACGCCGTAGTATTGATTCTGCTGACTCTGCAAGTTTGTCGAGCAAGCGAGCCTCCGGATCCAAGTTAACGGTGATGTGATCAAATTTGTCGTCGTCATTGTTAACGCCGTGCAAACGAAATGAACGTTCCACCTGGGCAAACCATAGTTGAGGATTGCTGCTAGTAAACTTTGGCAGGCGGACTGTTGCCCGTGCCATTGGTCCAGTGTTCGCCGCTTGTCCTGCAGTAGAATTCATTTGTAAAGCCTCCACCTGAGCTTGAAGCTCTCGAATCCTGGTTTGCAGTTGTTGTTGCTCGTCATAAAACTCAGTACGTGGACAAATTTTTAATTTTGCGACTGTCTGGCTCAATTAAAAAGGTTTTTGTCATATACTTAGCTGAAATCTACTATCGGGGTCACCACTATGGTAACACGAATTGGTGTTACTATTATTTTATTAATGTATGTTTGGGTTTCACAATAAGGAGTTACAAAGCGTGCGTGCAGCTTAGCCGAGAGCCGGAAGAAGTGAAGATAGAGATGTGTTTCTTAGAACATATCGATCAGAGAGATAACAATAAATATTGTAGCTAAGTTCTTAGTTTACAGATTTTCCGCTAGATGGTATTTTAACTTGGGCCCCCACATGTATAGCCAACACTAGAAGCTATCGGTAGACAAACAAATTTTAAAAATCGTGCTATTGTTTTAGAAGTTGTGAAGGTTATGAAGTCCTCTGCCGCTGCCCCTCTGCCGCTGCTCGGCCGCTGCTCGGCCGCTGCTCGGTCGCTGTTCGGCCGGTGTTCTGCCGGTTATCGCTGCAGTAGAGAGAAATACCGAAAGAACTGTAAGCGGGGGGTGGGGGTGCCACACGCTCTTAGCTGCTAGTGTTGTCTATGCGGTTCGATAGATGGCGCCACCTAAACTTCGGTTGTTTTGAAGGAGGAATACTTAGTTTGAAGTTTGTTGGCCGAGTAACGGATATCTAATAGTCGGGAAACTCTAAAATAGCGTTCTGTCTTGTTTTTTTTTTAGTACTTCGTCTCCATGGCTCCATTCCATAATCGGACAGTCATTTTCTTAGGCTAAATATGCTCAAAAACAGTAAAAAAACTGGGTAAGTTATAGTTTTCTTTTGCTTTTGTTCAACCAAACATTCTTATATTTTAAAATTATATACAAAAAATTACCGTTCTACACTAAATTCTTAGTTTTTCAACAAGTAACAAAACTATCTTAATTTCTGACGCTCAACGAATATTCGGACAAATAAAAATATAATAGATAAAGAAAGATAGGAAAATGGCATATTTAATTTATTGTTACTAATCCCTCGTTATTTAAGACAGCCTGCAGGCGCTTAGGCATGAAATTTACGAAGTTTTTGCATACTTCCGCCTCAATGGGGTTCCACGCTTCTAATAAAGGTGTTTTAAGCTCGTTCAGTGTGTTACATTTTTTTTTGGTTCACCGTCTTACCCAATTTTTCCCAGAGATGTTCAATAAAGTCAAGATCGGGGCTCTGTGCTGGAGTTGGTACAGTTTTGGCGCAGTTACAGGCCAACCAAATCCTTGCAATTGGCTCACTCCTCCATGCCCTTTGTGGTTTTCGGCTCGAAATCTGAATTTGGATTGCGACATACAAACATTTTTCCATCGGATCCATGTAAATTAAATTTACTTTCGTCGGTAATTAGAACCTTCAATAAACTTATCCCTCTTCTCGGTCATTTAGTATATTGTTTTGACCTTCGCTGCTTTTTTGGCCAGCCTGAATTCATCACGGAACAGTAGGCTTGCTTTTTCGGACCAATTTAGCAGTTTCTCTCTCAATTTAAACTAAGTTCTAAAGAGGAGTGCATTACATTTGGAGCCATTTCATATACCCTTGCAGCTATTTCAAAAATTAAATATTCTTGAAAACATTAAAATTTACTTGCGTTTAAAAACATTGAAGCTACCTCATAGAAAAAATCCAGAATTTCGGTGTCAAATCAAGTACGAACGTTGTCAAAAGTAGGGTAAATTCGATTTTTTTGATTCATGTACGAAAGGCAACATTCAAAAACGAATTATTCAATCCCGAAGTTCTACATTTGAGAATGAACGTCATCAGTCTTTTCTCTTTTATTCCATATGAAATTAAAATGAAAGGGAATATGATAAACTGATAAGTAAAGCAAACAGAAAAGCTAACTTATTTTGTTTACTGCAAGTCGACCTAACCGGGTTTTAAACCGAGGGCCTTCAAATTCGTAGACGCATTAGCCGGTTGCGCCACACTGGCATCACAATTTAGTATGTACTAAGCCCGTATAAGAATTCGAATGTTTGATGTTCAAAGACACTTACCCTCTAGGCCAATCATTTTAAGAACGAAATGTTCATGTTTTAAAATAATAGTTTTTGTTTTTTTGTTAAATTAATTGTTTTTAATAGAGTTTACTGTTTTTAATAATTCTGGTTTTATTTACAAAAACTATAGGTAGGGTTAAAGCGAAAAATATCGTTTTCTCTGTGTTTAAAAAAAAAAACATTTTAAAATATTATTATTAATTTTACCCGTACTTATTTTGTACACGTTCGTCCTAGAAATTTTAAGAATTTTTCGGCCGATTTTCAAGAACGTCTGTACTCAAATTATTCGTTCTACTTTTTTCTGGGTGTACATATCATGATTTGCAGTTCAATTATAAGATAGTTCTTCTGACACCAATATGATACCGTTTTACGATTTTAATAGAATTAAAAGCGTTATTCTAAACTGCCAATTTGTTTAAGAATTTAAAAAATTAAGAATTTTTAAAATAGAAATTACATTAAAAAAAATTGTTTAAATATTTTTATTGTTATCATGGGAGCTACATGATATAGTCGTCCGATTTTTATGAAATTTAAACCGTAATTCTGAAATATTTAACCATTAAATATTTGTCGAAGAACTAAACAAAGTTGTTCCTATGGGAGCTATATGCTATAGTCGTCCGATCCGGCTCGTTCCGACTTATATACTACCTGATATAAAAAGACAACTTTTGGAAATGTTTTATGCAGATAGCTTTAAAACTGAGAGACTAGTTTGTCTAGAAACGGACGGACAAACGGACGGACAGACGGACATGGCTAGATCGACTTTCCTGATACTGATACTGATCAAGAATATATATACTCTATAGGGTCGGAAATGTCTCCTTCACTGCGTTGCAAACTTCTGACTGAAATTATAATACCCTCTGCAAAGGTATACAAAAATTTTTAATTAGCTCTCCACACTAAATGGATTTGAGGCATGTTTATCTTATGGAAATAGTTGTCCGACTATGCGATAGAGCCACTGTATAGTAACGGCTTATTATTTCAGAACTACGATTTAAATTTTATTAAAATCGGACGGCAATATCATATAACTCCAATGGGAACAATCGGGGCGTTACATGAAAATATTGATGTGATTTATACCCCGAAAATAAAATAGAAAGATAGGCATTAAAGTTAGTAACGTTTTTCCAACTCTTTTATCTTAAATATAAAATTTTTGTTTTTTACAAAAATTACACCCCATATATATTCTTTCTTTCTGTAATGTAGGTACATTCACCCATGTATCCAAATCAAAGCCAATATTCTAAAACCAAGCGCGAATACCTTTGATTTATTTTCTAAGTGTACGTTACAGATTAGCCATTTCGGCTACTGCGCTGTGAGCTCTACAAATAACTCAAAAATCACTCGAGTGAACCACTCGAGAGAGCCAGCTGATTAGCACTTGAGCGAGAGCGAGGCGTCGATGCCGGCACCCAACCCTCACTCTCTCCTTATACGGACCACAAATGAGTCGACGACGCCGACGCCTCTGGTAGTTGAACTACACGCGTCGCTGCGTGCGGCCTGAAAAAAACGAGAGCTGGTGGTCGCGATCGAAAATCGTAAATTAGCAGGTCGAGAGTGTAGTGTAAAGTGTAGTTTAAATCAGGGTAATTCCTCAACCTTAAGCAAGAGAAGGCGAAGAGATTGATGAGATGATAAATAAATAAGCAGCTGAGAATCGTACGCCCACAACTGTAAACATCGCAAGTCAATGTATACTGTTTACATAAGTACATAAGTAACAACAACCAATCGCTGGTACTACAAAGCGAACTTCGGGCAGAATCGACTGATAACACAGCCCAACAAAATATATCTTTTAGTGTGATGTGAAAATATGTGAAAAATGGGTTTTTAAACATTTTTTGTCCTATATTTAGTAACTAATGCTTAGAAATTTGCTGAAAACGATTGAAACAGCGATTTTCAATCAAAAGGTGACAACGAAATTTAAAAGACTACAATTATTTAAAACAAGAAAGGAAGCAAACTTCGGCAAGCCGAAGTTCATATACCCTTGCAGCTATTGCAAAAACTAAATATTCTTGAAAACATTAAAATTATGATTTACTTGCGTATATGTTTAAAAACTTTGAAGCTATGATGATTTGCAGATTAATTACTCGATAATTCCTATGGCAGCTATATAATATTTTAATAAAATTAAAAGCGTTAATCTAAACTATCAAATTATTATAAAGTCTAAAAAATTAAAAAAAATTACAAAATAGAAAAGTTTCATTTTTAAACAAAATGTTTATATATATTATTGTTTCTATGGGAGCTATATGATATAGTCGTCCGATTGTAATGAAATTTTAACCGTAATTCTGAATTATTTAACCATTACTATATGTCGAAGAACTAAAAAAAAAATTAAGAAACAGCAAAGTTATAATTTTTTTCCTTTATTTTTCCGATTGTTCCTATGGGAGCTATATACTATATGTCGAAGAACTAAAATAAAATTAAGAAACAGCAAAGTTATAATTTTTTTTCCTTTATTTTTCCGATTGTTCCGATGGGAGCTATATGCTATAGTTGTCCGATCCGGCCCGTTCCGACTTATGTATGTTGTTTTTTAAATGTAACTTTTTTGTTTCGTAATTTTTTTTTTTTTAATTGTTTTGACTTATGAATTCCTTGACAGTTGAAAATTACGATTTTAATTCGATTAAAATTGGAAAACGATATCATATAGCTGCCATAGGAATTATCGAATAATTGAGCTGCAAATCATCATAGCTTCAATGTTTTTAAATATATACTCATCATCATAATTTTAATTTTTGCAAGAATATTTAATTTTTGAAATAGCTGCAAGGGTATATGAACTCCGGCTTGCCGAAGCTTGCTTCTTTAACTTAAGATTTTATCTCTGTACGAAAAAAGGGGTAATGTTTTTCAAATTCCTTTCCGTATTTTTATACCCTTGCAGAGGATATTATAACTTCAGTCAAAAGTTTGAAACGCAGTGAAGGACCTGTTGCCGACCCTATAAAGTATATAATTCTTGATCAGCATCATTAGGAGAGTCGATCTAGCCATTTCCGTCTGTTCGCCCGTCCGTCCGTCCGTTTCTACGCAAACTAGTCTCTCAGTTTTGAAGCTATCTGCATGAAACTTTTGCAAATATTTTCTTCCAGTTGCAGGTAGTAAACAAGTCGGATCGGACGACTTTAGTATATAGCTCCCATAGGAACAATCGGAAAAAAAACGTAAAAACTTATAACTTTCCAGTATTTTAATTTTTTTTTAGTTCTACGAGATATAATCATGATTACGATTTAAGTTTGGACTTAATATGACGACTATATCATATAGCTCCAATGGGAACAATCGGTATATTACAAACAAAAACCTAAAAGTCATATTAACTTTTCTATTTTTATACCCTTGCAGAGGGTATTATAATTTCAGTCAGAAGTTTGCAACGCAGTAAAGGAGACATCTCCGAACCTATAAAGTATATATATTCTTGATCAGCATCACTATGGGGAGTCGATCTAGCCATGTCCGTCTGTCCGTCCGTTTCTACGTAAACTAGTCTCTCAGTTTTAAAGCTATCTGAATGAAACTTTCCCATTATCTTTCTATTGCAGGTAGTATATAAGTCCCATAGGAACAAGAACATAGTTCTTCGACATATAGTAATGGTTAAATATTTCAGAATTACGGTTTAAATTTCATTAAAATCGGACGACTATATCACATAGCTCCTATAGAAATAATAAAAATATATAAAATATCTATCTAATAATTGAGCTGCAAAACATCATAGCTTCGATGTTTTCCAACATGTACGCAAGTAAATCATAATTTTAGTGCTTTCAAAAGTATTTAATTCTTGCAATAGCTGCAAGGGTATATGAACTTAGACCTGCTGAAGTTTGCTTTCTTTCTTGTTTTTTGTATTTTTGTTGGAATTTTAATTGTTTATTTCGATTAGTAACTAAGAAGCACGTAGAAAACACTGCTCTTTGAAAAAGCGTGAAGTCGTCAAAAATTATTAATGAAAGGAAAATCTTACAGAAAAGTTGGTCGATTGGTCGGATGGTCAAACAAAATGATTAACAACGCTGTAAACCTTCAAAAAAACCTGAAGACATTAACGGTCTCTGACCCCTCTTTGAGTCAATAGATTGATTCGTGAGAGGAAGAGGGATCCTTTCAAGCCTTCTATTGCGCTAAAAAAAAACTGAAAATAAATGCGACAGATCAAACAGTTCACACATATCTCAGGCAACAAGAGCACAAAGGATCCTTTCAAGACTGCTCCTGTGCTTAAAAAAGAGCTGAATTTAAATGCGACGGATCACATATCTCAGAGAAGAGCAAGGAGGAAAAGTATCACGATGAATACAAGTTTTGTACTGGGACTTTAAGCATAGAGCGTGTAGTACTATGGTATGGGATTGCTTTCCTATTATGGAGTAAGCCTAATATATTGGATAAAAATCATCAAAGATCAGCACGTCTACATGAATATTTTGGAAACCATTATGCTGCCGTTTGCAGAGTATGAGTATTCCAACACGACAATGACCCGAATAATACCAGCAGGAAAGCAAAGAAATGGTTCCATGGTTTTGTCAACGTATTGGAGAGGCATGGACAGTCGCCTGACCTTAATCCTATAAAGAATCTGTGGTCCGACGACCAAATTCTCTTTGGGAAGTAATCAGCTTTAGAACTAAGAGACTAGTTTGCGTAGAAACGGACGGACAGATGGACGGACAGACGGACATGGCTAGATCGACACTCCTAGTGATGCTGATCAAGAATATATATACTTTATAGGGTCGGAAACGTCCCTCTGCAGAGTATAAAAATTGTCGTCGAGATCTTGGAAACTATAAACTATATTTATTTAAACGCTAAAGATTTAAGACTTTTCATGCAGCCGCCCACTTTAACGCCTCACTCTTAAATCGTACAAGTATGTCTGAGACATGTTAGACCGTAGCTTTTGGTCATATCTTTCGGTAGCCTCTGCCGCTGCTCGGCCGCTGCTCTGCCGGTAATCGCTGCAGTAGAGAGACAGACAACGAAACTGTTAGCGGGGGGTGGACGCAATTAGTTTCTCTTCCTCGCTATGCAGTTTGACATGTGGCGCAACCTAAGCTTCGATTGTTTTGTAGTTGGAAAACTTAGTTTGAAGTTTGTTGGACGAGTAACGGGCATCTTATAGTCGGGAAACTCGACTATAGCGTTCTCTCATGTTTTTACTAAAAATAGACCGAAATTTAATAGATTTACATGTGCTGAGTCCGTTTTGACGAAATTATACCAAATTTTTTGTAATTTTACTTTAATAACAAGCGTATTAACTTATGTGCCTGAAATTCTGCCTCATTGGCAGAAATGGTTTTTAATCACTCTTTTTAATTCTAAAGCAAAGTTAAGTATTTTTTAGAAGTGTAATAAGAGATCATCTCTATTATTAGTGGGCGCTTAGTTTAAATTATTTTTTAGCGACGTCAAGATTACTTTGTGCATCATCACGTGAGAGCCACAGCTTAATTCATTAAGCGCTGTCAAAATCAAACCTGTTGGTAAGGTCACTGGACGTTTGCCGCCAGCCTTTGCTTTATTTAGCATGGCCTCTGGCTAAGTAATAAGTATAAATACTCTGGATAGTAAAACTTCCTATTTTGTTTAAAAATGTTCCCGTAATTGATTAGATTAGAATTGACTTAAAAACTGCGGCAAAACAGCTTCTAAGAAGTTCTTAGTTAGAACACCTAAGCGCTGTGCTCTGTCTTAAGCCACAAACTGTTGCAAAAAGAAAAGCAAGAAAAAGTTCAACAAAACGAACCAAAAAATTAAATTTCGAGGAGTCATGACATAAGATTTCATCGAAACTAAATTCTCCAACAACCAATTTGCTCGAATTTCTTTATCAGTTCCCGTTGGGAATATGCAGAAAATATTGGGACACACAGATAACACTCACAATTACTGTCTGCGAAATCTGAAGGTTCAGATGCAAGTTACTAAAAATTACGTACAAAATTTGTACAAATGTTTTAGACTTCGACTATCATATTTTATGTTTGCTATTGATTAATAACTGCCTGGCCAGATTCGAAATCTGCGCACCGAGGTCTTTGTATCTATCTAGAAACTTATCCGTTCACTAATGTAAACAAAAGATCAAACTTTGTAAATATTTTTGTTTGTACAAGTTTGAGCCTACAAAATTGATGTAGGTCCAAGCTCGACAATGTTTCTCACATATATGACTTTGTTCAAACTTTGTAATGTTGGAAAGGAACTGGGCATAAAATAGTTGATAAAAACATTATTGTTTTATCTGTAATCGAGTTTGTAACGTAACTCTTAAAAATTCGGTTGCATTGTTAACAAGAAAGGAAGCAAACTTCGGCAAGCCGAAGTTTATACACCCTTGCAGCTATTGCAAGAATTAAATATTTTTGAAAACATAAAAATTATGATTTACTTGCGTATATGTCTAAAAACATTGAAGCAATGATGATTTGCAGCTCATTATTAGGTAGTTATTTTATATAATTGTATTATTTCTATTGGAGCTATATGATATAGTCGTCCTATTTTGATGAAATTTTAACCGTATTCTGAAATATTTATCCATTACTATATGTCGAAGAACTTATAGAAAAATTTAAAAACACCAAAGATATAATTTTTTTTTATTTACTTTTATGATTGTTCCTATGGGAGCTATATGCTATAGTCGTCCGATTTTGATGAAATTTAAACCGTAGTTCTGAAATATTTATCCATTACTATATCTCGAAGAACTAAAAAAAAAATTAAAAAACAGAAAAGCTATAATTTTTTTCATTTATTTTTATGATTGTTCCTATGGGAGCTATATGCTATAGTCGTCCGATTTTGATGAAATTTAAACCGTAATTCTGAAATATTTAACCATTACTATATCTCGAAGAAAAATTAAAAAACAGAAAAGTTATAATTTTTTTTTAATTTATTTTTCCGATTGTTCCTATGGGAGCTATATGCTATAGTCGTCCGATTTTGATAAAATTTAAATCATAATTCTGAAATATTAAACCATTACTAAATGTCGAAGAACTAAAAAAAAAATTAAAAAACAGCAAAGTTATAATTTTTTTTATTTATTTTTCCGATTGTTTCTATGGGAGCTATATGCTATAGTCGTCCGATCCGCCTCGCTCCGCTTATATACTACCTGCAATAGAAAGACAACTTTTGGGAAAGTTTCATGCAGATAGCTTAAAAACTGAGAGACTAGTTTGCATATAAGCGGACGGACAGACGGACAGACGGACGGACAGACGGACAGACGGACATGGCTAGATCGACTCTACTAGTGATGCTGATCAAGAATATATATACTTTGTAGGGTCGGAAACGTCTCCTTCACTGCGTTGCAAACTTCTGACTGAAATTATAATACCCTCTGCAAGGGTATAAAAAACACCAATATTTGAGCTAAGAGTTCTTTTTAACCTACATTATCAATGCTGAATATTATTTTAGTGTGTCCCTGTCGCAGCTTAACAAGAGCTCTCAGCTCAAAGCTTGCAGGGACCCTGTGCCAAGAAAGTCAATTGCGTCAGAGCCCTCAAATAAAACTTTTAATCATAACTTATTGAAAACTTAAAAACAAGTTATTTATTAAACAAGAAAGGAAGCAAATTCGGCAAGCCGAAGTTTATATATCCTTGCGGTTATTGCATAATTTAAATATTTTCTTAATCATCTACATCTTAAACATTTTAAACATATGCGTATATGTTTAAAAAAAATCTATAAGATATCGTTTTCCGATTTTAATCAAATTAAATGCGTAGATCTAAACTATTAAAGTATAGACCAAATAATTTAAAAAAAATGAAAATTAGAGAAGTTACAATTGTTTTCATGGGAGCTATATGATATAGTCGTCCGGTTTTAACCAAATTTAAATCCATTACTAAAAATCGAAAAACTAAAAAAAAAACCTAATCTTTTTTCATTGTTTTTCCCGATTGTTCCTTTGGGAGCTCTGTGATATAGTCTTCCGATCCGGCTCGTTCTGACATTGTGTACTACCTGCAATAGGACGACAACTTTTGGGAAAGTTTCATGCAGAAAGATTTTAAACTCAGAGACAAGTTTGCGTAGAAACGATGGACGGACAAACGGACATGGTTGATTGGATCGACTCTCCTAGGATGCTGATCAAGAACATATATACTTTATAGGGTCACTGCGTTACAAACTAAAATTATAATACCCTCTGCAAGGGTATAAAAAAAAATTAAAAAAAACTGTTCGTGATAAGCTACTTATTTGTATGAAGAAGTAATGTTAAAATTTTCAAAAGGATCGGTTGAGTAGATTTTGAGTTCAGATGTTCACAAACTTCAAAAAAGACGTTTTCGGGAAAATCGATTTAAAGTTTTTCATACGTGAACAATCTGGTAATACTGCCTGCCGTTTCAAACGCTGTAACTCCGTAAGTTTTACTCGGAATGATTTTAAATTTGTACAGAATAATCTTAACATATTGTTGATTCAGAAAAAAACAATGAAAAAGAAAACCCTCCCCCTTAAAGATGAGAGGCGGTGGCACTACAATTATTTTGACAGCAACTGTACATCTCGATAAGTTAGACAAATCCTATAAGTTATTAATTTGCTGGGGCTTTGACAACTCTAATAGGAAACGTGAAGCTTATCGCAACTCAAGGGCCCCAAGGCAGCAAAACAATAAACGCGTGCGGCCTAACATAAAACAAAACTCACGATAAAAAACATACAACAAATGCGTAAGCAACCTAGCCGCACTACACATATGTGAGCAGGGAAATGTTCGCTGATAAGAATTTAAACACAATATTAGATTTGAGTCGTGCAGTTGTATTATTTGGAGCAGTTTGAATGTAGAGTTGTTTGACTTTACCATACATTTGTACCTAGTTTTGACGACTGACATACCATTAATGCACTGCGATTAGAATTCTCAGCAGACTACGATTATTCCATTAAACATTACTGACGTAGCAAAGAGTTCCCGTGGTCATACACCCAGAGAAAAATGCCATACTAAAATAAATATAAATACTATAAATTATTATCATTTTATTATATTTAATAAGGCTTAGAATCAGTCGCTTTAATTTTAGTCTGCTTATCATTATGGTGTGTCTTTGTTTCATTAATATATGTAGACAACGTGCGCAGCTTATATTTCAATTAAATAATTTAAAATTAGTAACAGCAATAACATAAACTTAAAACCCAATCGATCAGATAGCCATGAGCTGTTAGGGATTGGCAACTCCGTGTCCCCTACGCATTTTACCAAAACCCACAACTCGCTATTAGATTTATTTTTTGTGTCTGAAACAGACAGAGTAGCTACATATGACCAATTTATTGTCCATCCGTTTCATTCTTGACCTACAATACCTTGACCATACAACAGTTTTTAGGGACTTTAAAAATATCAACTACGACCTTTTGGACTGAGCCTTTAATTCGTGCAATTGGAATAACATATAATATATTCCCTTTCCGGAGTTGAGGAACAAGTTAACTTTTAACAACACAACATTTTTTTATTTATATAACTGTCTCGTTCTTCTGAAAAACAATGGTTTCATAGAAACATTAAAGATGCAATATTTAGCGTCACGGGGCGTACAATAAGTGGAAAAGGTACAGGACACGTTAGGCTTACGCGGTGTTTAAGTAATTGAGACAAAAGCGACCCAACTTACTGATACCCGTCAATTAAATAACCCATCTTCCACTACTCATACATGGAAAATTATATAAAACTTGGGAATATGCAAACTTAACCCAAGTACTGCACAAGACATAAATGTTAATGAACTCAATAAGAAGTTCTTAAACTGCACAGTACCTGAAATCACTGAAAATAAATATCTAAACCCACAATTTGTACCTAAAACAGTCTGTGTATTAGCAAGTGTAATGTTCTTCAGAGTATACTAAGAATTAAGAGTGAAGCTACTGGGTTTGGAAATCATGGCTTATCAATTCAATAAATTTATGACCGACAATGCAATGCTTAATAATAATCAGTCTAGTTTAAGGAAAAACAAAAGCTGTACCTCAGCTATTTCAAAAAATTGCAGACGACCTAAGGGAACAAATAGACGAAAATAATGTTATACGTTTAGTTTAAAGTTTTCGATACAGTAAACCATAATGTTCTTTGTGCAAACTTCGAAGTATGTTTATGTTTTCTAAAACTTCTGTCAAACTTGTGTCTTCGTACCTTCAAAATCGTCGTCAATCTGTTGTACTGTATAGCGTTTCGTCTTCATTTGAAAATGAGCTTGGTCCTCTGTTGCTTACATTATATGTTAATGACTTCCCAATGCGTTATCTAAATTTATTTTTCACTTGTATGCTGATGATGTCCAAATGTGTGCGAATAGTCCCTCAGGGCCTAGTTACACTTGGGTTGCTCTATTGCGTCATTGCGTCTGTGGCTATATGCAGTTTTTTTTACATAGGTTTTGTATAGGCAGATAGAGATGAGGAAAAAGTGCTTTGAAGTGCATCAGTCTACAAAATTTTGATTTTTACCGATGTTCACTCGATTTTACTAGATGTTTGTAACAGAGAACTTGCACGTTTAAATGAGTGGGCCGGCAACAAGGGACTGGGATCAACCCATCAAAATCAAAATGTCTTGCCATAAGTAATAGAAAGATAGTTGTTAATTTATTGCGGCCACTGAGCTAAAATAACGCGCCACTTGAGTATGTTGAAACAGCTGGAAGTTTAGGTTTCACATTCAACAGAACTCTTACCTGGAGTGATCATATTACAAAGTCTGTAGGGAAAACATATGGCATAATAAGGACATTATCCGTTACTAAAAATTGCCTGCCCACTCATATAAGATTACTTATAGCTAAAACCTGCATTGTGAAAGCGCTATTTTATGGAATAGAATTTTTTCAAACTGTGACACACTGTTGCAAACTGTGATTAGCAGGGTCACGTAAATTAAAGTAAAAATAGAAGCCGACTAAGGTTAGTTCTTTTTATAAAATAAAGTCTCATGTAACATTTAAATATTTGCAACTCTTTGTGACTAACGCATTAACTTACAAGTTCCAAACTTGTAGCGTTGGGATGACAATTTATAATAAAATACAAATACAAATAATAATAATAAGTTCTCCAGCGGGTTTAGGTCTGGGGGCCGTGTCAGAACGTTTTTAGATTGTGCTTTCAACAAGGACTCTACAATTTAAGAACCGCCTTTTTTGTGAACTTTTCTTTAACATTTGCTCTACCATTGCTTCTAAACATAGATTCATGGCTTCAAACAATTAGATTCCACTTGTTTTTTGTTATACCCTCGCAGAGGGTGTTATAATTTCAGTCAGAATTTTGCAACGGAGTGAAGGAGACATTTCCGACCCTATAAAGTATAAATATTCCTGATCATCATCACTAGGAAAGTCGATCTAGCCATGACCGTCTTTCCGTCCGTCTAAACGTATATTTAATTTTTGCAATGCTGCAAAGGTACATATACTTTGGTTTGCCGAAGTTTGCTCCCAAAACAAGAACAGCGTCACAAATTTTTAAAATATATCTGGATTTGTTCCCCAGGAACATATACATATATAATGTATTTAACAACATGCATCTACAATATTTATACAAGAATGTAAAAAAAAAAAAAAAAAAAAAAACCTATAGTCGAGTCACCGATTATAAGATACCCGTATAATTAAAAATGATGTAGATATGATGTTTTTTTCTTTTTATAGTCGTTGTTTTGTAATCGTTGAAAATTATGTAACAGGTAGAAGAAAACGTTTCCGTCCCTGTAATGTATATATATATCCTTGATCAGGATCAATAGCCGAGTCGATCTAGCCATGTCCGTCTGTCTGTCCGTCTAAATGAACGTCGAGATCTCGGAATATATAAGTTCATTAAGATTTAGTAATAATTTACTTTTTTAGAATTGCAGTTTAAATTTGATTAAAATCGGGCGACTTACTCTGTGGACGGCCGTTCACGTTGTGACGATGAGCACCGGAAAACGTGCGTTTGTGGATACTAAATTAAATTTTTGCAATAGCTGATAGGGTATATGAACTTCGGCTTGACGAAGTTAGCTTTCTTTCTTGTTCTTCTAAAAGTTTAAGAAGTTTAAGTTTAAATCGCCAACAATTGAGAAAAGTATTCTTCCTTAGTTATTACCAAAGAAAATATTTTTTTTTTATTTTTTTTTTTCGATTGTTCCTATGGGAGCTATATGCTATAGTCGTCCGATTTTGCTGAAATTTAAACCGTAACTCTGAAATATTTAACCACTACTATATGTCGAAGAACTAAAAAAAAAATTAAGAAACAGCAAAGTTATAATTTTTTTAAACTTATTTTTCCGATTGTTCCTATGGGAGCTATATGCTATAGTTGTCCGATCCGGCTCGTTCCGACTTATATACTACCTACAATAGAAAGACAACTTTTGAAAGTTTCATGCAGATAGCTTTAAAACTGAGAGACTAGTTTGCATATAAACGGACGGACAGACGGACAGACGGACATGGCTAGATCGACTCGTCTAGTGATGATGATCAAGAATATATATACTTTATAGGGTCGGAAATGTCTCCTTCACTGCGTTGCAAACTTCTGACTGAAATTATAATACCCTCTGCAAGGGTATAAAAATGTAAGAGTATCTCCTTCCTTTTCATTAACAAAAAAAATGTAAGAGTATCTCCTTCCTTTTCATTAACATAAAAAATGTTGTAATCCCAAAAATATTAAAAATATTTTAACTTACTCATTTTAAAGTTATACGTGTGTCTATATTAACTTTAAATTTTCGACAGGATGTACCTGGTGCACTTAAATACTGACTAAGCCAAAGAGGAGCGATCACAATGCCTCTAACTGATTGACTCGTCTAGTGATGATGATCAAGAATATATATACTTTATAGGGTCGGAAATGTCTCCTTCACTGCGTTGCAAACTTCTGACTGAAATTATAATACCCTCTGCAAGGGTATAAAAATGTAAGAGTATCTCCTTCCTTTTCATTAACAAAAAAAATGTAAGAGTATCTCCTTCCTTTTCATTAACATAAAAAATGTTGTAATCCCAAAAATATTAAAAATATTTTAACTTACTCATTTTAAAGTTATACGTGTGTCTATATTAACTTTAAATTTTCGACAGGATGTACCTGGTGCACTTAAATACTGACTAAGCCAAAGAGGAGCGATCACAATGCCTCTAACTGATTGACTCAATGTGTCAGAGTTATAATTTTGATAATAGGATGCTCACATTGCGCAAGCTAAAGAACAACTGTCCAACTCCACCTTAGCAAACGCTGACATCAACACGCGCACAAAACGCAAACAGAGACTAAAGACCATGCCAAAATATCAGAAGCTTGATACATCCGTGCCGCCCCACGGCTACGAAGACGACTGCGAAGAGGGCGTCGCGCTGTACGTTGATGATAATCAGACGGATCCGGGCCTCCAGCAGGAGCCAACCAATCGAGCAGGTCGCCTGCCAAACGTCTACGGAAATAAACACAGCCTTAACAACAACGGCGTTAAGAGCTGTGTGGTAGCAACAAAGACGAAAACCGACCAGACTCCGGAGGAACAGACATGGGAGGTGCCCCTCCTGTGCAGTGATGACAACGCAGGCATGGAGGTAAGTGCGCCTAATTGCGGGATCCAAGTGATGCGCGGGCCATTTATATGTAATAGACTTACATATGCACACTCATATTTATAAGCACTTGCAGCACTCGGACCACGAGCGAATGGAATATGGTATGGAGCTAGAGTGCCGCAGCCGTCAGCCAGGATTCGGGGCCAATCGTAGGAGCAAATCAGCACAGGAGGCCAAATCTAAGATTCTGCTCGCGGTGTCCCTGTGTTGCATCTTTATGGTGAGAAGGCGAACATCACCCTCGATATGTGTGGGCACGCATTGTTGATTTAATTATGATACATTTTATGCCCCGCGGCGCTATCATCGGACATAACGGCAAACACAGATCATTGAGTTCCTTGGCGGCTACGTGGCCGGAAGCCTAGCCATTATGACGGATGCAGCCCATTTAGCTTCTGATTGCATTAGTTTCGTCATCGGCCTGGTCGCCATTTGGGTGGGCGGTCGACCCCCGGACGAGCGCATGTCCTTTGGTTACAAACGCTTCGGTAAGTAGGCCAATTGTGTCTGTCATTATTTCGGGTCAATATGATGCATTATAGTTCATTTTGAGCGTTCGCCCCCATTTGTATCAGGCACTGAACCCGTCTGCCCTACAGGCAGCTCAAATCGCTCACGTCCACCGACTTGGCCATTTACTAACAACATTTTCTTGATTGTTTCGTTTTTAAAGAGGTCATCGGCGCTCTGGCCTCTATACTGGGAATCTGGCTCCTGACCTCCTTGCTCGTCGTGGTGGCCATTCAGAGGATCTACTCTCAGGACTTTGAACTGAACGTCGACATGATGATGGTCATATCCGGCATTGGTATCGCCATTAATATTGTGTGAGTTATAAACATTTTTTGTCACTACACGTTTTAATTAGGACAGACCTCAGACCTTCATTTAAGGCATTATCAAACCAAACACCTCTTAACGAGGTTAAAAAGTCGTGACGATCGCACCCTCAACATACAAAATATATGATATCAAATCCATACCAAATATACCTCTCTGATCGAGAACTTAAAACATTCAGGCCTGCACTGCAATGGTAATGGTAAATAAGAGAAAGAACATTCTTTTCTGCACTTCGAATCCAATTGCCAAAAATGTACGAAACTTCTAGACTTGAAGCCAACTCCACGTAGATCACAGATAACCGTACCTCATTCTAGGCTTCTTTTTAGTTGCTTTCGCTTTACTTACCGCGATCGATTTACAGCGATATTTCGAAATAAACTTTTATTAATTAAGGTTTAGTGCTGATACTTCAAAGTAAATTAAACACAACATTACAAATTTTTAAATTGAGAATGTGTCGCGGATTACATTGCACTGACAAGGAAAGATATATATTATCAAGAAACTAAATGACGACGGCAAAACAGAATTAATGATGTGCTCAAATAAAAAAATGTTTTCGGCGATTAATGAAAGAATTAGGGGAGATACGAGGTGGAAAGCAAGCCAAAACCAAAAACATTAAAAAAAGGACCCATGCCTTACATCGAAGAAACTCAAAATAAATTAATGGTAAAAGTAACTAGTCGAACAGTAATAAACAGGCTGACTCAATGGAGTGTTCTGGTCTAAAAGCCTGAATTTAACGCATTTTTTCAAGTAAGATAAAAAAGAAATGAAAAACATTTTGAATATACAATTTTTTATACGTTTTTTATTAACATTTTAAAATACAAAGATAAAATTAAAAACAAGAAAGAAAGCAAACTTCGGAAAGCCGAAGTTCATATAGCCTTGCAGTTATTGCAAGAATTAAATACTTTTGAAAACATTAAAATTATGATTTACTTGCGTATATGTTGAAATACGTTGAAGCTATGATGATTTGCAGCTCAATTATTAGATAGTTATTTTATATTTTTTTTAATATTTCTATGGGAGCTATATGACATAGTCCTCTGATTTTGATGAAAGTTAAGCCGTAATTCTAAAATATTTAACCATTACTATATGTCAAAGAACTAACAAACAATTAAAAAAACAGCAAAGTTCTAATTTTTTTGTATTTTTTTTCCGATTATTCCTATGGGAGTTATATGATATATTCGTCTTATTTTGATGAAATTTAAACCATAATTCTAAAATATTTAACCATTACTATATGTCAAAGAACTAACAAACAATTAAAAAAACAGCAAAGTTATAATTTTTTTTATTTTTTTTTTTTCGATTGTTCCTATGGGAGCTATATGCTATAGTCGTCCGATCCGGCTCGTTCCGACTTGTTTACTACCTGCAATAGAAAGACAACTTTTGGGAAAGTTTCATTCAGATAGCTTTAAAACTGAGAGACTAGTTTGCGTAGAAACGGACGGACAGACGGTCAGATGGACAGACGGACAGGGCTAGATCGGCTCGCCTAGTGATGCTGATCAAGAATATATATACTTTATAGGGTCGGAAATGTCTTCTTCACTGCGTTGCAAACTTCTGACTGAAATAATAATACCCTCTGCAAGGGTATAAAAACCAATATTCTCCGAGATACAGGCCGATGAGGTGTGGTCTTCAAAAAAACCGGTGCGTTCTAGTTGATATGATTTCAGCCCTTGTAGAGATCGGAAAAAGAAATCAAACAAATTCTTCATTAGTAAAAATGCCGTTATCGGATTGACCATTAAAAAAAATAGTTAAGAATAACAAAACGCTTCAGCTTGAAAACAAAAAATGTTTTTTAGCCAATTTTGTCAAACTTTTCAAATATTTAAAAAGTACTTCTAATCAAAATTTTGTAAAGTCTGAGGCAGACGAGATAGAGACTATTATAAACAAGACATATTTCAAATTTCAAAGGAATCGGCTCAATAGAACTTAAAATATCATGTCAACCACCTCAAGGATAGAGACTTCAGCAGAATGAAGTGCGGGAGAGGTGGAGGCGTCATCGTGGCTGTCCGCCGTACCTTCTTCTTCTGCGCAGCTGTACTTTCAAACGAGGACTCTCTTCTGGACCAGTTGGCTGTTGAGGTATCTGGATTGTCTGGGAAGACTGTAATAGTTGCTTCTTATATTCCCCCTGGAAGTGACTTTACGCTCTATCAGGCGCATATGAATAACATTGCCTGCCTACATGCCAGCATTGATGATTCTGATGGTCTCGTTGTGACAGGAGATTTTAATTTGGGATCTGTTGTATGGTCATGTGATCCGCAATCCCATGCTATGGTGCCTGGCAATGTACACCAGGCACATAAATTATTGTTATCGATGATTGTTATAGTATGGGCCTCACCCAGATAAATTATATATTTAATGATTTGCATAGGCTACTAGATTTAATATTCGTCAATTCTATTGTTCATTCCTCGGTAAGCCTTGCTGAGTTTATTATTTCTAGTTGTGATGTTCATCATAAGCCCTTATGCTTTAATATTGAATTTTATAATTTCTTCCCAGTTGTTAACTTTATTCCTATGTATAATTTTGATCATGCCAGCTTGGTTGCCGTAAGTATTTGCCTCACGTCTAAGGATTGGGTTTCCTTGCTATCAAATGCTTGCATTGAGACCAATTACAATAACTTTCTTGTCGCTTTAAAAAATATTCTTTACAGCACTTTTTCAACCAAGTTACGGGGTTCCTATAGGCTTCCTTGGTTTACAAAAGGTCTCCAGAAATATAAAAATCTAAGAAATAAGTTCTACAAACGGTTCATTAGATGGGGTAATCCATTGGATCGTGATAGATATAGACAACATAAGCGGGAATTTGAGTTTCTTAATAAATTTTTAAATAATCAATACATTTCCGATATTGAAAAAAGCTTAAAGTCAAATCCAAATGTGTTCTTGCGTTTTATTAATTCAAAGAAATCTTAATCTTCCATACCGTCAACTGTGTCATATAACAATACTACCGCTAATTCTGGGACAAATATTGCAAATCCTTTTTTGGGCCAATTTTGAGCCTGCTTGTGACTGGAATGACCAGCAAATTCTAACTAACATTCCAGAAATTTGGAATATTGGTTCCCTTGAAATAAATGATGAGGACATTTCTGAAGCTATTTCGCAATTTGACGACTCCATTAAGCCGGACATAGATGGAGTTTCTTCATTTTTTCTTAAAAAAATTTATCACAGTCTTCTTCAACCCCTTAAGATGATCTTCTCGTCTTCGCTATTTCAGGGTAAATTTATTTCTAGATGGAAAATTGCCAAAATTTTAACGGTTCATAAAAACGGAAGCAAGTCTGAGGTTTCTAATTACAGGCCTATTGCTAAAATAAGCAAAAATAAGCCATTCGAAAGCATTGTAGTTAAAAAATTATCCTTCCTGATACGTACTTTATTGAACCTAATCAGCACGGGTTCATGCCTGGTCGTTCTACTACCTCGAATTTAGCTATTTTCGCGAAACCTTGCATACAAGCCTTTGAGTTACATTCCAAGGTGGACACAGTTTATACTGATTTCGCCAAAGCTTTTGATAAGGTTTCTCACTCTGTCTTGCAAGCAAAACTTTTTAAGCTTGGTATTCACGGCTCTTTTCTATTTGGATCTCTTCTTATTTAACAAACCGATCCTATCATGTTGAAGTCAGCGGGTTTGTTTCTAACCTCTTTGAAGCAACCTCTGGTTTTCCTTAAGGCAGTTCTCTTGGTCCTTTGCTTTTCATTATTTTCATTAATGATATTTGTTTCTGCATTCAATCTGCCAAGTATCTTCTTTATGCGGATGACCTTAAAATATACATGCCAGTGAATTCCTTAAATGACAGTTATTTGCTACAATCGGACTTGAACAAAATCAGTTTATGGTGTATTCAGAACAATTAACCTCTCAACCTAAATAAATGTGATGTTGCTCGCTATAGTAAATGTATCTTAAATATTCTTTCTACATATGTTATTAATAACCATTCACTCTCTGCACTTACTGAGATTATGTGCAGAGATTATGGTCCCCTTCGACAGTAAATTTTTGTTTATTAACCATATAAACCATGTTCTGCCGAAGGCATATGCAATGTTCGGATTTGTCAAAAGAAACACTATTCTTTTTAAGGACCCATACTCACGACTGACAGTGTTCTCAGCATTTGTGCGTTCAAGAGTGGAATATGCTTCCTTTATTTGGAACCCGTCAGGTGATGTTCATATCAATAGAATTGAGAGGCTGCAGAAAAAATACCTAAAATTTGCACTTCAGCCGTTAAACTTTTCGGAACCTTTGCCAGCATACTCTAGCCAATGTTGCCTACTGCATACCTGCAGTCTAGAAGATCGCCGTTCAATAGTGAGCTTGCTCTATATCAATGATGTTATAATTGGTAATATAGATAGTCCATTCATATTAAGCTCAATTAAATTCATTATCCCTGCCAGGAGTCTCCGTACCATCATCCCATTTTTTGAAAGTGCTGCGAGGACTAACTATGCGCGGCATGAGCCAATCTTAAGAACTTTAAGACTTTTTAACTCTGCCACTAAGTATTCGATTGGTTTGGGGATAAAAAAGGATGTGCTTAGGCAATTACTTAGGGAATAATTTTTAATTAATACTTAGTTTTAAAGTTAAGTTAGTTGATAGCCAGATAAGGATTTATCCATTGGCGAATAAATAAATAAATAAAGTTTTTTTCGAGAAAAACGAGTTCGAAGATTATGAAACAATTCTCACAGAATTGGCTGTGTCTCCGAAAATAATTCGAATTTTTAAAAATCCTTTTGGGATTATATTTTTGAAAGTCTAAACTTTTAAAATAAGCAAAAAAAATGGTTTTCAACTTTCTGGGCCAGAATACTTCCTAAAACAAAAAAATATGAAAAGAAATACTTATTTTTGCAAAACGACATTTAGACCGCCAAAATTAGAAAAGCGTCTTGTGGTTCGATGAAACTAAAAATAAATATGTTTGGATCAGAAAGAAAAACATATGTAATACGCCCAAAAAACTTTGATTACGATGCCATTAAACCCTAAATTTGTGCCAGCCTAGTCAATTCTATGAATCGCCGATGCTCTGCGGTGTTAAAAACGAAAGTACTACTAAATATTCGTTAAAAAACTACTTTAGAGTGTTTTTAGTGTTTTGTTTCTATTATTTTTGGCAAAGGAAAAAACTAAAAATTAATTCTTTAAGTTCTTACACAAATTGATATAACGGTTCCTTAATATGAAACATGCTTTAGTATGTGTTAAAAAAATTATTTAATGAATATCTGATCTATTTCTAATGAAATATTTGGAGACAAGGAACCAAAACTGCGCGTAGCTATTATTTTTTCCACCACTGTATACATGTATATAGCTACCTATATATAATGATATATTATATACACAGTGGCGAGCAAAAGTGAGTGCATGTTCCGAAACTTAAAAAACTTAAGGTTCAAGATAATCAAACAAATTAAATTTTTTTGTTTACATAATTATACTCGTTACTGGTATACTAAAAGGGTTTATGGCAGGGGTCCTCAAAAATGCTTATGGCAGAGCAATGACCGACATATTTAAAAAAGTTCACAAACACAAATTATATTCACGAACACAAAAACAAATTATTTGACTTAGCCATCAAAAAAAAAAACAATGTAATTGTTTTTGCCTTGACTCGGTTTTATCAGTAACGAATTGGACCGCAAGGAAGAAACGAAAAATTGTTAGTGTATACAACCAGAAAAAAGTAGTACGAATAGTTTTAGTACGGACGTACTTGAAAATCGGCCGAATATTAATTAGAATTTTTAGGACGAACGTGTACAGAACAAGTACGGATCCTACTTGACAATAATATTTTAAAATGTTTATTTTTAATACACAGAGAAAACGATATTTTTCGCCTTAACTCAGCTTATAGTGTTTTGTAAATAATACCAAAATTATTTAAAACAGTAATATCTATAAAAAACTATTTATTTAACAAAAAAAACACAATACCTAATAATTTAAAGCAAGAACATTTCGTTCTTAAAATGATTGGACTAGGAGGTAATTGGGTAGCTATTAAGATCCCGGGTTCAAATCCCAGACGAAGTAATCAATTAATTATTTTTTTTTGGTTTTATGTTTCTATTGCAAACGTTCTGTTTTTACTTAAATATGTATCTAGTTGACCTCAAAAGTATAGCTAATAAAAGCTATTTGAATTTTAAAATGTTCTTCACATTTTTTGTATTTTATTTGAAAAAATGCCAAAAATTCATTCTTCTTAACCGAAATACCCCGTTAATAGCCCAGTCCCACAAAGCCCATCCAAGCGAAACAGTGTAACTGAAACTGGTGTACCCACAGAGCCACCGACCATCAAAGACAGTCACAGTGGAGTATGCAAAATTTTTTGAGGGTTCTTTTACTCTATCAAACTGTTTTTCCAGCTCTTATTTTATTTAAATGCTATGGATTAGTTGTTAAATGGTTATCTGAACTTTTAAATAGTGGCTTATATCTATTCTGAGTTTAAATTGCTGCCTGGGGGAGTGTTCACCTCCCAAGCCCCTTTGTTTTTCAACTACGCATCTGGTTCACAGAATCAAAGATGGCCGCCATGTCAATTCAAATTCTTTCGCGCAAAAACTTTTAAGTTGCACCGAAAAAACATCGGCTAAATATCGGCTAGAAACGTGCGTGTGTTGAAGAATAACTGGAAAATTTTTTGCACGGCAAAACCTTACGGACCATCTTTGAAAAAGATGATAAATGCTGGATGGTGCTCTGTGGGGCTAGGCCATTAGGCTTGGCATTTAGGCTACAAAAATTGCTCATAAAACTAAAAAACTTCATATTGGTGCAATTTTAATAGACTGAATAACATCGGTAGTATTCGATTGTTTTTCTAAAACCATCGAATATCATCTGTGGTCCCACCATCGTTTGTTCTAAAGCTCTAACGTCAAGATCTCGGAAGCTAGAGATTTTTGCAACTTGGCGAGTTTATTTCAAAACGGAGCCACTCTCTTCTTGTATTTGTAACAAGTATGTGAATGAGAAAATATAACATTTTAGATGAATTCAAAAAACCCACATTTTTTACCTACTTCTATTTTCTCTCTCACACCATTCTTGTCAGCAAATTAGGCAGATTTATATTTAGATTTCGTATGCTATTCTTATTGTTCGTAGTGCAGCTAAAGACGTGTTACCTATTTTTTTAATTGCTTTCCTGTTAATACTAAGTTTTGGACTCAGATGGACGAATAGTTTCGCAGAGTTCAACCGAGTTCGTGTGCTTTGCTCATACAACCAGCTGGGCTTGTTGATAAACAAAATAATTTGAGAAAGCAAAATCGAAGATGTTGAATTTAAAGGACGCCAGAGTTAAATGAAATGGTGACAGATACGCGACTTTTTCTTGTTTTTATCGTTTTTCCTGCAAGTTCAAATCCAACACCAAACGCCTGACAAACGTTCATCCAAGACGTCTGGCAACGCTATGCACATTTCAGTATTTTCTGTCGATCTGAGTACCGACTTGCACAAAGGCACAGTCAAAAAGTGTTCGCCGATTATTTGCCTCTCGCTCTCTCACGTAGGCGGCGAACGGTTTTCGTCGATCTGAGCACTAGGCTTTGAAATGACAAAAAAAAGCCTAGAAATTGAAAATACTGAAAAGGGCTGTTTTTCTCGTACTATTTCCGAGAGTCTTGGTATAAGCCAATCTGTAATGATCTCAGTTCAAAAGAGGAAAAATATGACTCCCAAGCCGCGTAGGGAGTCAAAGGTCGCAAAAAACTATTGATGGACCCAGATGCTCGACTAATGATGTCCAAAATGTGAAAAAACAAGCTGCTTACACCGAAATGTGCTTCTTTGGCCATTAACAAAAATGTTAGCCTGTGGACTGCCAGAACATAGCTGCATAACATAGGTTCTTGTCCGACAAGAAGGTTAAAGCGCGTTTAAAATTGGCAAGGGACCACAAAAATTGGACCACTGATGATTGGATACGTGTTATCCGGTCTAAAGAATCCAAATTTAACCGTTTCCAATCAGATAGAAAGCAATACTGCTGGCGAAAACCCGAAGAAAGTCTTCAAAGGCACCATGTAAAGCAAACCGTTAAACATGGCGGCGGAAACTTAATTGTTCGGGGATGCTTCACATGGTGGCTCTCTGCATTTAGTCAAAAGTATTTTTGAATACCTATCTTCCCAATTTTATGGAGAAACTAGATGGTGATCCAAAGCACAAAGCAAAAATTGTTAATGGGCTTATGACACTACATTGTTGGCCTCATTCATTGCTCATTTATTTTTTTAACTATACGATTTTACGTAAGGGCGAGCAGGACAAACGTAGGACGATTCCAATGAGCAATGAATGGAGAAAATTGACAGAACCCGATACCCAATAGTAAAATACTAGACGGAATTGGGCAACAAAAATAGCATTCGATAAAATAAGACTGGGGCCAATACATCAATGACACGGGTATAACACTACATTGTTTGCCTCATTCATTGACAGATTGATTGAAGCTCAGAGACAGAAACAAATATATGGATACTGCTCGAGACTTTTTTGGTAAAAAGATCACGGTCACACTGCCTTTTTAACGTTAAATTCAAACTTAATTGTTTTGTTTATTATATTGTGTTCATCCCGCTAATTTTAACGTTTAAAGGTTTTCAGTTGTTACCTTTAAATGGTAAAAAATATTTCGGATACATTTAAGCCTCGCTCCAATGAATGAGCAAAATTGTATTTTTTAAATACAATTATTATTTCTGGTTTTTTATCAATTTCTTGCTAAATATAATCTTTATGAAAAAAACACATCCAAACAAGGTCTAGATAGTGATGAACAAACTATTTTAACTTTCATCGATGCATTATCGCGTTCGAGAAGGCTATCAAAATATGATGGTTTTCGTGAATGTTATCGATATGCAACATATATATCATATGCAGGCAAATTTGCCTGCGGCGCTATCATTCCCATCGTCCATTTCTTCCCTAATACCTTCCTTCTTTCCTGCACCATATCGGCAAAACAAAAAACAAACAATAAATAATACCAAAAACTTAACATTTTGTTTACATAAATCTCCCGAAAACTTGTGCTTCTGAATATATAAAATGTACAAAAAAATAAAAAAACAATAGTAAAAACACCAAGCAAATAAAACCAAAATTGAAATTTCAAATTTCATAAAATAAAAAAAAACTATGATGAGGTTCGAGTGTGAAGTTTACACTGTAAACTGATTTTATGTCAGAGAAAAATAAAAATGTATCAAGCGGCAAGCTTTAGATATGCGAAAACCTTAGATATGAACAATTACGCGATAGTTTTGTTAAGTATCGATAAGAATTTAGTAATGCCACCCCGGTCCAATTACTTGTGGGCTTATTTTAAAATGACGGTTTGAACGCAAAAGTTTTCTACATTTTTCTCGTAAACTATCAGCTTTATGCAAAAGAGTCACTTAACATGAAATGTGTATTTTAACTAGATCTCACAATTTTGTTAAATTGTATTTTTTCAAGAAATTGGTCTTGTCGCATATTTTGACCTTTTTTTCATAAACCACAAAGTACATAAATTCTGAAAATTTTAAGCGGATCAGGATCAGGATCAATATCGAGTCGATCTAGCCAGTACCGTCTGACTGCCCGTATGTCTGTCTGTATGAACGTCGAGATTTTGAAAACTAGAAAAGCTTGAGATTTTAATATGAAATGCAGATTCAAGTAATTCTAACGCTGCAAATCGCAAAAGTCTGTTTTGTTATTCTGAGACATGTTAGACCTTAGCTATTTGACTCTTGGTGTGTGTTTTTCGGTTATATCTATCGCTAGACAGAAAAATTTGTCAAAATCGAGCTTTTTATTTAGAAGCTATTGAGATATTAAGTCCTTTGTTGGCGGGAGGTGGGGGTGCTGCGCGCCCTTAGCTCCTACACAGAGAAAATTATCAAGTATATTTTACCATTTTGAGAATATTCGTACCCAAAAATTCCAAGACCAAAAATTCTCTCTTTGAGTCCAGTTTATTCAGTTTGAGTACAAATTTTCAAGAATGAAAAAACTCAAATTTAGTACATATGCGATTTTTTCAAGTATTTTTTCTCAAAATGAGAATCTACCAAAATAAACCGGCCAAAAATGTAACTAACATTTTCTTTCAACTTTATTGTTTGTTTTACATACATATGTATAAAAATTGTAGAGCTAAATTGATTCATTATAAACATAATAATTCATAATTAAATGTCATTTTATTTACGAAATATTTTTATGAAAAGCACATGCCTAAACTGAGAATTGAACACCGGACCTTTCGCGCTCTTGATGTAAGCCTTAACCACTCGTCCACGCACGCTCTAACTTGTCAGTAAGCAAAAGCCGCACAACTATTTTCTTTGAAAAGGCGAATTCGTATTTTAAGCAAAATATTTGGGCTATTTTTTAGAAATGATAAAGAGTTACATAAATAAGCATTAATAAAATAAAAATTAAAACAACGACGAAAACTGAACTCGGATCCTCAAAACCTTGGGTGTTAGCTTCCTGGTTCGGACATCTCAGACCGCTCGTCCACGGATTTTGAGTACATTTTGCCTCATTATTAGAAAATTTTTTCTCAAATTCAGAAAAGTATTTAAGTATTATTTCTTAAAATGAGTACAAATATTCTCAAGTTGAGAATTCAAATTTCCAATTTCTGAACGTCAGAATTTTCTCTGTGTAGTGTTGGTAATGCAGTTCGATTCGTTTTAAAATTTTGTTTAGCTAAGTAACGGGTATCTAATAGTCGGAAGACTCGACTATAGCGTTCTTTCTAGTTTTTTTGTAAATTCATTAAACAATTGTAGAATTAAATTTCTGTGTACCCAACAGAATGGTGTTTGTTTTGCATGGCTCCTGGTTCGTGGGAAATGGACACGGCCACTGTCACGGTCATAGTCACAGACCCAGTCACGATCACTCGCACACCCAATCACTTACTGAGGCTGGTAGTGAGAGCTTTCTGATGACGGAGGCAGCAGCACCATTGGAGACGACTGATAAACTTACAAACGGTCATAACATTGTTATTACAAATGGGACGCAACCATTCCAGCAGACTGGGTAAGTGTTAATACAGACAAACCCAAGCATGGACTACAATTGTTGATTCAATACATACCTGTTATTTGAATTAACAAACTAATTTTTGATAATTTGGTATTAACATTTTCTGCTGACTGCTCTCTCTCTCTCTCTCTCTCTCTCTCTCTCTCTCTCTGCAGGGCGACATACTCGCAAATAACTCACGAAGAGAAAAATTTGAACTTGCGAGCAGCTATGATTCATGTGATTGGGGACCTGGTTCAGAGCGTTGGCGTTTTTTTGGCCGCAGTCCTTATCAAAATTTACGTGAGTTTTTTCTGTGGACATACCAATAAATTTATTCTCGTGCGCAAACATGACTTTTAAAAATCTGTTCATAAAAGGAATCCGTTTAAGTCAACTTCTGACATAAAGCAGCGGCTGCTACATCATGCATACAACATGTTGGCCTAAGTCATTATCGCGGCAAGTCTTTACGCTCTGCCAAAAAAAAACACTTTTCCACACCCAAAAAAAAAAAAATTTACGCCTATTACTCAGATCGACGAAATGTTTTGTCAGCGTTATAAGTTTATTCTTTCGTGAGTGACCGAAGTTTTGGCCTTATGGTCTTACTGTCAGTCAGCTGGGATTGTTGACAAACGTAAAACAATTCAACTTCAACCCGCCAGTTTGCAACTATATTTAATCATAATCAGTACTGTAAATCTATATGTAATATTTTACAAGAAAGGAAGAAAACTTTGGCAAGCCGAAGTTCATATACCCTTGCAGCTATTGCAAGAATTAAATATTTTTTAAAACATTAAAATTATGATTTACTTGCGTATATGTTTAAAAACATTGAAGCTATCATGATTTGCAGCTCAATTATTAGATAGTTATTTTATATATTTTTATTATTTCTATGGGAGCTGTATGATATAGTCGTCCGATTTTGATGAAATTTAAACCGTAATTCTAAAATATTTAACCATTACTATATGTCGAAGAACTAAAGAAAAAAAAAAAGAAAACAGCAAAGCTATAATTTTTTTTGTATTTTTTTTGCGATTGTTCCTATGGGAGCTAGCGTCGTCCGATTTTGATGAAATTTAATCCGTAATTCGGAAATATTTAACTATTACTATTCTAAACTATTTAACCATTACTATATGTCGAAGAGCTAAAAACAAAAAATTAAAAACAGCAAAGTTATATGTTTTTTTTTTATTAATTTTTTCGATTATTCCTATGGGATCGGACGACTATAGCATATAGCTGCTATAGTCGTCCGATCCGGCTCGTTCCGACTTATATACTACCTGCAATAGAAAGACAACTTTTGGGAAAGTTTCGTGCAGATAGCTTTAAAACTGAGAGACAAGTTTGCGTAGAAACGGACGGACAGACGGACAGGGCTAGATCGTCTCGCCTAGTGATGCTGATCAAGAATATATAGGGTCGGAAATGTCTTCTTCACTGCGTTGCAAACTTCTGACTGAAATAATAATACCCTCTGCAAGGGTATAAAAATAGAAAAGTTAATATGTCTTTTAGGTTTTTGTTTGTAATGTACCGATTGTTCCCATTGGAGCTATATGATATAGTCGTCATATTTAGTCCAAACTTAAATCGCAATCATAATTATATATCGAAGAACTAAAAAAAAATGTAAATACTGGAAAGTTATAAGTTTATACGTTTTTTTTCCGATTGTTCCTATGGGAGCTATATACTAAAGTCGTCCGATCCGACTTGTTTACTACCTGCAACTGGAAGACAATTTTTGCAAAAGTTTCATGCAGATAGCTTCAAAACTGAGAGACTAGTTTGCGTAGAAACGGACGGACGGACGGGCGAACAGACGGAAATGGCTAGATCGACTCTCCTAATGATGCTGATCAAGAATTATATACTTTATAAAATCGGCAACAGGTCCTTTCTTGTTTTTCATTTATTTTTCCGATTGTTCCTATGGGAGCTATATGCTACACTCGACCGATCCGGCTCGTTCCGACTTATATACTACCTGCAATAGAAATACAGCTTTTGGGAAAGTTTCATGCAGATAGCTTTAAAACTGAGGAACTAGTTTGCGTAGAAACGAACGGACAGACGGACGGACAGACGGATATGGCTAGATCAACTCTCCTAGTGGTGCTGATCAAGAATATATATACTTTATAGGGTCGGAAATGTCTCCTTCACTGCGTTGCAAACTTCTGACTGAAATTATAATACCCTGTGCAAGGGTATAAGAATGTAAAATAATTACTATTATAATTATTATTATTATTATACAATCTTTCTAAAGATTTTCAGCTATACTTTGCGATGTGTTTAACAAAAGGGGCATATAAATGGATCGGGAATATTTTGTGATCAACATTGTTTCACTGTGGCATATATTTCTCAGTTTTTTGGGTTTTACTGTTATGCTCTGCCAACTTCAACCTCAAAAGATTAAATTTTTTATTCTTTACGCCGCGTTTGTTCACCTAGAGAAATCTGGCAAAGCAATATTTTGGTTTTTTTTACGAATAATCCGTTCGCCTGTCTTTGCTCTCATTTTGCAAAAATCTAACGAAATCGTAAACACATACCTTTCCATTCAAAAAAATTCGATCCGTTCGTTCACAAAAATCGAACGCCGTTTATAAAATACAAACCTTCCGTTCATGTAATCATTCAAAAAAGTTTAGCCTAGGGGCGAAAAGTCTTCATACATCAAACATTGGGCATTGGACATCCGGGCTAACATCGTTGAGAAAAGTAATAAATTTTTTTTTTTTTTTTGTTAATTTTCTGCATTTATTTTAATTGTTTCTTAAGTAGACTTCAAAAGAATAGTATATTTAATTTGGTTGCAAACATTTCTTAAACGTGTTTATCATTTCAAAGTGGTAGAAAAACATCTTTATTTTTTTTTGCTGTAAGATAACTAATTCAATATTAAAATGTTCTGTAATAGACCTCAAAATGTTGGTAATATTTTATGAGCGAGCACTGTTTGTCCGTTTTCGTTCTTGATTTTTTATTGTTTTGACCAGATTTTTTTTTGGTGTATTCTCAATGAAAGGATCGCCGCGCTAAAGTTAAGGTGTAAAATGCAGGGACGGTAAAAGATGTAAGTTGTTTGTACAAAAATTATGTTTATGGTTATCTTCAAAGTCTCAAAAAAGTTATTATTATAAACTTATTATCAAAAATAATTTTTATTTTTGATTTTTATTTTAATAAGTGTTCAATAACTTTTATCAAAGACTTTTCATATAAAAGTCTTCAGAAAACAATAAGTTTACGTAAAAATACAAAAAATTACTCAAAGACTTTTATTCTGACTTTGTGGTAAATAAAAATTAATTAAAGTCTTTTGCTTATATCTTTTTAGCTGCGCAAGATAAAGTTACCAAGTTTGAAATACGTGTTCTTCTTATTATTTTTTATTTTAAGAATTTCTTCTCCTTTTTATACCCATGCAAAGGGTTTTATAGTACCAGTCAGAAGCTTGTAACGCAGAGATAGAGACATTTTCGAGCCTATAAAGTAAGTTCTATGCCCAAAAATAACCGAAAAAAAGAAATATGTTTCGTTTGCTTTCGTTCTGAACAGAACACTTCAACTGTAAACATTTCGTTTTATAGCTTTTTTTCCAAGACCACCGGAATTATTACTTGTATAAAACAACATTTACATATTACTAACGCAAAAAAACACATACGACCCTAGAGGTGGAGAAAAAACGATGACCATGTCAATGTCATTGATGTTTTTTTAAATATCGATAAAACCGATTTTTGGCAAGCCATCATCGATGTTTCCATCTCTACCGAGTATGGTAACTCGCACTTTCGAAAATGGTCAAAGTAACACTCCTGTTCTTGACTGTTTTTTATGGGGTTATGACACTGCGTTGTTGGTTTCATTCATTGACGGATTTATTGAAGCTCCGAAAGAGACAATTCAATGCAGATTGCTGAAATTTTTTTTGGTAATTAGTCCACGATCACACTGGCTTTTAACCGTTAAATTCAAATTCTTCTGTACGCAAGAATCCTAATGCATATCGTTAATTGCTCATGGAATTTACTTGTACTCGGAGCTATTGTGATTAATTACGATTTCGTTCGTTGAATATAAAAGTATATAAACTTCGGCTTGCCGCACTTTACTTTCTTTTTCGTCATTTAAAAAAAGGCCAATAAGTGAAATTGTATCATTACAACGTAGTTTTTATTGTATAACCTATGAGGTCCATGCTTTATCATAGATACTTATACTGCCGTCAGGAGATCTGGTTTTTAAAAAAATTTAAATGGTGTTATATGGACACTCGTTAAACCAAAAACCTAAAGATGCTACAAAAAAAAGGCAGCTGTGGATTAAACGCACGCATTCGGATCTATGGAACATAGCCCTCGATCTCTCGGACCAATTATTTGCGGCTGACCGGGTGACTGGGAACGCAAGCGGCCACGGTCCTGCTACGCAGTGTCCGCCCGTTGGAGCGACTGGCGGTGGCCTCTGGCGTCAAGGAGCGCAGGGGGCACCTACCTGTTGGCTGTGCAACTGGCGAAGGAGACACGCGGCGCTTCTTGGGCTCACGCTCTTTAATTCTAATAGTTTCCTTTTTCCCTGGCTCAGGCATCCTGGCTGGCAGCCTGCCCGCGAGCGAGGGAACGCCGAGTGGGAGCAGCGGCATTGGAGGAGGACAGATATGACCTAGAGTCGATCTAGCCATGTCCATCCGTGCGTTACAACGCAAAAAAGTCTCTCAGTTTGAAAGCTATTTGCATAAAACTTTCTTAAAAGTTGTCTTACACTCAGAAAAAAAAAGTACTAAAAAGTGAGAAAATAACATAATATTTTAGGAAACATGACCTAAAAGGGGCGGTAAGACGGCGGTAAGCTTAGGAATCCTTGTCCTAAACATTTCAGGACAGATATGACCTAAAGTTAAAAAGGGGTTTTTTTAAGGTTATTGAAAATTTTTTAGATACAAAAGTTTTAGAAAAAATATAGGCTGTTCAAGACCTTAAAATTAGGATAAAAGAAAGACATAAGTCTTAGGTTATTGGCGACCTATGTATAAATTTGAGAAAACTCCCTCTCCGAATTTAGATTCGTTAATTCGTTCAAAGATGACCATAAATTTAGGTTAAAATTTACCAGTTACCTCATCCCAATTTTCAGGACTTGTACCCCTAAAACTTACATTTGAATTTGTTTTATTTTTATAATTTTTTATTGTTTTCTTTAAAAAGTTGTTTGGGAACTTTTTCCTTGAGGTGTTTCCCCGTTAATAATAGGAAGGATTTCTCATCAATTCCAAGTTCTATTGTAAACATAATAATTTAATTGGTTATAATTTTTGTATATTCATTTTAATCGTACCTTCAAAAGTACTTTAAGCTTCGCAATAAATACTTGCAGATTTATTTTGCTTCATAACGTTTCACTTGCACTTTCACTGAAACTTTACGATGTAAGGTATATAAATATGATGGCATGTCACCTATTTTAAGGCGATAACGATAGCATTACATTTTCCGTCAATTGGTTTTCTCTATCGATATTTCTATATTTCTCTAGCATACACCTTACAGTGCAACATTTAAGCAAAATTAAACTTAAAATAATTCCTTAAATTATAAACTGTATAACAAGAAGCAACTATTATTGTTCACCACCAATACTTCATCGAAATGTGTTACTGAAACGTTTTGAAAATTGTTGTTGGTTTTAGCGACCTTGTATTTTTTATATATAAATCGAAACGAAAAACTCGAGGTCATAGTTGGTTATGAATCTTTAACTTTTTGACAACTTTCATCACACGAGCACAACCTAGAGAGTGAACCGCGGACTCAGATAGGACTAGCGATAGTTTCGTCTGCACATCACCGCAGTCTCATCAGCTATCTCTGGGTACAGCGGCTGAACGGCGAAAACTTCTCTTAGGCTCAGATCAGATTTAGAATTGACTACTTTTAATAAAGGAAATAGGAAAGCAGTCCAAGTTTTGAGAGACTTAGGTAATGCGATACCTAAAGCGGACATTCTAGTCCATAAGGAATATTTTAGGGAAGGCGCAGCCCAAAAACAAGTCTTCTATTTCTCTGGGTGCAGTATATAAGACTGAACTAGCCGAATCGGACTACTATATCATATAGCTCCCATAGGAACAATAGAAAAAAATTTTTGTTCAAAATTATAACTCAGCTGCATTTAAATTTTGTTTATAGTACTACGATTTTTAGTGGTGGTTTAATATTTTGGATTAAAATCGGACGACTATATGAAATAGCTCCCATGGAAAAAATCGAAACATTAAAAAATATTTTATTTTTAATTGAAACTTCTCTTATTTTGCAATTTTTTGGTTTGTATATTTTTTTTAAAGAAATAGTTTAATAACCAGAATTACGCTTATAATGTTATTAAAATCGGACAACGATATTATAAAGCTGCCATAGGAAGGATCGAATAATTGATGTAAAAATCATTATAGCTTCAATGGGTTTCAATGGGTACTCATAAAATTCGAAGTTGCCGAAGTTTGCTTCTTTTTTTGTTTGAATAACAAGTAAGGTTTTCGACGCGTATTTTCAAAAAAAATTTCAATTATGCTAAATTGGAGTTTTTTACCAAACAGGGCCCAAGAGGTTAAAAAAAAATTTTGTATTTCACTTTCACCGCCCTTTTTCCTAATTTTTCCTAATTCTTGGTATGCCATCCCTTGCGATTTTCAATGTTTCGCTTGTTCGTCAAACAGGCTTAAACTGGGAGTCAGGACTCCGACTGTGTACTCATCTCAACTTATAACCTCTATTACCTGGAATGTTCCCTTCGAACCAACTCTTCTAGTTTTAATCCATTCCGATTTCTCTGCGGCAAATATAACGAGCTTCAACACCAATTATCTCTGAGTGCTCCTAGGATGTAAATTCTAGTAGAGTCGTTAAATTTTTGTCATCCATGAATGTGTCTTCAACTTCTTGTTGAGGCAGACGAGATAGAGAGTATTATAAAGATGTATGCCATATTTCATTAGAACTTGAAATATCATGTCAACCCCCTCAAAAAAAGTAGTTTCGAGAAAAACGCGTTTAAAGTTTGGGAAACATTTATAATGGTTCGGACGACACTTTACAAAATCGGCTGTGTCTCCTTAAATTATTAGAATTTTTGAAAAATCTTTTAAGGATCATATTTTTAAAAGGAGACATATTCAATACGTTCCCAAAAAATCGACTTTATAAAATTTGTAGACCAGAATACCCCCTTAAGTTCTGCATTCATTGTGCCGTCAATCTTGACTATTTGACCTACACCAGATAAAGAAATGGCCTAGTTACACACACGCATGTTTGCTATCGATATCGGAATGGACGCAATGAAGTATAATATCCTTTTACATTTGTCAGACGTGCGTCACTGCGTCTGAACAGCTGTTCTTTGTTTTGATTTGTCAAGGAAAATCCACCCGCCTTTGTTTAAAGGCTAATTTTGTTGTTTTCGATAGCATATCGATATGAAAAATATCGAGTAAATGTCTAGTAAACATCGGTAAAAATGTCAATTTTGTAGACTGATGCACTTTGACGCACTTTTTCCCCATCTCTGTCTGCCCATACAAACCCAATGAAGCAACCCAAGTGTAACTAGTCCCTAAAGAACCCCAAACCATTACTGATGCCCACCATCTTTCTACCCTTATAATTTCAGTCAGAAGTTTGCAACGCTGTGAAGGAGACCTTTCCGACCCTATAAAGTATATATATTCTTGATCAGCATGTCTAGGAGAGTCGATCTAGCAATGTACGTCTGTCCGTCCGTTTCTACTCAAACTAGTCTCTCAGTTTTAAAGCTATCTGCATGAAACTTTCCCAAAAGTTACCTTTCTGTTGCAGGTCGGAACGAGCCGGATCGAACGACTATAGCATACAGCTCCCATAGGAACAATCGGAAAAATAAATTTTAAAAAATGATTAGTTTGCTGTTTTTTAATTTTTTTTTTTAGTTCTTCGACATTCAGTAATGGTTAAATATTTCAGAATTTCATCAAAATCGAACGACTATAACATAAAACTTCCATGTTAAACAAAAAAAAATATTAAAAAAAAATTTTGTTTTATTTTAAATGTAACTATTTTGCAATTTTTTTATTTTTAAATCTTTTTGACTTATTAATAATTTTACAGTTTAGAATTACGCTTTTAATTTTATTAAAATCGCAAAACGATATCATTTAGCTGCAATATGAACTATCGAATAGTTTAACATAAACGCAATTAAATAATAATTTTAATGTTTTCAAGAATATTTAATTTTTGCAATAGCTGCAAGGGTATATGAACTTCGGCTTGCCGAAGTTTGCTTCCTTTTTTTTTTTGTTTACATTTCTTTCACATATGGTCGACCATCGTTTCCAAACAAGTTAATCAAGATTGCAAAAATGCAGACTTTTAGATAGGTTTCCATTCCAAACTGCATACGTTTCAATTTTTTTTTATACCCATTACATGTAGAGTAAAAAGGTATATTAAATTTGTTGAAACATATGTAACAGATAGCTGGAAGCGTCACCGACCCTATAAAATATATATATTCTTGGTCAGCATCAATAGCAGAGTCTAGCCATCCGTCCGTTTCTACGCAAACTAGTCTCTCAGATTTAAAGCATGCATGCATGAAAATTACCCAAAAGTTGTCTTTCTATTGCAGGCACAAGCCGGATCTGACGAATATAGCATAAAAATAAATGAAGAAAAATTATAATTTAGCTGTTTTTTAATTTTGTGTTGAAATAATATTTCAGAATTACGATTTAAATTTACGATTTACGATTTAGATTCCATGGGAGCAATACAAATATTAAAAAATATAAATAAAAAAATTTAATTTCTCAATTTTTCAATTTTTTTTTAAATCTTTATAAATTTTAAATTTGCTTAAGATTTAAATAGCTGACATGGGATCGATCTAACAATTGTCATAGCTTCAATGTATTTAAGCTGGCCGATGTTTGTCTCCTGTCTTGTTCTATTCAGCATCAAATAGAATATATTAAGAATTTAGATTCGTTTTATTGATATTTCGTCCTTTTTTTCTGAGACAAAACAATAGTGCCCAACATCGATAGCCAAAACTATAGATAGTGCACACTATCGAAGTTTTACCAACCCCATGCAGTACCATATTATGTGTAGATACAAAAAAATCACTTATACGAAAAGTGACCCAATACCACAAAAAGGTATAACACCTTTGACATGGAAATGGCTACAGCCTGCAAACGGCTTGAAAATATCTCTAACAATATATTTTTGATTATTAAAGACCATTACACAAAATAAGGCTTGAGTATCATTGGCTTTATCTTAGTTCTACTTCTATGGGTGTCCTTGTTCTGTAAACAATTGTATATGTCTAAACACAAATTTTTTTCGTATTCCTTACGGGTCGTATAAGCTAAGATATTTAGCTCAGTTTTATTTCTGAAATGCGTAAAACTAATTATCAACATATCATTTTCATAACTTTTTTGAACACTTATGACAACACCGGTTATTTTCTCAACTTCAGAAAACAAATAATATTTTCCAAATTGCGAAATCGTTATAACAAAAAAGGGTTATGTTGCCCAAAAAATATTTAAAAATATAAAAGCAAAGCGTTTTTTAATTTTATTGAGTTAATCCAAAATTAGTCTTCATTTCTAATAAGAGTTGATTTCAATGAAATAAACTGAAAAATGGTCCGGAATTTATTTGCTTTCAACTATAAATAGCCAGTGTGCTTGGCCGTCAACGTAGTGACGATGAGCACCGGAAAGCGTGCGCGAGGAGACTACTATATATAGCCGCAATATTCGAAATCAGCAAAGAATAGTCCGATCTTAATAAATCAAAAAGTTTGTGTATACTAAGAGCTTTAGAAAGTCACTTGGTTTGCGGCTATAAAAAATAAATTTCACACGCCTTAAATTTTCAAACGACTAAGGCTATGGATGCTTGCTGTACATTTTAAGGACTGTTTACGTTTCCTTGACATAATTTCTTCAAGGAAATTAATTACGAAATTATAGCCAAAATTAGGTTTTTACTTATACGGGTTATGACACTACATTGTTGGCCTCATTCATTGCTCATTTTTTGTTTTACCTATGACGATTATAATGAGCAATAAATGAGAAAAATTGTCAGAACCGATACCCGAAAGTAAAAAATATGCACCGGCTTTTGGTTTAAAAATACCATTCGATGAAATACCACCGGCCCGATACATCAATGAGCAAAGTTGTATTTAAAAAGTAAAATTTTGCTCATTTATTGAAGTTGACGAAAAACCGGAATAAGAAAGCGAGACTTAAATGTTTACAAAATATTTTTTACCATTTAAAGGTAACAACTAAAACCATTAAACGTTAAAATTAGCGGGATAAACACAGTATAATAAACAAAAGAATAAAATTTGAATTTAACGTTAAAAAGGCAGTGTGACCGTGAACTTATTACCAAAAAAATCTGAAGCAGTATCTATATAGTTGTCTCTGTCTCTGAGCTTCAATGAAATTGTCAATGAATGTGGCGAACAATGTAATGCCATACCCGTATGACGGATTCTTTGAAGCTCAGAGACAGATACTGCTTGAGATTGTGAGAGACTGCTTGAGACTTGATATCAAACAATATTAACGTGACGCACCTTCTACTTTAAAAACGTCTTAAATTCAAGAGGTGTTTTTTTTTTATCTAATAAAATAATCAACCAGTGTATGAACTGGATAAGTGAAATAACAACAAGAAAGTCGTACGCAAGTTTACGTCGAGATTTTGGAAACTATAAAATGAGATGGGATTTAGTTTTAAGTTATGCCCACACAGCGTAAATGAGGCAAAGCCCACTATACATATGTCGCAGAAATCGCGAATGTCCGTCACGGCATCCTGTAGAGGTCAGTCACATATGTTAATTCGGTCAATATCTATCGACTTATACAAAATTTTTCAAATTGTACCATTATTTATGAAGTTATGAGCATTAATGTAAATTTTCAAAATCTAAACATTTAACCCAAAACCCGATCATTTTCAGCGGCATGTTTATTCTATTGAAATTGTTTAGCTGAGTAACGGGTATTTAATAGTCGGGGCACTCTACTATAACGTTTCTTCATGTTTTTATTTAAATTATTGATTTGTTTATTTCCAGCCAAGTGCTAAATATGCGGATCCGCTGTGCACGATACTCTTCTCTATAATTGTAATAATAACGACGGTGCAGCTTTTTCGAGAGTCTTTGGCCATCCTCCTGAATGCAGTGCCACTAAGCCTTAGCTTGCGCACCCTGCATTGCGAGCTGGCCAACCTCGATGGGGTCAGGTGAGTGGACCTACTTTGGACCTGTGAAAACAAATCCTACTTTGAATACTGATTTCTGTTCGTAGATCGGTACACCACCTTAACGTGTGGCAACACACCACCCAGCAACGTGTGATGATGGTGCATCTCGTCACAGGTAAGTTTCTAGATATATCGAGTTCCTCTTTCACCCTCAAACTCTTTTATGCGTTGCAGATTATCGATCTGACAGAAATGAGATACTTCAGGCGGCCACAAAGCTTGTTTCCGGCCCGAGATACAACGTGTGGCATTCTACCATTCAATTAGAACAAGCCTCTGCGTAGCTCTAATAAGCAATAAACCACCCCAAAATTTATTATAAGCTTCTAAGTTCTGACCTACCAAAGGCATCGAAGGCGTTTTGTGATTTTAGCCACTCATGTATTTTTTACTTTATCCATGTCGTCAAGTTAGCTACTTTGTGCATCTGCTTAAGGACAACATACTTTGGAAAATATATTTAGAAATTTTAGTCATGTTAGGCCAAAGAAAATATATTTTAAGTTTAATTAATATAACCCAACATTTTTTATATATACAATGCATAAATACATTTGAAAAAATATATATATATACAGAAAACTCTTTTAACCTAATACGGTTGGAATATATCATATAATGCGCTGAGTTTTATTAAAATGGGTTGACAATATTCTATAGCATGTGACTACTCAATTTTCTTTTGTAACCCGATAAAATTAATTATTTAATTACAAAAACAAATATTTGTAATATTAAGTTAAGAACTTATGAGTACAAAATGTTTCAAAATGTTCAACGGTGGTCGAGAAAACGTTAAATACGTTGTCCATCAAAATCAACTGACCCGCAACACATTAAAAAAATCAAACAAGAATAAAACCTTTCGGACTAGTTGAATTCCAGTACATGCCGTTCGAATTGAAAAACGTCACCCAAAAATTCCAGCGTTTCATGGACAACATATTCCGTTGCATGGATTTTGGTTATTGCTACATAGACGATATAATCATAATGTCGAAATCCGCTGATAAACACGAAAAACATATTCGGGATGTTTTAAAAATCCTTCTGAATAATGGCCTTAGCACCAACCTGAGCAAATGTCAGCTTGCACAATCGCAAACATGGCTTTAAACCACCACCCGAACGTATAGATGCCTTCCTCAATTATGCACTTTCTGATCCTATTAACCTACTGGTTCATTTTTTGGGCGTCATAAACTTCTATCGAAGATGTTAAGCCCGATCATACGAGCACCACTGTCTGAACTGCTAAGAGACAGACAAAAAGTGGCAAACGCTGGTATTTTTCTCCAATATTTAAGTAGCACTGAGAAAAATTACTCTACCTACGATCGAGAACTGATTGCCATATTCGAGGCCATCAAGTACTTTAATCACCTCATCGATGGTTGTTTATGTATTTCAGAAGCGACCAAAAAACATCTCCCCGTCAAATAACCACTTAAGTTATATTTCTCGATTCTCTTCGATTATTCTTTACGTAAATTTCTGAAAATACAATTGCAGGTGCTTTTTCGAGACTGTGTTCAATAACAATGCCAACAGTAATCAGTTTGCCTCAGAAACCGTTCGCTTCTATGTACCAAAATCCTCGTATATTCTAAGTTTGTCTCATCCGAGTGTCAGAGTAATAGTCCGTCAAGTGCGACTGAAGTTTGTGTGGACATCGATGAATAGAGACGTCCTTAAAAGGTGTTGAACTTGCCTTCCTTGTCGGAGCTCAAAGATTCACAAGCCCAGTCATATCTCTCCAATATAGATCGGTGTTCCAAACGGGAGATTTGACCATGTCCACCTGGATATTGTTGTGATTCCATTGCATGAGAACTCTCGCTTACAGTTTCAAAATGATTGAGTAATTCTCGCGATGACCAGAAGCGGTACCACTCTCAAACATTACCGGTAAATTGATGTCCTCTGCGTTCTGGACTCAATGGGTTTCTCGGTTTGGATCTGCCAACCGCTTACCACAGATCAATTTACTCAATTTGAATCTGAATTTTTCAAGCAACTTACAAATCTCATTGGAAGTAAGCACATACGCACTACGGCCTACACTTAAGAGGACTCATAAAAAGGTGGCACAGATCTTTTAAATCGTCCTTAATGCTACCAACGGCGCTGCTTGGACTTTGCACTTGCTTCAAGGGGAACATTAAAGCATCCGCAGCAGAGATGTTGTATGGAACACCCATTCGACTGCCAAACAAATTTTTTGCTGATTTGGACGAAACAGTAGACTCTACAATTTTCTTAAGTTTTTTTCGAGAATACATGCAGAAAATTCGACCAACAACATCAGGGCGTCATTCAAACAAAAGATGTTTTTATTAATAGAAATTCATAGTTATACTCACGTTTTCATACGCACTGACGCCGTTAAGCAGCCTCTGGAATCCCCCTAACGGAACGAGATTTTAGTATCAGTTGACCGCCTCAAGTACTTGGAGTTCTGTGTCAGCCCGACATATTTGGCAACGCCATCATCGTGAGTAAGGAGCTGCGAAATGTTTTGGGACTTTATTTTCTGGAACACCAATCTACAAGCGCAACACCGCGTCTAAATTGAATTTAAGTTCTCTTTGTATTTTCTGAAGAGAATAATTGACTTGGCAAAATAACTAGCCAAATAAATATGCAATGTGGCGCCATCTGCAGAATAGCGGGGTTCCTCCCGCTTACAGTTCTTCCGCTCTCCTCCGCTTTCTTAAATATATAACTATCGTTTAAATAAAAAAATTTAAAATTAAGCTGTTATCTTAGAAATTATTGGCAATTACGTTTTGTTATGACGTCACTGACGTCACTCGCATTTAGTTAGTGAATAGAGAAACTTGCCAAAATGAAAATTTAACTTTAAGAGTAATCATTATTTATAAACCTGAAATGAAGACTTAACACTGGTAAAAAAAACATAGTAAATGTCACTATTTCATGATTGAATAAATTATTTTTCCTAACGATTTATACATGAAAATAGTAAATATAAATAAGTCCATAGTAATTTTTATACCCCTGCAGAGGGTATTATAATTTCAGTCGACCTATATATATTCTTGAACAACATAACTAGGAGAGTCGATCTAGCCATGTCCGTCCGTCTGTCCGTCCGTCTGTCCATCCATCTGTCCGCCCGATTCTACGCACACTAGTCTCTCAGTTTTAAAAATATCTAGATGAAAGTTGTCTTTCTATTGCAGGTAGTACATAAGTCGGAAAGAGCCGGATCGGACGACTATAGCATAAAGCTCCCATAATATACATACTACCGGAAAAAAATAAAGAAAAAAAATATAACTTTGCTTTTTTTAAATATTTTTTTTAGTTCTTCGACATATATTAATGGTTAAATATTTCAGAATTACGGTTTAAATTTCATCAAAATCGGGCGACTATATCATATAGCTTCCATAAAAACAATAAAAATATATAAAATTGTTTTTTTAAATGTAACTTTTCTCTTAACTAACTTATTAATAATTTGACAGTTAAAAATTACGCTTTTAATTTTATTGCAGTCGGAAAACGATTTCATATAGCTGCCATAGGAACTATCGAATAATTAAGCTGCAAATCATCATAGCTTCAATGTTTTTAAACATACCTATACGCAAGTAAATCATAATTTTAATGTTTTCAAGAATATTTAATTTTTGTCATAGCTGCAAGGGTATATAAACTTCGGCTTTCCAAAGTTTGCTTCCTTTCTAGTTTAAATTTAATTTCTTTAAAATATTACTATTGTTATATGTCGAAGAACTAAAAAAAAAATTAAAAACAGCAAACTTATAATTTTGTTTTCATATATTTTTCCGATTGTTCCTATGGGAGCTATATCCTATAGTCATCCGATTCGACTTATGTACTACCTGCAATAGAAAGACAACTTTTGCGAAAGTTTCATGCAGATAGCTTTAAAACTAAAAGACTATATTGCGTAGAAACGGACGGACACGGCAAGATCGACTTTCCTAGAGATGCTGATCAAGAATATATATATATATAAGGCACAAGCTAATTCTGTTTGATCAAATACATGAGCATGTACAACATAAGGAAAAAAAGATGTCAGAAATAGACTCGGATGATCTTAACAACACAATTCTTCAAAAAATGAAGAAAAGGGAGACTAGTACAGGTAAAACTCCTTCTAACGATCCCAATACAGAAATCTCGGCTCTGTTATCACCACTGCGAGCAGATATATCGAAGATTAAATAAGGCCAAAAAGGTCATTCAATCCGACATAAAAAAAGCACACCTTGGAATACAACATATTCAAAATGAAATAGAAACGTTAACTGAACGACAAATAAGACAATACGAGGTGTTTACACAGGAAAGTGACTTAGAAACAAGCCATCGGATTCAACAACAAGTCAACTCTGAGGTTCATAGTATACTGAAAATAGAAAAAGAGAGGTCTGAACGAAACCCCTCTATTCGACATAGCGTAAATCTGGAAGATCTACCACAATTTTCTGGTTTTACCGATGAGGGGCCATTGCTTAAACACAGTTTTGATGACTCTACTCCCTACTTCCAATATGACAACAGACAACTAAATACGCTGGCGTAAGTGCTTTGTAGGTGAAGCCATAGTATCATATATGAAGATAAATCCAAACAACGTCCAAGATATAATGGAAGAATTATAGCTTTGGTTTGGAAGGCCAGAGTTATTAATAAGATCCCAATAGGCCAAGATCAAAGATTTTCCCAAGATATCTTTTGGAAAGCTAGAACAGATTGTTTCATGTTTAACAAATGTACGCGAAGTAGTCTACTATCTGACTTCGAACTGTAAATAACACCTGTATAATTCGATTTTGTTTGAACAGTACACAGTGGAGCCGCGGCCATAAATACCTTTTGATGTGCTACCGCTATGACACTTCCATCAAAATTCTATAAAATTTTTATAACTATATACTAAATAAATTTCACAAATCGGACGACAATGTCCTACAGCTTCCATATAGCTGAACGATTGAAAATGCCATAACTTTGGTGTTTTTTTAGTAAGAATGATGGGTCGTTTTTTTACATAAGGATCGGACGACTATATCCTGTAGATGGCACATAACTGAACGTTCGGAATTGCCATAGTTTTGGTGTAAAATATAAGGTTGGGACTTTCTAAGGATCGGACGACTATATCATATAGCTCCCATGAGAACATTTCACATAATACACAAATCAAATTAGTTTTAAATTTATTACACAAGATAAAGTAAATACCTGTAGCTTCAAAATCCATTTAAAATAATTTTAAGTTATGAACTTGAACAATAACGAGACCAATTCGAAATGCGCTTTTCCTTCGCAATTATTTATCAAAGAACAGCTGTGCTTCGGAAATTAACATGTGTTCATGCTTTTAATTCTAGTGTTGGAAAGTACGGTTAGATATCTAGCAAAACCCGGTTTGAAAATAAAAAGTTTTGGACATTTTTAAGTCAAATTGTGTACATGGAATCAAAAATTTTATGATTAATATACACGGTCATCACATCTTTTTGGCATATGGGCGGAACCACTGTCCAATTGGTCGAAACAACTAAAGTAGAAATGTCTATTATAGAATTTTCTAAATGGCTGTGTACCACCGCCAAGGTTATGTGTCCGTAATCGACGCCTCTCTTATTGTAAAATCCCAAATATGAAAGCAACAAGCCAGTGTTTATAGCGAAAACCTCGAACAGGCTATCGAAATGCCCATTATGTGAACTGGAACATAACTTAAGTGAGTGCCAAATCTGGGTCGAAAACACAAAAGTTACGGCTCGTTGGGATACCGCTAAAACAAATCGACTTTGTTTTGTGTGTCTATCAAAGGAGCACAATGTACAGAATTGCCAAAACAAACAAAACTGCAAGATTGACGGATGTAATCGAACACACCACGAAAGTCTTCTTTACGAGATGCCCAACCGGGACTCGACACTCAAAAGGACACAACACAGCACATGCTTAATTGCAGTACAAATGAGAAGACAAGTGTACATGGACAGCGTAAGTGAAAAGAAGGTCCAAATAATGACACGTCTTCATTTGCTGAGTTTTAATTTCAACCTGTTTTATTTCATAAAGTTTCTTAGCAAGTAACATTAGCGTCGTTCGTATTCTATTCTTACCTATGGCCTACGCAAATACCGCATCTGTTTGCCCTGAGCGGGAGAGCTATATTTTGACCCCCGCATAAGTCCTTTGTGCAGTGCGGGACACATTTCAAGTGATAATACTTGGAGGCTCAAGTGTCCTTACAGATTACAAGTGCTAACAACTGTTCCCTTGCATGGTTTAGGTTACAGATCGTAAATGATGGCTCTGGATCGATTGACAAAGTGGCATGCACAGAGCTGGAAAAATTTTTTAATCGGTATTATTATTTTATTTCGTATATCACACGGAGTTGCTTGTTTATCCCTAACTTGGGAAAACATTCATAAGTGCGATAAGTAAGATTACAACTACCCTGATATCACTTATAGTCAAAAACATTCTACAATTAAAGTTACAAGGATTAAAATACATATAATTAAAGAAGTATGATAAGATATGTGATGCACATTTAATCCCTTCAATTCTATATGCATTTCTTTGATCCAAACAATTTTCCGTATATCCGTGATACCACCTATATACGCTGATGATACCACATTTTGCTTCTCTGTATTAATATTATATTGTGCTACTAAAAATTTATAGTCTGTGCGAGCTGTGCAATCCGACCTTAGAGTTGAAATTCCTTCCTCTGGCAAATTGACTTATCCATTTTTGAATTTTCGCATTGAATTTTTATTTATGTATGCATGCAACCCTTAAAGAGCCAAGTGCTTTTTGCTTCTTATATAACCCAAAGCGAAAGAATGTAAAATTCGCCTCTATACACAATTTGCTGGTCTAACAGGCTTAACACACATGTCAAATTGTTGGCATTACTCTACGGCCAATATCCTTCACAATCTCTTCTTTGAACGTGCCACTTATTCTTAGTGGCTTTCGTCACCAATAACCCGTTTTAGAGTTTCACCTTAGGTTTCAATATACCTACAAAGGTAATAAAAAAAAATAAAACATCAAATAAAAAGTATTATTCGTCTAGCTCCCTATCTCTCTCGAATTCTATATTATATACGGATTGCTAGATTCGTTGATTTTCACCTCCCGAAACAATCCACCCAAAATCGGGTTTTTGACCAAGGAAGCCATCTACTTTAACCATTCCATTCTGCAGAATGTGAGCATATAAGTCTGTCCCAATAACATAGTGTAAAAACTATAGTTTACACTCTATGCTTTCGCACTTTTGACAAACGACTGGTACAAATAACGTCCGCAAAAAAGAGCAGCTCCTGCGTTGGGACCACCTTGTATAGTTGCACCATGGTGCCTCTATAAAGTTCTTACTCTATGACCGAGGAAAGAAAATTAAAAAAGAGAGAGAGAGAGAAAAGTAATCTGACAGCCGGGCTGTCAACTCTTCGTAACTATCGCGTACTTTACATTTTGTCCGAATATCGAAAGCTCACTGAAAGGGTTTCGGTAGATCTGGTAACTTTCATTACATTATCCCCTTCTCAGACTCGAGTCTCCTGGCCAAGTACTTCTGGTTCTGGGTCTCTATACGGGGCTAGGCGGTTGACATGAACGGTCCTGGTAGCACGTTTCCCGGGGAGTCGTATCTTTTAGACCAGGTCGGAGTGGCGGGGTATTTCGTTGGAAGGTCCAACCCAATCAGACAGCAACTTTGGTCATCGTCCCATCCGCCGTGTAGGAGAGTAGAGCCGAACTTCTTCTCCAGTGCTAAATTCGACTGGGTTCGATCGAAGGTCGTATCGGGTCTTGCCCGGGGGTACCTTTTCATCGAGAGGTGTCGCGTTCTCTTCCGTGTCCTGGATCGAAGCTTCACCGGTTCACTTGTCCCACTTTTGTCTGCGCTGGCAGCAAGTAACACTGCGCGCTGAGATTCACTAGGTGAAGGGTGCTGGTGGGCTCGAGGTTTCCACCAAGGTGCTGCCTAGATGAACTTAAGGTGGCAATTGAGAATGAGCTCCACGTGCCAACATCGCCAACGGTAGCTTTTCCTGATAGCGGCATCGAACCGTCACGTGAGAGTCGCTGTATGGCGGTATACTGGTGGGCACAGTCGAATACATCAAATTCCGTTCCGATTAAACAAATAAAAAAAATCATATAGCTAAAAAAAAAGTAGTACTTCGAGGCCGTAGAACGCATTGCGGAATGAAATAGAGCGATGTGTTTGGAATTTTGTCATTGGTAAAAGAGATGTGGCCCATGGAAAAATATTCCTCCAGGGCCCTTTGAAAATTTTCAATTGAATTTAAGTCAGATTTGAACGGCAAGCGAACCGAAAATCTGACGGGCGACAATCTTTTAGTATTTTTCTCAAAGTGCTGTCCAAAAACATGCTGCTCAGGAGTGGAAACTTTAGCCTTGGTAAGAAAGTCCTCCACACACAAAAATTTTTGCATGGTTATGTCAATTGACTCCAGAGATGTACCATTTTTCAGCCTTTATATTTTCAAAGGCACTTCTATCCAGCCGAGAACACTTTTTTAAGATGGAAAGCTCAGGCCCCTGCTTTATCTGGCCAACAGATAGCTCAAAGAACGTATCTGCACCGATAAGCATTTCTACTTTTTACGGCTTGAAGAAGAAGGATGATTATTTTCAGTCACCCTCAACCCGCTTGTGTTCACTGCTTGAAGCGGTTGATAGCCAGAAATATTTTTAATGATCCAAAAATCGGACGACGACTGACTGTCCCCTCTGGCGACTTCACAACCGTGAGTATTTTTTTTTGTACCTCGACATTAATCTGCCCAAGGCCTCGCAAGCTTAAGCACACGTCCTCTTTTGTAATCTTGAGTCTCTGAGCGATCTTAAAGTTTATTTGTGAACCTGAGCTCACAACAGCAGTTGCAAGAATGACTCCATCCGATGCATTTCCATGCAAAACATGCGAAGTGTATGGAAACGTCTGCATGAGAGTGGGGTAAGAAGGGGGTGGCAACGAAAGATATTTGTAGAAACGTGTTGTGTGAAGAATTGAACGATTTGCATTTTTTGGCAGTGTGTCCCTTTTAAAGGCAGTTAATACATAAGGATGCTCTTTTAGCGAAATCGGAAGAAGCGCAGTTTCCATTTTGATCTTTAGATGAGCTGCAATATATTGTACAGGGTCGTTCCTCACAGCGACAAACAAAAAACTCCTATTTGTATTCTTCTTAAGATTAGATTGGGTCGGCTTAACAGTTTTGGCCTTCAAATCATGTTCTGCTTCCATAGCAATAGAAATGCCTGTGCCATTCACAATAGACAGCAAGGAGTCATTAAGGGCTGTGACTGTGTCGATGAGGGTGGCCAAGGCTGTAGCTGAAGGCTCGAAAATTTTTGGCAAATTAAAAGTTTCTATATGTTGTCGAAAAAAATAGACAATCATTATCGTACATCCGCTTCAGGCTAGAAAGAGCTTTGCGATAATTTGCCGCAGTGACTTAAAATGTCCTAAATGGTATCCCGCTATACACGAAATTGATTGATTGAATTTTTCAATGTCGTGCCAAGTTTAAATTTTGTCAACGAAATTTTTAATTTTTTAGTTGAGAGGATTTTTCGCAGAATGTGAAGAGCGACGCTCGGCGGGGGTCATCGAGGATCTACCAACGTTATTTGGCTGGTCCTTAGTTTAAATTGATATGAGCAAACATTTTGTTAAAGCGGCTCTCTACCCACTCTCGCGGACAACATATTTTTGATCTTTTACTTCTATTTTATTTTTAAGAAGTGAAACATAATCAACGTGCGTATTTAAAAAATTATTTAAAAAATTTAAACAAGCCAAATTTTGTTTTTAAAAATCCAAAATTCCCGCTTCCCGCAAATTTTAAAATTTTGCACGCACCTGGCCTTCAAATACAACCAGATTTGATGATAAAAAAGCGGGATTGGCAGCCCTTGCGGCGACGCCGTAATAGCTTAGGAACTAAAATCAGGCGATAAATGGCCAGCAACAGCAAAAAAAGGGAAAAGGAATTGAATTGGCAGAGCTATTCCTACGACTAACCCTTTTTTTTGCCTAACCGGCGCAATTATGTTGTAGTGTGTGTTTGTTAAAAGTATATCACTTATTTGAACAAACAAAAATTGTAAAAAATCGCGAGCTCTACTGCAGATCACGTTGAAACAATTGAACATTTAATTTTGTATTAGCAAATCGCGAAACTTGTGAGATTTGCAGTTTAGTTTTTATTTTAAGTGAAAATCGCGTAGTAGTAGCGAAAAAGCAATGAAGTTCAATAAATAACTGATTTTAATCTCCAATCAATTTCTCTGTTTTTAAGCTAAGCTTATAAAAAAGTTAGATTTTCGCAATAGCTGCAAGGGCATATAAACTTCGGCTTGCCGAAGTTTGCTTCCCTTCTTGTTTTAATTTAATTTTTTTGTACCCTTGCAGAAAGTACTATAATTTCAATCAGAAGTTTTCAACGCAGTAAAGAAGACATTTCCTACCCTATAAAGAATATATATTTTCTTGATCAGCATCACTAGGAGAGTTGGTCTAGCCAGCGTCCGTCCGTCCATAAACTAGTCTTTCAGTTTTAAAACAATCTGGATAAAACTTTTCCAAAAGTTGGCTTTATATTGCAGGTAGTATATAAGTCGGAACGAGGCGGATCAGACGACTATAGCATATAGCTCCAATATACCCTCTGCAAGGGTATAAAAATTAGTAACCTGGCTGTTTTTTATTTTTTTTTTAAGTTCTTCGAGATATAGTAATTGTTGAATGTTTCATAAATACAGAATTCAGAATTTCATTAAAATCTGACTTCTGTATATATGTTTAATGTAGATAGCTTTAAAACTGAGAGACTAGTTTACGTATAAACGGACGGACAGACAGAACTGAACAGAATTGTAATTTTTTGAACCACGGAGTCTATCTGCACCGGAAATTAAATATTTAAATATTTTATTTAATTGGTGGGCCGTAAAGTTTGCGGCATGATCCTAAGCATAATTCATATATTGGGAAAATCCGATTAAAATATCGCTTGCAAATAATTTAGTCAGCTGTGTAGTTATACGGGAAATGACCGTGTTTCCTCCTAGTTAGTTGGCCTTCAATGAACTGGAAATGAGCAAATCAAGCATGTTCGCCCACCCACATAAGCACACATAAGTGAGTTTATGTTCAACCATCTTGATCAGGCTGAAGTGGGTGGCAAAAATATAAAAGCGCTCGTTTTATTTGTTAGTTGTCCAGCCGCGTCAACTCGGGGCACAGTAAATCTTCTCAAGATGCTAAGAGTGAGATTCGGTGAGGGTTCGTAGGTTCTTTTCAGGACAAGCAAAGGACTTACGGTTCAAAACGCTCAGCCATGATTAAGTTATTTATAATTTATTAGAATGGCCGAAAGCTGGAAACGAAACTGAAAACGAGAACCAAATATTCCATTTCACTGCTGAGCAAATTGTGTTAAAATGATTAAGTGATGCGGGCATGTGTATGCACATCCCATAATCGTTATCCTTCCATCGCGGGAAGGCAGTGAATATTAATGGCCATTAGTCAATCGATGTGTCATGATTAGTACTTTAAAAAAATTTTATTAATTTAAAAGCTTACCAAGTTGCCTAATCTGTGGTCTCGAAACTGCCGTCAAGTACTGCCCCATTTGACAAGTGTTCCTGTGGGGCGTAACACCCTTCAAAACCGCAAATGTAGAATTAATAACGTATTTGACATGACGCTGTTCTTATTAAAAATGCAAATTAAATGCACAGAGGGAGCACAAAAGATACCATTATTAATGCCAAAAAAAATTAATTATTGGTAGTGGGTATGCAGCACTCAATGCTTAAAAGGCTTAGGGGTTAAGAGAGAGCTGAAAAAAATGTAAGTGGCTTTGAACGTGTCAGGCAGAAGTTTATTCGTTTTAAAAGTAGTTCTTTAATTATTTATTTTAGCATAAATGATTTGTATATCAACGCCCATGTGTGTTTATGTATTTTTATTGTGTCCTTAAACTTAAACTTATAATATTTGTGTATCGTTTGCAGTTGTTGGTTCATTCCTACCATTTCTTCTTAAAACAAAAACAATTAAAAACAAATTATTGATCAAGCCATTAAGATTCACAAACTACATACATATAAAATTACAGCCTGAGTTAATCCTATTTAATTTTACATTTTTCCCGAGACGGATTGGCGACGGTCTTAACATGAAGTATCCACGAAGCAATCAATTAAAGCGAGTCGAGTTGCCTGACCTATTTGGAGTGTTTAGCCGTGGGTGTCCGTAAACATAGGCCTCCGACAAAGTATCGGTGTTTTGGCCTCGTCGACTTGGAGAATAGTTTCGCAAGTTGAAAGAATCTAATAACATTAAGAAAATTGTTACCTAAATGCAATTAAACTGCATTATGACTAGACTAGTAGACTCACCACCAAAACTGTCGTCCTGATGCATCGATCTTGGAGATCCGTTAATGGTGGACGTTAATTGTTTTTTTTGAAATACTGTAATTATAGAAAGAATATTTATAGTCAATGCAGAGTTCTTAAAAGCCAAAAAGAGTTGCTCAGCAGAGTCAGTTAAAACCATTTAGTAAGTAAATAAATCAAGAAATGTTTTATAAAGTTTTCTTATATTTTTTTCAGCAATCACAAAATATTTGCAAACACAAAACTCGTTTTTATACCCTTGCAGAGGGTATTATAATATCAGTCAAACGTTTACAACGTGAAAAAGAAATTTCCGATCAGTATCACTAGGAGAGTCGATCTAGCCATGTCCGTCTGTCCTTCTGCCCGTCTGTCTCACGTTTTTACGCCAACTAGTCTCTCAGTTTTAAAGCTATCTGCATGAAACTTTTCCCAGAAGTCTTTATAGTGTAGGTAGTACATAAGTCGGAACGAGACGGATCGGACGAATATAGCATATAGCTCCCATAGGAACAATCGGAAAAATAAAGGAAAAAAATTAAAACTGATGTTTTTTAATTTTTGTTAGTTCTTTTGAGATTTTTTTATGGTTTAGTATTTCAGAATTACGGTTTAAATATCTTAAAAATCTTTAATGAAAAAAATCAAAATAATAAAAAACAAGAAAGGAAGCAAACTTCGGCAAGCCGAAGTTCATATACCCTTGCAGCTATTGCAAAAGTTAAATATTCTTGAAAACATTAAAATTATGATTGACTTGCGTGTATGTTTACATTGAAGCTATTTAAAAGCTTATTTGATAGTTCCTATGGCAGCTATATGATATCGTTTTCCGATTTTAATAAAATTAAAGGCGTAATTCTGAACTGTCAAATTATTAATTAATCATAAAGAATTTAAAAAAAAAAATTACAAAATAAAAAAGTTAAATTAAAAAAATTTTGCTTTTCTAATATTTTTATTGTTTCCATGGGAGCTTTAAGTTATAGTCGTCCGATTTTGATGAAATTTAAACCGTAATTCTGAAATATTTAACCATTACTATATCTCGAAAAACTAATAAAAAAATTAAGAAACAGCAAAGTTATAATTTTTTTATTTATTTATCCGATTGTTTCTATGGGAGCTATATGGTATAGTCGATCGACTAGTGATGCTGATTAAGAATATATATACTTTATAGGGTCGGAGATGTCTCCTTCACTGCGTTGCAAACTTCTGACTGAAATTATAATACCCTCTGCAAGGGTATAAAAATGTAACTTTTCTTTTGTTTTATTTTTTATACCCTTTACAACCTTCTCACTCAACAGGCCTAACACGTATCACAGTTAAATACCTTGGTCTTACTTTGGACACGCTGTTCGCCTGGAAGCCAAATATAATGGGGGCTTGTGCCAAGAAGCCAAGAAGATTAGGTGGCGCTCTTGGCCAGACAGTGGACTTTCCCTAACAGCCAAACACGAATTTTCAAGTCATTACTAATTCCCACACTTTCCTAGGGCATACACGTTTGGGGCACTGCCCGTAACACTACCATAAAACATATTTAGTCTTGCCAACCGAAAATTTTAAGGCACATGGTAAAAGCCCCATACTATACTCGAAACACGATATATATTTCAGAATTACGGTTAAAATTTCATCAAAATCGGACGTCTTTAACATAAAGCTCCCGTGGGAACAATAAAAATATTAAAAAAAAAAGAAATTAAAAAATATTTACCTTTTTTATTTTGTAATTTTTTTTAAAATTCTTTTTGAGTATTTAATTATTTGACAGTTCAGAATTACGCTTTTAATTATATTAAAATCGGAAAACGATATCATATAGCTACCATCATCATCATCATAGCTTCAATGCTTTTAAACATATACGCAAGTAAATCATGATTTTAATGTCTTCAAGAATATTTAATTTTTGCAATAGCTGCAAGGGTATATGAACTTCGGCTTGCCGAAGTTTGCTTGCTTTCTTGTTTTTTTAATTATTCTTTTAAGTTTTTTCTCAAAGTTTAGGTTTAAGAAAGTGGCGAATAAATCAAATATAGTGTAATTTTTTTATTGGTTTCTATTATGTGTTTGTAGACTGAACTGTTAATATCGATTTAGTTGTCCTTGTAGTCTTGTATAGGTTGTAACTCTAAAATAACTAAAAACTGGTAGTGTTTTGTTCTATTTAAACAGAGCTATAACAAGATTGCCACACATTCCACCTCTTAAACTAATTACTTGTTGTAGATTAATCAACCATAAAGCACTTTTCCGCATTTTCTTTGCAATTCAAATTTTTAGGTCACATTCTTACATTTGCCAATTGTAAATTGCTTCACATAATGATAACAGAGATACAAAAAAATACAAAGGAGGTCGCCATTTTCGATTATATGAAAGGGAAATTTCTCAGACCTTGTTCCAAGCAAGATGATTCAATTTTAGTTAAGAAAGGTAGAAGCATGCTTGCAAAACATCTCAAAAATGGCTTAAGTCCAAAAGAAACTGAAAATTATTCAAGCGAAGACAAGCCTCTTGGCTAAGCACGCAGTTAATGTTACTACAACAAACCCTTTGAGAGCAGTTGGACGGCTTACATTGTCATATATATCAAAAAAGTATAAAACGCCAAAAAATTACTTTCTTGCCATTTAGTTGGCAACAAACGATTTGGAAGAAGATTATCTTTTTGAAGGTCATAAGATGATTAAACTTGGGCAAAAAAAACAAACTTTGACTTCTTGAAAAAAAGATAGTACCACTCCTATTTTTGTTTCAAAAGTGTATTATTTTACCACTATCTTTTTGATCAAAAACAATTATTTTTAAAAAATATTATAGAAGTTAAAAATTTAAAAATCTTTAAAGAAATTGACCAAAAACGATCAATATGGCGATTTTAAGTGATTGATTTTTTGATTAAAAAATCACATGAATAATCATATTTGAAGTCCCTGATAAATGTACTTACTAGGGTCAAACACGTTCATTTCAACCTGATTCTTTTCATCGAGCGCAACATTTATCCACGGTAACGGCTATTAAATTTATCTAAACGCCTCCAACAGTATTTATGATGATACTTAAAATAGTGGGCCTTTTAACGCTCAGGCTGTCATAGCCGCTTCCCGAACTTTTTTGTACTGATGCTCGAAATGGCTGAAGTTGTTCGTAACTACAGCTTTTTGACCGAACTGGAGTCCCTCGCCCCGGGACAGTGTGCCCTTAAAGTTATTAATTAAACTTACCCTCAGAGTTGACTTGCGTGACACCCTGTGTTTGAAAACAAGACATGTACACTGCAAAAGATAAAAAAATAAAAAAATGGTTGGGTCATTGTCTTTATATATTAGGAGCTTAGAACTAATGCAAGGAAAATGTAATTTATCAAAATAAGCTAGCGACTACAGAAAAAATAAAACCAAACATAGCAAATTTTCGAATCAGTTTTTGATTGGCAGGCAATCATTTCAACAGTGAGCCAAGGTGGTTAGCCACCATTTTTATATAATGCAGAGGATATGATAATTTCAGTTAAACAAGAGAGGAAGAAAATTTAGTCATGCCGAAGTTTATATAAACAAGAAAGGAAGCAAACTTCGGCAAGCCGAAGTTTGTGAAAACATTAAAATTAAGATTTACTTGCGATTTGCAGCTCAATTATTAGATAGTTATTTTATATATTTATATTATTTCTATGGGAGCTATATGATATAGTCGTCCGATTTTGATGAAATTTAAACCGTAATTCTGAAATATTTAACCATTACTCTATTTCGAAGAACTAATAAAAAAATTTAAAAACAGCAAAGTTATAATTTTTTTTGTATTTTTTTTCCGATTGTTCCTAAAGTTATAATTTTTTTGTATTTTTTTCCGATTGTTCCTATGGGAGCTGTATGATATAGTCGTCCGATTTTGATGAAATTTAAAACGTAATTCTGAAATATTTAACCATTACTATATGTCCAAGAACTAATAGAAAAATTAAAAAACAGCAAAGTTATAATTTTTTTTGTATTTTTTTTTCCGATTGTTCCTATGGGAGCTATATGATATAGCCGTCCGATTTTGATGAAATTTAAAACGCAATTCTGAAATATTTAACCATTACTATATGTCCAAGAACTAATAGAAAAATTAAAAAACAGCAAAGTTATAATTTTTTGTGTATTTTTTTTCCGATAGTTCCTATGGGATCTATATGATATAGTCGTCCGATTTTAATATAATTTAAAACGTAGTTCTGAAATATTTAACCATTACTATATGTCCAAGAACTAATAGAAAAATTAAAAAACAGCAAAGCTATATTTTTTTTTTATTTTTTTTTTCGATTGTTCCTATGGGAGCTATATGCTATAGTCGTCCGATCCGGCTCGTTCCGACTTATATACTACCTGCAATAGAAAGACAACTTTTGGGAAAGTTTCATGCAGATAGCTTTAAAATTGAGAGACTAGTTTGCGTAGAAACGGACGGACGGACAGACGGACATGGCTAGATCGACTCGCCTAGTGATGCTGATCAAGAATATATATACTTTATAGGGTCGGAGATGTCTCCTTCACTGCGTTGCAAACTTCTGACTGAAATTATAATACCCTCTGCAAGGGTATAAAAATAACATAAGTTAAGTTGCACTTATCTTAAAGCTTCTGAAACAAGTAAGACGGTTCCCGGGTGCACACAATTTTTTGAAAATAAATTAAAGTCTCAAAGTCAATCCACTGACTAAGGCTAAGGTCAAGAATTTTGTTGGTTAGATGGGAAGTGTGGTCAGTACGACGGAGATTAACGTAGCGGACAACTGATTTACAAGCAACAGATAATTTTTGCAAATCTTGAGTGTCGCAATGCCCAAAGATTTCAACACCGTAAAACAGGGTGGAAACTAGAATTGTTTTGGCCACTAGCATTCGTAGTTGAGTTGGCAGAAGACCATATGTTCGCCCAGCTGCTTTGAAAATATGTTTGCTCCGTGTTAAGGTGTTATTAAAGGTGATACCCAGGATACATGCCGAATCAACATATTTGATTGGGCTATTGCCAATTAATAAATTAGGGAGTTCGTAGTGTCGAAGGGTTTTTTGTAGATAGCTATACATTACGTTTTCAATGGCCCAGTTATTAATTTTAAAAAGCAAGGTACTACACATACTAATACAATCGTTAACTTGACATGGAGGCTTACTAACATAGAACTGAACATCATCAGAGTATAAATGGGCATCGCAAGGGGAGAGAACATTAGGTAAGTCATTAACATAGATGAAAAACAATAAAGGCCCTAGCACAGATCTTTGGGGAACACCTTCGGACATCGAAATAAAGCCAGAAGTAAACGACCCAGACACGACTGCTTGTTGTCTACCTGTTAGATACGACCTCAAGAGCATGACTGCAGAGTCAGAAAAATTGAACAGGTTTCTTAGCTTTGTGCATAGAATACTATGGTTGACGGTGTCGAAGGACTTGCTGTGATCGAGAAGTGTCAAAAACGTAATCCCATTAGTATCTAACCTTGATCGAATGTCCTCAACTACATCAGTAATAACACTAATACAACTCCTTTTTTTCCTGAAATCAATTGCTTATCACCAATCATGGAGTTGGTGTCCAAAGGTTGTATCTGTGCCGCCAGAATACTCTATTCGACATTTTCGACAAAAAAGGAAGTAGGGCTATGGGTCTGAACTCAGTTTGACTTTTCGGTATAGGGACAATTTTCACGTACTTCCATGCGGAGGGAAAGGTGGATGTGGTTATTACTGTATTCATAATGTGTGTAATATGGGTAAGGAGTAAAGGTATCAATAATTTAATAAATTTTGGTCTGATGCCATCCAGTCCTTCTGCGTTTGACTTCACCTAAACATTCGAGGACATCACATTGGCTAACGCACATAAAACTAAATCTATTATCACAGTCTGGTAAGGCGTTCAGGTACTTGTTGCATTTAGCTTCAGGTACATCTAATTGCAAAAACTTCCTGTTCAGATCATTGACGTCCACTAGATGTAGGGAAAACTGCTTGCCTCTACCAATTCCTTTATTATTAAGTTCACGCCACGTTTTTTTAATTGCTAGATTTTGAATTTCGGACCAATAAGTCACACTTTGCAGTTATCATGATCTGCCGAGCATTGTCGAGCGAGTGTATTGTTTTCTAATAAAATCGGTTTTATATCGCTTCCACTGATTGTAAAATGCGTCTCGGATCGCTATTTTTCTTTTCCTTTTATGTTATGGGTAAACCAGGGATTTTGCTTTGGATGGATAGTTTTTTGTTTTATTAACACACATTTGTTATACAGGTAATCAATGTTGCTGTTGATAATATGCAATTAATGCTCGATATTGGGAGACATATACATGGACGTGAAATCAAAATTGTAATATTCCACTTCCAATTCAGTGTAGTTAATATTTTTACAGTCCCTAAATTCGTAAGTATCAGAATTATAATCTAAGGCTTAAGGCATCGACAATAGACGACCTTAAGCACGAGAAATGTGCTCAAAAAAATTAGGTCGATCGGATAACTGCAAGGCTTCCCAGGGCTTAAGGGAATTCCCAAACAAATGTCACGCTTTAAGCGTCACCGTCAAAACGGGCCAATGATGTTCCTTGCCACTCCGCTCAGCTGGGATCAGGCTCGCATCTCCAATTTGCGATCTTGTTTCTGTTCCTGCAGACTAAATGCAATGACGTTGCCCAGAGCAATTTAAATTTCTTACATAATTTACACCGCCAAAAAGTAGGCTGAATATAACTTAATTCTTGTTTGCAGGCGCCTTAACTTACCCCAGATAGAAATAATTACTATCACCGTGGTGGTAAGCACGAAGCCGAGATTCTCCAACATGCGATACACCAAAGGTCCACCATAAAAGCTGCTGGAGCATTTTTGAGCCAGCATTGTACTACCGACAATGGGTACCTGCAATGAAAAAAAATAAAAATTTGTGAGTAAAGCAATAAGTAGTGTTATAACACAGGTACACAGCCAAAACATTCCATGAACCATTTGTTATTTTTTCATTATAATCGGAAGCTCCTGAGTAAAAGTCCCATACAAAAATATGTTCCATCAGCTAAGGGCAGCCCATATAATTGAAGTTACATAATTGTTTTTTGCTGACGAAAACTATCAATACAGTTAAGAAGGAGAGGTTCTGATATAAACTTAAATTAAGGGCTAAGCACGACTTTTTCCACCGACACCTAAGAGGCGAACAACACCTACAAGAGTTCACTTAACTACAGTGTCTTCAAATTAGTTTCGAATACAATTTTTGGATACCACGCGGTAAACAGCAAAGAAATTGCTAATTTGTCTGATACAACTTGTTTCTCAAAAACACGCACATTATTTTCCTCATCAAAAAATAAGAAAGGAAGTAACCTTCGGCAAGCCGAAGTTTATATACCCTTACAAAAATAAAATATTTTTTAAAACATCTAAATTTTGATTTATATGCGTATATGTTTAGAAACATTGAAGAAATACTGATTTTCAGCACATCATTATAAAACCATTACTATATCCAAAAAAAAATTTTAAAAAATAAAAGAAAGGTTAAATCTTTTTCATTTAGTTTTTGTAATTTGCCGATTGTTTCAATGAGAGCTTTATGATATAGTCGTCCAATTTTAATCAAATTTCAACCGTAATGCTAATATTATAAACCATGATTATATCTCGAAGAACTTTGCGATTAGTTAAAGTTCAGATGATATTTTTACCTTATTCTTTGATGTCTTAAGAACATTATTGCTATACAAATTTGGTTTATCGTCTCAGAATCGGTTCGATTCTAGCCCTCAGATTTTTTACAAATCCACCGACCCCATTCCAGATTCCGAACGAATTTAAGAGGAAGTTGCCAGATGTCATGTACGAAAAAAACCAGGATTTATTTTAAGCACTCTCTTTTGTGTTCCGTTAAATATGGTAAGACAGATATTTATTTAAAATCAAATTTAAAAGTATTTTTGTACTTATTACCGCATAAGAATAGTACATACTATTATGTATTTATTTATTTACTAAAAAACTGCAAACAAAAACAAAAACGACAAAAATAAGAATGCAACAACAGTCGCTGTTTTTCGTTTCATTGCTTGCTGATGCTTACAGTTATGAGCGTAAGTCGGAGCTGCGGCAGGCATCGACTTTCGGAACTCGTCAGAAGTTGCAGTCGGGAAAATTACTGCTTTCGACTGTTGGATGAATTTGCTTTTGTCACTTTGGTTTTTGTTTGCAGTTTTTTGAACACTGGTACAAACCTGTCCCCTGGCTCTCATTCAGTGTCGGACATGCTGGTGCCAACACCGCCGTCCATGTTGCTACTTCCAGCAGATCCAAACAAATCCTACTCCAGAGGACTTTAATAATCTTTGTTGTGACGAGTCCAAGGCCTATCCCAAAACCCGAATTAAAATGATAATAAGATATTGTCTAATTATTACTTTCTTTATGGATGTGACTGCCCTCTCAACAAGGTGGACGTGTCTTCAATGCAGTTAAATCAGTAATATCTTTCGAGCCGTTGACAATCTCGGAAGACGACGATATTCAACTCGTTACCGTGAAAATATGCCTTCCCAACAGCAACCTTTTTGTAACCTCCTCCTATATTCCATCAGGTTCGGAAGCTTCAATCTATTTGAAGCACCTCGCCGCTTTCATGAATATCTCCTTATTCGCTGATGGTTCTGACTACTTAAATATATTGGGTGACTTTAATATGGCACAAATACACTGGTTAGCATGTCCTAATGTCGCTGCACTAGTTCCAAGTAAATTTCATATCCAGAGGACCCTCATCACCCAACTCTGCAAATTTCCATTCAAGTTATTTTTCTAGGTTTCTAACACCCGCACGACGCCTTTGCTAAACCGATGTTTCCGGAAGGTCGATTTCTCTCGAATGTCGACTTTCTTATCCAAAGTTTACTGGGCCTGTCTCCACAATTCCACAATTCTCCTCTTGATGGGTTCATATCAACATACTCGTAGAGTATAAGGGTATATTGTATATTAGGGGGTGTTGTCCTGCACGCTCTTAGCTTAATGTGTTGTAGTTCAATGACGCCACCTAAATTTCGATTGTTTTGTAGGGGAAATACTTAGGTTAGCCAACAAACTGGCTATAGCGTTCTTTCTTGTTTTCTTTCATTACTCATAAAACCTCTAACAGTCCTCCGTGGTCATCCAAAGACATGGCTCACCTAAAAAACCAAACTGTATAAAAAGTTTGTAAAAACAGGAACAGAAACGGATTTCTTCAAGTGCAGCGTCGCTAAGTCCAGTTACATCCTTAATAATTCTCAATGCTATAATATCTGTCTTTTATGCTGCAAAAACGAATTCCGCAGCAATATAAAATTATTTTACTTATTTGTCAATTCAAAGCAAAAATTTAACATGTTTACATTATGCCTTTAATTGAACAACCAAACTGCGTCAAATGAGCAGAAAACTCAGTAACCTGTTTGCAGATTTTTTCCAACCCACTTACTCGTTTTTTTCAAATCATCTCAATTTTGATCTTTGTTATGATCTATCAGTCTAGTTTATATTCATTGTATTGATAGATGTATGCGAAGTCTTATCAAGTCTATTAAGTCTATCAATGATAAGTCTGTCTTGTTCTCCCGCGTCGTAAGGTAATGTGCAGAACCACATGCTGATCCATTATTTATTATTTTTCAAAAGTCCATCGATTTATGCACTTTTTCAGTAATTTGGAAGGAATCCCTCATAATTCCGCTCAATAAAAAGGGCAGCTAATCCGACACAAGTAATACCGTGACATAGTTAAACTTAGAGCTGTTCGTAGCTATTTAGAAACTCATAAGCTATCAACTCCAGCATCAGTGCTGCGGAATCCACATGGTTTCACAAAATGTCGATCAACTACAACTAACCTCACGACCTTCATTAGTGAAGGGTTCTTATCCTCAAAAATAACTGATGTAATTTTTACTGACTTCACCCAATCCTTCTATTCAGTGAAACGAGAGCTACTGATCTATAAGTTCCTTCTTCTTAGATTCCCTCCAGCTCTTTTGGTGTGGATTCGTTCCTACCATACAGGCCGGACCCAATAGGTCCAATACAGTGGCATAAAATCCAAAACAGTTTTTTTTAAGTTCTGGTGTACGAAAAGGTCCTTGGTCCATTTCTATTGGCTTGTTTATTGATGATGCCAAGTTTTGATGTATGCAAATGATGTGAAATTGAGTATGCATATGACATCGTTAAATAACCTTCAATCCGGGGCCAAGTCAATAAGCTACTGCTCAAACCAAATAAATGTTGGCCCATGTCATTTTATTGGTCCAATCCAACTGTTCACACACACTCTATTGGAAAATCTATTCAAGTTCTAGGTGTCCTGTTCAATAATAAAATATGCTTTAATCGACACTTCATTACCATTTCCAAACATTTAATAAATGCTGGCCCAAGGAATTCCCTAGTTCGTCCAACAAATGAGTATTGCGCAAGCATATTATCTCCACAATCAAGATATGATAGAATCAGTCCAGAAGCAATTACTTCTATTACATCCTTCCTATAGAGACTGACTCCGCCTTTTGGACCTGCCAACTTTAATGGACCGTCGGATTTGTTACGGCGTGATATTCCTTCACAAGCTCATAACTGCCGCTGTGGGCTCATCTCAACTTATAACCTCCCTTAATTGTAATGGTCCCTTCAGACTAACTTATCAATTCCGTCCATTAGCACTACAGGTGTGCAAACAAACTACTCCCGTTTTGATCCATTCCGAGTTCTCTGCGACAAATATAATAAACTTTTCACCAAATATATTTTGAGTGCTCCTATGATTTAAACTCTAGTAGAATCGTAACATTTTTGTCATCCATAAACAACTCATCCACTTCTTGCAGATAAATTAATATTTTAAATTATTGTTTATTTCATGTACAATTTTTAAGTTCATCGAGCTGTCCATAGTTCTAAACCATGCTTTTGGAGATGTCACGGCCGTCGCATAGGTAGCAAGCTTACCACATGCACACGTTTCTATACACTAACAATTTTTCGTTTCATCCTTGCGGTCCAATTCGGTACTCAAAAGACCTAGGCAAAGCCAAAACATTTACATTGTTTTTTTTTCGAATGGCTAAGTCAAATTAAATTTGGTTTTGTCTTTTCTTGTGCTCTTCAATAACTTGTTTTCGTGAACTTTTTAAAATATGTTGCTTAATGCCCTGCCATAAGGCAGTTTTGAGCACGCCTGCTCTAAACAAATAAACAATTATAATTAAATATGTCGCTTAACAACGGATTTTCATATATTTAGCTATACTGCGGAATCTCTAGGTAATGGAACTTACATATGTTTGTGTACGACTTTTAGTCAGGAGCACCCATAACATAGTAAAGTTCAAATGGATCAATGTGTATCCATTATTTTATATTAATATTATATTTATATTAAATAAATCTTTAATTTTATATTTATATTACCTTTAAATTAAATAATAGATAGTAATTCGCCGCTATCATAAAATCTAAGAAGCAATTACTTAATTGTTAACAATTAATTTCGTTAGTTTTTTTTTAACAAATCCCGATATTTGTGTAGCAAAAAGTAAAAGAACGTTAATTACTAGTAAAACTAGTTTTCGATGTCCGAAATCGGTCTACAAAGACTGATTGCGTTTTCATACAGAAAACAGAGAAATTATCTTATTTTAAGAAAAATTTTTTCTGTTTTTTTAAGGTTTAAAAATATTGTTTCTTGATTTAAGAAATAATGTTTCTAGACATTATTCCTTAATTTTATAAATATAAAATTTAAGAGCTGCATTTCTTGTTTGAAGAAAGGATTCACCATTTAAATCAAATGAAGGCGACACGCCTTTGGCGAAAATTCAAAGGCGATTTTACTGGATTTTAAAGAGAAATTTCTGAGTATGCGTAGAAACGAACGGGCGACAGACGGACACGGCTAGACCGACTCACCTAGTGGTCGAAAATGTCTCCTTCACTGCATTTCAAACTTCTGACTGGAAAATATAATATCTGCGAGGGTATAAAACACTTTTTGTATGAATTCGAATGCAATAACGTAATTTACCGTCCAAAACTAATGGTTGTTTATCACACAAATGTGCAATACTAGTGTATAAATTTGCATCTTTTTGGATGCCTTTTCATTCCATATAAAATTTGTGGCTGCCGATAAAAAAACCGTAACACATCTTACACAGCCCTATAACTAAGCTCTACCATTAATCAGAGTGACATGATAGGTTTTCTCGTTTTGTGGGCGTTAACTTGCGTTGCGTAGGCATTTCTAGAAATTGCATTTTAAATCCCAAATCTCTAGCATTCATAGTTAACGAGATTATGATAAATCATCCTCAAATTAAAATGGGTTCTTTTTAGACATTTTTAATTTTAGCTAAAACTCACTTTTATGCTCTGATCTGTTTCCGGCGATATTACTAGAAGGTAGAAGTGCTCATCCAGCGGAAGGTCCTCAAAAAAGCGTAAACGATATTTACTTATACCATGTCCGTGCTCAATAAATTCCACAGCAATGTATTTTGAATTAGAGGGTTGAACCTGGAAGAAATAAATAATCTAACGTTATGACTCTTTATAAAATGTGTGATGGGCAAAAACTATAGTCGGTTAGGGTCCTCACCCCCAAAAAAAATTATCCTCGATGGACCATGATTTTTTAAGAATTTACGTTGAACAAGAAAGGAAGCTAATTTTCGGCAAGCCGAAGTTTATATACCCTTGCAGCTATTGCAAAAATTAAATATTCTTGACATTAAAATTATGATTTACTTGCTTGTATGTTTAAAAGCATTGAAGCTATGATGTTTTACAGCTCAATTATTTGAGTTCCTATGGCAACTATATGATATCGTTTTTCGATTTTAATAAAATTAAAAGCGTAATTCTGAACTGTCAAAATCGGACGACTATAGCATATAGCTCCCATAGGAACAATCGGAAAAATAAATGAAAAAAATATAACTTTGCTGTTTTAAAATTTTTGGTTTAGTTCTTCTACATTTAGTAATGGTAAAATATTTCTGAATTACGGTTTAAATTTCATCAAAATCGGACGACTATAGCATAAAGCTCCCATAGGAACAATCGGAAAAATAAATGAAAAAAAAAATAACATTGCTGTTTTTTAATGTTTTGTTTAGTTCTTCGACATATAGCAATGGTTAAATATTTTAGAATTATGGTTTAATTTTTATCAAAATCTGACGACTATATCATATACCTCCCATAGAAATAATAAAAATATATAAAATAACTATCTAATAGTTGAGCTGCAAATCATCATAGCTTCAATGTTTTTAAACATATACGCAAGTAAATCATAATTTTAATGTTTTCAAAAATGTTTAATTCTTGCAATAGCTGCAAGGGTATACTCTATGAACTTCGGCTTGCCGAAGTTTGCTTTCTTTCTTGTTTTTTATTTATTTATCCGATTGTTTTTATGGGATCTATATGCTATAGTCGTCCGATCCGGCTCGATCCGACTTATGTACTATCTGCAACAGAAAGAGAACTTTTGGGAAAGTTTCATGCAGATAGCTTTAAAACTGAGAGACTTGTTTGCGTAGAAACGGACGGACAGAGGGACAGACAGACAGTCTGAGAGACGGACATGGCTAGATCGACTCTCCAAATGATGCTGATCAAGAATGTATACACTGAAATTATAATACCCTCTGCAAGAGAGTTGGAGATGATGAGCCAAATCAAAGGAGTTAGTCACATTGCAAGCCACAAAATCTTCATGAAGCACGACCGCCCATTTAAACCGAGGTACTACCCTCGAAACCCAGCAATGCAATCAATAATAAATAAACAATGTGACGAACTCCTAGCACAAAACCTCGTAGTACCCTGGCACACTGCCTACAGCTCGCCAGTGGTAATTGTGGAGAAGAAAAAACAAAGAATGGAGGCTTTGCAAAGACTATAGGCAGCTGAACGAACACTCTGAGCGAGACGCGTACCCGGTACCCCGAATAGATCACATACTCAACCAACTTCGCGAGGCAAAATATATAAGCACAATAGACCTAAAAAGTGGTTACTGGCAGATACCGATGGACGAAGGTAGTAAACGGTACACTGCTTTTACTGTACCAGGACACGGACTGTTTCAGTGTTAAGTAATGCCTTTCGGATTACACACAGCACCAGCTACTTTCCGCCATTCTCAACAAGCCAAGTCCACAGACAACGAAGCAGGTAGACAGCTAGGGGCGGAATCCTGGTACAGAAGATTCGTTCCTAACATCACGGAACTGGCACAACAGCTATACAACATGGTTAAGAAGGGTACAAAGTTTAAATGGACCGAGGAGACAGAAGAGGCAACAAAAAACTTGAAGAAAGCCGTAACGGAAGCACGTGACTTGCCCTGACTTTGGAAGAACCTTTGTACTTCAGACGGACGCCAATAACTGCGGATTGGGAGCAGTACTAACCCAAGAGGAACACGTTATTTCTTCGTCGTCATCACTGTCCACCAAGCTCTTAAATTTCTTAACTCGATCGAGAGCCCATCAGGACGGATTGCCGAATGGGCATTGGCAATGCACACATACTCATTCGAGGTACGCTATCGCAAAGGCAAGCTTAACGTCGTATCAGACACATTATCCCGAACGCTCGAGGAAGAAGTACACGGAGCCGAGATAGAGGAAGAAGGACACTGAGCCGAGATCGAGGAAGACAAGTGGATGAAACAGAAACTCTTTGCAAAAGGACAAGATCCAAAAACATGGTCAGATTACGTAGTAGTAGAAGAACTGTATAGAGATCTACCGTCATGGGCCGCAGACGAGGATACGCAACCGTGGAAACTATGCGTTGCAAAGAACCAAAGGGAAGGAGAACGAGAAAACCATTTGACAAGTTCTCTAAATGGGTGGAGCTAGCAGCCGTCAGGAAAGCAACTACGGAAATCGTAGTAAAAGTAATACGAGAACAGATCCTCACACGATATTGAGCACCAAAAAAACTCATCTCGGACAACGGGGTGCAGTTTACAGGCAACAAGTTTAAGGCGCAGCTCCAGTAATGGGGAATCGTCCACCAGTTGACAGCTCCATACACCCCGCAAAGCAGCCCGGCCGAAAGGGCAAATAGGACAATAAAGACAATGACAGCTCAATTCTCCGGAACAGAACACACGCGGTGGGACGACTGGCTACACGAAATATCAATTGCTATCAACAGCAGCAGGTCAGAGTCAACAGGATACAGCCCGGCGTATTTACTATACGGACGGGAAATACGACTACCTGGGAGTCTGTATAACGAAACCACACCCGGATCCGGAATGGTAAGGGAAACCATCGAAGCACGGTTGCAACGCATGATAGAAACAAGCAAGTTGGCACATCGGAACATGGGAAAAGCAGCACAAGCCAGAACGTACAACCTACGTAAAAGAGACTGGAGACCCAAAGTAGGAGACCTCGTATGGGAACGACAACTCCCATTATCAAAAGCAGATATTGCGTTTGCATCGAAGATACCACCAAAATACGGGGGCCCATTTAAAGAGACGATCAAACATACGGTGACAGGAAAGACACAGAGAGCATACATTAACGAGGGTGCGATTCCATCTCTCTACCATGTCGGCGAACAGTGAGTATCCAAATTGAGTCCCCTGTCATGGAACATCCGAATCCAGTGGGTTAAAAGAGAAATATCTAGTGGCCATCTACTAAAACGTTCGATGATCGTAATGCATTAACGCAGGCTGCGAGCTTGGGGAAGCTCAATCAAGTCGATGTAAAGATGCTCAAAACGGTTCAGGAATTTCAATCTTGTCCACAGAGCTGCTGCAGCTTGTTATGAGTCTAATATCGCAAGAGCGCTGAAATTAGCCGTCATGCTGATCGCGTATATACGTGCAATCTGCGATTACATTGTTCGCATTGTAAGCGATTTCCTTAAAAAACTGGGAAATGCAATCCAATTAAAGCAGTTAACTCAGCGATGCTTTGGAGGCTTTTAGCTCAAATAGATCTCGAAAATCTTTTAAAGATGCTGCAAGTGCTCCTCACCAGTTTTGGAATTATTATTGACGCGTGTCAAGCTCGGAATATTGGCTGATTAATTTGACAGAACCCTTTGAGCTGATTGTGAAAACGTTGTAAAGCTTTGCTTACGTTAACTTTTCCTTTGTTGATGTGGAAGTCAAAGGATCCACTAGGTGTTTAACCTTACGATTAGGAGTAAGCCGTGATTCGTAAAGAATTCTGCTCCAATGATTGCTTGTTGGACGTCAGCAACGACGAAAAGCCAGTTGAAGTTGTGCTGTAGACTAAGTCCAGAGTAAGTATCAATCACTTAAGGGGTATCGCTTTAACTAAGGCTAATGGCTGTTAGAAAATTGGAGCTGTTAAGGCCGGCGGGATAAATTTTCAGTGTTTTGGACTGGTTGCATTCTTGTTGAAAATACGCGCCATAAAGCTTTATTTTTATAGCTTTTTTAAATAAAAGAGAAACATAGGCAACGGTATTATCGACAAAAATCATCAGAACATTGCTCTGTTTCTTTTTTTAATACCCATGTCAAACGGGGACGACTGCTTAACATTTCTTGAAGAAAAAAAGCTCCCAAAATGTATACATACATTCTACTAAATAAATTCAGTTTTTTCAATTTTTTCATTCTTTAGAGTGAAGCTCTAACAACAATTTTAGTTCATTATATTTCAATTCAAACAAGAAAGGAAGCAAACTTCGGCAAGCCGAAGTTCATATACCCTTGCAGCTATTGCAAAAATTAAATATTCTTGAAAACAAAAAAAATTATGATTGACTGGCGTGTATGTTTACATTGAAGCTATGATGTTTTGCAGCTCAATTATTTGATAGTTCGTTTGGCAGCTATATGATATCGTTTTCCGGTTTTAATAAAATTAAAAGCGTAATTCTGAACTGTAAAATTATTAATTAATCAAAAAGAATTTCTAAAAAAAATTACAAAATAAAAAGCTTAAATTTAAAAAAAAAAAATTTTTTTTTATTTTTATTGTTCTCTTTAAGTTATAGTCGTCCGATTTTGATGAAATTTAAACCGTAATTCTGAAATATTTAGCCATTACTATATCTCGAAGAACTAAAAAAAAAAATTAAAAAACACCAAAGTTATAATTTTTTTTTTAATATTTTTGTCCGATTGTTCCTTTGGGAGCTATATGCTATACGTCCGATCCGGCTCGATCCGACTTATATACTACCTGCAATAGAAAGACAACTTTTGGGAAAGTTTCATGCTGCTAGCATTAAAACTGAGAGACTAGTTTGCGTGGAATCGGACGGACAGATCGACTGTCCTAGTGATGCTGATCACCCTCTGCAAGGGTATAAAATGGGGTCGGCAGTGGTCGACTCCAAAGCAGTAATAGCGGTTTGAAAAATAAGCGGATAACAGTGTGTATTGATTTCCTGTATTTTTTGGCCAAATAGATTATCGCTTATACTTATGATTGTTAAACATGAGAACCCACCAGCGACTCACCTGAACCTTATGCAATGCCTTGTCCAGTCCACTAACATGGATCTCCTGGGGCTTCAAGACGGTCACTCGGACTGATTCAGGAATCACCTTGATACCGGGAACTAATTTCAATGACATCTTATCCAAAATGCCGTCGGCCATCGCCACCTGTTTATATTTTTTTAAGTAGGAAACAAACAATTTTATGCAAAATTTGTTTTAAAAATAATTTTTTTGCAAAGGGATTTTTGTCCATACAAAAAAGTATGCCACCAACCTCCAGCTCCAGGTAGACGTCGTTTGTCTTGACAATGTTCAGAAGCTCAATGAAACTTGAGAGCAGCTCCAGTCGACAAGAATACTGCCCAACGCTGGCATCAAACAAAGCCTCCACTTTGTATAACTTTAATAATTGGCGACCGAGCGCCTCTTTGGCAGCTAGCCGACAGGAAAAGACATCCACTGACATGCCATCCAGCTGTCCGGCGCACTTGGAAACGTTTTTTGCAATCTATCGAGGAGGAATTTTATTTTCTAGTTATATACACTCTTTATCCGAAAGCACTTACGAGGTTACTGTACTTTTCTGACTGTACGTGGTTGCGGAGAACTAGATGTCCCCGATACTCCGATCCGCTGAATGTGTCCAATGACTTGGCAAAAACAATCTATTGAAAATTCATTTAATATGTGTGTCAATGGGTAAGAACGAGTTTAATACCGCATCAGACTCGCGAACTTCGAGGTCAAACTTAATGAAACCGCCGCGCTTTTCTTCGTCGCCGTTGGTGATCACAATCTTTTCACCAAGTTTGTGCTGATGATTCAATACCCGAGCAATACCTGCAATACAGATATTTTTTAATTTATTTATTTACACGGTTATTTAATTTATTATTCGAGATCTCGGAAACTATAAAAGCTAGACTAGGACTTGGCATACAGATTCTGATAGTTCCTAAGCAATAGAAGTTTATTTCAAAACGGAGCCACGCCCACTCTAACGCCCACAAATTGTGAAAGTATGTACTGTCACTCTGAGACATGTTAGAAGGTTGTGGTTGTTGTTGTGCGTGCGTTTCATTCATGTCTATCGGCAGACCCAAAAAATCAAATCGAAATCGAGTTATTAATTTAGGAGTTATTGGGTTCTCAGCCGCCCCTCTGCCGTTGCTTAGCCATTGATCGGCCGCTGTTCTGCCGCTGCTAGCAGAGAGTGAGAGAGAGAGAATTACAAAACTGTTAGCGGGCGGGTGGGCGTGCTGCACGCCCTTAGCTTATAGTGTTGGTTATGCAATTCGACAGATGGCGCCACCTTTGAATGTTTTGTAGGAAAAAATTCTTAAAATTGAAAAAAAAAACGCATATTTTTAAAAAAATGTTTGCACCGTCATCTATAATAAAATTTTTTATACCCTTGCAGAGGGTATTATAATTTCAGTCAGAAGTTTGCAACGCAGTGAAGGAGACGTTTCCGACCCTATAAAGTATATATATTCTTGATCAGCCTCACTAGTTGAGTCGATCTAGCCATGTCCTGTAACGCTTGTGGCAGGTAAATCGATGGGCAGTGCCATCTATGAGGCAAAAACCGAAAGTGTCGCCATCTAGTGGTCAGTTGGGTGCCGCGATTGGGGTAAGAATTTTCGGAGACGAAGAGGCAACAGAGTCAATTGTCATGATTCCGGAAAACGAAGAGTTATTCCATGGGGGCTAACTTAGCTTCCCGCCCAGAGCCACGAGCTGCTGGCTTTCTTTCCCTTTTCGGCAGCCATCGAGTGCGGTTTAGTTCAATTGTAAGTCTCGTATTTAATTAGTTGGTGAGAGTTTGCTTGAAAATTATATCTCTACAGTGGCCTTGTGTAAAGTGACGGGTAGAATTTCCGGATTAGATATAGCGCTAAATCCTGTTTACGGGTAAGAAAAAGAAATGGTTGCGAAGATTGCAGACCCAAAAGTGATTTTTGATTTAGGTTTGGCGCTTAGTATCCGATATTGGATCCGGCCATTGCTGTAGAGGGAACAATTCATCAAGACACCCCAAAAGAAGAGCGAAGTCATCCGACGGGGGAGGGAAATTATCGCCGCATAAGGGGTCTCAAAGGCCTAAGAGTTCCCCGAGATAATTATTTAATCAGCCTAAGTCGCTGGGAGCGGAGCTAGGATAAAGAGAGGGCAAAAGAGTCAAAAAGAACTCGAGATGTAACACCTGCCCAAATTGCACATAATATTTATATTCCCTCTTCATCATCTTCGTTATCTCCCGTCTGCGAGCGAAACTTAGCGAGGCTCAGCTTGGTAGGCAGTTTTTCGGCGCGCTGATCTAGGTTAGACGTTTCGGTCCACGGTCGGACGAAAATTCCATTTAACTCGGCGGATAACATTATGGAATAATGGTTAAGTCGCCGTACGGAATGTAAGGCAGTTCAGAAAGCCAAAGATCGGTCGGAGTTTGCTGAAAGTGGATAGTTTATAAGCTATTTTATAAGTTTTTTTTCCTTTTTTTTTGTGGTCTAGGTTAGGTGAAATAAGCCTGTGAGAGTGAAAGAGTAAGAAAAAGAAGGAAAAGAAGAGGAAAGTGCAGTGATAGTTAGAAGGCCAGAAAGGCTTTAATAATGAATAGCTAGAAGGCAATTGCTTTAGGCATAATTTATTTTAATTTTTTTTGGGTGGACAAACAAGCCAATGTGTTAAAAAAGAAGGAAAGAACTGCAACAAAAAAAAGAAGAAAAAAATTTTGCTGTTGTTTTGCACAGTGGGCTTGCAGTGTATATTTAAAGAAATTTAAATTTTCAGCCTAAGGTGCACTTACGGAAGCGCTTTCGTCGGTGGATCTCCGGAATGTTGGTGAGTCTGATATCTCGTTTTGTTAATATGTCTTTGTAAAATATATATATCAAGTAAATTACTTTGCGTCCCACCGTACAAAACCTAGCAGTTCGAATAATCCATAAAGGAGAAGGAAAAAAGAAAAAAAAAGCAGCGGATTTACCATCTCTCTGGTCTCTCAAATTTTTGAGTGAGATGAATTTCGAAATAAGTAAAACAAACCACTCAATTTGAATTCGCCGTGCGCTCTTCACTGCAATTTTCTGCCATTTCCGTATTCTCGCTCTCGAATAATATTTTTTTTTGGTTTTATTTCGTATTACATCTTACTGCGAAGGTTAATTTGATAATTCAGTTGTATTGCATGTATTTATGTTCTCATTTAATATCTTTTCAATATGTTCTCTAATTTTAAGAATTTTAATTAGGTTTTAAATACACTTTATAATGTTTAGCTAAATTATATTTTTTGTTTGCCTTCGACTAGGATGAGTCCCCGGTAGAACCCGAGTCAGTAGAAGGGGCCGTTCGATAATATGATGGGAAGTTTTCGGTAAAGAACGGCCAAGGCAGGGAGGGCAAATTTGGTTCCATTAGAACACCCGAGGAACTTTAGGAATTCCATGAGTAAAATAACTATCCCTCTTCGTGCTGGCGCGGATTCATATGATTTTTCCTACCCCATACCACTTGTCGCTGCACGCGAAAATTCGATAAAATTTTAGAATTTACTGGCTCGTGACGAAGGACAAGATCACCACCCCAAATAGCCGACAAGGAGCAGCTGGACCATCGCGCGTGCGTCCTTATCGTCATGCAACAACATCATAGCCACGTACTCGTTACAGTAATAATAATATAATTCTATTTATCTGGCGCCCAACGTGGGGCCAAAAATCAGGGTTTTAGATGTGAAAAAAAATGAAAAACAAAATTTTACTCTAAGAATCCCGCTCACACAAGAAAAAAAAACTTTAATTTTTCATCTAGTTGGTAATGCAGTATCACAGTGGGTTGAAAGATGTGTTTACATCCCAGCCACGGTTGCTGCAATACTCATGCCAACTATCTCGTCTCTAGTCTTACCTTAATTTCGATATTAGGCGCATAGGACATATAGTTGAATAAGTTGTACGCAAGCGTTCAACTAGCCACGGCTGATGTTGAAAGTAAGAGTGGGGCAAATCTATTCTATTTACTTTTTTTTCGGGACCTAAAGCAAGGGTTAAGTAGACGCTTGGACATGCAGGTGGTAAATTTATCAATAAGTTTTCACCTGACCACGGATAATGGGCCGGCGCTGAGGACCCATCTATCAAATTTCATGCAATCGCCATCGCGTCTGTCAGGTGCATTGGATAGACAGCCGAAATCTTTTAAAAAAGAGGTCGACTGGCCACGGTTGACAGCGGGAAACGTAGGCCAGATTGCAAAACAAGAGAGAATTGGAAGAGAACCGATCAGCTCTCTTATAGTTGTTGTTTTAGTGAATCTGAGTTTGGCAATAGTCGAAGGGCTAGCCACGTAGCTCTGCATAGGCAGCAATTATATTATTTTTTTCATCTTCTTTTACTCACGGATTCCGAGTTAAACTGCTGATAAGGGTTTGGCAGGGAGAACTCCTATGTTTGAAGGCAAACTGTTTATATATTTCTATCGTGTTTTTGATTTTTCTTACAATTTTTTTTAGCTTACTTAATACTTGTACTCTCTCGTTTATTTGTTCCTTTCCTCTCATTTCTGACTTAGACCCGAGTTTCTCTTGAGTGATTTTAGAAATTGAGTGTCTTTAAGAATTGAGCGTAAAAAAATAAAACAAATCAGCTGGTCCGCTTGTTAAGGTCGTTGACCGCAGGTGTAGAAAAAAATAAAAGCAAGGAAGGAATGATTAAATGTTAGGGATTTTAGCCGAATATAATTAGTAACTTTAACTTACTCGTTCATTTAGCTGTAAATTAAAAACATATATTTTTAGGATTTTAGGTTTCTTACTTTTCTCATAGGTTGAAGATCAGAAAAAAAAAAGGCCAAACAATGAGCGATGCCGATAAGGTAGAGACTCCAACGGGGTCTAAGTGCAAATTGTGCGAGAAAGACTTGGCGATCTCCACAGCTTACAAGACGAAATGCGGTCATGACTTCCATAAGACTTGCATAACTAGTCATTCGAAGACTCATAGAGAATGTCCGATTTGCGGAATCATTTGTTTTCAACTCCCACCGAGTAGTAAAACGATTGTCAATTCGCCAGCCCCCTCTGGGAAAACCGGCGAAAATCGCGCTGAGGTAGACATAGGGAATTTAGTGACTCAAGCGGTCCAGGGGATGAAAAATGATTTACTCACTCAACTTTCTCAGCAAATGGCTCAGATTATACAAGCTAACATTGCTGCACTGGTTCCTGGGAATCCCTTAGCACCCCCAAACCCAAGCACAAACACCAACTGGACGGATCAAGAAAGACAACCAGTCGAAAATTTTGATCAGTTCCGGAGTGAGTCCAGATTTACTCCTGTCAGCGTAGAATCCGATGCCATTTATAGACCAGATAGGGTGGGCCAAATATTAAATAGTTGGAAAATTCGTTTCAATGGCAGTCTTGATGGCATAAGCGTGGACAATTTTATATATCGAGTTGAGGCGTTAACAGAACAAACATTAAATTCAAAGTTTGAAATTTTAGCTAGCAATGCTAGCCTATTGTTTGATGGTAAAGCTCGCGATTTCTATTGGCGATATCATAAATCCTGCAATGGAGAGGGGCTCGATTGGAAAGCTCTCTGCCAAGCTCTTCGAAAACAATTTAGGGATACCCGCTCCGATGTCGATATCCGTGAAGCAATTCGGGATAGAAAACAAAAAGAGAAGGAAAGTTTTGATACTTTTCATGATGCCATTGTCTCATTAACGGATGGGTTAGAAGTGCCGCTCTCGGAAAAGTCCGTGGCAGAAATACTAGCTAGGAATTTGCGCCCTGAAATACGACATGAACTTCTTCATATCCAAATTAATTCGGTGGGGCAATTGAGAGAGATTTGTAGGCGAAGGGAAAGTTTTCTGGAGGACGTGAGGCGGAATTATGCATATACAAAGGCAACTCCTTACCGGAAGCAAGTTGCTGAACTGCTTGAAGATCCGTTGCCAGAGGAAGCCGCCGAATTTTCCGAAAGCGAAGTGGAAGTGGGAGCTTTGGCTTTGATTTGTTGGAATTGCCACAAAGAAGGGCATCGTTACCAAGATTGTGAAGGGAAGCGTAGGGTTTTCTGCTATGGTTGTGGAAAGCCGAACACTTACAAACCTTCGTGTAGTAAGTGTCAAAAAAACGCGAAGGGGAACACACAGCCTCGTCAGCAGCCGTGTGTTCAACGCCACCGCCCGACGAATTCCGAGGCAGAACAATAGACATTGAAAATACTTCGGTAGAAATAGAAAATCCCAATTCTTCAGCACCAACTTCTGTTCAAAAATCTTTTTGGTCGAACAAATTAAATTTACAAATAAATTCATCTAAAATACCAAGTTGTTTAAAACATCAAAAGTCTCAATCCAGGAACGCACAGCGAATGAGAGGGTATTGGGCAGCTTTGAAAACAATAAATACAATTAGGTATAAGGAGAAGGACAAGCGTCCCTATGCCGAAGTGAGTCTTTTGGATCGTATTGTTATGGGGTTATTGGATACGGGGGCAGCTATTAGTGTTATAGGCGGAAACCTGGCTCAACAAATAATAAGAAGTAAAATTACTTTTAAGCGGGGAACAACTTCAGCATGCACTGCCGACGGAACGAAGCAAGAAGTCGTTGGTCGAATAAAAACTGTAGTAAAGTACAACAATCAGGAAAATGAATTGGATCTCCATCTAATTCCAACTCTCAGTCAAGACTTATATTTAGGGATTGATTTTTGGACTAAATTTGGTTTATTGCCAACAGAAATGCAGATCTCTGAAATTGTGTCTGACACCCATAGTCTTACGGCAAAACAAAGTGAAGATTTGCAAAAAGTTGTTAGTTTCTTTCCCTCGTTTTCCGTTTCTGGGTTGGGAAAGACAAGTATCCTCTCGCATTCGATTGATGTTGGAGATGCTAGGCCAGTAAAACAGCGGCATTTTCCAGTATCGCCGGCTGTGGAAAAACTTTTATATGCCGAAGTAGATCGTATGCTGAAGCTGGGTGTAATTGAAGAGTCGGATAGTGCTTGGTCGTCACCGGTTGTGCTGGTTCAAAAACCAGGGAAGATTCGCCTTTGCTTAGACAGCAGAAAAGTAAATGCAGTAACAAGAAAAGATGCGTACCCGCTTCCCCAAATAGATGGCATCTTAGGGCGTCTCCCAAAAGCAATGTATATTTCAAGCCTTGACCTCAAAGATGCTTACTGGCAAGTGCCTCTCGATCCTCAATCTCGCGATAAGACGGCGTTTACTATACCTGGAAAGCCTCTTTATCAATATAAAGTCATGCCTTTCGGACTGACCAACGCTTCACAAACTATGACTCGCTTGATGGACAAAGTCATTCCTGCCGAACTCCGTAACGAAGTATTTGTTTATCTGGACGACTTATTGGTTGTCTCAGATAGTTTTGAGTCGCATTTAAAGGTATTGGAGATAGTTGCGGGGCATATAAAGGCGGCTGGGTTGACTCTTAACGTCGAAAAGAGCAAGTTCTGCATGCGATCCGTCAGATATTTGGGTCATATTGTGGGAGAGGGTGTAATAAGAACGGATCCCGATAAGATCTCAGCCATGACAAACTTTCCGCTACCAAATTCATTGAAAAGTCTGCGAAGATTTTTGGGAATGGTAGGCTGGTATCGGAAATTTATTAAGAATTTTGCATCTGTGGCTTCCCCATTAACAGATTTGTTAAAGCCGAAGCAGAAATTTGCCATGACGGCGGAAGGAAAACAGGCCTTTGAAGAGTTAAAAAACATGTTATGCTCGGCGCCAGTTCTTCGTAGTCCAGACTTCAATAAACCATTTTTTGTGCAGTGCGACGCTAGTAAAACTGGTGTCGGAGGAGTTTTAGTGCAGAAAACAGCTGAGGGTGATGAGTATCCGATAGCGTTTGTGTCAAAAAAATTAAATAAAACACAAAAATGCTACTCAGTTAGCGAACAGGAGTGCCTGGCCGCACTAGTCTGCATTAAACGATTCCGGGCATATATCGAGGGTCATGAGTTCACAGTTATTACTGACCATGCGTCCCTTAAATGGCTTATGACTCAAACGGATTTACATTCTCGTTTAGCTAGATGGGCTCTGAAACTGCAGGGATTCAATTTTAAAATTGAGCATCGCAGCGGAAAGTTAAATGTTGTTCCGGATGCGCTGTCTCGAGTAAACGAGGAAAATATGGCTGCATTAGATGCTGGACATGGATTGTTAGTGGATTTGGAATCGGCAGAATTTAAATCTCCAGAATATGTGGAATTTGTGGACCGACTAAAAGTGAACAGCGAAAAGTTGCCAGATATAAAGGTTACCGATGGTTTGGCGTACAAGAAAATGGATTACGCCACAGGAGATTCACTTCACGACGAGTTTATTTGGAAGTTATGGATCCCGAAGGGGTTAGTTCAGGAAGTTTTAAAGAATGCTCATGATCATCCCATGGCTTCGCACGGAGGGATACATAAAACTTTAGAGCGTGTTAGAAGATATTATTATTGGCCTGGTCTGGTAAAGGATGTAAAGGCCCATGTTCTTTCTTGCGATACGTGTAAAATGACTAAGGCTCCTAATACAGTTCAGAGACCTCGGCTAGGGGTACCACCAGAGTCGGGAAGATTCTTTCAGAGGTTATATGTTGATTTCCTGGGTCCATATCCACGTTCAAAAAGCGGTAACATAGGCATTTTTATCGTGTTAGACCACTATTCGAAGTTTGTGTTCTTAAAAGCAGTTAAGAAACTAAATGCAGACGTAGTGATTAAATATCTGCAAACTGATCTGTTCCATACATTTGGAGTGCCAGAAACGGTTATTTCGGATAATGGGTCACAATTTAAATCAGACGCGTTTCAAAAATTTCTTCGGAACCACCGGGTAACGCATTCATTCACGGCAGTGTATTCGCCACAAGCAAATGCATCGGAGCGAGTAAACAGGTCGGTGATAGCCGCAATACGATCATATGTTAGGCCCGATCAGAAAAATTGGGACGAAGAGCTGAGCAGCATTTGCTGTGCATTAAGATCGGCGGTACACTCTTCTCTGGGAACGACACCCTATTATATGGTATTTGGCCAGCATTTTATAAATTCCGGATCGACATACAAGCTGCTAAGAGCTTTGGGGTTGCTGGATGATCGTTCTGCGCTATTTTCTAGAGAAGATTCTTTAGAGTTAGTGCGGAATAGAGCTGTCGAAGTTATGAAAAAGCAAAATGAGAAAAACGAGCGACTTTATAATCTGCGGGCTAAGGACGTTTCCTATGACCTTGGGCAAGAAGTATTTCTAAAGAATTTCAGGCAAAGCAATTTCCAAGCAGGCTATAATGCTAAATTGGGTCCGAGGTATCTTAAGGCCAGGGTACGCCAGAAGGTGGGAAATGCTTACTATGATCTGGAAGACCTGCAGGGACGATTAATGGGTAGATATCATGCTAAGGATATGAAACAGTAATGTAGCTGCCTCAAGCTCAGTTTTGGTCAGCCTTGTGTGTTTCACCCCCAAGTCTGATCTTGTGAGGGGGGAATTTGTAACGCTTGTGGCAGGTAAATCGATGGGCAGTGCCATCTATGAGGCAAAAACCGAAAGTGTCGCCATCTAGTGGTCAGTTGGGTGCCGCGATTGGGGTAAGAATTTTCGGAGACGAAGAGGCAACAGAGTCAATTGTCATGATCCCGGAAAACGAAGAGTTATTCCATGGGGGCTAACTTAGCTTCCCGCCCAGAGCCACGAGCTGCTGGCTTTCTTTCCCTTTTCGGCAGCCATCGAGTGCGGTTTAGTTCAATTGTAAGTCTCGTATTTAATTAGTTGGTGAGAGTTTGCTTGAAAATTATATCTCTACAGTGGCCTTGTGTAAAGTGACGGGTAGAATTTCCGGATTAGATATAGCGCTAAATCCTGTTTACGGGTAAGAAAAAGAAATGGTTGCGAAGATTGCAGACCCAAAAGTGATTTTTGATTTAGGTTTGGCGCTTAGTATCCGATATTGGATCCGGCCATTGCTGTAGAGGGAACAATTCATCAAGACACCCCAAAAGAAGAGCGAAGTCATCCGACGGGGGAGGGAAATTATCGCCGCATAAGGGGTCTCAAAGGCCTAAGAGTTCCCCGAGATAATTATTTAATCAGCCTAAGTCGCTGGGAGCGGAGCTAGGATAAAGAGAGGGCAAAAGAGTCAAAAAGAACTCGAGATGTAACACCTGCCCAAACTGCACATAATATTTATATTCCCTCTTCATCATCTTCGTTATCTCCCGTCTGCGAGCGAAACTTAGCGAGGCTCAGCTTGGTAGGCAGTTTTTCGGCGCGCTGATCTAGGTTAGACGTTTCGGTCCACGGTCGGACGAAAATTCCATTTAACTCGGCGGATAACATTATGGAATAATGGTTAAGTCGCCGTACGGAATGTAAGGCAGTTCAGAAAGCCAAAGATCGGTCGGAGTTTGCTGAAAGTGGATAGTTTATAAGCTATTTTATAAGTTTTTTTTCCTTTTTTTTTGTGGTCTAGGTTAGGTGAAATAAGCCTGTGAGAGTGAAAGAGTAAGAAAAAGAAGGAAAAGAAGAGGAAAGTGCAGTGATAGTTAGAAGGCCAGAAAGGCTTTAATAATGAATAGCTAGAAGCACGAATTGCTTTAGGCATAATTTATTTTAATTTTTTTTGGGTGGACAAACAAGCCAATGTGTTAAAAAAGAAGGAAAGAACTGCAACAAAAAAAAGAAGAAAAAAATTTTGCTGTTGTTTTGCACAGTGGGCTTGCAGTGTATATTTAAAGAAATTTAAATTTTCAGCCTAAGGTGCACTTACGGAAGCGCTTTCGTCGGTGGATCTCCGGAATGTTGGTGAGTCTGATATCTCGTTTTGTTAATATGTCTTTGTAAAATATATATATCAAGTAAATTACTTTGCGTCCCACCGTACAAAACCTAGCAGTTCGAATAATCCATAAAGGAGAAGGAAAAAATAAAAAAAAAGCAGCGGATTTACCATCTCTCTGGTCTCTCAAATTTTTGAGTGAGATGAATTTCGAAATAAGTAAAACAAACCACTCAATTTGAATTCGCCGTGCGCTCTTCACTGCAATTTTCTGCCATTTCCGTATTCTCGCTCTCGAATAATATTTTTTTTTGGTTTTATTTCGTATTACATCTTACTGCGAAGGTTAATTTGATAATTCAGTTGTATTGCATGTATTTATGTTCTCATTTAATATCTTTTCAATATGTTCTCTAATTTTAAGAATTTTAATTAGGTTTTAAATACACTTTATAATGTTTAGCTAAATTATATTTTTTGTTTGCCTTCGACTAGGATGAGTCCCCGGTAGAACCCGAGTCGGTAGAAGGGGCCGTTCGATAATATGATGGGAAGTTTTCGGTAAAGAACGGCCAAGGCAGGGAGGGCAAATTTGGTTCCATTAGAACACCCGAGGAACTTTAGGAATTCCATGAGTAAAATAACTATCCCTCTTCGTGCTGGCGCGGATTCATATGATTTTTCCTACCCCATACCACTTGTCGCTGCACGCGAAAATTCGATAAAATTTTAGAATTTACTGGCTCGTGACGAAGGACAAGATCACCACCCCAAATAGCCGACAAGGAGCAGCTGGACCATCGCGCGTGCGTCCTTATCGTCATGCAACAACATCATAGCCACGTACTCGTTACAGTCCGTCTGTCCGTCCGTCTGTCCGTCTGTCCGTCTGTCCGTCCGTCTGTCCGTCTGTCCGTCCGTTTATATGCAAACTAGTCTCTCAGTTTTAAAGCTATCTGCATGAAACTTTCCCAAAAGTTGTCTTTCTATTGCAGGTAGTATATAAGTCGGAACGAGCCGGATCGGACGACTATAGCATATAGCTCCCATAGGAACAATCGGAAAAATAAATGAAAAAAAATTATAACTTTGCTGTTTTTTAATTATTTGTTTAGTTCTTCGACATATAGTAATGGTAAAATATTTCCGATTTACGGTTTAAATTTCATCAAAATCGGACGACTATAGCATATAGCTCCCATAAGAACAATCGGAAAAATAAATGAAAAAAAATTATAACTTTGCTGTTTTTTAATTTTTTGTTTAGTTCTTCGAGATATAGTAATGGTTTAATATTTCAGAATTACGGTTTTAATTTCATCAAAATCGGACGACTATAGCATATAGCTCCCATAGGAACAATCGGAAAAATAAATGAAAAAAAATTATAACTTTTCTGTTTTTTAATTTTTTGTTTAGTTCTTCGACATATGGCAATGTTTAATTATTTCAGAATTGTGGTATACATTTTATCAAAATCGGACGTCTATAGCATATAGCTCCCATAGAAATAATAAAAATATATAAAATAACTATCTAATAATTGAGCTGCAAATCATCATAGTTTCAATGTTTTTTTTAGCACATACTAAAGTAAATCATAATTTAAATGTTTTCAAAAGTATTTAATTAATGCAATAGCTGCAAGGGTATATGAACTTCGGCTTGCCGAAGTTTGCTTTCCTTCTTGTTTTAAATTTAATTACATATTATTATACAACTTTTAAAGAATGTAAGAAAAAAATTTCAAAGATAAATAATAAATAATAAGACGGTAACGGTGAATTTTCGGAGGCGTATTGAAAAAAAAGTTAGTTTAAGGTGAACATCATAACTTGTGACCGGATTATCGGAAAACAAATTTATATGCTTTTTAAAGCTGATGAATTTTTCGAAGTAGTCACAAAGAGTTTTTTTTTTCTATTTTTTGAGCATTTTGATGTGAACAACGCGGTTTTAACTAAAAACAAATAGCGGTTAAATTGTTCTTAACAAATAGAAAAAAAAACCCTTTGTGATAAACTTCTGCTTTATGTGTGTTTATTTGAGTTCTGATGTTCACGAACTTCAAAAAAGACGTTTTCGGGAAAATTAATTTAAAGTTGTATGAAAAGCAAATTCCAAGGTTCTGGAACAAATTTTTGTTTTAAGTGACAAAAAAAAATTTCAAATCTTTGCAGTAAAACTTTTGTAATAAATTTCCTAAATAACCACTCAATTTCTCTTCTCGAGAGTAGAAATCCTCCTTAAAGCAGCAAGAGTCCAATTGGATGTTTTTACTAGAGGTCTGCGTAAATGCATTCAAAATGGCAAATGAATCGTTCATTCTAAAACTGAGTGCACGTTTACATGTACAACTTTCAATGAATGTGAGTGAATGTTGTTTTAACGCCAGTATTGACATTATTGTATCACATTCTACAATACATAATTAGTACACCCTATTAGTGTGCAGTTCACAAACTGTACACTAAGTTGTAGAGAAAAAAATTGTATTAATCCTTACTCAATGTACTTACAATTAATTTTTTCTTTATTCATTTGATTAAAATGAAATTCATAAAGTGCAGAGATGTTCCTTGAGAAACTGGCAATTTACTTTACGTAAGTTACAACTATCCTTAGGTTCGCACAAATTCTTTTACTTTATAATCGAAGGGTGTCAGTGTACATATGTGATAGATTGTTCGATTGGCGTATGGCGTTAAGAAAAAATTGCCTCTTTGAGCATAAGGTTTTATGTCTGGGGACAGTAAAATTTTGTGCTCCTTGCGATTATCCTGGAAGATTTTGAAACAAGTAGAAAGGTTCACGGTTGCACAAAATTTTTTGAAAATAAATGAGTCGATCCACTGATTAAGGCTAAGGTCAAAAACATTACTAATAGGTTGAGATGTGTGGTCAGTACGACGGAGATCAAATACGTAGCGGACGATAGAATTGCAAGCAACCGTGATTATTTGAGTGTCATGAGAGTCGCAGTGCCCAAAGATCTCAACGCCAAAAAAAAAGTGGGAATCAGAATCGTTTTGGCATTTAGCAATCGTGTCAGAGTCTGTAGGTGTGATTGAGAGTTCAAAGTTGTCTCAAAAACCCAAAAAGATACATTAAAAAAAAATGTATATATTTTTATTGTTTCTATGGGAGCTATATGATGTAGTCGTCCGATTTTGATGAAATTTAAGCCGTAATTCTGAGATATTTAACCATTACTATATTTCGAAGAACTAACAAAAAAAATTTTAAAACATCATTGTTCCTATGGGAGCTATATGATATAGTCATCCGATTTTGATAGGGTCGGAGATGTCTCCTTCACTGCGTTGCAAACTTCTGACTGAAATTATAATACCCTCTGCAGAGTATTACAAATTTTATTTGAATAACCAAATTACTGTTTTTTTCGCTGCCGATTTTTCTTGTATTTTGCATTAAGGCCGTTCAGATCAGAAGGTGGAAGGTGGATTGTGCTCTGTGGAAACCGGAGTTTAAAGTTCCAACCGTTTCCAACGGATGGACTGTGTGGAAAGAGGGCATAGAACCGATAGATATAACGGTCTCACATGTCTTTCACGAATTGCGGGTGTCGAGTGGGCGTGGCTCCGTTTTGAAATAATCTTGTGCTGCGTAGGAACTACTAGAATTTGCATAGAAGGTCTTAACTAAAACAAGTATATTTCATTTTTGATATCTTCAAAGGTACTGCTAAAAATGACTCCGTGATAGACAAGTTTATAATATTTTTTTTTTTAATTTTACAAAATCTTAATTGGAGATTTGAAATAAATATTTTTTTTTTATGTAAAATTGTATATTGTTCGAGGAAACCTTCCTTCGTCAAATAACCATTTTATGGTCTTAACTAAAACAATTTTTTTTTTTTTTGGTTTCTGATGATCCCGCGAAAAGTTATGCTGTCAACGCGGAGGGTCCATTTTTCCAAGGGACTGCCGAAAATGACGCAGTAATAGACAAGTTTATAATTTTTTTTTTTTTTAATTTTTTTTGTATGAGGTAACCTATGTAACCCGTTAAATTTTTTCTATTTAGCGGTTTAATATGTTGCTTGTAAAGTTCGTAAGAGTGACAGATGTCTGTTCCTTCCAAGGCACTCACAGCCAGATCAAAAAAATGATTTTGCTGTCTAGAAAATTAATATTGCAGTAAAGCAAAAACAATGTAATGCTGTGAAAGCATTTTCAAACCCCGAAAAAACTAGCACTCAACGATTAAGCAATCCATAATCTAGTCCATTCTAATAGTTTTTTTTTTGAAGCACCAAATTACTCACCTGTGTGTTTATTAATCGAAATAATATGCTCATTCGAACTGCTCCAAATCGATGACAGCGTTAGCGGTGAATCGAAGCAAATGATGTCGCCTACAGAGAAAATGGTCTGTCGCTTGTTTGACGGTTGGACACGAGCAGTTGTTTATAATTGTATGTGAATGTGTTTGAGGGGTAATGTGTGTCAGTAAAAACAGGAGACGTGTTTTTCATGCGGGAGAAAAAAAAATATTTAATTTGTAAGAGGCGTTTAGAAATCACTCACTTAAATAGCTAGGAAATCATAGGTGACAGTCTTACAACCCATACGCTTCTAACATTTTCTTCGTTTTCTGCGACCAGCAATGCATGTTGCATCTGTTCTACCCCATGTTAACCTGTTTTTTAATGTCAATAGGAGTATTAAGTCCCAGCTTACCTGGGTGGGAAAGATGTTTTCTGACTCGACCACTGACAACTTGATGTAGTCCTCAGCATGCTTGACTCCAGTTGGGTCTCTTAGACTGATGGCGATGACATTGTTGGTCTCCCGCTGCAGGTTTAGCTGTGTGTAAATATGCGTATATCGTTAACATGTTTTAATCATTGCGTATAAAATTTGAGCTGCAAAAGCTACAGCTTTGACTCAGTGCGTCCTGCGGCTAGTCACAATTTAGAACCGTGGTCGCTCTATGTTTATAAGTTTGCAAAGTTTATTATAATGTTTATCAAAGGTTTGCAACGCAATAAAGAAATTATCATTCCTATAAAGTAAATAAATGCTTCATCAGCATCCATAGAAGAGTCTAGTCATGTATGGCAGTTTCTAAAAAGCTCCTAAAGGAACAATCGCAAAAATAAATTAAAAAAAATAAATTCCGATGTTTTTAAACTACACAATTTAACTTCGAGAAATAGTAATGGGTTTACAGTTCAAATATACAATTTTAATTTTATTAAGATAAAACGACTGGTTCAAAAAGTAACAATCGCCAAAAAAATTAAAGAACAAAATAGCTCAGCTGTTTCTCCATTTTTACGAATATAATTATAGAAATGGTTTAACCTTTAAGAAATGAGGTTTTAATTTTATTAAGATCAGACAACGAATCAGCGAAACACCAAAATATCTATTGCTTATACGCATATACTCATAAAAATCGATACTTGGCGGAACTCGGCTATATACAGCTACATATTAACAGGCCTCGAAAGTAGCGTTCAAAACTGAAAAATCGTACTCACTGCAATTGTCAGATTGTTATCTATCTTGGCGTCCACCACATCTTTGGTGGCCAGTTCATACCGCAGTCCATTTGCATCCTCGATATTATGTGAGAACTCGTTGCCCAGGTTGTCGTGTAGCGATATCTTAAATAGAAAGTTCATACCTCGCGGAACCTTGTGTTCGACTTTCCTAAGTTTAAGGTTTGGTATTAGTGTCACCAAAATGTATTGTACATTCTTCACTTCGATTCCGATAGACAGTGTTTGGTCCGCTGTTTTAGCCTAGAAGATAAACATAAAATTCAATTCAATAGAATTCCGCTTTTGTGCCCGCATGCTGGATCTTACAATTATCAGATCACGGCCAAGAATGTCCTTTGTTTGCACAAGGCCATCGGGTGATACGTTGATAATGCCACTGCTCTGGCCGGCTGTCCTATAGACCGTATTGTCCATATTAGACTTAAGCTGAAGAATGCTTCGCGGCGCTGCCAAAATGGAATCCATTTGGATTGGTTTTGGTGCGACCAGTTCCAGTGTTTTAAAAACTACGAGAATAATTTTCATTTGCGACCTTAAAGTAATTCTTGTAAATAGTCAAGTGAGCTCACACTAACCAGTTAGCTCCACGGTGGCTGCTGGCAGCATAGTTCCATCCGCCAAACTGATGGTTGCCGATATGGTAACCTTTCCGGGGTTAAGGGCTCTTACTCGGACCGATATCAAGTCTTCACTTTGGTATTCGATTCCTGGAATTGGATTTAAACACGATAATTTACACTAAGCGATAAGATGTTTTCAAGTATCTGCAAAGTCGAAATAAATATCATTTCTTAACAAAAAAAAACAAGAAAGGGAGCTAACTTCGGCAAGCAGAAGTTCATATACCCTTGCAGCTATTGCAAAAATTAAATATTCTTGAAAACATTAAAATTATGATTAACTTCCGTATATGTTTAAAAACAGATTAACAGATTTTGGTGAAAACAGTGACATACGCGGACAAACGGAGACAAGAAATTTGGCTCAGCGTCAGGTAGAAGCAGTCGTGTTGCAGATCTGCAATTGTGAATCTCCAATTGTGAATCTCCAATTGTGAATCTCCAATTGTGAATCTGCAATTGTGAATCTAACGATTCGAACAGTTATGTTGCTAGCGGAAACACAATTTACCATTGGGCACTACTGCACACCTCGCTTTACCATCTCTAATGCCCATTCATTGACTTTTTTAATTAACTTCCAAGCATAATCAGTGGGGATCTCATCCAAACATGCAATAAACTGGTCTACGTTTCGCCGGACAGCCCTTCATATTGGCCAGTAGATCCCAGAACCACAGATTTAATTGATTTCAATATGACAAAAACTTCTCTCGCTATCTAATAATTGCGAAAACGCTCTCGAGCCTTACTGCCCGAAAATAAACGAGCACCCCTACAGGCTGGCGCATAGAACCAACTGGCTTAAATACAAGAAGTATGTAAGTTCCCACATAGAACTAATACCGCAGCTCAACATCAAGGAGAACATCCATTGTTATGCTAATGCACTAGAATCTTTACTCGTTGCAGCAACCAAGGAATCTCCACAAGAAGGGAAAGATGTGCAAACCAACTAAGACAAAACTAATCCTCAAATTGAACAGCTTTTTTTGGAATAGAGACGGTTGAGGCGTGCTTGACAGACCACCACATCACCATCTTTGAAACAATGCCTTAAGGAGGCTACTCGCAGACTCACCAGGGCTCTCAAGAAAGAAGAAAAAAACGACGGTACACTAAGAAACTAGCGCCAATCAGTACAAAGAATCTCTTGTGAAAAAATCTACCAAATTAAAGAGCGCCGGCTGAAACAGTCATCCTTATAAGAAACTGTTTAGGAAGCTGGGCTCGTAACGACAAAGACAGAGCCTGTAGAGTCTTGCAACTAATTCATTTGCACTACCATTGGCTCAAATTTGTACTGAAACAGAAACGTAGTCAATTACAATTCAGCCAAACGAAGTTTTAATGTCATCAATTGAAACCAAAAAAATCTCCAGAAGTAACTTTATTACTCCAAAAAGTTAGTTGAACTGCAGAACTGCCGTTGGTATTTTTTGTATAAAATATTATATATACTTTGAACTTCCAAATAAAATTATTAGTTTCCTATAGAAAAGCGAACGTCTTGAACCAGACAAATCCATAAACTTTAAATAAAATCAAACGGTGTACTCCAAAGAAAATTTTTAAATTTAAGGTTCTTTAAAAAATTCTTTATAATTGTTTATTATTTAATTTGACTGAAGAAGTCAAATGTTAAATATTAAAGAATACGGTAGGAAACAATGTTTACAATGTATTTTAATGGTCGTTCTTTTCTTCAAAATATTAATTTAATTTTTGACTTCATTTTAAAACAAGAAAGGAAGCAAACTTCGGCAAGCCGAAGTTCATATACCCTTGCAGCTATTAAATATTCTTTATTGTTCTGATTGTTCCTATGGGAGCTATATGCTACCGTCGTCCGATTTTGATGAAATTTAAACCGTAATTCTGAAATATTTAACCACTACTATATGTCGAAGGACTAAAAAAAAATTAAAAAACAGCAAAGTTATAATTTTTTTTCATTTATTTTTCCGATTGTTCCTATGGGAGCTATATGCTATAGAAAGACAACTTTTAAGAAGGTTTCATGCAGATAGCTTTAAAACTGAGAGACTAGTTTGCGTAGAAACGGACGGACAGACGGACAGACGGACATGGCTAAAACGACTTGCCTAGTGATGCTGATCAAGAATTATATACTTTATAGAGTCGGAAATGTCTCCTTCACTGCGTTGCAAACTTCTGACTGAAATTATTATACCCTCTGCATGACAGCATATTTTGGTATGTTCTGCTACATATTCTTACATTGAAAAAGGAAAATTTTAATTATATAATTGGCTTATCTATTTTAATAGTTTTGCCGCGATAAAACTGGAAATAAGAAATTACTTCCAGGCCTTTTCTTCATTAATGGAAGGGCTTGTAAGTTCCGTATCTGTTCCTGCTTCGAAACTCAAACGGGCAGGCTCATCGAAAAACATTTGGAATTTAATGTTCGTGCACTTTGTGGGCATAAAGCTTGATATAATCTCTTCAGCGGTATCCGTGCACGTTTATTTATACTAAAGACTTGATAAAACTAAACTCACCTGCACCCGTGAATACGTTAAATAATTCAACCACCTGCGTTGGGCTAGCTTTCCAGGAGATTTTCGTATTTTGCAGAGTACCCAGAACCATAGGCGATAAATCAGAATGTCCCCACAAGGTGGCAGGCATTACGGCACCGCAACGAACTCGGACCAGCGGCGTGCGTATCTGCACTCCCTTAAGGGCAATCACGTTTATTTCCACCGAGTCTTGAGAGACCACCTCGTCCTTACCGGTTATGGGGTTTTTTAGCACGAATTTGCCTACAATCTTACTGGTCCCCAGCCTGTGGGCCGTAACAATAGACGACCTTATAGCTGCAAGAGAGACGGATAAAAATAATCTTATGGTCAAGCGATACACCAGAAATAAACTCACTTGCTATTTGCTCCGACTCCACTGTGTATACCATATTGGTGTTTGGCTGCGGCCCGCCCTGGTAGTAGATCTGTATGCTGCTGCCGACCACGAGAGTTGAGGTGCGCGGATAGAGACGAATCGGGGCAAAAACCTGAACGTTAAGCGGCTCACTTGTCACCTGCAGGGTGCCCCTTCCGGACTGAAAAACGATCTTGGTCTCGCCGACGTTGTTGCCCGTGATGGTGTAGCGGATTTCCCCCGGTCGCAAGTCATTCTGCTCGCCTAAACGCACACTCAAAACGCTTTGGTCCAAGACCTGATAAGTTAGATCGTACACACTCAATATGTTTCGGTCCACAAGCAAAAGGTTGTCGTTGGTGTCAAAGACCCGGACAATCGCCTCAATGCGAGTAGTCCTTTCCATCCGGTCCATGCTAGCTACTTCAATGGCCCCAATTCCCACAACGGAGATGGACAGATGACTGGGTTCGTTAGTCAAACAGCGGTCGGTCAGCTCGAGACGCACGTGGCCGAAACGCAACGGCGTCAACACTAATAGGCGGGTCTTCTCGTCATATTCGACCTGCACGATTCCCTCCTCGGAGAGCTCGAGCTGCAGGTAACCGCTGCCCTGAGTGATGGGTATTTCTTCGCTGTGACCCTTAGCAAGAAAAATGCTGATGTGGTCTTTAGGCAACAGCGTGCTGTTGACTGTGTGAAATCGTATCTCGTTTTCGATTAGAGGCGTGCCAATCAACCCCGTTTTAGGCTGCAAAGGGAATTTTAAAGATAAATTAGCGAGAGGAAAATTATTTAGCAAAGATAACCCACATTTTTGAGTCCGAAAGCAGGACGCTCCGCGTAAATATCTTGCTCGGCGAGCAGCTTTTCTTTGTAGTGGGACACCGTTCCTTTAATGCGGAAGTTGGGCGCCACCTCGCTCAAAGTTAGGACGAGAAGATCGCGGTTCGGAACGCTAACGGTGTGAACAAATTTCTCCTCGGTGACATGACGGTGTAAAACAGTGTCCTCATGGTAGCGCTCGTCACCCGCGGAAAATTCCCAGTCCAGCTGAAGAGAGCTCACATTCATAAGCCGGCGATTATTTGAATCCTGCACCTCTATTTCAATCTCAAACTTGTTCTCCCGATCTTTAGAAACAGTAGCGAGGAGCGCTGTTCCAGGGGACAGGACTCGCGCAGGTTGTGGCGAGCGTAGAGCTTTAAGAAGCGGGGACGCACGCAATGCACTTTGGTGGTCACCTCGGATCGGTAGACGGCGAAGTTGGGCGTGGAAAGACTATTGTGGACACGGTAAGTGAACTCAGTCTGGCCCAGCTTGCGGCACAGCACCGTGAACGCGGTAATAGCATTTTGTATGTCGAACTTTATCTCAGACACCTTGATTATATTGCCATCGAAATCAGTGGACTTGGTTAGCTCGGCCGCCAGCGTATAAATACGCTGCGGTCCGTTTGAGTAGATAATGTTGCGGGATGAACCGACGGGCAGCACCACCTCGTTATCCGGCGGATTCAGCACGCCCAGCGGCTCAAAAACGTAAATGTCTACAGTGTCATGAAGCACTTTGTCCTGAAACATGTATGATACGCGTAACGAAGTGCTGCCCACAGCGGTAGCCCGAAGCCGTAGCACGTGGCACGCATCATGGACCGCTTCCTGTACCTCCTCGTTGCTCTCCAGCTGTAAAATGGGATGGCTGAAATCAAGCTGAAAGTGGAGGTTGTTGCAAGTCGTGTAGGGAACGTCTGAATTATTAATTCGGGCGTACACACCGACATGTACGAAAACAAAGCCGTTCAGGGATGTCTCAAAGTTGCTGTGCTTAATCTGGAGTCTGTTGGGGGGCAGGAAGTAAATCTGCGCAAGACAGGAGATTTTCTGGTTTCTGGTCAGTGCCACTTTGACGGTGGTGTGAGCGGCTACCAAACTGCCGTTCTGAAGACGCTCATGGAGAACGAGGGCCGGTCGAACATCTCGGATTTCAGTTTTGGCCAAGCCCTGGGCATCTATTTGAAGCATCTGCGGGTTTCCGGAGAACCAAGCGTAGTTGTTGTCTCCGCCAGAAGCATGAAACTGCAGCTCTAACGGTTTCAAACTGCTTTGATCGTAGGGCAGTACCACCTTGGTTGGTATCAGCTTAAGCTCTTCAAAGATCTGAAGCTCAGCTTGTACCGACAGCTGTCATGAGTAAAAAAATTAAGTTATTAAAGTAATTGTAAGTCTAGAAAATGTTTTGCATTGCAATCAAATTCTCAGTTTATATATTCAAATTCAGTTAACGAAAAAAATGCAATGTCGGTGCAAACTTCGTTTTATTGGCAAATAATTGTAAAAACTGCTAAATGTTGTTCGATTTTAATGAAATAGTAATTTTGAATAGTAAATATGTCTCAAAGTATATTCAAAGAAATTTTCCTATGGGAGTTAAAATCCATAGTCGTCCAATCCGGCTCTTTCCGACTTATGTACTACCTGCAATAAAAACTGAGGTACTACTTTGCGTAGAAACGGACAGACAGACGGACTGGCAGACGGACATGGCTAGATCGACTTTCCTAGTGATGCTGATCAAGAATATATATACTTTATAGGGTCGGAAAGGTCTCTTGCATTGCGTTGCAAACTTCTGACTGAAATTATAAGAGGGTATTATGACTGCTTCTTCGACATAAAGTAATGGTTAAATATTTCAGAACTACGTTTTAAATTTCATCAAAATCGGACGACTATATCATATAGCTCCCATGGAAACAATAAAAATATGAAAAAACAAATTTTTTTTTAAATGTAACTTTTCTATTTTGTAAATTTTTTAAAAATTAAATGCTTGTTTGTCGATATAAATATAAGACTGACACCTCCCAATAAATGGCTTCTTTGTCAGGGTGACATGACAGATAATAGCTGCGTATACTTAACTAGAATCTGTGTTTTAAATCCGAAATCTCAGGATTTTAATGTTTTCGAGATCTCAACGGTCATACGGACGGACAGACAGACGGAAATAAACTTTTGATTCTGATGAAGAATGCGTATACATTTTGTTATAAAGTTTAAAACGTCGGAAACGCTTTATTCGGCCTGCTATATAGTTTTTAACGCCATTTTACTCTTCTCACTGATATAAGCCTTATAGACTCGGGAGTCTTTCCTTCACTGCGTTGCAATCATCTTAATAAAATTATGATACGATTGGCAAAGGTATACAGAAAATCTTTTTCCAATGCTCCCTAGATCAGCTATACAGTCATAATTGATTTAAAATTACAAAATCGATTATTTTGGAAGCAATAGGATGTAGTCCGAAAAAAAAATTTCTTGTAATTGTCTTACCTACCGACCACAAAAACATAAACTTACGTCTTTATATGATCCGTACACTTGAGTGATACCCTCCTTTTTCGCTTCACCGACAAGCCGACTCCCGTTTCGAGTTCGGTGATCAATTGCGAATAGGGTCTCGTCCACCTCTGAGCTAATGGAATACCGGCTGCCCAGCGTGATCTTCTGCCCGTCAGCGGTAAATAGGTCCAAGGCCAATTCGTGACGCACGCCCTGCACCGTGGCCCAATTGAGATGGGGTAGCAAGCTGATGCCCAGCCTTTGGGGCTCCGCCACAGTCAAAAGGGCGCTCGGTCCCTTAGTGGCGTTATCCGAGTCTGCCATGTTGCGATCCCGTAGAAAGACCTGAGTGCGACCCAAAGCCGATCCAGTGGCACTGTTGCCATGTAGTTTGGCAACGCTGACATCCTCCACCTCCAAGTAGTATTGCTTGTTGTCTATAACGTGCAGTCGGTCCATTTTCAGCTGCAGGATACGGAATGAGACGGAGTCGCCGGCCAGAATGGTGACTTCGGAGGGCTCTATAATAATGTTGGCCAAGACATTGATGTAAACTTCAATGGGCTTCACGTGCCTGTACTCGACCTGGGGCATGCCGATTTTTACCTTGGCTGTGCCCGTGTTAATGCCCTCAAGGAGGATCATGTACCCCTTAGTACCCTCCGCCTCAAACTTCTCCAGGGCGGGCGGAGTCGTGTGATAGGGACTGTCCGTGAAGGTTAGGTAGCGCATAGCGGCGGGCTTCTTGCTATTGGGTTCCGAAATCTCCCAATCAAACTCAATGCCCTCCAAGGTGAAGAACTCGTTTCCCTGCTCATCAAAAGCGTGCAGTTCGAACATGGCAGGCGCCTCCTCGAGGTAGAGCTGCCGGGTGGCTGTTCGCACGTTTAAGCTGGCGATAACATCCACAATCACGTCGCAGCGCAGTGTCTCGCCCGTGTGAGCCTCCTCCGCAAAGACAATCGCTGTGTTCCGTCGCCTCTCGTGGGTACGCACCGTTACCACCGCCTGGTAAGCACATTCGCTGAAGCCCTTGTAGACAGGCATGATAGATATTAGATCCTGGCGGGAGGCTGACCTGCGGGGTTTACAAAGTAGGGTTATAATGGCGGAAGGCCAGTGGGACGGCGACTTACCATTTGTAGCAATTGGACTCGTCGACTTCCAGGGTGAAGTTAATGGCCTTCTCCTCAAAAATTGGCAGCAGCACACGTGGGTGGTTCAACCTAGCTGCTTCAGCACCGTGGTTGGCTGCCAAAATCAGCAACATTAAGCATAAAACGGAATCCATTTTGGCGGTAACCGCAGCACGCTTAAAGATATTTTTAACAAAACGCCGGTAGGGATGGACTATTAAGGTGAAGAAACATCGATGACATCTATTAAGAAACATCGATGTCACCGATGTTTTCAAGAAATCGGTAGCATCGATTTTTGTCAATCCAACATCGATATTTTTCATCTCTTATAGCCTGATTCCATTGCCGCATTAGTGGCCTTTTTAAATGTGCCTGATTTGGGTCTGTTTACTTTTGAATTTTGCAAATCCCAAAGAAATAAATTTAAAATAATGAATTTAAGTGAGTTTACTCAACTCTTTAATGCTCAGCAGGACATCCATAATGCGACCGAGGCGTTTGCCAACTTGGACGACAAGGAAGAGAAGAAAGAAGAAATTAATCAAAATTAATGAACATGAGTGAGTTTACTAAACTCTGTAATGCTCAACAGGACATCTATAATGCGACCGAGGCATTTTCCAACTTGGACGACAAGGAAGAGAAGCTGATTGCGTTGTTATTACGGGTTTGCAATGGAAACCACCACAGTTTCCAAAAAGGGCTAGGATCCCCGTATATGTGGGAGTTATTTTATGCCAGAGATCTAGCAGTAATGCATTGTGGTACTGCGAGCAGAATTTGCAGCGTGCAATTTAGTTTTCAGTCATTTTTATACAAAATAGATTTTATATTCAAAAGAAATTGCGCCAACCTTGCATATAGAAAACAGCTGTTGTAGTGGTGGCACGAACAAAATATCGTTCAAAATCGGAATTTTCCGGTATTTTTTCTAAAAATGTTCGGGGCGAATGGTTTTTAATCGCATTTAATAATCGCATTTATTTTAAATGCGGCATTTAGCCTTATGGGATTCCCTGTGTAAATAAATGCGCATTAGGCTAAATGCGTTTTAATGCGCCATTGGAATCAGGCTTTTAACGCGCCAATGGAATCAGGCTATTAGACAGTTATTAAATCCAATAGTTCGTCTTGCTACTCTTCCAGGACATTTTCCTCGAATTCAAGCAATAGCTAGTAGCCTGATTCCATTGGCGCATTAGCATTTAACTAATGCTACTCCGACATATGAGTGGCACGAACAACTGATCTGGATTTGTTTACTTTTGAATTATCGCAAACCAAAACGAAATTAATTAAAAATAATGAATATGAACAAGTTTACGGACATCTTTAGTGCTGATGGTGTTGCTTGACGGGCTTGCAAAGGAGAGCACTACAGTTTCTACATAGCAAGGATCCTCATATATGTGGGAGTTATTTCCTGCCAGAGATCCAGCAGTAATATACTGTGCGGCTGCAACCAGGATTTGTTGCGTGTGCTTTTTTTTTTTTTTCAGTCGTCAAAATAAAAAATCGCGCCATCCTTGCATATAGAAACTAGCTGTTGTAGGGGTGGCACTAACAAAATATCGTGGAATATCAGTATTTTTCGGTATTTTTTCTAAATACGTACGGGGCGAATTATTCTTAATCGCATTTATTATCTCATTTATTTTAAATGCGGCATTTAGCCTAGTGGGATTACCTGTTTAACTAAATGAACATCAGGCCAAATGCGGAATCCGGCTATAAGACAAACAAAGCTAGGGTAATTTACCAACAGTAGCTGTAACGGCTTTTTGGTGAAACAGCTGTTTGACAATTTCAGCAGGCAACATTTTGGGTCGTTTCCTCAGTTGCAGAAAATTCTTGTCCCGGGTAGCAGCAAAACAGCTCAAAATAAATAAAATTAGAAAAAGAAATAAGTGTAAAATATAGAATATCTCGCAAAATCTACAACGAAATGACTAGAAAGGGAGGACTAGTAATGGGATACATATAAAGGAGTTTATAAATCATAGGCTTATATAATTTAAGGATTGGGGTGTCGATTAGATATTGATGATTCACTATGGTTTGTGTCTTGGAAATACTGTGGTATGGACCATCAATTATTCGATTTCCAGAAATAAAAATTATTTAAAATTTCCCAAAAGCTAGTACTTGTGAATATTATTTTTAAAAATAGAGCTCGGCTTGGTACACACTCTGCGAAAGACGAAAAAAGTTATCAAATTATTATCGAAGTAGTGTTTTTAATGGAGGAAGTAATTTGGTTGTTGCATTGGCGTACGAACTGGTTTACTCAAAAAATGCGCGGCATTTTCATGTCCATTAAAAATTTGTTCTCAAAACGTATACATAATATTTTTATGATTTTCAAAGGCAAATTTTAAGTATTTGCAGGCCTAAAATTAGATCGTTTTCATAACAAATTGGCAATTTTTTTGTTTGATTATGTGCTTTAATACCGAGAAATTTAATTTTCCGTCTTCTTTTCTAATTTAAAACTATGGATAATTTTTAAATGGTTATCTGAACTTTTAAGTAATGTTTTGTATCTACTCCATATTGAAATTTCGCGCCAAGACTTAAGAGTTGCACCGAAAAAACATCAGCAAAATATCGGCTGGAAATTGCGGTTATGAACGTAAATTCCTCCGTCAAGGAATAAACGGGAAATGTTTGGCATGGCAAAACATTATGGGCCAGTCCTACAGAGCCCATCCAAGCGAAACGGTTTGGATTTTTAATGGAAGGTGCAATGGTGTTCCGCCATCCATCAAAAGACCCAGTGGCGTATGATGAATTTTTTGATGGGGGTCTTTAACTCTATCTAACTCTTTTAGAAGTACTTTTTCCAGCTCCTATTTTATTTTAAGGGTATTTTGGTCTACAAATTTGAAAAAATCGATTTTTTTTGCATATTTTGAATGTTTAGACTTCTCAAAATTCTAATTATTTTAGGAGATGCAGCCGAGTTTGTGACGTGGCGTCCGAGCCATTATTAATTTTTCTTAAACTTTGAACGCGCTTTTCTCCAAAATAATTTTTTTGAGGTGGTTGACATTATTTTTCAGTTTATACTGAACCGATTCCTTTAAAAATTGGTATATATCTTGTTTACACTACTTCATATTGCGACTACTTCGGTCTTGACAAAATTTTGATTAAAATATTTGAAAAGGCCAAAAAAGTGGTTAAAACAATTTTTGTTTTCAAGTCGTTTTTTTAAAGTGGTCGACCCGATAACGGGATTTTTACTAATGAACAATTTGTTTGATTTTTTTTCGATCTATACAAGGGTAGAAATCATGTCAACCAGGACGCCGCGATTTTTTCGAAGACCCCACTCTCGGGGAATGTTTATTTTTTTATTTTTTGGTTTTTTTTTCTGTTTTCTTAAAATTTTAACAGCCATATACAAATTTATTTCTATTTATTTTTTATCTATCTTGAAAAAATGCCTTAAATTTAATTTTAAATTTAAATTTAATGCTATTGATTAGTTGTTAAATGGTTATCTGAACTTTTAAATAATGGCGTATATGGAATGGTATTTATTTTTTGGCGGGAAGGTAATTCTTATCGTTATCGGCACGGTCACACTAGCGACAGGTGATTGACTATGTAATCTTCCCATTATAAACAAGCAAGTTAAGTGGTCCACCTTAAATCAAGCACTATGCTGCAACTTAGTCGTACCCTGCTGCGCTCGCGATATTGGCATCGCGGCCGCTGGGTCTCTACCTGGACTCCGCTGGCCACAGCCTTTAATTCTCCTCCGGCCAGGCGGCTCAATTTTACCCGCGACGATGTGGTAAGAGCCAGACACACAAACAAGCAGGACCACTGCGACTAGGATTTCATGCCCGTTTCCTTTGCAGGGTCTCTTTTGTATGCCGGAACTGCGGGGCTTCGAGGGTTTCTACTTGTTACGCGACAACGCGGAAAGCCGGACGCAGGAGCTCATATCGGAGGCCATATCCGATCAGCGGCGGCGGAAGATGGTTGACATTTTCGACGAGCTCTCCGACACCTTGTGCAAGGTAGCGGACCTAGCCGAGTTCGTTAGGATCGCCCATCCTCAGAGCAAGTACACCCAGGCGGCAGAGCAGGCCTGTATCAGCATTTGCGGCGTTGTGGAGAGCCTTAATACGCATAAGCCCATTTACCAGGCCCTGAGCCATGTGGTTCAGCACGGGGACAAGCTGCCAACAAGTGAGGTGGATAGGCATGTAGCCCGATTGTTTCTATTTGACTTTGAACAATGCGGCATCCATTTGCCTGAGGAGGAGCGCCTACGGGTTGTTCGTCTCAACGACTACATTCTTCAGCTGGGCCAGAAGTTCATGAGTGGAGCCGTGCAGCCCAGCGTTCTCCCGCGCCATCACGTCCCTGAGGCTATTCGTAACTAGTTAGTCTATATATACCTCTATCCTGCTTATACTGACAATATCTCTCCTAGCTTTCCGACCTCCGGCGACAATGTAATTATCACGGGACTGTGCACAAACGCAGCGAACGTGCAGGTTCGGGAGGCCGCCTATCGGCTATACCTGCAACCTTCCGACAGCCAGGAGAATCTGCTGCGAGACCTGCTGCTCTGCCGGCATGAGCTGGCCCGCAGCTGTGGATTCGAGACGTACGCCCATCGGGCCCTTAATGGCAGCACCATGGAGAGACCCGAAATTGTCCACGAGTTTATCGACGAGCTGTCGGAGAAATTGCGACCGCGCGCTGAGGCCGACTTTGCCAAAATGACTCAAATGAAACGCCGAGAGTGCGGTCGGGCGGACGCCATGGTTGAGGTTTGGGATACACCCTATTTCACCACCCAGATGAGGAGGCAATCCCTCGAGGAACAGACCAACGAGTTTCTTCCATACTTCTCGCTGGGTGGCTGCATGGAAGGATTGGATAACCTGCTACGTGCTCTCTATGGCGTCCGGTTGGAGAACACCGAGATGGAGCCAGGCGAATCGTGGCACAACGACATCTACAAGCTGGCTGTAGTGCACGAAAGAGAAGGCCTTCTGGGCTACATCTACTGCGACTTTTTTGAACGCACTGGCAAGCCCAACCAAGACTGCCATTTCACCATCAAGGGAGGCAAGCGTCTGCCGGACGGCACCTACCAACTCCCCGTGGTAGTGGTCATGCTGGGTCTGGCGCAGCCGCGCTGGAGCGGACCGACCCTGCTGTCGCCTGCGCGCGTTGACAACTTATTCCACGAAATGGGTCACGCCATGCACTCGATGTTAGCTCGTACCGAGCATCAACATGTGACGGGTACGAGGTGCTCCACAGACTTTGCCGAGGTCCCCAGCGTACTCATGGAGTACTTTGCCAGCGATCCGCGCGTGCTGCGAACCTTCGCCCGCCACTTCCAGACTCACGAGCCCATTTCGGAAGATATGCTTAGGCGGCTGTGCGCCTCCAAGCACCTCTTTGCTGCCAGCGAGACGCAGCTCCAGGTGTTCTACTCAGCCTTGGACCAAGAGTACCACGGAGCAGGGGCCCAGAAGGATGGCAGCAGCACGGAGACTCTGCGCTCCGTGCAGAGCCGCTTCTATGGCCTGCCCTATGTGGAGAACACGGCGTGGCAGCTGCGCTTCTCCCACCTTGTGGGCTACGGAGCCAAGTACTACGCTTACCTCGTTTCGAAGACAATCGCCTCCTGGATCTGGCAGACGTACTTTGAAGCGAACCCCTTTAACCGACAGGCGGGCGAGAAGTACCGATCCGAAATCCTTGCCCACGGAGGAGCCGTCCCCAGCCGGAAGCTGGTGGCAAACTTCCTGCAGCGCGAAATGACGCCCAGCGTGTTGGCCGACAGCCTTATCGCCGAGATTGACGCCGACGAGTTGAAAATCAAGGACCTGATCAGCAGAAGTTAACACTCCTTACGCCCTTTTCAGTTTTATATCATTCTCGTATTAGTTAACTTTTATTGCCTTTGTTTTACGCGGCGGATTCAATTTTGGTTTCATGACTAGGCTGGTCCCAGCGCCGGCATCAGTTCCACGCCCACAAACTCCTTGGCCAGACGCACTCCCAGGAAAAACAGGCCGTAGCTCTTGACCAGCATCCTGCGTACGATTTAGGAATCCGGTTATGTAAAGTTACATTTAATGGAATCTGATCGTATTTGCGATACTCACCATTGGAACTCGCTGTTGTAGATGCTCCGCAAAATATTCAGGGGGTTCGATTTCACCATTTTATTGTGATTACCTCGGATCTGCCTATTTCCAGGTGGATTTTTTTTTAGTTACCTTTTTGCACGAGGGAATGTTGACAATTGTGAACGAAAGGATTGGCTCTGCCAATCTGTTTTCGTTTTGGTATTTTACAGAGATTTTTTGTTACGATAGCGCCTGTCAAAGGCACAATATGAACAGTTCAGGCACACTAATACCCACTTCCCACATAGACTATCCATGGAAAACTTGGGATTTTTACTAATTTGACTAAACTAAAAAATTTACCAACTATTTTGTCTGTTGTACAAAAGCAAAACCTTAGGTTGCGGCTGATTTCATTGGTTTTAAATTCAGAGAACTTAAATGATGATGAATTATAATTACATATATAAAAACTAAATTTTTCCATTTTTCAATTGTTTACTGTCATCACTGCTGATAGCCAATACATATTGCAGTATTTTTTGGGTGAACGATGGGAAAACGGTGAAAAAGTGAAACTGCCTCCGTCAACATCTTCTTCTTCCGAGTGCTAAAAACAAAGTGAGGTTCAACCAAAAACTGTTTAAAAATGAAAAATTCATTAGATATGGCTATTGTTTTGTCTGTCGCCGAGCAGCAGCAGCTCAATTTAGTGCATTTATTACTAATTTTTGGTTGGATATCACTTTATTGTGAGCACTCGGAAGAGGAAAAAATTGACGGTAATGAGCAAAATTGTACTTTTTAAAAACAATTTTGCTCATTGATGTACTGGCCACGGTGGTATTTCGTCGAATGGTATTTTTATACCAAAATTCGGTTCATATTCATGGGGAAATCCAGCAGGAACCAGTGGATCAGGAAGTTGTGGTCTCCGTAACTATCCATTATAGGCTCATATCAGTAAAAAATCATAAGCAAAGAAAAAATTTTCGACTGGCTTATGTCAAAATTGTATTTAGTTAAAATCAATTTTATTAACGGAAATTTTTAATTTTGTCTTCACTTTATTTTTGTTTACTTCTTGTAGTTCGTTCACCTGCTCTTGCAATAACTCTTTTAAGCGGCTTTGTGCTGAGGGTCTAATTCCCATTTTTGACAAATATGAAACTTCGATTTCGACAGAGAACATCCACTATCCACCTTCCGAAAACAGGTGATCTGAACAGTATCGTCTCGTCAAAACAACAGATTTATGTTTTGATGAGCCACAGCTTTTATGATCAGCTTTTATCGGATGGTGGATGTGCTATGTGGAAATCCCAGTTTTGCACATTTTAAAAATCCCAACAGTTTTCAGGGATGAACCTAGTGGGAAGAGGGTTGCACCGAAAAAAACATGGGCTAACTATCGCATATCCGTCAAAGTCTGTGAATATTTAACGGCGGACTACTGGGAAGTTTTTGGAACTGCAAAACCTTAAGGATCATCCTTTCAACAGATGGTGGAAGGTTGATGGATCTCTGTGGAAATGCGCTATGAGTAGGCATATACGGAATTTGATGGTGCTTTGTGGGAATAGGTTATAACAGATTTTGTTTTTAGGGATGCATGGGCTTTAAAACATACATATATATTGTCATTTATCTGAAACCTATCTACGGTCACTTAAAAATCTTAGACTACACGTGCTGATTCAAAACAAAAAAATTGAGGAAAAAGCGCAGCATAATGGATGACGATGACGAAAACTTCAGTATGGAGGTTGTGGAGCCCGAGGACGCGGAGAGCGACATGAATTCGGACAGTGCTAGTGATGCGGAGGACGACAGCGCCAAGCCCAAAGAAGTCTATCTGCCCGGAAACGTGTTGGCCGACGATGAGGAGCTGGTCTGCGACGAGAGTGCCTACGTAATGTTGCACCAGGCTTCCACGGGGGCTCCCTGTCTGAGCTTCGACGTCATTCCCGACGAGCTTGGGACAGGGCGGCAGGAGTTCCCGATGACCGCTTACATAGTGGCCGGCACGCAAGCCTCCCGCACCCACGTTAACAATCTCATTGTGATGAAGATGAGCAATTTGTGCAAGACGCAGGAAGATGACGAAGACGAGGAATTAGAGGACGACCAGGACGACGTCGCAGACCGTGAGGAGCTAAAGAAGCCGCAGATGACTTGCGCCCTGATCAAGCACCAGGGTTGTGTTAACCGTGTGCGTGCCCGCCGTTTGGGTAACACGGTGTTCGCCGCCTCCTGGAGCGAGCTTGGCCGCGTCAATATCTGGAACCTGAGCCAACCCCTGCAAGCTGTGGAGGATTCAAAACTGCTCAAGCAGTACGAACAGCACAACGAGACCCGTCCTGTATTCTCCTTCGGCGGGCACCAGCAGGAGGGCTTTGCCGTAGACTGGAGTCCTAGCGCGGAGGGCGTGCTTGCCACGGGCGACTGTCGGCGGGACATACACGTGTGGAGTCCCCTAGAGGACGGCACCTGGAAGGTGGACCAACGCCCGTTGGCGGGCCACTCTCATTCGGTTGAGGATTTGCAATGGAGTCCGAACGAGCGCAGCGTGCTCGCATCCTGCTCGGTGGACAAAACCATTCGCATTTGGGACTGCAGAGCGTCGCCGCAGAAGGCCTGCATGCTGACCTGCCAGGACGCCCACGAGAGCGATGTCAATGTGATTTCGTGGAATCACTCTGAGCCTTTTATCGCTAGTGGTGGAGACGACGGCTTCCTGCACATCTGGGACCTACGTCAGTTTCAGAGCCAGAAGCCAATTGCCACGTTTAAGCACCACACAGACCACATAACCACAGTGGAATGGAGTCCCTGTGAGGCCACTGTCCTGGCCTCGGGTGGCGACGACGACCAGATTGCCTTGTGGGATTTGGCTGTGGAGAAAGACACCGACCAGGCTCAGGCCCAGGCCCAGAATGAAGATGAGCTTAACAAGTTGCCACCCCAGCTGCTTTTTATTCATCAGGGCCAGAAGGAAATAAAGGAGCTACACTGGCATGCTCAGCTCCCGGGCGTACTGCTATCCACAGCCCACAGTGGCTTTAACATTTTCCGCACCATCAGCGTATGATCCCCTTAATCAGCTGGCCCATTATGCTATGAGTTAACTACTAGAAGATAAAAAAACAAAATCATTAGTGCCGAAATGTTCTTTTAAATGTATATGGAATATACATATATTTTTCACACTTTAAGGGGGGTTATCAATAGCTGAGAAACGATTTTTGTCTGCATTAATAAAATCTATAACTATCTAAGAAAACCATTGCATATCCAAACTTTTTTTTTTTAATTTGAAAAGATAAAAGCATCCATTTACAAGAATTCGCCGTGCCAATCATTACCCAGTTATACGGTCCTTACTCAGATGCTTAACAGAGTTGTTGCAACCTCATTTACAAATCGCGGCTGTAGTTCCAAAAAACCCCAACGGACGATAATTTTTAAATTTTCAGAATCCATGTATTTTGGAGTCCTGATTACGAATAAATAGATCAAAGACCGATTTTTTCGAAAATAACGGTAAAAATCTTTATTTTGGTTTTTTTTTTGTTGGCAATTTCTAGCAAAACATGAACTACTTTAAAAAACACATCCAAACAAAAGTTCAAGGTCTAATTGAAATGCACATTTTATGTTTTGTTAATATTTAACGGATATCGACACAAGTATGTATGTTACTTTTTAACCGCAATTTTAAACGACCGCCGAAGTAATCACCTAGATAGGGATGAGCAAACGCCTATCAATACATTATCGCGTTCGTAAAAGCTATCAAAATATTATCGGTTTCGTGAAAAATCGATTTGCGGTATATATATTCAGGCATCATTAAAAAAAAATTCTCAAAAAAAAAATATAACACAAAAGTTAAAAATTGTTCTACAAAAATCTACCAAACACGTGTGCTTTCCATAACGTGTATTTAAATAAACAAAAATTTCTTGAGTAATTCGAGTGTAAATTCATTTTATGTCAAAGAGAAATATAATGTAATATAAAACGGCAAGCTTTAGGAATGCGAAAACCTTAGAGATGAGCAATTAATGGTCTAGGCCCACAGAGCACCATCCACCATCACTTTCAAAGATGGTCCTTAGTAGCACCTTTCCACGCAGATCCCTTCACCTTCACCCTTCACCGTTGAACGGATGGTCCAGAAGGTTTTGCCATTCTTAAAATTTCCCAGTTGGTCCGCCGATAAAATTTGACGGACTAATTTTTGTGATAGTTAGCCGATGTTTGTTCGTTGGGATTAAAAAAAATGAAATTCCGGTTTCCACAGAGCACACCCACCTTCCGATAACAGCTGCTTTGAACAGCTGTGGCTCATCAAAACATAATCAAAGATGGTTGACCTGTTCACACAACCTTTAAGAAACTCGTATTAATTAAAAAAAAAGTAATAGCCAATTAAAATTACAGTAGTTTTGGGGGGAACGATGAAAGACGGCGAATAAGTGAATCTCCAATTCACACTGCCACCGTCTACCATCAACGTCACGTTTAAAAACACTTGATTATTAAGAAATTAAAAGGTTTGAATAAATATGTTAATTAATATTAAAATCGCCCCTTCTAATGAGAATGCGAGAATGTTAGCCCAACACCTTATAAATAAAGGAATAGTTTCAGCTGATCTGCACAGCTGTGGCTCGTCGAATCATAAACAAAGTCAACAGGTCAACATCTTTGTTTATGTTTTGATGAGTCACAGCTGTTCAGATCAGCTGAAATCGGATGGTTGAAGGTGGGTGTGCTCTATTTCTAAAACCAACCGTTTCCAGCCGATGGACTGTGTGGAAAGAGGGCATTCGGTTAGTGACTTCGAGGGACAGTACCACTCTTCTATTCGAACTAAAAATGAAAATGTTTTGCCACTGTTATCAGACACTTGACGCAAACTATTTAGTTATCTGATAAGGGTAACCATACAGCTTAAAGTTTACAGAAGTAAAGCAGCCACAGCAGCATGAAGAACACTGGGTGAGCTTTGTGCAGTATGGGAGATATTATTTTCAAATCTTTATCGCTCTCAGAAAACTGAAGGGAAAAACTGTGTTCATCACCGGCGCCTCCCGTGGAATCGGCAAGGCCATCGCCCTGAAGGCTGCCCGCGATGGTGCCAATATAGTCATCGCAGCCAAGACATCCGAGGCGCATTCCAAGCTGCCCGGAACTATATACACGGCCGCGGAGGAGAGTAAGTGATCGTCAAACCAGCGGACAAATGGATCCTTACCTTTGAATCTTCCATGAAATTTGCACCATGACTAGTTGAGCGGGCTGGGGGTCGGGCGCTTCCCTGCATCGTTGACGTGCGCGACGAGCGGCAGGTGCAGAAGGCCGTGGAAGCAGCGGTGGCCAAGTTTGGGGGCATCGACATCGTGGTTAACAACGCCAGCGCCATATCCATTACAGGCACCCTTGGCACTGAAATGAAGCGCTACGATCTTATGCAGACAGTCAACGCTAGGGGAACATTCCTAGTGTAAGAAGCGGGAGGGGCACCTAATCGTTCAACTAATCTAACCTCGTCTGATCAAACTCCACAGTTCAAAGACTTGCTTGCCTTATCTGCTGCTCAGCGAAAACCCTCATATTTTAAACCTTGCCCCTCCACTGAACTTGAGTCCCAAATGGTTCGCCAACCACACCGCCTACACCATAGCAAAATACGGCATGTCCATGTGTGTACTGGGCATGGCGGAGGAATTTCGTTCCCAGGGCGTGGCTGTAAACGCGCTCTGGCCCCGCACCACGATTCACACGGCGGCCGTCGAAATGCTCAGCGGACCCGAGGGCGCTTTGTACTCTCGGAAGCCCGAGATAATGGCCGACGCGGCCTACGCAATATTTTGCCGTGACTCCAGGGAATACACTGGTAACTTCTTTCTGGACGACGAGGTCCTGCTGGACGTAGGCGTGAAAGATCTTGCCAAGTATGCATGCTACCCGGAAAATATACACCAATTGGCTACGGATATTTTCCTTGATGAAGCTGATCTTTCAGCCAAACTGTAAAGACATCAACTTGAATATATACCTATGTTAATTTAAATGGATTTTTTTCATGTTCAACTTGAAAATAGAGAAAAAATTGTTTTAATCAGTGCGGTATGACTTTAAATTTTTATATCCTTGCAGAGGGTATTATAATTTCAGTCAGAAGTTTGCAACGCAGTGAAGGAGACGTTTCCGACCCTATAAAGTATATATATTCTTGATCAGCATCACTAGTAGAGTCGATCTAGCCATGTCCGTCTGTCCGTCCGTCTGTCCGTCTGTCCGTCCGTTTATATGCAAACTAGTCTCTCAGTTTTAAAGCTATCTGCATGAAACTTTCCCAAAAGTTGTCTTTCTATTGCAGGTAGTATATAAGTCGGAACGAGCCGGATCGGACGACTATAGCATATAGCTCCCATAGGAACAATCGGAAAAATAAATGAAAAAAAATTATAACTTTGCTGTTTTTTAATTTTTTGTTTAGTTCTTCGAGATATAGTAATGGTTTAATATTTCAGAATTACGGTTTTAATTTCATCAAAATTGGACGACTATAGCATATAGCTCCCATAGGAACAATCGGAAAAATAAATGAAAAAAATGATAACTTTTCTGTTTTTTAATTTTTTGTTTAGTTCTTCGACATATAGCAATGTTTAATTATTTCAGAATTATGGTATAAATTTTATCAAAATCGGACGTCTATAGCATATAGCTCCCATAGAAATAATAAAAATATATAAAATAACTATCTAATAATTGAGCTGCAAATCATCATAGTTTCAATGTTTTTTTTTAGCACATACTCAAGTAAATCATAATTTAAATGTTTTCAAAAGTATTTAATTAATGCAATAGCTGCAAGGGTATATGAACTTCGGTTTGCCGAAGTTTGCTTTCCTTCTTTTTTTTACTCTTTTACTTTTATTTACTGTTTTATTATAATCTACATATGTACATATGTGCCGTAGATTGTTTTTGTTCCTTGACACTACCAAAACGAACTGCTTTCTTTGTTTAAATTTCACATCGTCGTAACCCACAATTATTTGCATTAACTAACCGCCAATATTAAAAGTTTTAGCATTTTCTGTGAGTAATAAATGTCTTTTTTCCGCAGTTCCTTAGGCTTTTTATAATGTCGCCCTTTTAAATTCTTGTATTGGATTTTACTCACATACGTTTTTAGAAGCGTTTTGTTTAATATTGACAAGAAAAGTGCAAACTTCGGCAAGCCGAAGTTTTTGTACCCCTCCTGCTATTGTTAAAATTAAATATTCTTAACACGACTATATCTCGATTTTTATGCGTAGATTTTTAGATTTTTATACGAACAAATAAATTTAAGAAAGCTAAATCAAAGATGTTGAATATAAACGACGCTAGAGTTAAATTTGATATTGGAATGGTGGAAGACACGCGGCTTTTTCGTATACTTGTTGTTTTTCCCTCCAATTCGCTTGCAAGTTTAAATCCAACAATACCAAAGATTAAATTTTGTATACCCTTGCAGAGGGTATAATAATTTCAATCAGAAGTTTGCAACGCAGTGAAGGAGACGTTTCCGACCCTATAAAGTATATATATTCTTGATCAGCTTCACTAGGCGAGTCTATCTAGCCGTGTCCGTCTGTCCGTCCGTTTCTACGCAAACTAGTCCCTCAGCTGCTTCTGCTTCTGCTTGAAGCTTTCCCAAAAGTTGTCTCTCTATTGCAGGTAGTATATAAGTCGGAACCAGCCGGATCGGACGACTATAGCATATAGCTCCCATAGGAACAATCGGAAAAATAAATGAAAAAAATTATAACTGCGGTTTTTTATTTTTTTTTTATAGTTCTTCGACATATAGTAATGGTTATATATATAAAAAATAAATAAATAAAAATAAAAATAAAAAAATTTTAACTTTTTATTTCGTAATTTTTTTTTAGAAATCCTTTTTTAATATTTAATTATTTGACAGTTCAGAATTACGCTTTTAATTTTATTAAAATCGGAAAACGCTATCATATAGCTGCCATAGGAACTCAAATAATTGAGCTACAAATCATCATAGCTTCAATGCTTTTAAACATACACGCAAGTAAATCATAATTTTAATGTGTTCAAGAATATTTAATAGCTGCAAGGGTATATGACCTTCGGCTTGCCGAAGTTTGCTTTCTTTCTTGTTTTTTATTCTTTTCGCATGACAAACATTCATTGAGAGTTCATCCCAGACGTCGATCTTAGTACCGACTTGCAAAAAGGCACTGTCGAAAAGTGTTCTCCGGTTATTTGCCTCTCGCTCTCTCTCGTAGGCGGCGAACGGTTTTCGTCGATCTGAGTACTAGGCTTAAAGGCTATCCCGGTGTTTTGATGAACTTTTCGATAGTTCCTTTCGCAGCTATATTACATCGTGATTCGATTTCGATAAAATTAAAGCCGTTTTGAAATAATAAGCCGTTACTATGTATCGAAATTAATTGAAAAATAGCAAAGTTAATTTGTTTTTCATATTAATTTTCAATTTGCTCCTGTAGTGTCGATGAGCCCCGAAAAGTCTGCGCAAGGAAACTACTATATATATCCGAAATATTGAAAATCAGCAAAAATTCCAAAATTATAAAGCACTCAAAAGAATCGCTTTGATAAGAGTTTCTGCAAACCAAAACTTTTAGAAAGTCAATCGGTTCATGAGAAATAATGCTAAAAGTGCGAAAGGAAATTTTCGAATATTAGAGTAGAGGCCGGTGGAGCAAAAGGTATTTAAAAAACGAGATTTAGACGGCATTTTCCAAATAAAACTTTAGTATAAAACTTTGGGCATACAATTTTACTCGAAAAACTTTTGTTAAATTTTTTTTTTATACTGTTTGTGTCGGTCTCTTACGGCTGCTGCTCAGCCGGCAAAACCTTAACCTATGCTCCAGAAATAAAGCCGTGGCAAGTACTGATGTGAAGCTACATTTTTTTTTAATGTTTGAAGATATATCTTGGGATTACTTGTAAGAAGTACTCTGCTTCGCCAACTCTAACCTCAAAATATTCAATTTATTGTTATTTTTTAATTATAATTTTTGGAAGCCTGATTATTTTATAATTATGGGTTTTGGCCTGACTTGTATTTTTCTTACAATATACTTCAGTGTTCAGTGATGTCCATAATGATACAAATTAGGGAATTTCTTATTAATCAGTTTACCGGCAACTCGTCTGCTTCATACAATCATTCGCCAAGTCGTTTGCGCGGAGGTGCTGCAATCTTAGTTCGCTCTCAACTCCAATACTCTCCCTACAGTACTAATTTAAAAACGAAATTTGAAACCGATGCAGTTACCTTAATCACGGACTTAGGTGACTTGATGCTGCTCTGCGTTGTAAACAAACAATTCGTGTTCACTTGTTCTGGCGCCTATATCGAGATTCCTAGAGTTGTCACAATATCCGAATGGGTTTATACTGGGAGTGAGGTGGGGATCAAGATCCTAAGGGCGAATAAAGGTTAAGGTCAATAAAAGAACCTGTCCGAGACCAGCGGTCGTACAGCGGGATCCGATTTTAATAACCAACACAAAAAAGCAAAACCCACCATTAAAGCTGGTGAGCCACCATTAAAGCTACTAAATTTGAAATCGGGTTTCGAGGCTTTTTCGTTTTCAATAAGTAAAAATGTTGTCCTTTGCAGGAGGCTATCGGTGGTCAAAACCGATGAGCAGCTGGATATCCGAGAGTCCTTCACATATCCTGTACAGGAGGTATAAAATGGCGACCACTTGAAAAAATATACTGAAATCAGTTCATCTCAATAACCAGACAAGACCGAAGTTCAACCAGAACGCACGTGTAGGCCGGCTAGCCAAATCTTAAAGTCGGAGAAGACAGGAACGGTTCAGCCCAGCAGAGGTCCATGAAGAGAGGAGACAGCAACAGAGGAGAGGAGAGGACAACCACAAAAAACATAGAAATTTTTCTTCTTTTCTTTTCTTTCATCGAACTCCTTCGATGTGACAGCCACACGGAATATATATCTGATACTGAAGTCCTGAAGCAAGCCACGGTCCGCTGGCGTTCCAGTAGAGCGGAACAGCGCTACCTGGTTGGAAATCATCAGAGGCCAGGTATTATTTAATGAAACCACTGAATTGGTAGGCTGTGATATCTAGGATAGGAAAAAAATGTGTGTTTGTTAGTTCACCACCGTTCGGGCCAAATGGTGCATATGGTCGAGGGGCCGCTATGCACAAGTTGCCAAGACGAGAACCGAGGTACGAGGCACTAAATATTCGGAAGTGGGGACTGATCTTCGACGGAGAGCCATCATCGTTGCCCCTTACGGACTTCATATTTAGACTGGAATACATTCCGGCAGAATATCAATCCGCACGATCAAGGAAAACATAAGAGAGCTAATCTCAATACTACCTTTGCCCCATGTTAATCACGAATCTGGAAAACCTCCGTGAGGAATGCCACATCGCGTGAGGAATTCCACGCCGCGGAAAGAGTGTGGAGAACACGTTGGACTTCACGAAGACCCGGTTCTGACAAGTTGAGACCAAAGCGGGACTTTAAAAGGAAAAAAAAAGGGGGGGAAAAGAAAACACAGAATAAGCAGCCATGTTTAAACAGTGGGGTAGGAACAAAGGGCAAGATCTTGGTTTTATTCGAATGCCTACGACGATAAGGAAAATCTAGCCTTTCCAGTAACTACTGCCGTGCACAAGTATGGAAGGATCTAGCCCTTCCAGTAACTACGACGATGTACGAGTATGGAAGGATCTAGCCTTTCCACTAACTACTAGGTTACTCAAGTACGGAAGGATCTGGCCTTTTCACTAACTACCAGGTCGCATAAGTATGAAAGGATCTAGCCTTTTCACTACCTACTGGGGTAATCAATGCTTACGAGTTTTCTTACTGAGGTTAATGGCCAGGTTATAATCGCACGCGAGCTGTTGATTTTATTACCCAATTCGGATACCGACTACCGATTACAGTTCCCGCTTAAAAAAGGGGGGACTTTCCTAATTTTTAGGACTTTTAGTATTTTGTTTATCTAGTGTTTTATGTGTCTATGCTAAATATTGGTTCGGAACCCAACTTCTTCGAATTCTTATTAGACTAAAAAACTGCATCTTTAATAATTGACTCCTTGTCACTTTTCTCTAACCACCCACAATCTAAAGAAGAAATATGAACTAAGTATAAAAACGTAACTCGAATAATTGACTAACTGTCACTATTCTCTTATAATCTACAATCTAAATAAGAAATATGAAATAAGTACAAAAATACGAAATAAAATAATCTTCAGAGGTTTATCTCTTAACCTAATAATAATGTGGTTGCCAAGTCGTCAGATTGGGTCGTCACAGGATCATTTTTATTATGAGGAATCCACTGTAAGTTGCAGCCGTTAATGGGCTTGCCGTCATGATTAAGTCAGTCTCTGCCGCCTTAGCTAACAAAAATTGCCCATATTTTCCGGAGAAGTGGAAGCACGAAAATGTTGTTATGATCCCTAAAAAATGTGTATAAGCCTTCTATCTACCATCTCCAAGTTCTTCGAGAGAATCCTCCTCAAACTACTTAAGTTTTAATAATTTTTAATGCAAATCCTGACCAGCAGTTTAGTTTTAGGAGTCTAAATAGTGCTGCTGAGCAGATACATTGTGTGGTTAATCATATTCTGAAAGTCTTTGAGACGAAAAAGTCTTTGATCGTGTTTAGCACTGCGGCTTACTCTGTAACAGGGGTGCTCATGAATATGCACAACGAGCAAATTTGTTTGTAGAGGAAGATGTGAGAGCCAGCACAATAGATTCGCTATAAACTAACAATTTTTCGTTACTTATAAGGCCGAGGCAAGGCAACAACAATTTCATTGGGTTATTTTTTGGATGGCTGAGTCAAATTAAATTTGTTTTTCTCTTTCTTCGTTACTTGTGTTCGTGATCTTTTTTAAATGTGTTGGTAAATGCACTGCCATAAGGCAGTTTTGAGCACCACTGCTTTATAAGCTTAAGCCAATTCTTCCCTTGACATACTTCAGTCTTCTTTGTTAATTTTTTATCGGTAGAACCGTCCTGGTTGATTTTCGCGGATCAAAGTCTGCAACACAGCCTATACTAGCATCGGATCTTCCTTCACCTAGATGCACACATACTCTGACAGCTACGTGTGCCGATGACACTGCGTTTCTGGCGACGAGTGCTCCCCAACGAGAAGAGACGGGCATGTTACACAACCATTTTTCGAGATCTTAAAATTTAATCCAGTATGTACATTAACCACTTACATAGTTACAGTACAAGACACAAATAGACTGATCTTGAAGTTACCACACAAGTTACCTCACAAAGTTTGGCCACGAAGACGACCACAACTGCCCTAGCTGCGGCGTTGAGAAAACCGCTGAGCGTGTAATTTTTACTTGCCCACGGCTCGATTGCGACCGAGCAGTTCTTCTGGAGGACATCGGGTACTTAACGATCCTAGGAGATCTGATTTCGGACCAAGGGTTCTCGGACCGAATCAGGAACTTCGCAGCGGTGGTCATGAAGCGACTTAGGACGGCAGAGCGGCAACGGCACGAAGGGCGGCTGGCTGAGCTGCAACACAGAGCCCACCCTGACCTTCCAAAGCAAAGCCTCGCGGTGGTACCGCAGGTATTTCAGGATCTTCTTTCCCGGCTCTCACTCTTACCTACCCCTTCAACTCGATTGCAAGGTCGAGACTCATACAAGACACATAGACTGTCCAGTTTTGTAGAAGGCCTTTCTCTTTGAACACTAAAACCTGGTTCACTGTACATGTGTGAAAGAGATATATTACACACTTTTTTTTCCTATATAAAAAAACAAGAGGGAACGCCTAAATCGACTTCCCCGACTTAAAGGTACCCGTTACTCAGCTAACTAATAACTAATGTTTAACAGGGGTGCTTAAGACCATTGCTCAAGTTCCTATTTTGTTTTTTCTTTGCTCATTGATATAGGAGGAGAATTGTTAAATACATGTCTTGCTCTCAGCAAAGCGAAGGTCAATTACAAGAACAATATTGCGTGCTCTCCTCATTCTCTTCACACGCTGCCTCTGTCGCCGCAGGACAACAACACTTGCATAGGATTCAACGAAAGCCGCGCTAATCCGAAGGCATTTTGTGTTTGGATTCCACTCCGCACTGTCATGAATCACTTCTTGTCTTCGTTGCTGGCAGAATGATCGACATCGCAGCGAGGAATTTCTTCTTCGCAGAAAGTTTTCTTTGTGATATTATTTTATTTTTTATTTATATCAATTTTTTTTTATATTTATTTATTTTTATTTATATTCTTATTAATTTATTTTTTTTTATTGAAAATGTCACAATATATTTTTCAGTGTAATGTCTTGAAATAAAAGAATAAAAAAACAAGATAATTCGGCTTATATTACATTATTACATTAAATTGAATGATTTTAACCAATTTTATAAATGATTGGAAATTCATCTTCGCTCTGTCATGAGATTATAGGTATAAAAATATAACCTAAATTTGGTTTGGTTTAGCCCAAGCTCTAAAAAATAATTTTAAAAAAATAACGAACGAATTTCGGCTCTCGTCAATCAAACACAACGATTACTTCTCTATACAAGCGGCAGAGTTATCAATACCAACTAAAACTGCAATACTGAACGCTTTCTATCCCTTGCATTATTATGTCCAAGCGGCAAAAACAAAATGAGCCCTGGAGTGTCCCGTGCCCGTCCCGTAACCCATACTACCTTTCCAACGATCTGCTAATAACAGCAACGACACAATGCCCTTGCTTAAAACTGAGACATCAACTGCAGCTACTCAGCGCCCGGTATATGCAGTTCTTTCTGACAAGTTTCTACGTACTAAACACTGGAACATATCGCTATGTGCCACTAAAATGAAAATTAAGCCCACAAGCCACATCTAGTTAATTACAAAAAGATGTTAATACCCATATTGGTTGCTGCCCAACCGTTTCCTGTAATGGAGACATTGACAGCTCAGTATACGCGTTGGTTTATGTTATTTCCCGCGCTGCACAACACTCCACTCCAGTTATAACTACTAATAAATCATCCAACAGCTGTTGTGGTTCCAGGCATATTGAAGAACTGCTGCGCATACCACATTTCGTTGCGATGGCCTTTTTCCAGGAGTAGAGAGATATAGCTGGCTACCGCGACCTCTCTTGAATGTTTAGTCTCCTATTCGGACGCTTGTCCAGTACTAGCCCTAAATATCTGGCCTTGTCGCTTAAGGACCAAATTTAATTGTTTTGTGTTGGGGGGTTTAATTGTCGAACCTTATATCTATTTTTACTAGGTCAGTTTTTGAGGGATTTACTCCTAGTCCTTTCTCAGCGGTCCAGTCGGATATGCCACAACATTTCTTAGTTACATAGAACTTTATTGACTGCGATGTTCCATAGTAGGAGGGAAAGTACACCTCCTTGAGTGGTTGTGTTGAGATTCCTAGGGTAAAGGTTACAACTCTGCTTATGCTTTGCTTTGCCCGCTTTGGGTATGAATACCACTCTTTTTTCCCTCTATGTTGACGGTAGCGTTCCAATGTTACGAAAAATTTTAATTAACAAATTTATGGCCAGCTCTACTGTCTGTTGTATATGTGCAGGTGGAAATTAATCAGGTTCTGGTGATTTGAAAGGTTTGAAACTATCTATGGCCCATTTTACTCGGATGAAAGCGTGTCCAGATTGATGCCTAAATCGGCTTAGTTTTCTGAAAGACGTTCCGCCGGTAGAGTTCCCGGGAAGAGTCTAGTAGTAGGCCAAGCCGACTGCCTTTTGTAGAATTATTTTGGATATTATTTTCTGCCCAACCTTCTTATATGAGGCTAATTAAAGTTTGTATTGTTTCCATTTCGGATCTTCATATCCAGTTTGTAGATACGCCAATTTGGTCGTTCACTCAACTGGAGTGGGAGGGTCTAGTGATAGCGTGGTGACTATAATCTGTGGTCAGAGAATGAACGCTCGTTTGAAACATAGAGTCGCCTTTGTTGTTGCTTGAAGAGCTTCCCTACTGAGTGCGGTTAGCGTTAGCGTCGCAACTGATTACCAGGCCTATTTTGAGCGCGTCGCTCTCTTCGACCAGTCTTTTGACTAGCTCGTCTGTGGGGTCCCCGTTTTCGAAGGCCATGTAGCCCGATGCTTGCCTGATCGTAGCTGCTGGGAGCCGAAGACTTGTCTCCGTTTCTGAAACTATCTAGCAGAAAAATGATAAGGTTGCTTAAATGCAGGTTCGAATTTTACCTCCTTCAGGGTTAAGTATTCACTTGTATTCCTTGATCCTAGTCTAGAAACCTTGCCTCCTATTAAGCAAGGTTCCTGTACCAGGATTATGTCTGCACCGCTGCCAGCCAAGCGAAGCAATAGTGCAGCTGTCTTGCCGACATCTGCGCATCTTCCCTCCACTTTCGTTGGCTTTCTCGCTCCCTCTGAGCTCATCGTCGTCTCTTCTGCCAGCTTCATCGCCTGCATCCCTCTGCTTAGTGACGCATCGACCGAGGTAAAAGCGTCCGATGGTCTGGCGCCTGTTTGCCTCGGATCAACTCGCCGGACTTGCGTGTGATTCTTGGTAGCTTCTTCTCTCTCCTACATAACATGAATAAATATTAAACGTGTATGCTAAAAGTCAATGAATGCAAAAATCAGTAGGTCATCAGTCCGCACTGCCCAGCAAGCTAAGATGTCGCTTAATCCTATTACGATCGGACTGTGTTTCGGCCATATATCCTCCCTGTCACACCTATTGTCATGGTTGTCCTTCAATAACTATGTAATTTCCTTAACCTACTCCACAGTTGCGTCAACACCCCCTTCAATTGGTTTCTGATTACAATTTAATTTTTTAAAGAATTTGTTAAATAATAAAAAAGGTATAACATAAATCAATTATAATGGTAAAATAAATGTAGGAAGTTATATGGACTCAATCCTTTTTATTTTTTTAATATAAAAAAAGTATCAAAAAATATTTATATTGTTATAATTGATTTTAAGTAGAAAATTATTATTTTAATAAACTCTGCTGCACGTAATTATATATATATATAAATATTATATATATATAATATAAATATAAATATATATAAATATAAATAAAAATGGAACTTGTGTTTCGATTAACCTACCCCTCTTATTCGGCTATGAGATCTTGATACATTAATATTAGATATATATGGGTGGAATAATAGAAGCAGCTGTTCTATTGCTGTTTATTGTGGCTTTGGCGGATTTTTTTGATCGGGTTGATATCTCAAACTGGATCATTAGAATGAGTATGGTAAAATTACTTTTTCATAATTTGTTCACTGTGGATCTAGGGATCCAGGAGATACAGGCAGGGGCTCTTGGGGTCGGCCGTCCTCTTGGGGTGGGCTGGATTTGTCCACTTCAGAATATCTTGTTATTATCTACAAGGCATCCCTCCTAGTCAAAGTTTCATTGGACTCAGCTTGGTTTGTTACGTTGCTTCTCCTCCGCCGTCCTCCTTTCTTTCTGGCTTGGCAGCCCATTATATAGATGTCTAGGGCTAGGAATGGTAAAAAGGTGAATTCCACTGTTCCTATTCAAATGCAGTTATATTCATAAACCGTTGTCGTACAATAATTTATGGTCTGTAATCAAACTGCTATGAACCCGGTTGATTGGGGAGTGATTTAAATTCAATTATGGAAAAGTGATTGTGAAACATAAAACTAAAAAGTTTTAAATGCACCTACTAGTTGCTTGAGTCATTGGGTTGTTTTTCTATTGTTATTTTAATTTTTAGGATGGCCCTAGTCAAGAACTCTTTTTAAAAGTTTTTATATTTTCTTGTTCTTTCTAAGAAGATCTTGTTCTAGACTTAAGATCATATTAGTCTAATAGGCGTACGATACATACTTCCACAGAACACCCATTAAATATTCTTTCTGAATATCATCCAATTGATCATCCATTGGTTTCCAAAACCGTGTCGAGAGGGACGCCTGGAAAGTCATCTCCAGGAAGAACGACGGAGCTGGTGCACTCCTGGTCGTAGGGATGGACCAGACCGGAAGGGATGAGATAGTGGAGCGTGACCACAAGCTCAACTTCCGGTTTGGCCACGTCACCGTAAGCGGTCTGAAAAAGACTAAGAAAGCTCCGGAAGAGACGCCCAGTGACGACATCTGCGAGGCTGTCGAGGATACCCTCGAACCACTGAATGTGGAGCCGACGTCGCAGAGTGGGGAGCAGGACGGACAATCCATCACTAGCATGGACATTGGGGACGACCAAGGGGATGGACACTCTATGACATCCCATGAGCTGGCCCAGGAGCTCCTCCTGGATGACAGCTGCGAGGAGGCCGAGGTTACCGTGATAGACGGTGGTGGAGAGACTTGCTCTCTCTCTTCACCAGACATCACGGAGCACCAAACCTCGGAGTGATGGCTGCAACAAGCAGCTCTCGGCTAGCCCAGGTAAACATCCATCGTTTCAAAGCAGCATCTGCTGTCTTGGCGAGGATGTTCACCTCCCAACACCTCGGGCTAGCCCTTGTACAGGAGCCATGGTGGCACCATGGCATAAAAGGCCTATACACGAAGGACACTAAGGTAATATGCGATCCAGGAGGATTACCTCCCAGATCATGCATCGTTATAAGGAAAGATATCAATTATAGTATCTTTTCAGAGTTTATGAGCAGAGACTGCGTCGCCGTAGCAATCAACGGCACAAGAGCTGCGCCGAAGCTAGCAGTGGCCTCCGCCTACTTTGCCGGGGAGAAGGCTTGTCCACCGCCAGGAATACCCGGCCTCGTGGACCACTGCCGGTCGAACAAGATCCCCCTCATCATAGGATGTGATGCCAACGCGCATCATGTGATCTGGGGCAGCACGGATGTCAACAACAGAGGTGAGCAATTACTAGAATTTATTTTAAACAATAACCTAGAGATCTGTAATGGCGGCGCCAGGCCAATTCATTTAAACCCCACATTAGGAACTGGCATGTGTCACCAGAAGAATCCATGTCCGACCCCAGGACAATTTTGTTTGAGGTAGCCTTCAATACAAACAGATGTAACCCTTAAAGAAACCCCAGGAAAACAATCTTTCCCTTGGAATTAGATAGAGCGGTAGACAACCTAGGTCACGAAATAGTGAATGCCTTTGAAGACAGTTGTCTTCTAGGCAGACAGAAGCGGGAAACAGACGCACCATGGTGGAATGCTAGTCATGAACGACTACGAGTAACCACTCGGAAGCTCTTCAACAAACCAAAAACTGATAGAAACTTTAACCTGTACAGGCAAAGCCTGACGCTCTACAACAAAGAGATCGGGAAAGCCAAACGGGATTACTATAGGAACTTCCGTGAGGCAAGGGCGCGAGACTGCACACGGCAATAGCTAAAAGTGCAACGGATAGTAATTTAGCCCTGAGGAAAGGGAATAACACCTTCACGTCCACCGATCGGGAGAAATTAGAATTGCAGTTGACACGCATTTCCCGGGAAGTACTCCCACTACGGGAAACATAATGCGTGATCAACATAGAACCCCTAGGACAGTAGCTAGTGACTGGGCAGCAGCCAAGTCTATAGTTACGCCCGAGAAACTCAAATGGGCTATTGGAACCACAGAGGCTGCCCGCAAGGAGGAGTACTCTCCCCTTTGCTATGGAGTCTGCTTGTAGATGAGCTTCTCAGCAAACTTGCTGAAAAATGAATCCAATTTCAGGGATACGCCGATGACATCGTGATAATCGCCAGGAGAAAATTTCCAACTCGGACTAAAGACAACGCTAGACTGGTGCAGGGAGGTTGGACTCAACTTAAATCCTGGAAAGACAGTCATCGTTCCTTCCACAAGGAAGTACAAACTACAGATAATGAGACAAATCTCACTGCTAGTAACTCCTATAGAAACTAGCCAAGAGGTTAAATATCTAGGAATCACCCTGGATAGTAAGCTGAACTTCGCTTCCCATGTCCAAAAGACATTGGAAAAGTGCACTCTATACCTGTCGGAAAATTGCTGGGAAATCCGGGGGAACCAGGTCTCAGATAATACGATGGCTATACTTAATGATTGTGAGACCAATCCTCACTTACGGAACACTTGCTTGGGGTAAACGAGCTAAGCTCACCAGCATGCAAAACCAGCAAGGAAAGTTGCAAAGACTTGCCTGCGTATGCATGACAGGGGCAATGAGGACCTGTCCTACAACTGCCTTAGAAATTCTGATAACACCACTCCACTGTGTAATTGAAATTCAACGCAAAGCTACACTCCTGAGAATAAGCACTGAGGGCACAAATAGTGGTTGCATTCTAAATAACAAAGTTGAGACTAATATGTTAGGTGAGGTGCCCCTAATACTCCACCCTAGGGATTAATCTTCGAGCAGAACTTCACAGCACACCTAGGCAATAAGAAAGACTGGACCACACTGTCTGAAATGCACCCTATGGCTAAACACACTATAGCATGGTACACATATGGATCCCTGACACAACAAGGCACGGGCCTTGGAGTGGTAGGGCCTCGCATACAATACCACGAATCCCTTGGCCAATATACCAGCATATTCCAGGCTGTGGTATGTGCCATTGGACGTTGTGCAGAGCTCAACATACAGCGTGGATACAAGGAAAAGGACATATCGATCTTTTCGGACAGCCGAGCAGCAATTACTGCTTTAAGTGGTAACAAAGTCACCTCGAAGCCAGTCCTAGAGGTGAAGAGTAAGCTAAATATATTGGGCAGCCGAAACAGGCTGACCCTCAGATGGATTCCGGGACATAAGGATATATCCGGAAATGAACATGCCGATAAAATGGCAAAACTAGGAGCCGAACAGCCCCTGATAGGACCAGAGCTCTACTGTGGCATAGGGAGGCACACTATAAAGGAATACCTTAGGAAAGAGGAAAGCGCCATGAGGCAAGAACTCTGGAGGAATACCCCAGGCCTAAGGCAAGCCAAAACTCAAATAAACAACTACAACAAGAAGAGGTTAGGGAACTTATTCAACTAGGGACAAATTCACTTAGGATCGTAACCGGATTACTAACCGGGAACTGTAGACTGAAAAGTCACCTAGGTAAGATGGGAATAACCAGCAGTAGAACTTGCAGATTCTGCGACATAGAGGACGAAACCTTCTAACACATCACCGCAGACTGTCCGGCATTAGCAAGTATAAGATGTAAAATCTTAGGAACCAGAACTCTTGATATCTGAGCTGTAAGCTCTGAATGGGGGTACAATAGATCTTATAGGTCGCGGTACACTAAACACCCCGATACCAATAATAATAATCATCCAATTGAAGCATCTGCTTTTTGCTGAATAGAGCCACAGCATCAGCCTTTGGGATAAACTATTTTTAAAGGGAGCTTTCATAGGGAGCAGTTTGTTGATGCATCTGCGTCTGCGCACATCAGCATTTTGTCATAATGGTCTTGCTTGTTTTTCGCTAGATCCTTGTTGAGGAGATTGAACAGCCTTATGTAGATGTTGTAGACGCGAACATCTCTTGATCTTGTGTACTTTTTTCTCACTCTCTTGAGCTCAACAAAGATAATTAAACTGTATTAGGGAAATAAAGAAATAATCAAAACACTTCATTGGATGTCAAAAATGTTTATGGTATGTTGGCGGATTCAATGATTCAAACCCATAATTTAACAAAACATGTCTATTTTTATTATATTTAAAAATAAATAAAATAATTGTTTGGGTCTTAAACCAGTTTATATTTTCGTTGCACTTACACATTGTTACGACACAGCAGAATTTAATTTACAATTAACAATATATAATTATAATAGTAATTAAATTATTTATTTTAATCACTAAGAACAAACAAATTTTTTTTAAAATACACGATATTCCGAGGAGGCGAACCTACGCTCCTCAGCTAATGTATCTATTGAAGTAAGCATTATTAGAAAATTTTAAGAATCCTGTTTCGGGAGGCGGTATAGCTCGCCGTGGCAGGGTTTGAGACTGAAATTTGATTCCTCTCTAGATCGTGTTTTACCCCCTTTTCCCCAATGATGACACAGAGAAAGAAGGCTTTGGAGTAAGTTTATATTTTCTTAGGTTCATAATAGCTAATTTACAATAGGAAATTTTAGTGGATGGGCGTCGCACAGACGTTGTCAATGTTTGTCGACTCGGCTGATTCGGCGAATTTGTATTGGCGTTGGGGGAGAGCCGAGTTGTGCTACTGCTTGCTACGTCGTGTCGGCGCTGTGGAGGGTCGAGCTCTGCTTGATGTTGTGCGTCTCGTCGGTCGAGTACGCCGAGTTTGTAGAATTCTGGTCCGTCGAAAGGAACGATTTACTTGGATTTTCTAGTGGGGAGTGCAGGGCATCGTTGTTGCGACCCATTCGTAAACAAAACGGGCGTCATAGATCCTCACCAGGTCGTAGAGCCGATCTTGACCGAACTCTTACGGGTTCTCCATCACTTCCAAGATTAGTTAACACTTTCCTGCACATTCCTTCATAGCTGATGTTGCCACAATGGTCGTCAGAACGCAAGTGATTGGTCTGAGGCTGCTTCTCTGCTTATATAGGTGACGTTTAGTGTAACCAGTGTGAATCCCACTTCAAAAGCTTGTTATCGGTGCCATCGTGACTGTTCTGAATGAATAGTTTCGAAATAAAATATCTTTGCTTTGAAATGTTCTAAGATTTTGTTATATTTATTTTGTTCTCTGCTGTGGCGGTAAGTCGTCACACTTCTCTCACTACTGGCTTCGGTTACTTGTTTTCTTATCCCTTGTCTGGCTATTCCGTTGGCAAGATCTCTGCAGACGAAACTCCGTCTGGCTCCAATGTCAGTGGCATTGCAGACTCCTGTGTTGCCTATATTGACTTGTGCGAGCAAGCGTCGAACATTGAATTTTATTCCCGTTGCGGGTGTGGTGTGAACTCTGGGTGTCCGCTTTGATCCCGTGGGCCGCTGTCGTTTCCCGACCTTTCGTTCCGGTGTCAGCAATATATCGTGCGTGTTTCATCTTGTCCACATACCAAGCTTTAGAGTAGTGGCTGATTGTTGCACCACCGCGCCATGTGTCCCAATGCTTTGCACTTTGAGAATCTGTTATTCATGTCAAACGATCTTGTAAGGTCTCTATTTTGTGCTTGTTCTGGCTCTTGGGTTCTCCTCTGGTTTCCGGTGGTTTTTGTGGTCTCCGTAGTGCTGTGTGTTAACGTGATTCAATGGCCTCAAATTCCTTGGCAAATCGCAGGTATTCTCCACGTTTAGCGTACCGTTAAAATTCTACTCGACTGATTCGGTAAACCCACTCTAGCGTTTTCTCTTCTGTAACAGCAGTAAATGATTTGGCGGAGTTCTCGAGTATATTCCTTTGCCGGCAGATCCTCCCCCTGGTGCCAACGTGTGATGGTTTCCATTGCATTTTTTCGTGGTCCGCTGGGTGTGGTACTCGTGAAATTTTTTTTGAAGGTTATCCATGATTGCATCGGAGTTGGGTGGGTGTGTGATCGAGCTCTATCCCGTATGCCTCTGCTCGTTCCTCCGTTCTCCTTATGAACTCTGCCGGGTCGCCAGTGCCTTCGTATTCTTTTCCCCAGCTTCGTATTACTCCCATCGTTGCCACTTTATTCACTTCGGTATTTGTGGGGTCGGGTACTGGTTTTTCCTAGTGCTTTGCGGTTGTGTTTGGTACATACATGCAGGCATTTTGGGTTTTCCTTCTTGATTTTTTGCTCTGTGTCCGTTATTCCGCTAGTGCCTTTCGGTTGATTTCTTATTCCGTCGGGTATTGATGATGGGCTTCTTGTATGATTCTGTGACAGTTCTAGAAGGCGTTTGATGGTTCCCACGCTGTGTTTGCCGTTCTTTATGAACTCATACTTCTGTCCTCGCACAGTGTTTCTGGTTTGATTTTAAATTCCATCAGATAGGCTTCCCGTTGGGATTTATTGGAGTTGCTTATTCAGCCTCGGGTAAACTTTTCCACCATAGTGATTCCTTATATTGTGTTGAGGAAGGATGTTAACGATCTTAGGTGTCACTATTCGACGTTACTGCCTATATGTCTTTTCTTTGTTCGGGCGCCGTGGCCAGAAATTTGATTCCTTTTTAAATCGTTTTTTACCTCCCTTTCCCCAATTATGACACAGAGAGAGAACACTATGGAGTATGCTTATATTTTCTTAGGTTCTTAATAACTCATTTACAATAGGTAATTTAAGTGGATGGGCGTCTCGGACAGCCGTTGTCGACTCGGCTACTTCGGGGCTGCGGGAGGGCGTGAGCTATGCTACTGTTGCGACGTTGTGTCGGCGCTTCTGAAGGGCCGAGTTGTGCAACTGCTTGCGACGTCGTGTCGGCTCTGTGGAGTGCCAAGCTCTGCTTGATGTGGTGCGTTTCGTCAGTCGGGTACGTCGGGTATGTAGTCTTCTGGTTCGTCGGAAGAAATTATCTACTTGGATTTTCTAGTGGGGAGTGAAGGGCATCGTTAGTTTTCGACCTGCCGTTACACCGTGTCGTTTCCGGGCCTGAATTCCGGGCTCAATAATCGTGACTGGGCTAGGTGTTGATTCGTAAAACACTCCGGGCGTCGGTAAGCCTCTCTCTAAATCGAACTCTTACGGCTCCAACACCACTACCAAGACTAGCTACCAGATCGCATTCCGGAAAATCCTTCTTAGCTAATGTTTTCTCGATGTTTGTCGGAACGCAAGTGCCTGGGACGAGGCTGCGTCTCTGGTATAGGCGACGTTAGGTATCACAAATTGGAAAACAATTACATTATTTTTATTTATAGATAATTAAATTTCATTTTATTTTTATTAATATACCAGCGCACCAAGTTTACACTTTAATATTTTTAGCGCAAGTCACGTTGAATGAGATATACAAACTTATTTAAACTTAAAATTAGTACCTTTTACTAACATATTTGTCATACTAGAGTTAATTAATTATTAGTTTTAATACATTATTAATGAAATATTGGCATTTTGAGAAATTATTACTAGAAAATAGCATCGACGAAGAAAAGTCTATTTGAGCATAGCGAGTTAAATATTGGGAATGTACAATTATTAGTTCCTCGGAGCAGATATGAGTTTGTTATACAGATATGTTGTTTCTTTTGCTATCACAATGTTTTGGATGTCAAAACAGTCCGGTGGTATTTGCATTGAATTTTTAATTATTCATAAAGTTGATTACAATAATGCGATTTAAGTCAAGTATGGGCTGTTTTGTTCGATGACTAGTTCCCAACTTGTTGCCAACTTCAAATTGCCTCTCTTATAGATGCTCGCCGCCCTATTTGCAAAAAACTCGGAAAGCTAAATTTCACAGTACTTTTTTGTGGCCAACTTCCAACTTCTACAGATGGTAACCATTTGTTTCGAGGTTCGGACTATACGGTGGATGCTCGTTCGTCATGGACAGAAACAGGTGGTAATCATTTGGTGCGAGGTCCAGACTATACGGTGGATGTAAAATAACCTCCCATCCGAGGTCCCGGAGCTTCTGACGCGTCACCAAAGGTGTGTGTGGCCTGGGGTAGCGTTTGCCCATAGGGGAGCAGCTCAAAATAATTGATTCCCAGCTAATCCCACCAATCCTTCTTCGACGTATAGTAATGGTTAAATATTTTACAATTACGGTTTAAATTTCATCAAAATCGGACGACTATAACATAAAGCTGCCATGAGAAGAATAAAAATATAAGAAAAAATTATCTTATAGGTTGCATGTCCGAGAGTCGGTACTGCACATAGTTTATTCATTCATGCACCGGACAGTAAAACTAAAAATGTTGTTTATCCAAATGTTTTGGATTCAAATTTTAATTTTTAATTTACTATTTATTATATGTAAATTAAAAGGAAACAGGGAATAAATAGTTAAAATGTTTGATAAGTATAAATATAAAAATTCGAAACATTTTTATTTTTTTATGATTTGTAAATTTGTTTTTTTTTTGGGTGAAAGGGCTATAACTATTTTATAGAGCGAATGGATAATACTTTACTACTGCATCCTCATAAACCGTAAATACTTTGTCAAAAATATCTTGTTCGATTCTCATTCTCAATTCATAATACTGCGAATAGCGCAGGGTTAGTTATTATAGTTTATGATCAAATATAAAACACAGGTCTTGAACAGTAGAAATATGTTGAAGCACATTGTTGTCAATAGAATACGAATACAGAGACGGGTAACTTCAATAAAAAGGCATAATGTTGCATTTAGCATAGTTAAGACATAAATTATTGAGTTTCCAACCAGTCTGAAAGTGATCAAGAACAAGTTGAAGTCGAGAGTAAGTATCGGGCAATGATAAAGTCATACACAATTAAAAATCATCTGCAAACATTAAGAGAATTGCGGACTTAATAACTTGTGGTAGATCGATTATCAACAAGCCAAATAATAAAGGTCCCAGATGGCTACCTTGAGGAACTCCATAAGTAACATGAATGGTTTTTGAAGTTATATCACCTTTTGAGAGCGGTTTGAGAGTTAGGAACTTATCCACATTAACAACCTAGGAGTGAGTCCCATTAAAAATTGTTTTTGAATTGGTACTTTGTGGCTTACCGAGTCAAAAGTTTTAGAAAAATCCTTAATGTTCTTTATTTTGAAAGCTACAATTTACCTGAGGGGTAAACTCAAGAAGATTGGTAGTAGTAGATCGGAACCTGGTAAAACCATGCTGCAATGGATAAGTAATTGATTTTTCAAATAATTTAGGAATATTACTGAGCTAAGCAATCGCTATATTTGACCTTTTTCCTTTTTTAAAAAGCGGAACCATAAAAGATTTCTTCCAGAGAGATGGAAAACTACACTGATTTATGGACTTACTATAAAGCGTTGTTAAGGGACTTGAGAGATAATTTGACCAGTTTTTAAGGTTACAGCTCGGGAATATATCAGGTCCGGTTGAAATGATAGTTTATAAGTAACTAGAGCCTGGTGAGCTTGATCAGCTTCAAGAAAAACTGTATTGAAGATTGTATCAAGGTGAGATAATGGATTTGGATAGTTAATAGAAATTGAAAGAAAACTGTAGGATAGGATGGTCATAGTCCTCAGGAAGAGATAAAGGAGGTAGACGTAGTTGTCAAAAACAAAAGTCATTATTCATTATGATTGGAGATCCAGTTTAACTCAATAAGGAGTCATTGGGACCGAGTCATAGCATTGAAAACAAAAGAAGTTTGGAAGATTCAAGTGATCAAGAACAATAAGGTAATCGTTATTACTAGCCAATGATGGCATATGACGTATGGCAGAATAAATAAATAAATATTAAATTCAGACCCAGGAGGTATATACGAGCAAGTAACTAGTGTGTTGTACTTGGGAAGTACAAGTTTAACAGAAATAATTTCTATATTCAAGGATGCAGGAGTATCAATAAGCTCGGAAGTAAGACTTAATTTAACCGCAATTAGGACTCCACCACCACGACATGACGGACGATCAACTCTGTAAATAACATAATTGTTAGCAAAAATTTCGCAGTCATGTACTGTTTAATTAAACCAGGTTTCAATGAACGCAATAATATCAGCATCAAAAGTAGCTCTACCCTAAAATAGTTTAGAGAGCTTGCTGAGTAAATCTGAGTAAATTTAGTTTTTTGAAGTTGAAGCATGGACAACTGGGTTTTTTAGACCACATGGTCGGATTTGACATTTAGCTTAAGAGCCCCATTGGAACAATTATTTTGAAGAACGAGTAATCTCTTCTCATTATACCCGTTACTCGTAGAATAACAGGATATATTGTAACCGTTGAAAAGTATGTAGCAGGTAGAAGGAATCGTTTCCGACGCTATAAAGTATATATATTCTTGATCAAGATCAATAGCCGAGTCGATCTAGCCATGTCCGTCTGTATGAACGCCGAGATCTCGAAAACTATGAAGGCTAGAGATGTGGGATTTGAAATACAGATACTAGTATTTCTTACTTATTTCAAAACGGAGCCACACCCACTCTAACGCCCAGAAATCGCTAAGCAATAAACACGTCTGTCAAGTCATTTTGAGACATGTTAGACTGTTAGCTGCAGTTGTACTCTGTGTGTGTGTGTTTTGGTCATATCTATCGATCGGCCGCTGCTCTGCCGGTATTTGCTGATGTAGAGAGACAGAACGAAAGAATTGTTTGCGGGAGGCGGGGTGCTGCAGGCTCTTAGACAGATGGCGCCACCTGAACTCCGATTGTTTTGCGGGGAAATATTAAGTTTGAAGTTTGTTGGTTGAGTAACGGATATCTAATAGCCGGGGAACTCGACTATAGCGTTCTTTCTTGTTTTAAAGTTAAATTTGGTGATGACGACAACATAAGGATCTGGAAGGAAGAGTCTTTTGACAATATGATGTCTCACATCATTCTCAGTTGAGGACGCCAATAGTCACGACCCAAAGTAGACTTCTAGGAGCAATGATATAGGCGTTTTAAATTTAAAGCGTATATAATAATTGAATTTAAGGCTATACTATCTTGAGCATATTTGTCCCTATTTAGCCCTATTTGAAGCGGAAGGAATGTTTTGAAGTATGAGAGTTGAAGCTGTTAGCCGAAATTTCGACCAGTACATTTTGTAATGTGTTAACTCCAGCTGAGGGTGTTTCTGAACGTAATCCGTAAATCAAGTGGGTGCTCAGCAAATTTTTGTAGCTGATGACCAGATTTTGAATATTTTTGGTATCAATTAGCAATCAGAATACACTTTTGACTTTATTCTCAAGCCATTAGCCCTCGCTCATTTGTCGGTCACTTGAAGCAGTTCATTACTAGACTAAGACTACTTACATAAATTTGCATGCCATCTGGATACAAATGAACTTCACAATCGGACAAAAGACTTGGCCAATCGTTCGCATACGTAGAAAATCGAAATGGGATAAAACTGGAAATTTAAGTACCTGAAACAACTGACTGTAGCTTTCCATTAAAAAAGGATTCTGTGAACCGTCCGGCAGTACTTGCAAAGTAAAGAAAGTTTTGTAATTTTATACTTAATATATGGCTTTACTATGGTCAAGAAGGATTAAAAAAGTTACACAATTATTGACAAGTTGTTTACGAATGTCTTTAATTATATTCGTTATTGAACTAACACAACTTATTTTTATACCCTTGCAGAGGGTATTAAGATTTCAGTTCGAAGTTTGCAACGCAGTAAAGGAGACATCTCCGACCCTATAAAGTATAAAGTATATTCTTGATCCGTCTGTCCGTCCGTCTGTCCGTCCGACTGTTCGTCAGTCTGTCCGCCCGTCTGTCCGTTTCTACGCAAACTTGTCTCTCAGTTTTAAAGTCTTCTGCATGAAACGTTCCCAAAAGTTGTATTTCTATTGCAGGTAGCATATAAGTCGGAATGACCCGGATCGGACGACTATAGCATAATGCTCCCATAGAAATCGGGAAAATCGGGAAAAATTAAGCCAAATTATAGCTTTGCTGTTCCTTAAATTTATTTTATAGTTCTTGGTTATTTGGTGTTAATTTTTTTTTAACTACGGTTTAAATATGGTCAAAATCGGACGACTTTATCATATGGGAACAATAGAAATATTGAAAAAAAAAAAACAAGAAAATAAACAAACTGCGGCAAGCCGATGTTTATATACCCGTGCAGCTATTGGGAAAATTAAATATTCTTGAAAACACTTAAATTTTGATTAACATGCGTATATGTTTAGATTGAAGCTATGATGATTTTCAGCTTAATTATTTGATCGTTCCTATTGAAGCTTTATTATACCGTTTTTCGATTTAAATTTTCCATTACCAAAAGAATTTTATAAAAAAAAAATAAAAATAGAGAAGTTAATTTAAAAAAAATAATTTTATTTTTAATATTCCGATTGTTTGCATTTGATATAGTCGGCCGATTTTAATAAAATTTAAACCGTTATTCTGAAATATTTAACAATTACTACATCCCGAAGAACTAAAAAAATATTAAGAAACAGCAACGTTATAGTTTTTTTAAATTTATTTTTGCGACTGATCGGCACAGTTTCGTTACGACTTATGTTCTACCTGCAATAGAAAAACAACGTTTCATGCAGAAAGCCTTAAAGCTGAGAGACAAGAGACAGACGGACACAGCTAGATCGACTCTCCTAGTGATGCTGATCAAAAATATATATTCTTTATAGGGTCGGAGATGTAACCTTCACTGCGTTGCAAACTTCTGACTGAAATTATAATTGAAAGAAAATAGGAATTACTTTTTTGGCCAATTCTCATTCTAAGATTAATATTGTTTAAAAATATCAATATTAATTTAACTCAGACTGGTAGTTTTTCGTCTTGACTTTTTTTTTTTTAAATTTTCAAACTGAGTGCAATATACTTGTTTAATTTTCTCAATACTTTTATGGTCGGAAGCGCTTCTATTTAACAGAATGATTCAACGATACAATAATGACATACATACAATACATACTATACAAACTATTATTCTATGAGCTACGGGTATAATTTAGATATTACTGTTTAAGGCCGGAAAATCAGATGTAACACTTTTGATTCATATTCTGGGCAAGACTCCGTCAGCAATTCTGCAAATAACAAATCAATAATTTCGTGCATCGCAATATGATTGCTGATGCATTGGCGGCACATTTGATACCATACAATAGTAGATACATAAATAAATTTAAGCGATTGTGGTTTTTTGTTTGTCTCTTCGAAAATTAAATCTGCGAAGGCACTTATGAGTTAACCGAAGGTAAAAAAACGTCCAAAGTGGCCCGGTTGTCAACGCCATTGCTATCCCTAACCCATCCCATGCCTATCTTTACCTAAACCGAAAACCCAATCCCGACCCGCCAGCAAAGGCTGAAAAAAGCTATTCTGGTCTTTAGTCCGGAGCAATATATTGTCGATTATTGGACGATGTTGTCGTGGACTGCTGTCATCGTCAATTAGTTTTCTCATCGCAGACATAACAATATATTTTATGTACGTGTCGTATTGTTGCCGAAGCAGCCTCTGTATGAAGCCTCCGCCACAGACGGTTTTGCATTTTTCAGCAGAAAGGGCCACAGCAAAGCATCAGCAGCCAATATTTGTTGTCGCTTATTGAAAAATTTCCTAATTGGGTTGAAATTCCAATCTAACAACGGGTTTAATTCGGCTGCGGCTGGAAATTACCAATGTGCTTGGGAAGCCGTCGCACGCTCAATCTTTATATCTGGCCCCAGCATTTGTATCTGGGTTCTCCGCCGTGCTTTTTTTTTAACAGCTACAAAATGTGGAAATTGATAAGCTCTTTTGTGCAGCAGGTGCAGCCTCTAAAGATGTTCTCTGCACCTCCTTATCGAATCGTTATTTATTGTTTTTATTGTTTGCTCTTGCGAGGTAAAATTGCAAAATCCCTTTAAGCATTCTAGTGACCTTTGGGTAAGGTTGACTGCCGGCCTTATGTGATGTTTTTATTTCGCTTCAGAGCTGTGCAAATAAAAACATGGCAAGCGGAAGCGACCCCTCATGTAACAAGCAAATACCTAACGGATAATATAACCCAGTTGCAACCGCTTTTAAGATTTGTAGTCTAAGAGGGATGGCAGGCTTCTGAAAAAACGCTTCCCATACCTACGTCCGTCCGTCAGTCTTTTTGTAATTGTTGTTTTTCTTGTCCAAATCTTGCCATGATTGACTATTTTATTAGATTAGACTATAAATAGTTGTAAACAAAAGAAATCCAGATCATTTTGTAGTTCATTATATTGAAATTACGGACTAATTTTGCACGGGCAAAATAATAGTAGTGCTATTTCCAATTTGAAAATTAATGAGAAAACTCAAATATATTTGGATAATTTATTTCCCAACGTTTGTTTGGATTAAATTAGTTCGATTTTTGTCGATTATTGTAAGCTCTGGCTTTACACCGTTAGGGTCAAATATGAAACCATTAGGGCAATAAATGTTTGAAATGTTTCTGAATTAGTTAGAAGTTTCTTTTCAGACTCAGTCTTTCGAATGACTAAAAGTAAAATTTATTGTCCTCTTACATATTTACATTACCACTTTTTTATAACTTGAAAACAATTAGCTTGAACCATGATGCACAACTAGAAATTCATTGTAATTTAACGTATCGTACTCAGAAATTTTAAAAACCAACGCCCTTTAAAATGAAATACCTTTACATATAGGTACAAATAAAATACGTATACGAAAACTGAGCCAATACCACAAAAAGTGGTTAACTATGACATGAAATGGCTACAGCCTGGAAATGGTTTGAAAATATCTTTAACAGTATATTTTCGATTATTTAAAACCATTACACAAAATAAGCGTAGCCTTGAGTATCGTTGGCTTTATCCTAGTTCTGCTTCTATTGGTGTTCTGGATTTGCAAAAAAAAACTGTATGCTGTATTGTCTAAAAACTTTTTTTCGTGCTATTGAAAAGGTTTTTGGATTTTACTATATAAATGCATCTATTACCTTATTTTAATTTTATTCAGTTTCTTGTTTTTTTTTTAGTTCTTAAAATTATGACAAAATGGGCTTTTTATTTCTCTTAAGTCCACAAAACAAGTAACACTAAAAACTGCGAAATGGTCAGGATTTATTTTGTTTTCAACTATGTATATAGTCTAATTTAATTAAATAGTCGATCATGGTAAATATTCGGCAAGAAATATAATAAAAAGGGGCGGCGGCACTACTATTGGGAGTTGGCACTACTATTATTTGGACCGCAACTGTATAATCGTTGGCTATTATTTCAGAATTAAGTTTTAAATTTGGTTTAATTCGAACAACTGTTTAATTTAAAAACAAAGGGTATTTTTATTTGAGTCAAGACATTTCTGACCCGTTATATATGTGTTCTTGATGTAGCCATGTCCGTCTGTCTGTCTCTGCATAAAATTTTCCTAAGTTTGCCTTCCTGTTGAAGATAGTATATAGGTCGGATCGAGCCGGATCGGGCGACTATAGCATCCAATTCCCAAAGGCAATAAGGAAAAAAAAATCTTGCCGAATTTTAATTTTTTTAGTTGTATGGTTATATTATATCAGAATTACTGTTAAAATTTGATTAAAATTGGACGACTTTATAATATAGGATGAAAACAATCGGAACTAACAAAAAAGTATATCAAAAAAATTTAAGCTTCTCAATATTCTATTTTTTTTTTCATTTCTTTTGGATATAGTTATAATTTTATAATTCAGAACTAGAATTTAATTTTGTTCAAATCGGAAAACGATATCATATAGCTGCTAATGATTCAATAACTCAAAATTTACACCTTTTAGAGAATACTTAATTTTTGTAATAGCTGTAAGGTATATAAATGTTGTCTAGCCAAAATTTGCTTTACTTCTTCTTTTTTAAAAATTTCGCCTCAAATCAATTGCATATGCTAACCTCTGATTAGTTCATTTGCAACCAAATAAAATGGCAGCACACATGCTCCCTATGCCATTTTGGATTTGCCTCGCAGTGGGCGTAAAACTTTAATTACACTGCTGTGGCAATTGCGGCTTTTTCATGAAGCAGGATGACGTACGGATCAAACTGGCTGACTGCGTTGGCTGCAAGGCGTTGAAAGCGCTGGATAAGCCGCAAAAACACAAACAATACAAAATGCTAAAAAAAAAAAAAAAAAACAGCCAGCAAAGCTTTGCCGAACATGCGGCACTGCAACATGACTGCGACTCACTGTCGGCCGGTTAAGACCCAGAGGTCCCTTCAGCATCAGTTCCAGACCCGAAAAATTGCAGACGTTTTGGTTGTATTACGAATTTATCTACCTGAGCAGCAACCATCGTCATTCGTCCATCGACGGTGCTGCCGTTAAGGTGGCCTGTGTGCTTGTGTTCCGTGTTGCTGCTTCAACTGGATCCCCAAGGAGCTACAACATAATGGCCACCGAACGCCACTAAAAAGCCACAACTTTTCCACAGGCCCCGATGTTTTGCACTTTTCACCGGAATTGCAGACCGCGCTATGCATGGGTCTGTGCCACAGCCCCAGGTTCGTTCTGGCTTATCAATACATTTGATATCTTTTCTGCAAGCACTGCGAACAATGCGACTTTTGCGGCATCCAATTGGTAAGCTGACTCCAAGACCAAGAGCCTGTTGTCCGCGCTCCGTCGCTCGTACGCCAAAACCAGCCTACAGGTATTTCGTTTGGCTTGGTAAACTGATTGCTTTTGCGTAGGATTCCTGTTGCTCCTTTGATGTGGATGGTGCAAGTCAACGCCATTGTAGTTGTTGCCTTGTTGCTGCTGTAGGAGCTCCCTGAATGTTAACATTTCCAATACCATATAAAACGAGTAGCTGACGTTTCTGCATTTCTGTGGCGGCGGATAAGGTTTGAATTGGTTAAGGCACGTTTTTTTGTCTTCGTATTGAATTGTAGTTACTGAGTCTGGTCAATGTTTAAATTACATCCTCTAAAAAATGGTTTCAAAAATACTTGCTTTAAGCCACAAATTCAATTCCAGAGTATATGTATATTAAGATTATCTGTCTAGAGAATGCTGTCCGCCCCAAATCTGCTTCTGTAAAGTAGGAAATCTACCGTATTTGTAATGACAAAGAAAATTAGTTGAAAATAAGAAAGTCTGAGCGAAAGCATATTCTGATCTATCAAACAACTTCAAATATTAAGAAAATTAAATTAAATTTTTCTTTAAATTTTCTTTAAGACCAAAAAACAATGAAGTTGAGTTGATTTTTTAAAAGTTTAGTTTTTACACTTACACATTTTAGGTAATTTTAATTCAATTCAAATTTTTTTAAACGTTTTTGAGAACCACAATGACAGAAACCAATCTTTCTGACTTTGATGCAAAGCTGTAAACCCAAAGTTCCGGGTCCTAGTTCAGGGTGATTTACTGTATTTACACACATAAACAACGTAAGTCCTGAAGCTTAATTATTATATGTCGCGTTGTTTTACGCTTGCATTACTTCAGTCATAAGTTTGCATCGCAGTGGAGGGGTCATTTCCGACCCTATTAACAATATATCAGCGTCACTTGACGAGTTGATGTAGCCAAGTTTAATTGTCCATTTCAATGCATACTAATATTTCACATAGCTGCCATATGATCAATCGGAAAAAAACAAGAACTTATTATGTACTAAGCCTCTTTTGACTTTTATAACTGCACAAAAAAGGAGACTTTAGATTATTACTATTGTGAAGAATATAACTTTTTTATACCTGCATAAATAAATTAAAATAAAACAGTTCTCAATGATAATCAATTTACAATTTAAACCATTTTTTAAAATCAAAAACAAGCGAACGGATTCTTCTTTTCCAAATTATGCAAGAACATAGCAATGTGCAATTTTCTATTTTCAAATATTTTGAAGAAACAATTTAATATTTATTTTTAAAGAACTTGATTGCAAACAAAATTTCCGATACAAGTTTTCTCATAAACAATTTTAAATACAGAAAAGTTTGAAAGCAGTTTCAAAAATGCTTGAAAACAGCAATGTCTCCAACTTTTAAGGTCAATTTGCATTTAATGCTCATTAGAAAAAAGGAAGTGACACTCCTTTCTTATTTCAGGGTAGTCGAGTAATATATTTTTGTCTAACTAATAGGATAGGTTTTCTTAAAAAAACATAACTGTGTTTATGCTTTAGAATATTAGTTATTAGCAACTATATTTGATCGTAAATAATTTACATAAAATAAAAAATGATTCAGAATTTCAGGTTACCAACAGTGAATTTGCCTGGAGTGGCACATCTTTTAACTTTTTCTGTGCACCTTGGGGAAATGAGAGTAGTTACCTTATAGGTACGCATCTGAGCTCACGTCAGTGCGTTGTTTGACAGCCACAGGGCGTCGTTTACCAAAGCTGGACACATGTCCGCAAATTTCAGCGCTTAGTGCTGGCAGGATGGGGATACACAAAAGCTGCGGTTTGTGGATATTGACAAAGAACCCCCCGCAGTTACCGACCACTAACCACCAAGAGCTGTACAGGTACGTGGCTAGCGACTGCGTTGGCTCCATTTGCAGATTCACTTCTGAGGCTGTGAGTATGTCCACGTCGATATCCGGGTGCAGGCAAGTGTTCTATTCACATATTTTGTAGTTTTTTTAGTTGCTGGCAGCATCTAAGCATTTGGTGCGTATTCTCTCGAATATCATGAGCTACATGTTTTCCGCGATAGAGTCACTTAAAGCTGCAAAAAGTGAAGCCAAGACTTGGGGCAGAATCCGCCATTTCTTTCGCACTGCGCCTGTGCGCACAAATGCGAGAGGAGCGGGAACGGGTGGCTGGAGGATGGATGATGGAGGATGGAGGCATCGCCATGGCGGCACAGGAGGCATCCATGTATTGCCAGTTGTTACTGCCGCCAACCCAACCAAAGTCGTCAGCAGTGGCATCAGCAGCATAAGCAACCATTGTTTGCCCCACCGGCTTCAGGAGTGCAGAAGCCAGTGGTACGAATGCGATACAGATACCAGCTCCAGTTCAAGCCCCGGTGCATTCCGAACTCCACTCCACCTTGATGAAGAACGATTTCGGAGTCCATATTCGACATACGGTTGTGTTCAGTTTTAGCGTACATTGTTGCAGTTGGACTTTGCAGTGGCAGTTAGGGCTGCTGTTTTTGCTGTTGTTGCTGTTGTGATTTCCATTTCCAATTCCATTTCCAATTCCAATTCCTTTGTGTGTTTGGTCCGTCTTTGTTTATTGTCTGGCTGTTGGACGGAATCTCATTCGTTTGCAAATGTTTTATTCATAACCCTAAATATTTAGCCTGTCGTCAAGTTTATTTAAATTTCCCCAGCTTTCTTTAAGCCCAAGCAAATGAGTGTGCAAACAGTTTGGGGCAAAGCAGCCATTTTAAATCGCACACAAAATGCTATATCGATCCTCAAAAGTTCGTTGAACCACAAACGGTTTTCTACCTCCTGGCTGGGCGGGCCCTTCAATTGACTTACACAAGTACAGCCCCAGCCACTCAGACGCACAGAGAAAGAGATGGAAACAGGGACGCAGAGATTCCAACAGAGAGAGAGAGAGAGAGAGAGAGAGAGAGAGCGAGAGAAAGAGAGAGGAGAGAACTGTATAGAGACTATTGCTCTTGAAAATTTCAAGTGTTAATTACCAGCATTTGATACACAAAGTCCCACACAGAACGGAGATGGGACCCTGACATGTAGGTATATGGCACATCCATTGGATGCGGATACGGGCTCGCCAGACGAAACCGACGGTCCTAATTGCTCAAGGTCACAGGCATGCGCATTTCTTCGCTAAATGTATTCAAAATTAATTAAAAACTGCAGTCACCGTCGGCCGCAAACAATACTACAAAATGGAGTAGTAGTGAGCCGCAACAGAAACTGGACCAACGTTGGCTAACAGATAGGCAATTACCGCATTTGCAGCCAGAGCCGGGGAAACCGACATGGATCGCAGGATGAGCAGGGGAGGGCAGCAAATCAGTTCGTCCGGCCACCGAGAAATTTTACTTTCCACATTGTAATTGCAAGGGCCTGTCCTCGCGACAGAAGTGTCACACTTCATGCGAACGAGGTGTTCCGCCTCCAGACCGCCGGGGTCTGGCCAGGTTTAGTGTCCAGTTGGCCTAGTCGGGGCCAATTTGTAATTAAGCGCCAACGGTGGCGGCAGAGGAGGCCTCCGGAGCAGTGTGCGTGCTTCGCACCCGAAGTCTCTGCAATTTGTCGCAATTTAATTTCGTTTAGTTATCATGCCGCGTTGACACTTGTGTAAAACGCAATGAATTTGTTTGCCGAAGCCGTTTTTTGGCTCGGCCACACCTGGGTTGCTGCTCATTCATCGGTGTGATAAACGGCGGTCCAATCGCGCCCAGTCCCACCAAAGCCAACTACTACTACGGCTGGCGTGCCGTAGAGTCGCTCCGCTCATCTCTCCGGCCATCTGACTTTGGTAAACTTGGCCAACTCGTTCAACGCGACCATTCCCAGCCCTTGCAGTTGCAACGCGTTGTATGCGCAGCTATTCATTTACATTGCAAATGACTTTTTATTAACAATTCGCCGCCTTAATCGCGTGCGTTGCGCGAATGCGGACTCCAAGTGACTATAGTCGACTGAATGGAACAACAGTTACTTGGCGAACTTCGATGAGTGGCATTTGTTAAACATCTGTACTGCAGGACCCCACATTTCATTCAGACCAACTTTACTAACTTTTACCTATAATGAATAAATTCTAATTTCAACCGGAATATTTTATTGTTTGGCAAAGGCACCACATTGTTGGCCAACGATTAAGGCACTGTCGGTGTTTTTCTACAACGTTTGGAAACGACGTTTAAAAGCTAAGTACGTAAACTTTCGTAATCGTCTTTTTTTGAAAAGATCGCAGATCGGGCAATTAAACCCAGTAGATGTCATAGAAACAACCAGGTAAAATTTTATGGTATTGCTTTATATATAAAGTAAAGATAGTATTTTCGCCATAAAGTGTATATTATTTAGAACCTATCCTTTAAGATTTTATCAATATCGGTATACTATATCCTGTATCCTGACCATACATAAGTAAATGCACTTTTTTTTGGCACGCTGAGATAAAAAATGCCTGTGTAGGCAAAATACCTGGATGAAGCGGTCCGAATGGGAACATTTATGACAAAATCTGATATCACATATTTTTTATGTTAAAAGTGCGGTCGTCACGACTTTCTTTTAGCTCGTTAAGAGGTGTTTTTGTTTTTCAAAATTTAAAAAAAATTTCCTTTAAATAATACATAATTAAAGAACAATTGCTTAGCTAATTAAGCAATATTAAGGACAAGTAAGAAAGACAAGTTTGGCAAGATTTTATACCCTTGCGGATTTTGCAAAAATGTAATGTTCTTTAAAAGGCCTAAATTTATATTTGTATGCGGATATGTTTAAAAACATTCAAGGAATAAAAGTTTTCAGCTCAAATATTTCATCGTTTCTATGAAAGCTATATGATATTATTTTCCGATTTGAATTTAATTAAAAGTGTTATTCTAAATTATTAAATTATAATTTAGCCCAAAAAATATTTTAAAAACCAAAAGTTAATAATTAAATAATAATATTAATAATAATTATTAATTTCAAAATAAAAAAATATTACTTTATATGGAAAAACTAAAAAAGTTATATTTTTCCCCGATAGTTCTTATTGCAGCTATATGATTTAGTTGTCTAATCCGGCTCGTTCCGACTGACATACAGCTAGATCGACTCTCCTGTTAATGATGATCAAGATATATATATAGGTATATATACATATATACTTTATTGGGTCGGAAACGTCTGCTTATCTGCGTTGCAAACTTCTGACTGAATTTATAAAATATGGGTTGACAACAAATTAAAGTTTTTTAAGTAAACGGGAAAAGCTGTATAAGACGTAACATCTTCTGTAATATGTATAAAAACGTCCTTAAAAAAAATATTTTCGAAAAGACTATATTTTATATTTATATGCATATATGTTTAAAAAGTGTGGGTATGCAAATTTTCTGCAGAATTTTTCTTTTGTTCATGTTGTAGCCGTATGACCACTAAATAATAAATTACACAGCCCGGCAAAATTTAGTTATTTTTGTATTGCATACTTAATGGCACTTGATTATGATACATTTTGCTTTTTATACCCTTGCAGAGGGTATTATAATTTCAGTCAGAAGTTTGCAACGCAGTGAAGGAGACGTTTCCGACCCTATAAAGTATATATATTCTTGATCAGCATCACTAGTAGAGTCGATCTAGACATTGCAGGTAGTATATAAGTCGGAGCGAGCCGGATCGGACGACTATAGCATATAGCTCACATAGGAAAAATCGGAAAAATAAATGAAAAAAAATTATAACTTTGCTGTTTTTTAATTTTTTTTGTAGTTCTTCGACATTTAGTAATGGTTTAATATTTCAGAATTATGATTTAAATTTTATCAAAATCGGACGACTATAGCATATAGCTCCCATAGGAACAATCGGAAAAATAAATGAAAAAAAATTATAACTTTTCTGTTTTTTAATTTTTTTTTAGTTCTTCGAGATATAGTAATGGTTAAATATTTCAGAATTACGGTTTAAATTTTATCAAAATCGGACGACTATAGCATATAGCTCCCATAGGAACAATCATAAAAGTAAATAAAAAAAATTATAACTTTGGTGTTTTTAAATTTTTCTATAAGTTCTTCGACATATAGTAATGGATAAATATTTCAGAATTACGGTTAAAATTTCATCATATAGCTCCAATAGAAATAATAAAATTATATAAAATAACTACCTAATAATGAGCTGCAAATCATCATTGCTTCAATGTTTTAGACATATACGCAAGTAAATCATAATTTTAATGTTTTCAAAAATATTTAATTCTTGCAATAGCTGCAAGGGTATATAAGCTTCGGCTTGCCGAAGTTTGCTTCCTTTCTTGTTTGAGCATAGTTTGCGACTGCATCTATAGTTCATCAGCTGTGGTATTTGCGCTATCTTTAATCAAAGAAAATCAAAATCAAATTTCGATTTTTACAAAATATTTTTCATAATTTTTTCTGAGAGACGTTTCACAAACTGTGCCCAAAGAAGTGTTTGTTTTGAGTGTAGTACATGGACGAAGGCAATGATGCTAGAAGAGCTAGGAAGGCACATCAAATAAGACCAGTCATATTTAAACATAAACCAAACAAAAGGAAAACAATACGTGATTTTCTTAAATTAAATACCGCAAATACCAGAGCTGATGGACTACAGCCCTAGTGCGAAACTATGCTTAGAAAAGCCTTATTAATCATAATTTTATGCGGTTGGGTCAGCACAAAACTTCTGTTGGCCTGTGTTAATTCTATACCACGAACAATATTTTATGAATCGAAAAACTGTAGGGTTATAATTGATTTAATTTATTTGTCCTATTGTTCCTATGTGAATATTTTTGTTTTTAAATTTATAATAATAACAATTATACTGTAGGTATAAAAGTTAAAGCTTATGCAATGTTTAAAGCTAATAGGCAACCAGTTGATTAAATTATTTTATTCCTTGTTTTTGATGAAGCCGAACAAAAATCTTTTAGATTATTAATTTTTAAATTCAAAGTCCAAACTACCAGGACATTTATTTATATGGAATTGTTACATTGTTTAATTTGTTTATTTTGGGCTTATTTTGTATTCCAATTCACTCGATTCGCATGGCTTGTTTCCCATTTCATTTCCATAATCAGTGAAACACCATCAGCAGCACTTTCGTAGGTCACCCCGCAACTACGAAAAAGCTCTTGAATAAATGTAAATACTTCAGATTTCACGGAATTGAAGTGTAGGTAGCAAACAATAAATAAAATTCCTAGTAAGCCACACGAACACAAGAACAATGGGAGCACATAAAGGAGTGATGGGAGTGGGACCCTGCCTCGAGGCAGCAGCGAGGGGTTGGTGCCACCTGCAATAATGTCGCCGCCTTTGTCCTTGTTGCCTGCACTTGGGGAGGTGATGTCGAGGGAACGAGGGTTTCTGGCTGCATAGAGTAGACTATTTTAATCGATGGGCCGAGCACCGCCGCTTCTTGCCGCTTCTTGCCGCTTCTTGCCATTAGTTGCTTTGTGTACTTGAGGTACCGAAGTGAATTTTTTCTCTTTTGGTGTTTGCTTTCAGCTTTTTATTTGTTTCGATCCCTGTCAAGCACCCCGTACCCGTGACACACGGCAAGGGGGCGAAACTTCTGCCATTCGCACGCTTACTTCACACGTCTCATGGTTCTCTGGTTGCCCATTCCCGTTCTTATTCCCATTCCCTTTCCCATTCCCATTCCCATTCCCATTCCCATTCCCATTCCCTTTCCCTGCCCCACACCCACACCCACACCCAGTGTCATGACCCAAAGCCCGTACCCACTACCATCCCTTACAGCGAAATGTGTCGCAAGCTTGCTCTCATATTCTGATCATTTTTTCACACGTAAATTCTTATGCTTATTCTTTTCTACACGCCGCAAGGACCAATCGCATAATGGGGCGTGGTGCCGGCGACTGCCACGAGAGTTCTGCTCACTCAACCCCTGGCGTAGTTGTTCAGCAGACTCGCTCTCTATTTGATGTTGCTGTTTATGTTTCGCTATTGCGCATCGACACGGCACAACCGCTGCAGCGGCTAGGAAGGGCCGCTGATTTTTTTTCAAACAGAACATAGTTTTCCTTTGGCCGCCTGCTGGGGGAATTTATTTTTCGTCTTCGGTTTGGCAGCCATTTTACAGGCTTCGGCTTCTGATTCGTCTCTCTCGGTTTGAGTCTGTCGCCGTTAGCAGCGTCGCATCGATTTCGCAAAGACGCAAAGCGAAACGCTTTCTATTTAAATTGGCGCATGGAAAATCAATGAAGACCATTTCGGAGGTTACCATCGAAGAGTAGAGCATGTGCAGCATGAATCGCGCTTGATGGCAGTCGCATTTGAAACTTACCAGGAAAACCACACAAAAGTCTTTTAAGCTTTAATCTGGTATTTTTATACCCTTGCAGAGGGTATTATTATTTTGGTCAGAAGTTTGTAGCGCAGGAAAGGAGACGTTTCCGACCCCATTAAGTATATTTATTCTTGATCAGGATCAATAGGGGAGTCGATATAGCCAATACGGGAGTCGATATAGTCTGTCCCATATTTCGCGCAGTGTAAAAGCTATTGACATGAATCTTTCAAGTCGTATTTTTTTCATGCTTACCTTGATCAGGGTAAAAGCACGATCGGACGTCTATATCCTGTAGCTCCCAAAGAAACAATAGGGTAAAATCACTTAAAACTGTATACTTTACAGATGATTTCGCGCAGTGTACAAGCTATTTCGGCAAAGTCTGCAAGGGTATTAAAACTTCGGCTTGCCGATGTAAGCATCCGTCCTCGTTCAATTTTAATTTTCGTTGACTACCTGTAAACAACTCAGATGTTAAAACCAGTTCAAAAAGAAACCAATGGCAACAACGCAATAATAAAAAAATACAAACGAAAATTCCTCTTAAAATGAACCTATAATGCCTTCACTATTAATTAAAAGGGAAGGTGGGACGAAGCAGAGTGGTTTTTTGGCTAAGAATGGTACGAAGTTCTCTTCATATATTGAGCCATCGTTAAAAGGCAGAGTTAAAAGCTTACATTCATAAAAATAAATTCGTAAACTTTAGAAATCCTGCCTATGATTCGGCCAGCATTTGCTCAAAAATCAAACTTTCTTGTTTTACTCATTTCTTGATGTGAACTTCTTTTTCGAAATAGAAAAATACAATTTTTATATTTATAGCTCGTAGAGTAAAAGGGTATATTGTATTTATTGAAAAGTATGTAACAGGATCAACAGCCGAGTCAATCTAGCCATGTCCGTCTGACTGTCCGTCTGTCGGTATGAAAAAAACAGCAAAGTAATTATTTTTTACATATTTTTTCCTGTGGGAGCTAGATGTCGTCCGATTCGGCACATTCCGACTTTAATCCTAACAGCAATAGGAAGACAACATTTTGGAAAGTTTCATACAGATAGCTTTTAAACGGACGGTCGGACACCCAAAGTTTGTATAACCTTGCAGCTATTGCATAAATTAAATATTCTTGAAAACATTAAAATAATCACATACTTGCGTATATGTTTGAAAAAATTGAAGCTACGATGATTTGCAGCTCAATTATAAGACAGTTCATATGGCAGCTATGATATCGTTTTCCGATTTTAACAAAATTAAAAGCGTAATTCTAAACTGTCAAATTATTAATAAGTCAAAAAGAATTTTTTAAAAAAATTTAAAAAATAGGAAAGTTACATTAAAAAAATTTTTTTTTTAATATTTTTATGGTTTTTATGGGAGCTTCATGTTATAGTAATCCGATTTTGAAGAAATTTACTAAATTACTAAATGTCGAAAAACTAAAAAAAATTAAAAAACAGCAAAGTTATAATTTTTTTTCGTTTATTTTTCCGATTGTTCCTATGGGAGCTATATGCTATAGTCGTCCGATCCGGCTCGTTCTGAATTATGTACTACCTGCAATAGAATGACAACTTTTGCTTTAAAACTGAGAGACTAGTTTGCGTAGAAACGGACGGACAGACGGACGGACAGACGGACATGGCTAGATTGACTCGCCTAGTGATGCTGATCAAGAATATATATACTTTATAGGGTCGGAAATGTCTCCTTCACTGCGTTCTGACTGAAATTATAATACTCTCTGCAAGGGTATAATAAAAAAATCGGATGTTTTTATGGTAGCTATATGATACATTCGTCCGATTTTAAATAAACCGTTATTTGGAAATATTTAACCATTACTATATCTCAAAGAACCAAAATTAAGAAACAGCAATAATAATTATTTTCCTGACAGATGGACATTGCATGACATTTTGGCATTTGGACATTTGGATTTTAAAAATTTTAGAAATTTTAAAAATATTTAAAAAAACATTTTTTTTTTCAAATTGACACCATTTTGTTATTTATATTTTTTTTAAAGTAGTCAGACCGGTTGCAACATCTTTTTGAATGAATAATTTGTTTAATTTTTAAACCCCTGCGAGGGTATTATAATTTGAGCCAGATGCTTGCTACGCAGTGAAGGAGACATTTCAGACCTTATAAAGTATATGTATATTCTTGATCAGCATCACTAGGAGAGTCGATCTAGCAATGTCCGTCCGATTTTTCTATTGCAGGTTGTACATAACTCGGAACGAGCCGGATCGACCAACTATATCAAGAAGCCCCCCTTAAAACAATTACATAAAAAATATATATATACATATATTATATATAAAACTTTTATAACTTTTTATTTTTATTTGTAATGGCCTAATGTTTCAAAATTACGGTTTTAATTTTATTAAAATCGGTCGTCTATAACATGTAGCTCCCAGTGGTACAATAGAAATATAAAAAAAAACATATGAAAAAAGTAACTTTTCTATTTTTTAAAAACATTCTTTTGCAAAAAGTAGCTTATTAACATAGAATTACGCTTTTAGTTTTTTAAAAATCAGAAAACGTTTTCATGTAGCTGTCGATATAATTGAGCTTCAATGTTTTTAAACATATACGCGTATAAATCGAAAAATAGACTTTTGAAAGAACACGTAACATTTGTAATAGCTGCAGGGGTATATAAACTTCGGCTTGCCCCAAGTTTTCTTTCGTAAACGACAAACTTGATTTTTGCGAGAAACGCAGCGGGTTATACCTAGCTTGTTCTAAAATATATAAGTGCAGCTTCATTATACCCTGGAAGAGGGTGTTATAATTTCAGTCATAAAAGAAAAAATATTCTTGATCAGCATCACAAGCCATATCCGTCTGACCGTCCGTCTCTACGCAAACTAGTATTTCAGTTTTAAAGCTATCTGCATGAAACTTTTCCAAAAGTTGTCTTTGTCTTTGTATTGAAGGTAGTACATAAGTCGTAATGGCTCCCACAGGAGCAATCGGAAAAATAAATGAAAAAGAAATATAAGTCTGCTGTTTTCTACTTTTTTAAGTTCTTTGACATAAAGTAATTTTTAAATATTTTAGAATTGCGGTTTAAATTTCATAAAATCGGACGACTATAACATAAAGTTCCTATGGGAACAATAAAAATACAAAAAAAATTAATTTTAAAAAAATGTTACTTTTCTATTTTGTAATTTTTTTTTAAATTCAGTTTGACTTATTAATAATTTGACAGTTTAGAATTACGCATTTAATTTTATTAAAATCGGAAAACGGTATCATATTATTATCACTATCGAATAATTGAGCTACAAATCATCATAGCTTCAGTGTTTTTAAACATATACGCAATTAAATCATTATTTTAATGTTGTCAAGGATGTTTAATTTTTGCAATAGCTATAGCAATAGGGTATATGGACTTCGGCTGGCCGAAGTTTGCTTTCTTTCTTGTTTTAATTTTGAAGTTTAAAAGTCGATGCAGTGCGCGTTGTTATTTGTCAACAAGATTATCCCTTTGGTGTCAGCTGAGGTCGCTGCTTGTTGGTAGTCGCATTAACGTAAGCCATGGAAAACAAATACACCATTGATATGATTTGGTTGCAAATGCGCTGGGGCGTTGTGAAGGGTTTCGGCTAGCACCAAAACCAGTTGAAATATCCTGCACCTGACACAACGGAACGGTAGCACCGGCGTTATACGGCACTTATGTATTTTTAAATGATTTATTTTAATTTAATCAGCTGCCAAACAGAGCAACGACAAGCAGCAACAACGCAAAGTCGCTCCTTCAATTATAGCATGCAAGTCGTCGGTAAAAGCCATGAGCAAGTACAGACATATGTAACCTACAAAGCCTAAGTCAAATACGAGCTGGAGGTCTTAGACCTGTATGGGGCGGAGATTCTGGGGCTGCAATGGCCACATAATTGAGGGTTCAAGTAGCGTAGCTCAATTTGCGGGAGCGTTTCGCTTTATTACACACTTTCGACACGAAACGGCCAGCGAGAAGGGCTCAGCTCGGCACTCTAACGAATCTTACAGCCAGCCGACTATATTCTCGTGTATAGAGCCCGTACATCGTATGCCAAACATCAGGCGCAGTACCCACAGCTCGGCTTGGTTTTGCTCCTTCTGCTCTAATGACTGCCTAATAGAAAAATTCGCTCACTGGCAACCACGTCATTGGGAGTGCTCCTGGAATTGGAACTGAAGGTGGGTGTGGCTGTGGGTAAGAAGGGAGCGAGGGCTCGGCAGTGGGAGGGATTTTCTTTGACATGATGGGCGCACGTTTCTTACGGCGGATTTTCGTAATAAACTTGTGTAGTAGAATATAAGCCTCACGGCACGGCAAACAAACTCCCCGTCGAGCTTCAGTACGATCTTGGTTAATGGTCCTGTCTCTAGGTGGGTGGGTAGGTGAAGCGTTGGTTCAGCAGAGGGCTGCGGTGGGCCAATGCCACGTACCATGCATACGTTAGCTTGGAGACACGTGCAGCTTGTTCGCATTGAAAAAATCTTTGCTTTGAGCACGTGCACGGGATTTTACATAATCAAGAGCCAAGAACTGCACAAACACGAGTACTTAGACTCTGGCTTGAGCTCCTGTACATACCTATGAACATATTTAACAGAGGAAACATCCACGCCACACAACCGGCTATCATGTTTTTGAGGCACAGGCCCACTCTGACACCCACCCGCCAAGCACCACACTGAACACCACCTGAACTCGAACTCTTGGTCAGACCTTGTTTGTTAAAAAGATAGATTTTGACTTTCACAAATTTCGCACAAGCCGAGCAGAGCCACCCTTAGGGCACAGCATGTGACCGAGTAACAACCTTGACAAGGTTCGGAATGAGGTCTGGTTACCACCATCGCCGCAGGTATTTTCACGGATTAAAGCACGATGGCCATGTCATTTGACACCACTTCGAAATCCAAATGCTTCAGCAGTCACGGGATACCACCCCAGCCTGCTACAAAACAAAGTCACAGAACATTCAAATAGCAAACATATTTATTTTTAATGACGCAAATCTCAGTACCAATAATGTTCATTTTTGTTGTAGTACAAATTATAATTTTTTTCATTTATTTTTCCGATTGTTCCTATGGGAGCTATATGCTATAGTCGTCCGATTTTGATGAAATTGAAACCGTAATTCTGAAATATTAAACCATTACTATATCTCGAAGAACTAAACAAAAAATTAAAAAACAGCAAAGTTATAATTTTTTTTCATTTATTTTTTCCGATTGTTCCTATGGGAGCTATATGCTATAGTCGTCCGATTTTGATGAAATTTAAACCGTAAATCGGAAATATTTTACCATTACTATATGTCGAAGAACTAAACAAAAAATTAAAAAACAGCAAAGTTATAATTTTTTTTCATTTATTTTTCCGATTGTTCCTATGGGAGCTATATGCTATAGTCTTCCGATCCGGCTCGTTCCGACTTATATACTACCTGCAATAGAAAGACAACTTTTGGGAAAGTTTCATGCAGATAGCTTTAAAACTGAGAGACTAGTTTGCATATAAACGGACGGACAGACGGACAGACGGACAGACGGACATGGCTAGATCGACTCTCCTAGTGATGCTGATCAAGAATATATATACTTTATAGGGTCGGAAACGTCTCCTTCACTGCGTTGCAAACTTCTGACTGAAATTATAATACCCTCTGCAAGGGTATAAAAATTTGAGTAAAATGGACTCAAAGTGAAAATTTTTTATCTTGGATTTTTTTTGAGTACGAATATTCTCAGATTAAGTGCAATATACTTGATTAATTTTCTCTGTGTAGGGTGCTTAAGGTCCCGGGTTCAATTCTCAGTGCAGGCAAGTGCGTTTTTTTTATAAAAGTATTTGGTAAGTAAAATAATATCATTAAACGTAAAATAATAATATAAAAAAAAAATTATAGCAATACAAGTTAAGTTAACACGAAAGACCGACGGAGGGGTATTGGTCGTTTCAAAATAAAATTTATATGCATATTTATTGCTAACAATATTTTGAAAGAAAAATAAGAAAAAAAGCAAAATTCGGCAAGCCGAAGTTCGTATACCCTTGCAGCTATTGCAAGAATTAAATATTTTTTAAAGCATTAAAATTATGATTAACCTTCGTATATGTTTAAAAACATTGAAGCTGTGATGATTTGCAGCTCAATTATTAGATAGTTATATTATATATTTTTATTATTTCTATGGGAGCTAGAATCGGAAAAATAAATAAAAAAATTATAACTTTGCTGATTTTTAATTTTTTTTTAGTTCTTCGACATATAGTAATGGTTAAATATTTCAGAATTATGGTTTTAATTTTATCAAAATCGGACGACTATAACAAAAAGCTCCCATTGGAACAATACAAATATTAAAAAAGAAAAATTTAAAAAAAATGTAACTTTTTTACTTTGTTTTTTTTTTATACCCTTGCAGAGGGTATAATAATTTCAGTCAGAAGTTTGCAACGCAGTGAAGGAGACGTTTCCGACCCTATAAAGTATATATATTCTTGATCAGCATCACTAGGCGAGTCGATCTAGCCATGAAAATAGCTCCCATAGAAACAATCGGAAAACAAGAAAGAAAGCAAACTTCGGCAAGCCGAAGTTCATATACCCTTGCAGCTATTGCAAGAATTAAACATTTTTGAAAACATTAAAATTATGATTTACTTTCGTATATGTTTAAAAACATTGAAGCTATGATGATTTGCAGCTCAATTATTTGATAGTTATTTTATATATTTTTATTATTTCTAAGGGAGCTATATGATATAGACGTCCGATTTTGATAAAATTTAAACCATAATTCTGAAATATTTAACCATTGCTATATGTCGAAGAACTAAACAAAAATTAAAAAACAGAAAAGTTATAATTTTTTTCATTTATTTTTCCGATTGTTCCTATGAGAGCTATATGATATAGTCGTCCGACTTTGATGAAATTTAATCCGTAAATCGGAAATATTTAACCATTACTAAATGTCGAAGAACTAAACAAAAAAATAAAAAACAGAAAAGTTATAATTTTTTTTCATTTATTTTTCCGATTGTTCCTATGGGAGCTATATGCTATAGTCGTCCGATCCGGCTCGTTCCGACTTATATACTACCTGCAATAGAAAGACAACTTTTGGGAAAGTTTCATGCAGATAGCTTTAAAACTGAGAGACTAGTTTGCATATAAACGGACGGACAGACGGACAGACGGACAGACGGACATGGCTAGATCGACTCTACTAGTGATGCTGATCAAGAATATATATACTTTATAGGGTCGGAAACGTCTCCTTCACTGCGTTGCAAACTTCTGACTGAAATTATAATACCCTCTGCAAGTGTATAAAAATACAACAAAATTATAACTTTGCTGGTTTAAAAATTTATTTTAGTTGTTCGACATATAGTAATGATTAAATATTTCAGAATTAGTGTTTAAATTTCATCAAAATCTGACGACTATATCATATACCATACAAACAATAAAAATTTTTAAAAATATCTATCTAATAATTGAGCTGCAAATCAACATAGCTTCAATGTTTTTAAACATATACGCAAGTAAATCATAACTTTAATGTTTTCGAAAATGTTTAATTCTTGCAATAGTTGCAAGGGTATATGAACTTCGGCTTGCCGAAGTTTGCTTTCTTTATTGTTTAAATTCTCTTTGTCTTATTAATAATTTGACAGTTCAGAATTACGGCTTTTATTTTATTAAAATGAGATAACGATATCATACGAACTTTTAAATAATTGAGCTGCAAATCATCATAGCTTCATTGTTTTTAAAGATAAATGCAAGTAAATCAAGATTTTAATGTTTTCAAGAATATTAAATTTTGCAATAGCTGCAAGGGTATATGAACTTCGGCTTGCCGAAGTTTGCTTCCTTTCTTGTTTATTTTTTTTTTTAGTAGACTAACAATTTGTAAGTAGAGTTCTTGAGCCCGGGTAAAAAATTCCACTTTTTAAGCACCGTTTAAATTTTGTTAAAAATACGCGTCGATTGATTTGCTTGGGTCCGATGCTCCGTTGAAAAGTTTTTCAAAAAATATTTTGTTTTGGTATATCTCAAAATGAACAAAACGTCTGTTTGTTAGTTTCAAACAATTTAAGGGACTTGTTTTAGAATTCTGGAAACTTTTTTCATGTGTTATTGACTTATTGTAAAACTATTTTATTTAGCGGAAAATCACTAAAAATAGCTTTGCACTGCTATAACTAATTTATTTTTTTTTGTTATGGGCACGATGCTTTGAAAGTTTTAAGTAACAACATTTTTTGGTAAAATAAATAATAAATAAATAAATAATAAATAGTCGTCGCACAATCTGATATTAAAAGTTTTTGGCGTTATAGGTGCGATCGTCACGTTAATTTGACCACATCAAGAGGTGTTTTTCTTTGATATCAGAAGTTTTTGCTTGAAACTACATTCGTATTACTGCAAAGCTCCTAAACCTAGTTACAATAACATAGTACCTCAAAACCACGACCATGAATCGTCCCTTATAAATTGGCTATAGAAAAAACCCTTGCACACAGTTCTTACAATGCATGAAAATTGCACAGCACAGTTTCATTTAAAATGACCGTTGCGGGTGACAATAATAAAATTGTTGGCCTCTAGTCAGCAAGCAGTACAAGTGTATTGATCATTAAAGTAGTTTATTAATCTACGAAGCAGTTCACAGTTAGTTAGATATTTCTCTATTCTGAGTACGCAGAAATACTAAAAAAGTTCTTATGGCTCAAATTAAATGTGACAAATTAATAAAAATTTTATGGTTAAGTAAAAAAAGTTTTCTTAGTACATTTTTTAAAATTTTAGTGTAATGTAATACTAATACATTTTAAACAATGTTTTTCATTTAATTTTTTACAATTTGAATTTGTTGACAATTTCAATAATATTCCAATGTCAATTAACTCTCTTTTAATTAATTTATAGCTGTCGGAATGTTTGAAGGAATGTTATAATCTTTTATAATCGAATTGAAGCATAAAATGATAATACAAAATATATAAAATGGGTTGCGTTTTCAAACGCTGAATACCTCCCAAAAGCGAATTTTTATAGAAAAATATGTTACACAGATAAAATTATGACGTTCAGTAATTGAGAACACACATTAAGAATATTTGTACTCTTTTTAAGAAAATGAAACAATTAATAATATATCATTTAATTCTGCATTACTATGTTTATAAAGAATAAATTTAGCTCTACAAGTGGACAACAAAGACCGGCGCTCATGTCCAAATTAAATTTCTATACATTTGTTTGTAAAACAAACAATAAAATTGAAAGAAAATGTTTTGAGAAAAAATACTTGAAACAAGAAAGAAAGCAAACTTCGGCAAGCCGAAGTTCATATACCCTTGCAGCTATTGCAAGAATTAAACATTTTTGAAAACATTAAAATTATGATTTACTTCCGTATATGTTTAAAAACATTGAAACTATGATAATTTGCAGCTCAATTATTTGATAGTTATTTTATATATTTTTATTATTTCTATGGGAGCTATATGATAGACGTCCGATTTTGATAAAACCTAAACCATAATTCTAAAATATATAACCATTGCTATATGTCGAAGAACTAAACAAAAAATTAAAAAACAGAAAAGTTATAATTTTTTTTCATTTATTTTTCCGATTGTTCCTATGGGAGCTATATGCTATAGTCGTCCGATTTTGATGAAATTTAAACCGTAATTCAGAAATATTTAACCATTACTATATGTCGAAGAACTAAAAGAAAAATTAAAAAACCGCAAAGTTATATTTTTTTTTATTTATTTTTTTGATTGTTCCTATTCAATTTGAGTTTTTCCACTCTTGAAAATTTGTACTCAAACTGAGTAATGGACTCAAAGTGAGAATTTTTTCCCTCTTGGATTTTTTTTGAGTACGAATATTCACAGATTGTGTGCAATATACTTGATTAATTTTCTCTGTGTATATATTAAAAGTTGCGTAATCTCAAAAGCTATAAGGATTCGTAAATAAAAAGAAATCGTTAGTGGCGGTTTCAAAAAAAGTCGCTAGAATGTGAACACAAAAACCTAATATTGGCTATAATTGCGTAAATATTTTACTTTTTAACGATATATAGCACCGTATCCGTAGCTTTGTTCGTTTGACAGTTGTGGGCGTGTGAAATCTAGCTATTTTTAACCGTTTTCTCGCTAAACGTTTTTCAACTCGTGCTGTTTAATATAGTAAAATTGGTTTCAAGATCCTAAAACAACGCCTTAAAACGCATAAACAAACTAGAAAGCTAAAAACGTTCTCATTTCAAAAATGCTGTTTTTATCTTTTTTATTGAATATCTTTTTAATGAAGTATCGGATCGAGATAATTGTGGTGTCGTTTGACGCGTATTTAATGCTAGAATACAACCATGCCGACAGCTTCCGTAAAGGACAAATATTTTCTTGTTCTTTCACACCCATTTCTCCGAAACAAAATGATTTTCTAAAACTCTTAGTATGTCTTATAAAAGTGATACCTTTTGATTGCTGTCGATTTTTTTAAGATCGGACAATTTTTAGCTGACTCCGAATGTTGCGCCTTTTTATAGTAGTCTCCTTGTACAGGGGTCCTAAAATCAAATTTTTTTATTCAAGTACACCAATACCATGACCAGGAGGAGTCGTCAAATTATTTGGACATTAAAATAATTACTTTTGTCTATAGTACCCTTGCTTATGTTTTTACTTAAAAAAGCTCTAACTTTTCATCATCAAATTGGCTTTGCATAGATTAAAAAGATTTGAAATGGGTTGAATTTTTAAACGCTGAATAGCTTTCAAAAGCGTGAAAATGTGTTACAAATCAAAAGTTGCGTAATCTGAAAAGTTATAAGGGCCCAAAAAAAAAAAAAAAACACAGGCGATTTAAATAAAATTCAAAATAAAACCTAATACGAAAAAATAAGTTGGTTTCACGACTCAAAACATAACTTTGATACGTAAATGCAAATATACAGTCTATCAGGCCTGTTCCAGTTTTCACTTCCGAAAGATTCACAAGGATTCGGATTTCCAGTTTTCCCTTTCGAAAGATTCACGCGGAATCTAAATTCCCTCTGTTAATTCTCTGTTAACTTTCTTAAAAATCTCACGAATACTTTTCGCCAAGCATTTGGCTGACGGATTCAGATCCGCAAGAACAGAAATTAATTCTTTTAAAATACTTTGCGATAACTTAAAGTGCAAATGATATTTTTTACCTTATTCTTTGATGTTTTAAGAACATTGTTGCATAACAGATTTGTTTATTAGTAACATATTTGACTTTTTAAAAATTATTTTGTGATGGCACCTCAGTTTTGCAAATCAGCCGAACGAAACGATAGAAACAAGCAAGGGTTGTCATGGTACGAAAAAAAAGAATAATTTTCTTTTAACTTATTTTTAGCAAGTGCCTTTCGGTTTGTTTTTTTATGGTTAGAAGTGTAATTTAGTTTAGTTTAAAAGTGTTTTCGTTCTTATTACCTTTTAATTTAATGTACGTACTGGTCCCGAACACTACTTGCGAAAAGTTTGCAACACTGGTGACAAGCAGCTGATTCCGGCACAAAATTTATAATACAAAATGTAAGTAAGAAAAACGAATATTTTCTCTATTTAAAACTATTTATTAGGAGGAAACATAAGAACAACAAACAAGACGTCATATTTATGAAGTTTATAGAGAAGAACGTGGACATTGCCCAAGGGTTTGTGAAAGGTAACAGATCTGGCAAATGAAAAATAAAAGCATTGCATCTCAAATTTCGGTTATTGCGTTTAATGTCCAACAATTGTTGTCTTCTCAACTCGTTATTTGCCAAAAGTTGCAAAAACATTGTTAAAATCAAACCAACAATCTTTGAATTATTTCGGGCAACACAGCTGATTTCCACACGAGTTGTTGAACACTTTGTTGGTCAGTTTCCATCACTGTCTTTAAAACAAGTAGTATTTGATATAATGCACAAAGATAAGGAACAGCAGCGGGCCAAATGTTGATCAGAGATTTGCCTGTAAAAGTTAGGCAAATCATTGGCTTTTGTTAGGAGCAGTAGCGGCAGTCAGCTGTTTTATTTCCCCCAAACAGTAATTTCCCTAGGAAATTTGCTAGCAAGCAAGGGAACTTTGATTATGTTAAAGGGAAATCCGCCAATTTTAGCGAATTCACTTCCGAGTGAAAACTGGAAGAGGCCTGTATATCTTACTCTGCTTCTTATTGAATATTTTTTGAATAGAGTATTGGGTTGATTCAAGTGTCGTTGCACGCGTATTTAAATCTGGAAAACAACAAGCCCAGCTAATTGACAGTAAGCACAATCTGGTGAACGTCGAATCCTTACAATCAATTTTTTGATCCAACTCCAACCTCAAAAGATTACATATTGTGTTCTTTTCGCCTGGGGGCCTGATTTACGTTCACCCATAAAAATCTGAGTACCGGGGTGAGAAAAGGTCCGGACGGTTTTGCCTCTCTGTCTATCATAGCTGACGAACGGATTTCGCCGATCTGAGTACTGGGCTTAAGCGGATAAGCCTAGTACTCAGATCGACGAACAGATACGACAGCGTAAAGAGTTTATTCTTGCTAGTGTGACCAAAGTTTTGTTATAACGGTCTTACTATCTGTTAGGTGGGCTTGCCAGCTTGCCATATTTAATCATTATCAATGCTGTAAATGTTATGTAATATTTAACAATGAAAAATTATGAAGAATAATCTTTATAAATGTTTTCATATAAAAGGCTCGGGAATATTTTGTCGTTAACATTGTATTATTGTGGGACATTATCCTGAGTTTTTTAGGTTTTTCCGTCCATTTTTTGATCCGACAAATTCTGTGCTTTGCCAGCTCCAACTTCAAAAGATTTAATTTTGTATTCTTTACGCCGGGGCCTGGTGTACGTTTAATTAATTATGGGATTATGACAATACTTTGTTGGCGTCATTCATTGCAACAATTTTTTCTCAGACTAAGACCCGATCGCAAAAATATCTGCCAGGTTTCTTTATAAAAATACCTTTCGATTGTATACTAAATACATCAATAAGCAATTTTGTATCTAAAAAGAACAATTGTGCTCATTAATTGGGGCTGCAGACGATACAAAATTAAATGATTAGGCTAATATAATTATAACTCGTAGTTTAAAAGGGTGTATTGTATTCGTTGAGAAGTATGTAACAGGTAGAAGGAAGCGTTTCCGACAACACGCCCACAAATCGCAACACACTTAACAAGTCTGTCACGTCGCTCTGAGACATGTTAGACCGTAAGTGTTGGATTCTGTGTGGTTTTTTCGGTTATATTTATCGGTAGACAGAACAAATTGATCTAATATTTTATAAGTTATTTGGTTTTTAAGTCAACTGCCCCTCTGCCGCTCCTCGGCCGCTCTTCGGCCGCTGTTTGCCGATAATAGATAGAGAGACCAAACGAAAAAACTGTAAGCGGGGGGTGGAGTGCTGAACAACCTTAACTTCTAGTATTGTCTATGCAGTTCGGCAGATGGCGCCACCTTAATTTCGATTTTTTTGAAGGAGGAATACTTAACGGCTATTTAATAGTCGGGAAACACGACTATAGCGTTCTCTCTTGTTTTTTTTTTCAACTTTCAAAAATCTTTTTGAGTACAAACCCAAGAAAAACAAACACAACAAATTTTGTACGTAAAGAGTAGTATTTAAAAAACTGTTCAAAGTAGCTAGAAAATTATAATAGAATGCCTACAAAGAAATTACTCTGGCCCACAAAAATAATCGATGAAACTCTCCAGAGATTAAACCTTGACTTTCCGGTGCAGATGAACTCCCTGATTAAAAAATGACACTCAAAATTGTTTGTAAAGCATAAATAATGTTTTTCACCTGTTTTTATGACAATTTTATTTTTCATCTCCAGTTCTGCTCAAGCGATTTCGGTCACTAGAAATAGATCATTCTTCCACTTTCCGATACATTTTATGGGGCTGGGTTTCCTAATATATAAGCTAGAGCTGGACAAAGTATGAAGAACGACAACATAAATTAAAAATAAACGACTTCTTGCGGTGCGTAAAGCCTGGACTCACAGTGATATTAAAAAAATAAAATTAAATTAATTTATTTAGTATATTAGTTTATTTTGCGCATGAACGAAATTAAGTTGAAAAATATGCAATTTTAAATTTTTGGCGTGGTTTTAAAGTCGGAGGTACCTTCTTTACAGAAAAATCAGCCTGTTATTGGCTGTAAAAATATTAAAAAAATATTTTTAAATAAAAACCTTTCTTTCATCCGCAAGTATTTACTGTATAAAGAAGGTGTGCAAAATTTTATTTAGATCGAACCATTACTTTTTGAGTTACGTACCGCACCGATTTGAAAAGCGTAGTTTGGAGAAAAACGCGTCTAAAGTTATTTACATACCTGCATACCTGCCTTGAGCACGATTACGAAATAATCGGTTTCTCAGCAAGCTTCAGTCCGATCGACAAGAAATTTTCACAAAGACATTTTTGAAATGTTGTACTTAATAATTAATTAATAAAAAAACGGGGACGGAAGCTAACTTAGGCAAGCCGAAGATTTTATACCCTTGCAGACTTTGCAGAATTTGCTAAAAAGTATAAGCTTGTAAGCGATTTCACCATATTGGATAGAGGATATAGACGTCCGATCCGGGCGCTTTTTAAACTCGATCTGCGTACACATGTTTTAGGACGACTGTGAAAGTTTTAGATCGCTGGCTTTTAAACTGAGCTCGCAACCGGTATTGAAACAGACAGACAGTCGGTTATATATATAAATTTATGGGGTCAGAAACGTCTTCTTCACTGCGTTACAATCTTCTGGCCAATATTTAATACCTTCTGCAAGGGTATACAAATGTTTTTTTAAACTACAAGCCATCCTGCCCCCTTATAGAACATTTAATTTTTGTAAAAGCTGCAAGGGTTTATAAGCTTTGGCTTGATTTCTTTCTTGTTTTCAATTGATTTGAATATTTTTCGAGACAAAGTAATGGCTTATTGTTTCAAAACTAGGGTTCTAATTTTATTAAAATCGGACAACGATATCAGATAACTGCTTGTAAAACATAAAAGCATATAGTTCGGATTATATTGTTTAACAAAATATTTAGTGTCTGGAAGAGGTGCAAGTATATATAGGTAAGCCTTCGGCTTGCCGAAGTTTTCTTCCTTTCTTGTTAGTTAATCTTTAAGGTCTTTCCAAAAGTAGTTTGTAAAAATAAAATTAGTACTAACGTATAGCTAAAAGTTTTCTTGTAGAATTTTACAACAAAAATTTTAGCTATACTTTAGTACTAGGCACTAGTCAAGGCATGTGCTTTTTCGCACAAGTATTTGGTAAGTTAAATTGATTTAATTTAACGTAAAATAATATTATGACAATTAATTATGAATTATGTTTATAGACAAACAATGCTAGCACTATAAGTTGATTTCTCACAAAAGACCGACGGAGAGTAGCGGTTGCTTTCAAAATACATTTCTATACATGTGGATAACCAACAATAAATTTGAAGGAAAAATGGGAACTAATTTATTGGGCTATTTTGAGAACAAAATGCTTGAAAGAATTACTTATATACTCAATTTAATTTTTTTCGTTCATGAACATTTTTACTCAAACTCTCTTTTTTGAGTATAAAAATTCTTAGATTGAGTGCTATTTACTTGATTCATTTTGATACATTTTCTGTGTGCATCACGTCAAATATAAAGTTAGATTTTTCAGGCCATTTTGAGTGCCTCTTATTTAGTGGCCATGAAAAAAAATCACGTTTGAGAACCATACGTAGACATGCTACCAAATGAGGTTTTTTTATAATTTGGTCCCTTGGGTCCTAATTTGTGACAACAATTTTATGTTGTAAAACACGATGTCCATCTAAAGCGATTGGGAGCAATGTGCATAATGATACTTTGTTCTAATGGCTCGAGAGCCAAGTACCTGGCATCAAAATTCAGAAACAGCCTTTATGTGTCCCCAAGGCTTGGTAATATCTTTTGCGAGGCTGTCAAAAAAAATATCTCTGCACAAACCGTGGTGAGATAACAGGATTGGTTCAGAGAAATTACTTTTCCATGCCAACTTTCGGCGCACATATGCTTAGCTGTTTGACGCTTTTTTCTCCCGTCGTTGTAGAAGTCAACGAGTTGTTTTGCTTACAATTTTCCATAGCATTAATGAAGTGGTCAATACTTGATACCCTTCATTACGAGTTCGGGGATGCGTTTCCGTCTCAGGTCCCTTGGGAACACAGCTTCAAATAGAATTATGACGGCGATAATGTCCTTTAAAGCGTGCCAAAGCCCCTGCCCGTGGGTTGTGAGCATTTGCCTGGGGTGGAAGTTCGATGCTAAGAGTTTGGGATTGAAAGACCAAACAACCCTAATTGAAATTATGCGGTGTGTCTCAGCAGCGATTGCTCGTTTAGGCCGCGGTATTCCAAAGGGAAAACGGAAGGATTTTATCGGGCGCACTGTGAACCTTTTGCGGCGGAACTGATTAGCAGACAATATGTCAAAGCTTGCCACAGGGAGGGTGAACACTGTAACTTCACCCTTCAACTGGGCTTGGGACCCCTGGGACTCAGCTCCGCTGCGAGGGTCGGCTGATAAGAGAAAAAGTCATGACAAATAAACGGATACATGTGTCGGCAATAGTTTTGCTTATTGCCGCGATTATAATCGACATGAACAACAATGGCCTTTGTCCTGGTCATGCTCCTGCTTCTGCTCCTGCTCCTGCTGCCTGGGTGCCCACACAAAGGACAATCGCAATCGCGCGCCCAACGAAAATTACAGGATCGTTATTTTGTGCACGGGGCAACCGCCTGGTAGCAGTCTCCTGGTAGCACCCGCTGCCAAAACAACCCTAAGGCGATTATCTCAAGTGCTTGTCCTCCTAGGGCTATGTGCCCCTGTGCGCCCTGCTGTATATGCTTATCGATTACACGGTGCGCGATGAAATCATTACTCCGAATTAAATAAACGTCATACTCGCTTTTCGTCAAGTCGTGTTTGATGTCTCAATGAGCGTTCCAGCGGCTGGGGTGCCCATTTGCATTAAGGATTTTGAAGCTGGCACTCTGGCTGTGGGTAAACATGTAGCAATTAGTTTGCTTAAACGAGGGCTCCCGCAAACCGTCTTCCGGCCAGGGTGCCAGAATGATGTCACGCTCCGATTGGTCACTTTCTAGTCGGATGGGAGCTAAGCAGCTGGTGGCAGGTCACAACTCTCGCTCTCATTGTTCGACCCTATATTTGAGTTTGTCGCACTACGTTGTTGTGATTACACTGATAAAGCAGCTCAAGAAAAAAGAAAATCACAATAAAACGGGGGCCTCGGTCCGTAAGAAAGTGTGAACAGAGACGCGCTTAACAATCAACAACAATGGGTTTGTCGGACCAACAATGGTATATGGCTCTAGGTGTGCGAGTGAGCATGGCCATAAAAGTCATAAGCAATAGAAATAATAATTATGTCCACGTCATGGGCACGACAGACACTGCCGAGCAACAATTGCACGACACTTTCCTGGGTGTAAATTAAGTTACTTTGTAGCCGGCCGTTTGCTTATACTCTTTCGCTGGCTACTGGTCTTAGGCACCGGCCCTGAAACCAGTTCTAGTTCCAGCCCCAGGTGAAACCCCAGTTGCTGGCCAGCTTGGGCCTTTGTGTATCATCTGATTGTATTTTGTTCTTTGCATGCGTCAGCGTTAAATTAAATTATCAACTTGTATCCATTGATTTTTCGAACAGTAATATTGCAATATCATTGCCGGTTTTCGTTTAATCTGTGGCCATTTCCTATTTTCAAAGTTTTTGTGACTGGTGATGGTCCGTCTTCCCGTCAAGAATGCCATCACGTACGCATTCCTCATCGTTCTACAAATTAAAAACGGACCGGCTCCTTCAAAAAGGTGGGTCTGTGTAATGACACTGATGCGTTAGTGAAATTGAGGGGCAAATTATAGGGGAGGCAGCTTTTAAATCGAGAGACCTGTTGAGGGTTGGCAGGAAATGCGAAATTCGGTAGCCCGTTGATTATATACAAAAATATCAGACTTCATCGTTCGCTGACAGGAGTGAGACTGTGGGCTTGGAATCCCGGTATCGGGCATGTTCGCTACCTGAGGATGGGACCCAAGATCACACGAAATAGGCGTAGCTATAAATTAGATGTTTATCTTGTTGGCGCAGGAACGAGCTCTGGGTGGCTGTCGCATATTGGGGCGACCCAATTAAGTGGTAGTTTTTATCATTGGGCGTCGCTTCTGTCCCAGATCTATGGCGATGCTCTTAATGCAAAATATTTGCTGCCAAACGGAAGCGATATGTTGACATTGTTCTGCGTAAAAATTCCATGAACCTCTGGCAGAGCATGGGAGTGGGATTCGGAGTCGGAGTCGGATTTGGAATCGGACCGAGCGGTTTACACCAGCTTCAAAGAAGATTTTTTTTTCAGGCCTCTGCTTGATTGACTTTACTCAACGATGAGTTCATAAAAACCATTTAAGATTGAGCTGCTAATCAATCTTATACATAGGCCCTTATGTTTGTCTTGATTTGATGCTCACTACGGAAGCAGCTTGGCGAGGGCAGGCAGGCTGGGGAGTGCGCTAGGTGGGAGGTTTGTTTGGTGCAACTTGCTTTGTTTGCCTATGGCGTCTTCCCCTGTTTGTTCGCGGCTGGCGTAGGAGGAACACAAAAGCCAGGTAGATGCCAGCACCAAGGTAACACGGTACAGGTCATCTGAGGCGTTTATTGCCTTTTGTACCGGTGTAAAGTGAGAATTATGTACTTTGATCATACTCTTCGGGGTTAATCGTACCATAGTTGGTTCACGTTTGACCAGAGACCGTAAGCAAAGTTTTATATAAAAAAATTATTTTCGACTATTAACTTAAATTGTTGTTTTATAAAACAACATTATTTTCGTCTAGTAACTTGAGTTGTTAAATTACTTTCAAAATAATACCGAGTATTCTGTGAGTTTTAGTTTCAACTTGAGAAATAACCAGGGATCAAAAAATACAAATTGCAGTTTACATTTCAAAACAAGAGAGAACGCTATAGTCGAGATCCCCGACTATAAAATACCCGTTACTCAGCCTAAAAATTTTAAAATCTGCCGAACTGCATTGACAACACTACAATTAAAGAGCGAAACTATCTTATGAAGAGCAGCGATAGACCTCACATGAACAGTTAAAACCACACACACATTGCAAATTACTCACACAAATTAGGTGCGTGCATTTATTAGTATGCACTATGGAACCAACGACCACAGTCGTTGTCCAAAACCAATTTTTGAAAATGCGTCAAAACAAAAAATGTTAGCCGGAGACCAATCTGCAATGTTACGTTTCAAGACTTCAGACAAAAGCTGTTCAATAAGCTTTTGAAATTCTAAATTCGCAGTTTTAAAGTGCATAAATAAACAATTTTAAAGCGTCCAAAGAAGATTTTGTTAAATGAATGTTTTGTTGTCCATGTAATTAAGAGTTAAGGTGAGTTGTTTTAAACACTTTTTTAATTGCAAAACTAACTTTCAACAAGAGCAACAGAGTAAGTCAGGGAGTACACTCCTAAGACCTTTTGAGATTTTTTGAGTTTTAATGTATGTTTTTTGAATCGCCACTTTTTCTAAAATTTTTATTTTTTAAGAGTTGATTTTAATATGCAATGAAAAGGCAACAAAAAAGAGCTATCCTAACTTTTTCAAAATTGAATTGAACTAATTTAACCTTGACAGATAAAAAAAGATTTTGGTAACGGCAAGCAGAAAATGTAGCTGTCGCCTTAATCAATTATGGAGCAATTGGAACATGCCGTTTATATGTTCAAAAACTTTGAAGCTGATGATTTGCAGCTTAATTAATCGATAATTCCTATGGCAGCTATATAATATCGTTTTCCGCGTTATTCAAAACTATCAAATTATTAAAAAGTCTAAAAGAATAAAAAAAAAATTACAAATTAGAAAAGTTTCATTTTTAAACAAAATGTTTTTATACATTATTGTTTCTATGAGAGCTATATGATATAGTCATCCGATTTTGATGAAATTTAAACCGTAATTCTGAAATACTTAACCATTACTATATCTTGAAGAACTAAAAACAAGAAAGAAAGCAAATTTCGGCAAGCCGAAGTTCATATACCCTTGCAGCTATGTCAAAAACTAAATACTCTTGAAAACGTTAATATTATGATTAACTTGCGTGTTGTTTAAAAACATTGAAGCTATGATGATTTGCAGCTAAATTATTCGATTGTTCTTACGGGAGCTATAAGCTATAGTCGTCCGATTTTAATAAAATTTAAACCGTAATTCTGAAATATTTAACCATTACTATATCTCGAAGAACTAAAAAAAATTAAAAAACACCAAAGTCATAATTTTATTTTATTTATTTTTCCGATTGTTCCTATGGGAGCTTTATGAGAGAGCCTAGTTTGCGTAGAAACGGACGGACAGACGGACGGACAGACGGGCATGGCTAGATCGACTCTCCTGGTGATGCTGATTAAGAATATATATACTTTATAGGGTCGGAGATGTCTCCTTTCACTGCGTTGCAAACTTCTGAAAAAAAGGGCAAGATAGAACGCCTTAGTCGAGTTTCCCGAACCCCCGGTTTTTTTATTCAGCGTTGCAGCGATTACCGGTAGAGCAGTGGCAGAGGCACGGCAGAGCGGCCAAGAATGGAAGCAAACTTCCGGAAACCGAAGTTAATATACCCTTGCAGCAATTGCAAAAATTAAATATTCTGGAAAAATTTAAAATTATGTTTGACTTGCGTATATGTTTGAAAACATTGAAGCTATGATGATTTGCAGCTCAATTATTTGATAGTTACTATGGCACCAATATGATATCGTTTTCCGATTTTAATAAAATTAAAAGTTTAATTCTGAACTGTCAAACGATTAATAAGTCAAAAAAAATTATTAAAAATTTTAGAAATTAGAAAAGTTTTTTTCTTAATATTTTTATTGTTTCCATGGGAGCTTCCTGTTATTGTAGTTCGATTTTGATGAAACTTAAACCGTAGTTCTAAAATATATAACTATTACTCAATGTCGAAGAACTAAAAAAACAAGCAAGAAAGCAAACTTCGGCAAGCCGAAGTTCATATACTCTTGTAGCTATTGCATGAATTAGATATTCTTAAAAACATTAAAGTTATCATTTACTTGCGTATATGTTTAAAAACATTGAAGCTATGATGATTTGCAGATCAATTATTCGATAGTTCCTATAGCAGCTATATGATATCGTTTTCCGATTTTAATAAAATTTAAAGCGTAATTCTGTACTGTCAAATTATTAATTAGTCAAAAAGAATTTCTAAAAAAAATTACAAAATAAAAAAGTCAAAATATTTTATTTTTTTATTTTATTTTATTTTTTATTGTTCCCATGGGAGCTTTATGTTAAAGTCGTCCGAGTTTAATAAAATTTAAGCCGTACCTCTGATTAATAAGTTTAAAAAAATTAAAAAAAAAAAATTACAAAATAAAAAAGTTAAATTAAAAAAACATTTTTTTTTTAGTATTTTTATTGTTATTTTGAAGCTATATTATAGTCGTTATAGTCGTCCGATTTTGATGAAGTTTAAACCGCAGTTCTAAAATATTTAACCATTACTATATGTCGAAGAACTAAAGAAAATATTAAAAAACAGCAAAGCTATATACTATAGTCGTCCGATACGGCTCGTTCCGACTTATATACTACCTGCAATAGTAAGACAACTTTTGGGAAAGTTTATAAAAATACGAAAATACGAAGCACTCTCAATACATTACCGCACTAGAAAAAAAATGTCTTTGGAATATGCCTTTAGGGTCGAAATCTTATATTTTTCACAATTTCTTCTATCTTAAAGTGCCTCTAAAAAATATTTCTTCAATGGAAACAATTTTTTTTTCTTGGAATCTAAAGTCCCCTATGGGATTGCGTATATGTTCAAAAGCATTGAAGATTGGACCTCAAAATATCGAGGTAGAGATTTGTATCCATTGTAGAATCAATGAACTCCTGACACCGCCATACAGGCCCAAACCATAACACTTTGTCCGCCGTGCTTTACTGTGGCTTTGACAATTTTTGTTTGCAGTTCTGTGTTCTTAGCGCTGATTAACGGCTTCTTCCGAGCTATTCTGCCATTATACCCAAGGTTTGGAGCACTCGACGAATTGTTTTTGGGTTGCAAGTCTTTCCTACTTCTTTCTTTTCTACTTCAGTGGCAATTTTCAGAGATGATAGTTTTGGATTTTCCCGAATTTTCCGGACGATAAAGAGTTCGTCCGTCTGATTGAAAATTTTATTTGGAGCATTTCTTGGCTTATCGTGCGTCCTATTCTCGTGTACAAGGCGGTAGATGACTCTCTGGATTGTCCCATCACTCAACCCAACTATCTCAGCAATTTTCCTGCACGAATGTCCGTTTTGAAAATGTTTTAGAACAAGTTCTTGCTGATCTTAAGTCTTACGCGGCCCCATTTTGGCAAACTGATTATGACTGAGTGATCTTCTTACTAATTTCACGTGACTAAATTTAAACGACCTTCGAGTATAAACATCAAAGCATAAAAAAAAGAACCGTTATATTAAAAAGGAACGGTTATTATACACAGCAGCAAAGTACTTGGTTGAATTATGCTATGGCCTTATTTTTTGTTGATTTTTATACCCTTGCAGCGGGTATTATAATTTCAGTCAGAAGTTTGCAACGCAGTGAAGGAGACCCTATAAAGTATATATATTCTTATTCATAGGAACAATCGAAAAGAAAAATACAAAAAAAAATAATATTTCTATTAGTTCTTCGAGATATAGTAATGGTTAAATATTTCAGAATTACGGTTTAAATTTCATCAAAATCGGACGACTATATCATATAGCTCCCATAGAAATAATAAAAACATATAAAATAACTATCTAATAATTGAGCTGCAAATCATCATAGCTTCAATGTTTTTCAACATATACGCAAGTAAATCATAATTTTAATGTTTTCAAAAATATTTAATTCTTGCAATAGCTGCAAGGGTATATGAACTTCGGCTTGCCGAAGTTTGCTTCCTTTCTTGTTTGTTCTTAATTAAATTAAAAATATTTACAAAACTATGAAAATTATAAGAAGTTTTAAAATAATAAATATGAACATTACAAGTTCGTCCATTTAAACATTGTTCATATCTTGTTTGGTTTAGCTTTTATAGGCTGATGAAGTTTTTTTTGGATGCTGGTTGAAATAAGCTGTGAGCCACTGTATGTACTACCTGCAAAGGGAAGATCATTTTTGGGAAATTTTCATGCAGATAGCTTTAAGCTGAGACACTAGTTTGCGTTAAAGCGGACGGAATGACGGACAGAAAGATCGACTCTCCTAGTGATGCTAATCAAGAATATATGTACATGTAATTATCCTCTGTAAGGGTATAAAAATGTCGTCAAAAATCGGATTTTCGTCTTTTTAGCTACATCGCGGAACCCTTAGTTGATGAAACATAAGTTTGTATGGGATTAATGTGAATAAGTATAAATGGTTATAGTAATTTTTTGACTGTGATCCTGTGTAAAAAGCATGTAGAGAACTGTTTACTATACATATGTACTGAAATGTTTACTACACGAAATAGAAAATAATTAAGTACTTGAGTGCTTGTGTGTTGCTTCGAACATATTAAGTACACAACGATTTATACTTTGTAGAGCAAAATTAAACATTTTAAGACAATTAAATTTCGATTTTTATGTGCTTATGTTTAAAAACATTATAGCAGAGGTGCTCAAAACTGCATTATGGCAGTGCATTTACCAACACAAGTAAAAAAACAATCGCTCTCAAGTAACGGAGTCAGTGTAGAGTCAAGGAAAAAAACAAAAACAATTATGGCGATCCAAAAAAAAGACGAATAACATTGTTGTTGCCTTGCCTCGCTTTTATCAGTAACGAATTGGACCGCAAGGATGAAACGAAAAATTTTTAGTGTATAGCAAATTGTGCCCAGGAAGCTAACATATTGTGCCGGTCCTCACATCTCCCAAAGCATTGTGCATTTATAAAAAAAACTGTGCTAATTGTGCATAGGCGTGAGCACTCCAGCATTAAAGTTAAGATGATTTTCAGCTTAATTATTCGATCGTTACTATGACATATATATGATATTGTTTTCCGATTTCAAAAATATTACAACCATATTCTGAAAATATTAAACCATTACTATACATCAAAGAACTAAAAAAAAATTAAATACTAACAACGTAATAATGCTTTTTTAATTTTTTTTTAATGTTCCAAATATTTCCATAGAAGCTATATGAAACAGTCATCTGATTTTAATCAAATTTAAACCGTAATTCTGAAATAATAAACCATTACCATATCTCGGAGTAGCTTGCAAACTGATCTCGCAAACGATGTAGAAACAGGTGGACAACTGACCGGATATGGCTAGATCGACTCGGCGATTGATCCTGATTAAGAGTATATCTCTGTGAACGGCCGTCCAGGTAGTTTTAAATTTTAATAATCTTGAAAAATATTTAAATATATATTAAAATTCTTAAAAATATTTGTTACATTTTGTTTTTAAGTTCTTAAAATTTGTTTCAATTTCAATTTTGAATTTTATTTTTAATTGTGTTAACATTTTTTATGTTTTAATCAACATTTTTAAAATTTAAAAAAAAGACAATTTTTTTAAGTTTGTAAAATAATAAAAAAAATTTTGAAAAATATTTATTAATTTTAAAACAAATATAAAAGATTTTAAAATTTTGGAAAAAAATCTAAATGTTAAAAAAATTTAAATTAAATGTTATATATATAAAAATAAACTTAAAAATTTTCGAAAAATAGTTTTTAAAATTCTATTTTGGATTATACAATAACTTTAAAAATTGTTAAAAATTGAATCCTAAAATTTTAAAATTTATTTAAATTTTTTTTTTATTTATATATTTATATTTAAAATTTTTTTAAAAAATTTTATACATTTTTTGATTGGTTTAAATTTTAATTTTTTTTTTAAATTTTTTTAAAATTTTTTTCAGATTTTGAATTTTGGTCAACATTTTAAATTTATTTTAAATTTTATCAAATGTTTTCAGCATTTTTTATTTTACTTTTTAAATTTTATTTCAAAATTTTTAACTTAATTTTTTAAATTTTCATTGTCTTTAAAAAAATTTGGATAACTTTTTTATACACTTGCAGAGGGTATTATAATTTCAGTCAGAAGTTTGCAACGCAGTGAAGGAGACGTTTCCGACCCTATAAAGTACAGTCAGAAGTTTGCAACGCAGTGAAGGAGACGTTTCCGACCCTATAAAGTATATATATTCTTGATCAGCATCACTAGGAGAGTCGATCTAGCCATGTTCGTCTGTCCGTCCGTCTGTGCGTCCGTTTCTACGCAAAATAGTCTCTCAGTTTTAAAGCTATCTGCATGAAACTTTCCGAAAAGTTGTCTTTCTATTGCAGGTAGTATATAAGTCGGAACGAGCCGGATCGGACGACTATTAAATATGGCTCCCATAGGAACAATCGGAAAAATAAATTAAAAAAATTATAACTTTGCTTCCTTTCTTGTTTTTAATTAAAATTGTTTTAAATGCTTTAAAAAATTAAAAAATACTTAAAAAATTTGACAATGCTGAAAACCCAAGCCATGCAGCTGAAAATGTAAATGGAGTATATAGCCATAGTACTGTAACTGCCAACCATGCACAATTCTGATTCCGTTCAGGGAATTTTGTTTTTGAAGCGGATGGTGTCTGGTGATGAAAAGTGGGTCACTTTCGGGAACGTGAGGCGAAAACAGTCGTGGTCAAAGAAGGATGAGCCGGCCGAGGCGGTGGATAAGCCAGGATTGCTGTGTGTTTGGTGGGATTGGCAAAGAATTATCTACTATGAGCTGCTCCCCTACGGCCAAACACTTAACTCCGTTTTGTACTGTCAACAATTGGACCGTCTGAAGGAAGCAATTGTCCAGAAGCGCTTCGCTTTGGCCAATAGGAAAGGAATGGTTTTGCATCAGGACAACTCTAGACCACTTACGTCAATAGCGACTCGCCAGAAGCCCCGACAGCTTGGATGGGAGGTTCTTTTGCATCCAACTTATAGCCCGGACATCGCACCAAGTTACTATCAGCTTTTCCTATCAATGTCGTACGATTTGGATAGTGAAAAATTAGCTACAAGAGAGAACTGTGAAAACCGACTGGTTCAGTTATTTCAAAATAAGGACGTAGGATTTTTTTAGAGGGGTATCATAAAATTACCAAAATCAATTGGTGTTTATTTGAAATAAATTTTTTAATTCTAACCATAAACAAGAAAGGAATCAAACTTCGGCAAGCCGAAGTTCATATACCCTTGCAGCTATTATGTATTCTTAACGACATTAAAATTCTGATTTACTTGCGTGTATGTTTAAAAGCATTGAAGCTATGATGATTTGCAGCTCAATTATTTGAGTTTCTATGCCAGCTATATGATATCGTTTTCCGATTTTAATAAAATTAAAAGCGTAATTCTGAACTGACAAATAATTAAATAATCAAAAAGAATTTCTAAAAAAATTACAAATTAAAAAATTAAATTTAAAAAATGTTTTTTTGTAATATTTTTATTGCACCTATGGAAGCTTTATGTTATAGTCGTCGAATTTTGATGAATTTTAAACCGTTATTCTGAATTATTTAACCTTACTATATGTCGAAGAACTTTTATGCCTAAGGAAAATTCCGTCATTATGACTATATGGTGTCTCATAAGTGAGGCGAGAGCTTCCGGAATTCGAGCACCAGTAAAAATCCTATCAATTTGCGTAAGGTGCTTTTTTGTTGTAGAGCTGTTGACTCCAAAAAGGTAATACGTTTTTAAAATAGTCTCCAGAGAATCGGTCCTTTAGGATCTGCAAATAATAAAATCTCCTAATATTACCAATTTATTATTAGTCAGCTCTAATTTCATTTCGAAATCTTGTAATAGGAAATCCAGGACTCCTATACACAAATTAAAATGACGTGTCTAGAAACTTAAATGCAACCGATTGATAGGTGCTCCTCGAGCTTAATAATTTATTAGTTTCGAACAGAAATACAACATTTTGCAAAATACTCAGGGTAGCAAAGATGAGTACTCCGTTTTTCCCAAGACCATTCAAACGATTGCTATTTATTCTTCTTATAATGTCGAAATCCCACATGCTAAACTCTTCATGTGGAAGAGTCTAGGTTTCAACAAAACATTAAAAATTTTCGGAGCAAATAATTTTGTCGTTGGCATTATCTTCGTGATGAGCACGAAGAGACTCAACATTGTGGTAAGAATTTGTATTGCGTAGTCAAAGCCTTTTCCCCTCTTAAACATAAGTTATGCTTGGACATTTGTAGCTCCAAATCTAGTTGCATCCTTTTAAGATGCACTGCGACTTTGCTGTAGGTTGCGCCTTGGCTTTTGTGGATGGTAATAGCCTCAGCAAGGACAACCGGGAATTGCTCACGGTCAATCGAAGAATGTCCTGAATTTCCGCACTGAAAGACTCGAGATGTTTTTTGATTGGGAGTCCAACCCGAATTATCATTCCTTCGAACTTTTGATCTGGCTATGGCTCCAACCGTTGGGTCTAAAAACATAATCCACAGTCCAGTCACTAAAGGGGAGCCGTTTACCATGCAATGGTCAATTTGCATTAATCGACCAGTTGCACCATTTACCAGTCCGTCATTTGTATCTATATTGACGGTAACCATGTGTTTAGCTGTTGTCTTGAGCTGAAGATTATATGCTAATCCCTGGGTTTCAGAGGTTTTCATATTTTGGGCCATTTGCTGATTTGAAAACAACTCTTTGCCTAAGAAGCTCTCCATATGCGTCTGTCATGTTTGCCTCGGAAATATTATTTAATGTTAGAGCACACGCGTGATCGTCGCGCTGCCTCATTATTTCTGTAAGCTCAAGAATCTAAAATTATTCCAAAGGTTAGCTCCAGCAACAATGTTGTATCCCTACAATTATTACCATTTTCTTGGAATGTCCAACGATCTCCAACAGGGCTGAGCTGCTTTCCCAAACACTATTATTGATTTACCTCCAAAAATTACATCTTTGATCTAAAAACCCAAGCATCCGACCATGGAAATTTCGTCTATAAAAATGAATTGATTTAACTTACAATGCATAGTGTTTAAGAAGACACTACTTAAGGGTCTTAAGGGACCTGATGATTGATTAACCGGTTGTGAAAAAATCGAGTGCAGCGTAAGGCCTCCAATCCCAAAAGCAGCTTTTCCAGTAGGATCACAAAGTATAGCCTTTGCAGAATTAGTAAGGGAGCAAAGGGTGTCTTCAGATACCAAAGGACGAAATCTAATAAGTTGGAATTCACCGTCCTTTGAGTTATTTACCTCAACTTCATCTTGGAGTACATTTACGTTTTGTTTAACGTTCGGTACAGCCAAGACTCTTAACTCTTCATCTAGGTATTTGGCGGCAGGTTCCTCAGGAACAGGATTAATCGCTTCTCTACCAAAATTTTGCTTATATTGAAAAACTCTCTCCGATTCCATATCATCAAAAAAAAAAGGAAGCAAACTTCGGCAAGCCGAAGCTCATATACCCTTGCAGTAATTGCAAAAATTACATATTCTTAAAAACATTAAAATTTTCATTTACTTGCGTGTATGTTTAAAAACATGAAGCAATGATGTTTTGCAGCAGCTTTAAAACTGAGAGTCTAGTTTGTGTAGAAACGGACGGACAGAAGGACAGACGGACATGGCTAGATCGACTTTCCTAGCGATGCTGATCAAGAATATATATACTTTATACGTTATAAAATGTCTCTTTCACTGCGTTGCAAACTTCTGACTGAAATTATAATACCCTCTGCAAGGATATAAAAATATCATATTGCTCTTTGTTGGCCTTGATTAGTTTAATATTATTTCCGAATGTTCTTAAAGCATGCTTTCGTCTTTTAACACTACCAGTCCCATCTAAGAGTGGGGAACTTTGTTCACCAATGGCGTTTTCATCGTCTGGTTCCAAGTAGATCGGTTCATCATAATCTTCGTTGGACCTTTCTGATCGTGCGTTTGACTTGGCGAATTTTTACCAAGCCGCAAATTCTGGAAGACACTTTGACTCTAATTATACCCTTGCAGAGGGTATCTTAATTTCAGTCAGAAGATTGCAACGCAGTGAAGGAGACATCTCCGACCCTATAAAGTATATATATTCTTGATCAGCATCACTAGGAGAGTTGATCTAGCCATGTCAGTCTGTCAGTCTGTCCGTCCGTCTGTCCGTCTGTCCGTCTGTCAGTCTGTCCGTCTGTCCGTCCGTTTCTACGCAAACTAGTCTCTCAGTTTTAAAGCTATCTGCATGAAACTTTCCCAAAAGTTGTCTTTCTATTGCAGGTAGAATATAAGTCGGATCGAGCCGGATCGGACGACTATAGCATATAGCTCCCATAGGAAAAATCGGAAAAATAAATAAAAAAAAATTATAACTTTGGTGTTTTATAAATTTTTTTTTAATTCTTCGAGATATAGTAATGGTTAATCATTTCAGAATTACGGTTTAAATTTCATCTAAATCGGACGACTTTACCTTATAGCTCCCATAGGAACAATCATAAAAAGAAATAAAAAAAATTATGATTTTTTTTTTTTTATTTTTTTTTTAGTTCTTTGAAATATAGTAATAGTTAAATATTTCAGAATTACGGTTTAAAGTTCAACAAAATCGGACGACTATAGCATATAGCTCCCATAGAAACAATCGTATAGCTACCATAGGAACTATCAAAATTAAGCTGCAAATCATAATAGCTTCAATGTTTTTAAACATACACGCAAAATTGTAACGTTTTCAAGAGTATTTAGTTTTTGAAATAGCTGCAAGGGTATATGAACTTCGGCTTGCCGAAGTTTGCTTCCTTTCTTGTTGCTCATGTCTTTGGACATACGGATCAACTAAGTTTTTCTCAAAGATATCAGTTGAGTTGTCAGGAAGCTGCTTTATTTCCTTATCTGGATGGCAAGTGTTAATAAAAATATTTCCTTCGCTAGCCTCTGAAATGTGTATCCCCAAAATGTTGTAAGCTGCTCCTAGGCAGATATCTCCGTAGCGTTTATGAATTTGCTCCCGATATATAAAATACCATGCAACGGCAACAACAACGAAATATGCAACAAGATATATATATTAGAACAACAAAATCGAAACTAAAAACTAGACTAGCACAGCATAAATCGGACTTCAAAGCAACAGCACTCATGTCCCACTGTGCCAAGAATAATCATTCCCAGATCGTCGAAGAGGCGAGTATCTTAACACAAGAACAACACTATGCCAAATGATTCACCATAGAAATGCTACATATCATAAAAACACCTACAGACATAGGGATGAGCTACAAAACGGACACTGACAATTGCGCTCATTTATATAGACATTTACTAGGGAAAGAAAAATTAGGTAACAACTCTACGTCAACGGATTCAGACGTGTAAATTCAATGTATGTTAAATGTAAATTGTTTTGTTTATTAAGAATATTAAAATCGTTGTTATTATACCTGTTCTTAACCCAAAGTTCAACTCTATCTGCTTAGGTAATTATTTTGATCATGCTCGTTTGCATTAGTTGATCATTTAATTGACCTTTGCGTTAACCCATTTATTTGAGCGGTCAAATTATACCATTTAGAAGGAAGCAGGTGTACCTGAATGGTGTAATTCCAGACTCGTAAGGTACGCTGGCAGAAAATCAACCAATCAGAGAAACCCCTAATTAATCTTTACCTTTCGAAGCGAGGTATGTATGCAGAGTAAGTTCAAGTTTTTGGGAAAAAGATCAGCATATTGGATAATCAAATTTAAGGCAAATATCTGTAGGGCCGCTGCTGAATATAGTTACACTTTAATAAAATAAAGAAATTAAAGACTAAAGAGGATAATCTTGCATGTATGTATTGGTTGCTATAAAATATATAGTTATATATATCTATATGATATGTCATCTGATTTTTATAATTAAATGGAAACCGTTTACAATCGTTCAAAATAAGTATAACTCGTAAAATGACCGTGCATAGAGTATTTAAAAACAGCGACGTTGTGTTGATTTGCTTGTTATTTTCTGATCTTTTCAATGAGAGCTATATGATATAGTCGACCGATTTTTACAAAACTAAAACTAATTGTAAAATATATCAAGGAATGGTACAAAAATAATTTAATATTCCGATTGTTCCTATGTGAGCTTTAAGCTAGAATTGGACGATCTTAATATTTAAGTAAGTAAGTAAAAACTATGGAAGCTATATGTTATAGTCGGCTGTTTTGTAATGAAATTTAATGATTTACTTGCGTATATGTTTAAAAACATTGAAGCTATGATGATTTGCAGCTTAATTATTAGATAATTATTATATATATTTTTATTATTTCTATGGGAGCTAGATGATATAGTCGTCCGATTTTGATGAAATTTAAACGGTAATTCTGAAATATTTAATCATTACTATATTTCGAAGAACTAAAAAAAATTTTAAAAACAGCAAAGTTATGTTTTTGTTTTTTTTTCGATTGTTCCTATGGGAGCTATATGATATAGTCGTCCGATTTTGATGAAATTTAACCATTACTATATGTCGAAGAACTAAAAAAAAATTAAAAAACAGCAAAGTTATAATTATTTTTTATTTACTTTTTCGATTGTTCCTATAGGAGCTATATGCTATAGTCGTCCGATCCGGCTCGTTCCGACTTATATACTACCTGCAATAGAAAGACAACGTTTTGGAAAGTTTCATGAAAGCTTCAAAACTGAGAGACTAGTTTGCGTAAAAACGGACGGACTGACGGACGGACAGACGGACGGACAGACGGACATGGCTAGATCGACTCGCCTAGTGATGCTGATCTAGAATATATATACTCTATAGGGTCGGAAACGTCTCCTTTACTGCGCTGCAAACTTCTGACTGAAATTATAATACCCTCTGCAAGGGTATAAATATGCTAAATGAAATTTTGGACAAATACTTGCGGATGAACGAGGACGAGACCATAGAACACCTCCTGTGTTTGTGCCCAGCGCACAACTTTAAACGATTCAGACATTTTAGTAGGTACACTCTACTAAACCTTGCGGTCATACCAGACATTAAGTTAGCCAACCTCATGCTCTTTGGAAGATTATCACGAGTCCTGCCCTGTGCGCTGTAGTGTGCACCATATTTTCACAGCCAGCAAGTCATATTTGCCTGGTCAGGCTGAATTTTTTGCATAAGCAGACTTAATTTGTTTCCATATTTTTTTAAATCCGACCACTGTACCAGAGAATTACTAAAAACTTGTAAGCGAGAAGTTAAAGGTACCGCCACGGCGCAGAAAATGTTCGCTTAGAACTTTTGAGACAGATAGAGAGAGAACGGGAGAGCAAGACAGCGGGAGCGTAATGCAGTATTGTGCATGCAAGTCTTGGTCTTGGTTCCCAGCTAAGTTAAACAAATCAAAATTAAAGTAAACATCAGCTTCCTTTCGAAACCTCATTAATTGCGCCTTTTGCGTTTCAAGTTTTCACCAAATTACATGGGTGAGCATAATTGAATTTCACAATGAGATGCAACAGTTTCATCTTAAACCTTAAATCTAAACTTAAATTGAAGTTCTAAGAGTTTAAAAAGAAAAGCTCATTGCCGAGGTTCATTGGATTAAGATTAAGAAATGAAGAGGTAGTCTTATTTTGATCGGGACCGCGATCGGTTCTATAGTATTACAATTGTCTTGCATTAATTGAGTTGTAAGAACAAAGATTTATCACCCGAGTTTTAAAAATAATTTTTACATTTTTTATATCATCTTCGATCAACGAATTTAATTGACGCATAAAACCAAAAAAAAATTTAAACGGAAAAGAACTAACAACAACGAAAACATAACACGCTGAAACAAGAAAAATTAAAGAAGGAAGGAAGGTCGTTTATGTTGTGTTCTGAAGGAATAAGATGACACGATCGGGTTGAGGTCAAATATACAATTGATTTTATTCGGCTCCCTTCGCAGTCTTTTATACATGTTTTGAGTGTGTTAGTATTGTGCTTGTACATGCCATAAGATTATGCAATAGGAACAGAGTTTGCAAAAGAAGGGCTGATACCAGAGAATAACTTTTAAGAAGAATTGCAATATTCTTTTGAAGTTACGATACATATCACATCTCTCCCTTAAAATAACATATTGTTAGTAGTTTTACGCTTTCTAAAATCTGGGGGCTGATAGCGGTTGACTTCTTGGAGTGGTCGAGTACTGCTTCTGATTGGAATGCTCGATCTTGCCGATCTTGCCGGGATGCTGCAGCTACTTCACTGGAACCAGGGGCGAATGGAAGTGGCTGTGGTGGATTATACGGTTGCTCTTCTTCATGTCTAGGGCTTGACATTGTTGTTGTGCGGATTTTGAGAGTTAGGCATCCACCAAAACGGGCTGTCGCTAACTTTTTAGTTGCTGTTGATGTCGTCTGAATCGGATCTTGGTTTGATCTGGTTAATGTGGCGCTTGATGAAACCTGTGGATGTTTGAAGAATAAATATTACACGGCCGATGGACCGATCCATGCCAGCTTTTATCCACTTTTCTCCCCTTGCGTAATTTATGGCAAATACTTTTTGGTTTGGGTAATACTTTGTTGGCTGGTTCTCTTGGGTTTCACTCCGTTTTTCGAAGAGTTGACTTAAGATCGTACGCACTGGACGACCATGTAGATTCTTCAGGTGATTTGCCTTTTGGGATAGGTGTAAAACGATATAAACTGAGGTATTTTGTAACCGCTGTTTTGACTGGGTACCCATCCTTGATGTTTTTGGTGACTAAGGATTTAAAAGTTTGTACATAACGCTCAGCAAGTCCATTTGATGCTGGATAATATGGGGCGATAGTAAGGTGCTGTAAGTTGCGGTCCGTTATCGCTGATTATAGTTTTGGGATTACCTTCAATGGCAAATATAGCTGTAAGTGCTGATGTGGTATTTGCAGTTGTGGTTGATGTCATTTGTGTTATAAACGGAAACAGTGATTAAGCATCGAAGCATAACCACATTGAACCAAATATGGGACCAGCAAAGTCTATGTGTATCCTCTCCCAGGCTGATTTAGCTTTTGGCCAGCTTTGAAATTCTTTAACTGGGGCTGGATTGCCAATCTTGCAAACGCTGCAACTCTTGGTCAGTTGTGCGAAATCTTTGTCGATACCTGGCCACCAAACATGTTGTCGTGCTAATTGTTTCATGCGAACTATTCCCCAGTGACCGCAGTAGGTTAAGAATTTTAGTTCGTAATAATTTTTCTATTATAATAATAATAGGAATAATTGTTCTATTGGCGTCAGAATGAAGACATAGTAGGTTGTTGTTAATTGGTAAAGCAAATCTACGATTAAAGTATGGCATTATTTCGAGATCGTTTAGTTGTTCTGGCCATCCACTTGATAAGTAGTGATAGACCCTATTCAAAATAATTTATTGGACAGGATGTGTCAACAATGTTATAGCATGCCTCTTCCTTATTAAAATTAAAATTTGAAGTAATTGGAAGACGTAAGAGTGCATCTGCATTTCCATGACCTGTAGTTGAGCGATACTTGATTTCAAAATTGTAGGCCACCAATATTATAGCCCAGCGCTAAAGTCTGTTGGAAGTCATCGTCGACAAATGCTTGCTTGAATTGAAGATTGTGACCAACGGCTTGTGATCAGTTATAAGAATAAATTTCCTGCCGTGCAAGTACTGGTGAATCTTCTTAACCCGACCATTGATTGAAAGGGCTTTCTTCTCAATTTGGCTGTATCGAACTTGGTGTACATCTAAGGTCTTTGATGCAAATGCTATTGGCTTTTCCTTGCCATCTGGATGAATGTGTGATAAAACTACACCAATGCCGAAGGAAGATGCATCAGTGGCCAGAACAAGCGGAAGGTCCTCGTTGAGGTGTGCTAGCTCAGTAGCGTCCAGAATATGTCGTTTTAATGCTGTGAAAGCCTGCTGTTGGTCAGGGCCAAACTTAAATGAATCTAACTGGGAGTAATTTGGAATGAAATTGCAGTAATAGTTCACAATAATTATGTCGTCGAGATAATTTCCACAACCTTTTACACCACTTAGAAGTTGATTAAGATGACGCTGGAACATAGCTTGGGCGCTGGCTATACCATAATGTAAACGTTGGTACTTGAATAGACGGCGTGTTGACGACCATAATTTCTTTTGGTGCTTCGTCTAACTCCATTTGTAAATAAGCGTCTTTCAGGTCAATTTTGGAAAAATGCGTGCCATGGCGGATCTGGTGTAACAAAGACTCACGTTTTGGCAGTGGATATTGCTCGATGTCCAACTGGGAATTCAATTGGGTGTCAATCTTGTTTGAAATCGCAGTAGATTCTTAGTGCTCCACCCGGCTAGGGTGCTAGTACAAAGGCGATGCCCAGGTGCTAAATTTAATAGGTTTCCAAATACCTGCTTCTGTTAGACGATGCGCTTCCAATTTGAATATTTCCAATTGAAAAAACGGATTTTGCCTGCTCTTGTAGAATTTTGGAACGGAGTTCCGTTTTAGATAAATGCTTTCCTTAAAGTTTTTATTGTTCCAATCGCCGGCTCAAGTACTTCCTTGTACTTACAACAAAGATTGGTCATTTGAGTACCCTGCTCTTCACTCACAGTTGCGATTTGCTGAATTTCAAATGTTTTGAACAAATTTAAACCGAACAGATTGTTTGAATTTTCCACGTCTGCCACAATGATCACTACATCTGCCAGTTTTTGTCCCACTTTGCCACAGTGTGCAGTTCACCAACAATGGAATTCGCACTTCTCTAGTTTTCGGCTGTTAAGTTGTTTGTATGTTTTTGAATTAAGCACTGACACCGTTGCACCAGAATCCATTTGGAAAGTAACGCTTGTACTGAAAAGCTCCACATCAATCACATTTTTGTTTCCTTCAAACTTAACCAAACTAGAAACATTGTAAATTGTTTGCACTGATTCCGTGTTTTTGTTTTGATTTTTGACTTTGTCGGTGTCTTTTTTGTCTTTCCACTGTTTGAACAGGCAAACGATAGCTATGTGTCCCTTTCTAGCACATTTGTGACACATGGTCTCGCGAAATTTGTAATTTTCGCTAGTGGGTGAGTGACCGCAGTCTGAGCCAGATTTTAGCACTATCTTGCCTCCCTTTCCATCAACATAGTTGCGTTTCTGTTGGTGTTGCTTGTGTGTGTATACTGCGTTCATATCAAGCGCTCTCTTCTAGCTCTCCTTGATCACTGCTACAGGTTTCGTTGTTGCTTCGTACGTTTCGGCAATAGAGAGAACGTCCTCGAGTGGCGGCTGTAGCTATTGAAAAGCAGCTGTGCGAATTGCGTCGAAAGAAGTGTGGACAATTATTTGATCGCGGATCATTTCATTGACGTAATTTAATAAACGTCCGTCTGATTGGCAAACAAATTGACACTCACGAGCAATGCCACGTAGATCGGCGACCCATTTCTTCTGTGTTTGAGAGTCCCGCATTTGACGCAACAATATGCCTTCTCTGCTTGAAGTGCTCTGATAGCTTCTCCGTTATTTGTGCATAGGTCTTCTGATCCAAATTACCGCTACCAAACAGATTTTTGACAAGTTCAAGTTTTTTCTTCTCCTGAAGATACGTTTCCCAATTTTGTTGATCCTTGTTGGAATTTGGAAACGGCGGACATACTGAATGTTCCCCAGATCTGTCTACGTTGTGAACGACACGATTTTGTGTTAATATGGTATCCATCCATTGCTGTTGTTGTTGCATAAGCTTCTGCGAGTCAAAGTTTAACTGATTGTTATCAGGCATTGTTTTTTCGTTCGATCTCTTAAAATTTAGATTAGATTTTTACTATTATCACTCGTCGCCAGAAAATGTTGTGTTCCGAAGGAATAAGATGACACGATCGGGTTGAGGTCAAATATACAAGAGAATTTAGTCGGCTCCCTTCGCTGTCTTTTATACATGTTTTGAGTGTTTTAGTATTGTGCGTGTACATGTTATAAGATGATGCAAAAGGAACAGAGTTTGCATAAGAAGGGCTTATACCAGAGAAAAACTTTTAAGAAGAATGATGCAATGTTCTTTTGAAGTTACGATACATATCAGTTTTCTCGCCATCATTCTTCGCTGAACCCAAGAAGGAAGATCAACCCACAACCTCACAGAAGGAAGACCCCATCGGGACGATCCATTTTGGAAGGGGGAAAGTTATCCAACCCGTGAAACCAAGCCGCTCATGGCTATTATAAACAATATTTTTGCCTTTGTCTTTGCCCTAGGCTTTGACGTCCGATCTTGGTTCCCAGCAAAGTTAAACAAATCAAAATTAAAGTAAACATCAGCTTCCTTTCGAAACCCAATTAATTGTGCCTTTTGTGTTTCAAATTTCCACCAAATTGCATGGGTCATCATAATTGAATTTCACAATGAGATGCAGCAGTTAATCTTAAGCTTTTAATCTAAAAAATTAATTGAAGTTCTAAAAGTTTAAAAAGAAAAGCTCATGGCCGAGTTTCATTGGATTAAGATTAAGAAATGAAGAGGCAGTCAAATTTTGATCGGGACAGCGATCGGTTCTATTGTATTACAAGTGTCTTGTATTAACTGAGTTAAAAAAAAAAAGTTTATCACCCAAGTTTTAAAAACAAAAAAAAAAATAATACATTTTTTTAAATCATCTTCGATTAACGAATTTAATTTGCATGCCCAACACCAAAATCAACACAGACAAAGCACAATGGAAACACCGCAAAATCACAAAAACACAGAAATGAAACACAAGTGTCTAAAAAGTTTTGTTAGCATTTATAACTTAACAGATAGTTTTTACTCGCGAAGCGAAAGTAATTTTATAGTTTTTATATTAAGAAACCTATAAACATCAATTATGAAAAATCCCACAGTGGATTTCTTACGGTATCAAATAAAAATTCGGAGTGTACAAAAAAACCCGTACGTTTGCTTTGAAAGTCAGAGAGAGTTTTTTGGTTCCTTCCTTTTAAATACCATGAATTGCTTGGAGGTATCGGAGGCTAATAATCTTCGTGATCTACGCCTGCTGCTCGATCTTTACGAATTTAAAGTAATATTTGGAAAATCCCATATTCTTAAGGTATTTTATTTAAACATATCAAGCATACAAAAACAGAGGCCTTAAGAATTTTTGTAGACAGTGTAAACTTGCATCTAGTTTCTTTAAATTCACTAGGTAAAGAGCAAGAACTTTTAGACGATGGCTTATTTTATTTGGATTGCTACAAGTTAGACGATGAGACTGTAGAAAAGTAGAAGAGCGAATGGGATTGTAATAAATTCCCTTCTTGATTTATGCATTTAAAATTTTTGCTATCTAGAGGTATGCATTTGGGGAATCGTAAAGCTCACCAGGCAAAAACTAACTTTCGCTGGGCCTGTTTTTATATGTTTCAGCATACTTTATGCCAAAAAAAATTTGCCAAACCTAAAACTTTAGCACTTTGCTTTTTTGTGCTACTTCAGGAAACGTAAACAGTTCGGGATCTACCAAGCTAGAGACCCAAGGGGTGAATGTGCAACTTTCACTTATTCCGTGTGTGGGTAAGATTCCCTTTGTCAAGAATACCGCGAGTTGGTAGCACGGAATATAATGACATTAAGCCGAACTATTAAGATCAGGTGTTGCCACTGCGTCGGGATTTAATAATTTTGCCTTAGGACATGTTCGTGATGGCTCGGTCAATTTGGGATCCCGATCGTATTCGATTCCATTGAATGAGAACACAGAGCAGCATTTACGCCCTGCAATCGATGAAATAGTGATCATTTCTAAGGACTTACACGACGACATAGGGTTCTCGGAAGCACAACTCAAGGCATTCACTTGAGACATTCTAATGCCATTGCGATAAATTTACAGGTAATTTTATTTCCCAATGTGGTACTTGTAAGATAAATCAAACAATCAGCCGGAAATGTTTTCCTGAAATATAAGCTCTGAAGCATCGTTTCGAGCTCATAGCTGTAATACCTACTCTTAGCATCAGTACAGTGCCCACTAAAGTAACACCAATTTGTTTTATCTTGGGATTATAATAAGAATCCTACTAGTTCGAATGCAGAAGAAACTGTGTGTACTTTATGATAGGCGTTTCAAAATCACAGTGTACAAACTTTATTTCTGGAGCCCTTATTAATGCTTTCCATAATGACTGAAAACAATGCACACGCAGCAAATCCTGGTCGCAGTACAACAATGCATTACTGCTGGATCTCTGGCAGGAAAAAATTCCAACATATACGGGGATCCTCGCTCTTTCTTAGAAACTGTGGTGATCTCCTTAGCAAATCCGTCAAACGATACCATCAACTTCCCTTTCTTGTCGCCCAAGTTGGCAAATGCCTCGATAGCATTATGGAGGTACTGCTGAGCAATAAAGAGTTTCATTATTTTTTATTTTGATGAATCACTATTCAAAAGTAATCAAACCCAGATCAGCTGTTCGTGCCACTCACATGTCAGAGAAGCATTAGCTAAATGCTAATGCGTCAATGGAATCAGGCACATTTAAAAAGTCCGCTAATGCGGCAATGGGTTCAAACCATAAGAGTGCATATTTATATGGGGATTTCTGGGCACATGTTTGCATGCGAGGTTTAGAAATCTTACTGCGAAGGCTAGTAGTTGTCGCTGGTTATTTAATATTACCGGTCATCGACGTTGGTTTACGTGAGGCTTACATATTTCTGGATTCTTGTTGCAGCTGCGTCTTCATCTTGTTCTTAATACATTTGTTACAGCTAATATGGTATGCTGCCACGAACAATTCTTGGACGTCAATTTTAGTGGGGGAAAGCTGTAGTAACTCTCACCTAGTTTTTGCCAGGAGTGGAATCGTCTCTGTTGGCAATGTGGCCCAGAAAGGTTATTTCCGATTGAAAAAATTTGCATTTGTAGGAGCCGAAAGCTTTCTGTTGGCCGCTTTCTTTAAAACTATCCACAAGAATTTGTTGGGTCCTTGGATACCTTCGGGTACGAGTACGATTACCTTATTGTATTGTATTTATTATAAAATTTCATCCTAACGCTACAAGTTTGGAACTTATAAATTAATGCGCTAGTCACTAAGAGCTTGCAAATATTGAATTTTTACATTAAACTTAAAACTAATTTTCATAAAAACTAACTTAAGTCGCCTTCTATTTTTACTTTAATTTACGTAATAGTGTTTTTAAGGTGTGTGAATAATTTTATCTTGAATTGCGTGGCACTGCTAATATCTTTAAGATGGTTTGGGAGCTGATTCCATGATCGAATAGCATTAATTAAAAATTGTCTTTCGGATGTCAATGATCTAGGTCTTATGCAAGTAAGATTATTTGCTCTTCTAGTGGATGTAATTTGAAGTTTTTCGAAAAGATACGAAGGTTCTTTTTGGAAAATATTTTTTTGCAGAAAAATGTATCCATTCATTTAGCGAGATATCGAATATTTTCAGCGAAAATTCGGATACGTGATCTCTATGTGGTTGGTTGAATATATACCTGGCTATGCAATTAAATAGAACTTTAATTTTGTTTTTACTGGTAGTGTCACAGTTTGAAAAAACTTCTACTGGGACAATGCAGGTTTTAGCTATTAGTAAACGTATATGGGTGGGCAGGCAATTTTTAGTTACGGCTAATGTCCTTATTATGCCATATGTTTTCCCTACAGACTTTGTAATATGATCATTCCAGGTAAGAGTTCTGTTGAATGTAAAACCTAAGTTTACAGCTGTATCAACGTACTCAAGTGGCGTGCTATTCATACTCAGTGGCTGCAAATTGTTAAAAATTATCTTTCTTTTACTTATGACAAGACATTTTGATTTTGATGGGTTGATCCCAAGTCCATTGTTGCCGGCCCACTCATTTACACGTTCAAGTTCTCTGTTACAAAAATCTATACATTCATTTATTCTGTTTAAAGGACGACTCACATACATTTGGACATCATCAGCATACAAGTGTACATTACATTCAGATACCGCATTGGGAAGGTCATTAACATATAAGGTAAACAATAAGGGACCAAGCACAGACCCTTGGGGTACACCACGATTAACATTTTCATATGAAGACGAAACGCTAGACAGTACAACAGATTGACGACGATTTTGTAGGTACGAAGACACAAGTTTGACAGAAGTTTTAGAAAACATAAACATATTACGTAGTTTTGCACAAAGGACATTATGGTTTACAGTATCGAAGGCCTTACTATAGTCCAGTAAAACTAAGAGTGTAACATTGTTTTCGTCTATTTGTTCCCTCATGTCGGCTGCAATTTTTAAAACAGCTGAGGTACAGCTTCTGTTTTTCCTAAAACCAGACTGATTATTAGTAAGCATTGCATTGTCGGACATAAATTTATTAATTTGATCAGCCATTAGAATTTCAAATACTTTTGATAGGTATGGTAAAATGGAGATGGGTCTGTACTCATTATTTGAACTATGAACTAAGAACTATGACGTCATTTAAATCCAAAAGCCATCCTTTATATTTGTAGTGGCCGCCTGAAGTAACTTTGATTTAGCATCGCTCCCATCCGGTTGTTTTTATTAAACGATTTACCTTTTTTAGGCTTGTATATGGCAGTTCAATGAGATTCGATTATGAAGGGTTTGCCTAGGTTATACAGTCTTAGCCTGAGAAGGGCCAGGCAGGAACTGAGCAGGTCTTCCACCGTTTCCTCTTTCTCCTCTTCCCTGCAGCTTCTACAGAAATCGCCAAGTATGTTGGCCTGCGTTCCCATCAGCCAATGGCCTGTTAGCACTCCTATTGCCATCCCGCACTCGGTATGGATAAATCTTAGTAGTTCTGACGTACTTTTCGCGTCTATGATAGGCCACGTTAGGCGAGAAACTCAACAGTGTCTTTTGTTTTGCCAGGCTAGGTTCGCTAGTCTTTTGTATTGGTTTGTTTTATTTAGCTTACAGGCCAAGACTACCAACCGGGGCACTTGGTCTAAGTCCGTGGTGAACCGTAACAACGAGAACGGGAGGATCACCAGGAACCAATGGGGATTGATCCGGAAGGCTTTTACACTCTCTCTCTAAAGGCCCTTGATGAGAAACCAATCCCTCCAAACAACTGCACAGACAGGGTTGTACCAGGGCAACATCAAGTTGATCGCCTGCGAGGGCGATCGGTCGGCTGCTTTTTAAAAGGCTGGATGTCTGCGATACGGCTGACATTCCGTCCCGTCCAAAGGCCAGGACGTGGATCCCGGCTGAACCCTCCGACCCCGAGGAGGTGCTCAAGAATTTTACCCGCTTCAACACGATGTAACCCGTTGACGGATTAAAAGTGGTAAGAACTGAAAAAAAAACAAGAAGAACACGATGAACGTCGTGCTCCTACTCAATGCCCAGTTTAGAGATCCTCTCGTTACAGAACGTTGTGAACTACTTGTTCGAAAAGACCAAGCTCCTGATCTATGACATGGACAAATTGGCGGCCAACAACCTGGCAGCCTGTCCGTGATATTAATCCCGCAGTGATGACGAGCTGAAACCGGATGAGGAGACGAACAACACAGGCTTATGTCAACCTACACAGAACTTGTGGAGTCTGTTTACACTCTGCAGCCGACACCCAGATCAAACTGTCGAATTTTCCGGGAGAGTAAGAGGCTAACCTCAAATACTCCACATTATGCAAGTCCTTCAAATTAACTTGCAGCACTCAAAGGCAGCCACAGCTGCCCTCCTAAAGCGCCCGTAGACAGGCGCAATATATGTAATCATCATTTAAGATCCTTGGATAGTGAGTAACAAAATCTGTGGACTTAAAAACCCAAGGTATAGCATTTTCTACAGCATTGGTAAGGACAAAACCAGCCTATCTTCTTCCTCAGTTTAGCGACGTTGACGTAAACACGGTAAGACTAGAGCTAGGCACCCACACATGAAATACAATCTAATCTTTTTACCTAGCCCATGACCATAGAGGGCCCATACCAAACACCTTAGTTCGAGAACTAGACCATTCTACCTCAACAAATTACTTGACCTTGGAGGGGACGCAAACGCACACCACATACAATGGGGAAGTACAAGCCCAAACGAATAAAGTGAGTTAAATTTTGATTATCTCCTGCAATCAAACTTATATATTTGCAATAAAGGTCGGTCGTTACCTTCATCACTAAGAATAGAAGGGAAGCCCTGGACATTACCCTATCATCGGAGACCCTGATTGACAAAATCGGTGACTGGAGGGATGGGAATGACCACTCCTTCTTTACATAGACAATTAGACTAAAAATAGACATAGTTTGTCCAAGCCCTATGAAAATAAAAATCTTAGGAAAACTAACTGGGCATACTACACAGAAACCCTTGCCACTATCCCAGAGACCCTCCCTTCTTTCACCCCTAACACCCGGGAAGAACTAGAGAAGATAGTCGACATCTTCAGATTGACCTGCGGTGAAGCCTTGAAAGTCTACCCATAAGCCTCCATGGTGGTCCACAATCCTTATGCATCTCAAACAAGAATGTAGACAACAATTTAACAATGCTAAACATGTCAACACTGACAACAGCTGGAGAGAGTACTACATAGCTTATACAAAATATAAATTAGAACGGCCAAAAGGAAACAATGGGGCCGTTTTTGCAGTAGCATAGAGTCTACCACCGAGGCAGCGCGGCTTAAGAAGATCCTATCTAAATCTCCTACAACCATAGGTAAAATATGCACTCTTATGGTTTGAATCCATTGCCGCATTAGCGGACTTTTTAAATGTGCCTGATTCCATTGGTGCATTAGCATTTAGCTAATGCTACTCTGACATGTGAGTGCCACGAACAGCTGATCTGGGTTTGTTTACTTTTAAATAGTGGAAAATCAAAAAAAAAAAATAATAAAAAATAATGAAACTCTTTATTGCTCAGCAGTACCTCCATAATGCTATCGAGGCATTTGCCAACTTGGGCGACAAGAAAGGGAAGTTGATGGTATCGTTTGACGGATTTGCTAAGGAGACCACCAACCTTGTATAGTTTTTTGAAGTCTAGAAAGAGAGTGGCCTTATCAGTTGTGCTGGTTAAGTTGTTAAAGGTCTGTAGAATGGAAGAGTGGTCCGTTGGTGCGTTTGCCGCAGCGCAGACTAGTCTTGAAGTTAAACCAACCCTGGTGAGAATCATACACTCAATCCTCACCAGCAGAGTGGTGACCTCTACTATGGGGTCCTCTTGCTACAAGACTCGTCAGCAGAGGAACTATTCAAGAATGAGTTTCTTCCCTCTACTCTGGGTCATAGTAGTCAACCAGCTACTACAACTTCTAGAAAGAGGGGGCTTTAAGATAGTCGCATGTGGGGCCGACGTAGTAATTCTTATTCAAGGTAAATACCCAGAAATCCTCTGCAACCACATGGAAACAGCCCTGTCAACACTTTCCAGGTGGGCACAAGGGTATTGACTAGTTGACCACAAGTAAAACAGAACTGGTATTATTTACCAGGAAGTATAAGGTACCTGAACTCACCCCTCCCAAGCTACACTATACTCGCCTAGCCTTAAGCAAAAAAGCCAAATACCTCGGCCTAATACTGGACAGGAAACTTCTATGGACAGAAAACATAGTTGATCGCCCTCGTTAAACTGCCATAGCTCTGTACTCTTGCAAGAAAGCAGTAAAACGCAAATGTACGCAATCTTTCTGTACGAGTTCATCGCTTGGTGGAGCACCCTAGACAATAAGAAAAACCAAATTCACAGAAGCGCTGAACTCTGCAAGAGTGGTGCGCGCCGCACAGCCATCATTGACGCCCTATATACAATTCTGAACCTTGGGCCTCTGGACCTGCTTGCAAAGGTCTGCGCTGCGGCAACCGCACCAACGGACCACTCTTCCATTCTACAGACCTTTAACAACTTAACCAGCACAACTGATAAGGTCCACTCTCTTTCTAGACTTCAAAAAACTATACAAGGTTGGTGGTCTTCTTAGCAAATCCGTCAAACGATACCATCAACTTCCCTTTCTTGTCACCCAAGTTGGCAAATGCCTCGATAGCATTATGGAGGTACTGCTGAGCAATAAAGAGTTTCATTATTTTTTATTTATTTTTTTTTTGATTTTCCACTATTTAAAAGTAAACAAACCCAGATCAGCTGTTCGTGCCACTCACATGTCAGAGTAGCATTAGCTAAATGCTAATGCACCAATGGAATCAGGCACATTTAAAAATTCCGCTAATGCGGCAATGGATTCAAACCATAAGAGTGCATATTTATATGGGGATTTCTGGGCACATGCTTGCATGCGAGGTTTAGGAATCTTACTGCGAAGGCTAGTAGTTGTCGCTGGTTATTTAATATTACCGGTCATCGACGTTGGTTTACGTGAGGCTTACATATTTCTGGATTCTTGTTGCAGCTGCGTCGTCTTGTTCTTCTTAATACATTTGTTCCAGCTAATATGGTATGCTGCCACGGACAATTCTTGGACGTCGATTTTAGTGGGGGTGTAGGAAAGCCGTAGTAACTCTCACCTAGTTTTTGCCAGGAGTGGTATCGTCTCTGTTGGCAATGTGGCCCAGAAAGGTTATTTCCGATTGAAAAAATTTGCATTAGTAGGAGCCGAAAGCTTTCTGTTGGCCGCTTTCTTTAAAACTATCCACAAGAATTTGTTGGGTCCTTGGATACCTTCATAAAATTTTTGGTAAGAACTATGACGTCATTTAAATCCAAAAGGCATCCTTTTATATTTGTAGTGGCCGCTTGAAATAACGTTGATTTAGCATCGCTCCCATCCGGTTGTTTTAATTAAACGATTTACCTTTTTTAGGCTTGTATATGGCAGTTCAATGAGATTGATTATGAAGGGTTTGCCTAGGTTAAACAGTCTTAGCCTGAGAAGGGCCAGGCAGGAACTGAGCAGGTCTTCCACTTTTCACTGCAGCTTCTACAGAAATCGCCCAGTCTGTTGGCCTGCGTTCCCATCAGCCAATGTCCTGTTAGCACTCCTATTTACATCCCGCACTCGGTATGGATAAATCTTAGTAGTTATGACGTACTTTTCGTACTTAGGCGAGAAATTCAACAGTGTCTTTTGTTTTGCCAGTCTAGGTTCGCTAGCCTTTTGTATTGGTTTGTTTTATTTAGCTTACAGGCCAAGACTACATACCGGGGCACTTGGTCTAAATCCGTGGTGAACCGTAACGACGAGAACGGGAGGATCACCAGGAATGGGGATTGTTCCGGAAGGCTTTTACACTCTCTCTCTAAAGGCCCTTGATGAGAATCCAATCCCTCCAAACGACTGCACAGGCAGGGTTGTACCAGGGCAACATCAAGTTGATCGCCTGCGAGGGCGAACGGTCGGCTGCCTTTTAAAAGGCTGGATGTCTGCGATACGGCTGGCATTCCGTCCCGTCCAAAGGCCAGGACGTGGATCCCGGCTGAACCCTCCGACCCCGAGGAGGTGCTCAAGAATTTTACCCGCTTCAACACGATGTAACCCGTTGACGGATTAAAAGTGGTAAGAACTGAAAAAAAACAAGAAGAACACGATGAACGTCGTGCTCCTACTCAATGCCCAGTTTAGAGATCCTCTCGTTACAGAACGTTGTGAACTACTTGTTCGAAAAGACCAAGCTCCTGATCTATGACACGGACAAATTGGCGGCCAACAACCTGGCAGTGATATGAATCCCGCAGTGATGACGAGATGAAACCGGATGAGGAGACGAACAACACAGGCTTATGTCAACACAGAACTTGTGGAGTCTGTTTACACTCTCCAGCCGACACCCAGATCAGACTGTCGGATTTTCCGGGAGAGTAAGAGGCTAACCTCAAATACTCCACATTATGCAAGTCCTTCAAATTAACTTGCAGCACTCAAAGGCAGCCACAGCTGCCCTCCTAAAGCGCCTGTAGACAGGCGCAATATATGTAATCATCATTTAAGATCCTTGGATAGTGAGTAACAAAATCTGTGGACTTAAAAACCCAAGGTATAGCATTTTCTACAGCATTGGTAAGGACAAAACCAGCCTATCTTCTTCCTCAGTTTAGCGACGTTGACGTAAACACGGTAAGACTAGAGCTAGTCACCCACATGCCATCTAATCTTTTTACCTAGCCCATGACCATAAAGGGCCCATACCAAACACCTTAGTTCGAGAACCAGACCATTCTACCTTAACAAATTAACTTGACCTTGGAGGGGACGCAAACGCACACCACACACAATGGGGAAGTAAAGTGAGTTACATTTTGATTATCTCCTGCAATCAAACTTATATATTTGCAATAAAGGTCGGTCATTACCTTCATCACTAAGAATAGAAGGGAAGCTCTGGACATTACCCTATCATCGGAGACCCTGATTGACAAAGTGACTGGAGGGATGGGAATGACCACTCCTTCTTTACATAGACAATTAGACTAAAATTAGACATAGTTTGTCCAAGCCCTACGAAAAAAAAATATCTTAGGAAAACTAGCTGGGCATACTACACAGAAACCCTTGCCACTATCCCAGAGACCCTCCCTTCTTTCACCCCTAACACCCGGGAAGAACTAGAGAAGATAGTCGACATCTTCAGATTGACCTGCGGTGAAGAATTGAAAGTCTACCCATAAGCTTACATGGTGGTCCACAATCCTTATGCATCTCAAACAAGAATGTAGACAACAATTCAACAATGCTAAACATGTCAACACTAACAACAGCTAAAGAGAATACTACATAGCTTATACAAAAAATAAATTAGAATGGCAAAACGGAAACAATGGGCTCGTTTCTGCAGTAGCATAGAGTCTACCACCGAGGCAGCGCGGCTTAAGAAGATCCTATCTAAATCTCCTACAACCATAGGATTTCTTAAAAAACCTATAAGCCAGTGAACAGAAACTAACAACGAAACTCTAGAGCTGCTTCTAGGAACTCACTTCCCCTCTAACCACCCAGAAGCAACCATAAGTATCTCGGAGCGAAGATTGCATAAAATGGGCTAAAAGCATGTTCAAGCCCTTTAAGTCCACAGGACCAGATGGTCTTTACCCAGCACAACTGCTAGAGACCCTTCATATTATTGTGGGAATGGTCTGGCAACGCGGATCAGCTGGTTCCCATCCAGAAGATAAAGACAACGACGTGGCAAGCCTACCGAAGCGACGAGAGAAAAGAGGAGTGCGATTTCACGACGAGCATGGAAGAGACGTAGGAAAAGCGAAGCTCTCCAATAACGACGTATTTCGTATCCATTAATAATCTTTATAATTTTTTTAAAAACTATACCTATAATATAATAAAATACATCAAGTGGTATTGTGTAAATCTCTAAACACAGTCCCACATTATTATGTCGTGGCTAAAAGTTATTTTCTATAACTGCCTACTTTTGCAACATGTACCTAAAAGGTGGCTCCAAGTTAAAGTCATCTTCATCCCAAAAGCTGGGAAACCGTCACACATATCCCCTTAAGACTTTAGACCAATAAGTCTATCCTCATTCCCAATTAAATCCCTGGGAATGCTGATAGACACCCATATTATAACTACAGTAAACCCGAACCTTTTCTCAAACGTACAACCTGCCTACCGAAAGGGCCTACTGTAACCGCACTCCATACACTGGTTTCCAAGGTAAAAAAATGATTCCACCATAAGGGTAACATTTTGGCGACTTTTCTAGACATAGAAGGGGCATTCAACAACGTCACCTGAGAAGCAAGTTATCCGAGCACTGACTAGTTAACTTCTATATGAAGTTAAACCAACCCTGGTGAGAATCAAACCCTCAATCCTCACCAGCAGAGTGGTGACCTCTACTATGGGATCGGCTCTTGCTACAAGACTCGTCAGCAGAGGACCTATTCAAGGATGAGTTTCTTCCCCTCTACTCTGGGTCATAGTAGTCAACCAGCTACTACAACTTCTAGAAAGAGGGGGCTTTAAGATAGTCGCATGTGCGGACGACGTAGTAATTCTTATTCAAGGTAAATACCGAGAAATACTCTGCAACCACAAGGAAACAGCCCTGTCAACACTTTCCAGGTGGGCTAAAGGGTATTGACTAGTTGATTACAAGTAAAACAGAACTGGTATTATTCACCAGGAAGATACACTATACTCTCCTAGCCTTAAGCAAAAAAGCCAAATACCTCGACCTAATACTGGACAGGAAATTTCTATGGACAGAAAACATAGTTGATCGCCCTCGTAAAGAGGCCATAGCCCTGTACTCTTGCAAGAAAGCAGTAAAACTCAATATTTCTGTACGGGTTCATCGTTTGGTGGAACACCCTAGACAATAAGAGCAACCAAATTCAAAGAAGCGCTGAACTCTGCATCAGTGGTGTGCTCCGCACAACCATCACTGACACCCTATATACCAACTGATAAGGCCACTCTCTTTCTAGACTTCAAAAAACTATACAAGGTTTTCATCCCATCAAAGCAAACCTCCCACACCGGATAAAGAACCCCATCAATATCTATACGGGAATATATCTATATTGGGATCGTCCCCAAATTAACACACAAGCTGACGGCTAGACATCAAATATTCCAAGCAGAGGTTAAGCAATACAGACGCAATGAGCCTTCAGAATCCAACACTACACCATAACAAAGATATGTACCTTTTCCCAGACAGTCAAGTAGCACTAAAAGCCCTTGACTCCTTTAACTCCACCTCGGAAACCATCTCTGAGTGCCGAAGATCTTTTAACGAGACGGCTGTCTAACTGAGAATCAACGTCATTTGGGTACTTGGTCACCGAAACTCCCCAGGCAACTGAATATCCCTCCCGAGAACGCCACGGTGGGCATGCCCATGCTCACTTGCAAGATACTCCTAAAACGGACTGTTACTAGTCCCTCTGTGAACAGATGGAACTCAATCACCACCTACAAAATATCCAAGCTTACATGGCTGACACGAACTCGTTTAGTTCAACAGAAGGATATATCCATCCTAATCGGTGCTCTAACAAGACACTGCATAGAAGCCTTAGAGTCCAGTTCGAGGACGAGACAATAGAACACCACCTGTGTTTGTGCCCAGCGCACAACCTTAAACGATTCAGACATTTTGGCAGGTACACACATTTGGGGTTATACCAGACATTAAGCTAGCCAGATGGTTCGAACAGTCGTATCCTCATCGAGCTTAGGGACGTACCTTTTACTGAACCACATGACATCACAAGGGCCCTTGCGGTGGGGGGTGGAACATCATTCATACACCAATGGTCTCCTTAGTTGGAAGGAGAGTTTCCTGAGATGTTCTGATGTCCCCGGACCAATATCAGGTGGATGCTTAACTGAGACTTTGTAATCAATTACAATTTTTGTGATAAATGATTTACGTATTGAAGTTAATTACCTTTTACCGAGATTGACTTAAAGATTTCCGAATCAGGATCCGAGTCAATTTTGTTAATTTTAGGACATGTCTTGGGAACGTCGGGGAAAATGGCAGAATTTGTTGTACTGCGAATGTATGTGAGTAAAAAGTTAAGTTCCACGTTTGTATATAAAGACTCAGACAGTAGTGCAATATAATACTCAAACAGTAGCGCAATATAATATAATAATAATACTGCCACAAATATACTGATAAACTGTTTTTAGGGACTTTAGAACTATCAGCTATGACCTTTTGGACTCCACCTTTAATTCGTGCAATTGGAATAACATTTATTCCCTTTCCTTTATTTTCCAAAAAGAACCTTCGTATCTTTTCGAAGAACTGCAGCTTACATCCTCTAGAAGAGCAAACAATCTTACTTACATAAGACCTAGATCATTGGCATCCGAAAGACAATTTTAATTAAGGCTATTCGATCATGGAATCTTCTCCCCAACCATCTTAAAATATTAGCAGTGCCACGCAATTAAAGATAAAATTATTCACAAACCTTAAAAATACTATTACGTAAATTCAAGTAAAAATATTGGAGAAGGCAACTTAGGTTAGTTTTTATGAAAATTAGTTTTGAGTATAATGTAACAATTAAATATTTGCAACTGACTAGCGTATAAACTTATAAGTTCCATACTTGTAGCGTTAGGATGAAATTTTATAATAAAATACAAAAATAAAAATATCTTCCGCATTAGATCGTAGTCGTTCATTCCAATTAATGTAGGTAAAGATACTAATAATGTATGAAATAATAAACAAACTCCAGCTTGTAATCGCTCACACATTCATATGTGTGCAAATTGCTGAATCTGGTAACTACTTCATTTTACCCATGGCATACTTGCCAAAAAATCGGGTTTCGACAACTTACTGTGTTGCTTTATTTTGCAATGACTGATTTCTTGCACTCGTCGACGTGCTTAAGCATTTGAGCATGTCTTCGCGATTTCCCGATGTCTAGAGTCCGTCTTCTCTACACTTGTGCTGACGTAGGGTTTTCTTAACATTTCCTGGCATTGTGTATTAATTAAACTTTACGTAGTGTTTCAATTGTGTTTGCTCGATTTCACTTATTGTGCATCATCCCACGCACATTCTAATTCAAATGCGTTGTGTATGAGCATATGTGAGTAAGAGTTGGTATATCACGAATAAGGTCAGTAGGTAGCGCGGTTTACGGTCATCAAAAAGACGAAATCGTTGTATTTAGTTTGGGTTTAATTATATTTAACGCAAATGTTTCATGTCGTTGTTGTCAAGCCCAGGAGTTGCAACAGCGTTGGGATTCAATTATTCTAACTCCGAAAAAGTTCGTGACAATGTTTCATCATCCGGCAGTCTTGATCTGTATCTAATTCTAATATCTTCGGGTAATCATGGAAGCGAAGGAACCTACCAAAACTATTTGTGCGTTTTAGATTATGGCAGCCAGTTAAACTTTTTGACAAGTAAATTAGTGCCAAGTTTTAAGTTATAGGATCGGTTACAGCTACATTGAAGTGTAGAGTGACTAAGTATGCAGTCACCGAAATATTTTGTGTATTGCCAGAAATTGCACAGTAACATATTTTAAGGGCAGCACTCGACTCCCAAGGGCGTAATAGTGGCAGATCCCACTTTCGATTCTAGTCAAAGAACCGATATGCTACTGTGCTTGACATTTTTTTTTAAACTGATTGTACCAAGACAGATTAAGCTATGAAATTGATGAGAACGCTCCAGAAGCAAAAGATGCTAAAAAATTATAGTAATGCGACATAATATTTCAGTCAGCCTACAAGTTTATTCAACAACAAAAAAATTGCGAAACTCATTTTTTCTGGACATCTTGTGCTGGGCGCGCTAAATATTCCGGCTCTAGCTCGTCGGCTTGGGGGGTGGAGGTCTTGCTCGTACAGATCTTGACACTGTCTACTTATTACTATTAATAAAATCAGAATCAGCCAGCACAAGATGTCCAGAAAAAATTGCGAAACTCATTTTTTCTGGACATCTTGTGCTGGCTCTACTTACCAAATTAACCACATAACCAGATAAACTAGTAAAAAAAAAGTCAAGAAAATCGGTTTTCTCGGCGTCTGTAATTTATTTGACGAAAATGCGAAACAGAAACAAAAAATTTCTTTGATTTAATCAACAACACTGTGTGAAATGCCTGTTCCTCTTCTTGTTCATCGGTCTTCTGCAACCAATTTTCATTTTTTCGACCCGAAAAAGTCTTAATAGGGAGTTAATGTTAATTCTCACATATGCGTTCGAGATAACCAAATTTTCTTATCAGTCCCAACATTGCAGCCAGATCTATTCTAGAAACTAATCTAATTTCGATTTGACATGTACGCGCTAACAGCCAAAATGTATTATTATTAACTTTTTGAAACTTTCAGTGCGTACTTCTGCGCTTTACTAACTCCAATATCGCCGCATTTCTACCGGTGCGATACATGTCTTATTTGGCAGAGAAATTCGGTGATCAATTAGTGCCATTGACAACGTTTTTATAGGGATTATTTGATTTGTGGCGGGAATACTCCTTTAGTAATGTCCAAATCAAAACAAGAAGAAAACAATATTGAAAGATCAACCCTGCAAAAATGGCGCAATAGTCACTCGCCTGGTCACAAAAAATAAGTTCCAAAATAACCTTTAAAGTGCTCAAAACTGAGGATGCAGCGAAGGCGCTTGACATTGTGACTTTAACATTAAAAAGCTTAAAAGAACATTCCAAATACTGGCCTTTTATTATTCAAACGCGCGCCCAAAGCCAACAGCACCCGGTCACACTTATTTAACGAAGTTATCGATCGCCGATAATCATCGCCCAATAACCCGATTACCCAAAGCGGGATTATCATCATCGTTCGATCTGGTCACACTAAGCGCTGCCTATATAAGCGGAGACACAGCCCCAGAGCAGGCACTTGCGCTCCGGCGATTCTCGAGGAAACATCAACTAGGAGGTGTAGCGTGTAACGTTCGACTAAAGTACAAAGTACTTTAAATGTTTCAAGGATCTGTATTGGCTGGGCACGCTAAATATTCCAGCTCTAGCTCGTCGGCTTGGGGGGTGGAGGTCTTGCTCGTACAGATCTTGACACTGTCTACTTATTACTATTAATAAAATCAGAATTGAGCGTGCACGCGACAATATCAAAAGCTAGTTACTTAACCGGAAAGAAAAGATGCATAATTTAAAAAAAAGAAAAGTTTGAGAAATTATTGAAAGGGGACAGTGTAAAAGACAGAGAGAGAAATTTGTTGTTTGCGACGCCTTAGATTTAATTTGGTTCGCATATTGCCCACCCTACCTTTGACCACCTGCCGCTAGAGCATAACTCTGGTGATCCAATTTATACCCTACGACCGCAGAGACATCAGCTGAGTTCAGTTAGTTAGTTTTCTTTAATGCTTTCATTTTAATGTTTAATTCAATTGCAAGTAACATATTTAATCTTTCTTAGATAATTTACGGAAGAGAGAAACAATTTCGACGAGAAAAGATAAAATCTAACACGCGTTAAACCTCATGGGTAAATACTGGGCTTCACAGGTGTATATAATTTAATGTAAAGTACATATGAATAGTAAAAATAATTACAAATAAGTATCGGGTATATTAAATAAATAGTTATATGTTCAAGGAAATTCAATAATTTGTTCTTTCATGATTATTAATACTCATTCTTAATTCATCATTCATCAGTGGTTCGCTAGTTAATCACTTTTAATTTTATTTAAAATTAAATTTTTTTTTTCAAAAGAAAAAATATTCTCAGTGTAAATTCATTTTTTTGGTTTAATTCATTTTTTTTTCGCATAGTTAATTTTAGAAGTAATGGCTTTCTTAAATTTTCGGCATTGATATATATATATAAATTTTTTGTTTATGAGAATTTAATTGGCACTAATATTTTAGTTTTTAATAATTTGAAATAAAGGTAAAACAACTCACACAGCTGGTTCCTCGGCGGACGATCGATCTTCCGACGCAGGCAGGCTGGAAAAGAAATCAAGGCATTTCTGCTTTGACATGGTTATTATTTTATATAATAAAATAATATAATATAATACCTTTTATATTATATGTGCACTCAAAAACATTTTCTAATTAATTTTTTCGAATCAAAACGAATTTAAGAAAACTTTTGCAGGGAGATAGGAACCGTAAATTAACCGCGCACTAGATGAATCATAACTTAATTTAAATCTTATAATTATTTAATAAAAATTAAAAAAATTTTCATAACATAATAATTGTCACTTCAATATTCAATCGCATTCTTTTAATACGTTTTTCTTGATTTACGTTAACACATGGTTAGGAATTTCTCCCAGTGTAGCCTGGTTGGCTGATATGCACGTGAACATTTTTCGCAAGCTGGATTTTTTTTTTAGGTTACAAATGAGGTTAAGATCGAGCCCAAGCGTAGATTTTACATTTTTTTTTCTAAATTTGAATTTGGGTTAGGGCCGATCTAATTGAACATTTTTTTTTTTCCTAGCCTATACTCTTATTTGGCCGAGGAAATTCCTCGTTAAATTAAACGAGAGATCACTGTTTCAACTGCTGCAACTGCTGATCACTGAATAAAAATTTGGGGTGCTCCCTAAGGCACTGCGGTTTGGCAAAGGCGGGTGCTCCTCAGGGCGACTGCAGATCGTTGTCAATGGGGTGCTCCTCCGGGCGGATCGGAATCGCGGGGCAGCGTGGGTGCTCAGCGGGACAGATCTAATTACCGGCCAAGGTGGGTGCTCCTCCGGGCTGATCCAAATTGCTGGGCAGCGTGGGTGCTTCACAGGGCAGATCTAATTGCCGGCCGAGGTGGGTGCTCCCCGAAACGCAAAATTTCAGCCTTTTAAAAGAGATCGAAAATTCAGCACTTGAAAATATTTAGCGAGAAAACCCACACAACTCACTTTTTTGCTCGACTTATTACGTAAAAAAAAATCACTTAAAGAACTTCGAAATACCGCGTGTATATATTTTTTTCCACTTTGCCGATTGGGAACGGATTAAACTGCACACGTCTGACTGGGAAGGAAGTTCAAAAATCAAGCGGCGTCGGTTGCGGCCTTTTCTAGAAATTTCTGACAGCTGAAAAATCCGCCTTTTCGGCTTAAAACAAGCTTCTCAGCAACAGCTGATCGTGGAACTATCTGGCATCACCCGCAAAAATACTAATTAGTATTTTTTTTGCTAAACACTAATTTCCGACACTAAATTTGGCTAGGCATCTGGCTACTCTCCAAAGGTCGCTAAATACTAAAATAATCGTCCGTTTTCAAGCCAAAACAAACAAACGTTCTTCAGGCGCCGCTACAGAGGAATACCCGGAAAAGCCAAGTAGATCGTTCCTCTAAACAACCCAGAACACTACGAACCCGACGTACTCAAACGACGACGGCAACCACTGCACAATCGGCCCTTCCGCAGCGCCGACACCAAGCAGTGCACCCAGCCATTGCGCGCCGACAACGCCAGGCAGTGCACCCAGTCATTGCGCAGCGCCTGCCACAAGCATTGCCTTCCGTAGCGCCGATCCCGCACACAAAGCAGTGCGATACTCAACGAGTTGCGATATACTCGGCCCTTCCGCAGCGTCGATATCATCAAGCAGTACCACACTCGGCCCTTCAGCAGCGTCGACGCCACTCATCAAGCAGTATCACGCTCAATATAATTATAGTTAGAAACGTAGTCTTAATCAACCGTACTATTAAAATATAACCATACTCTTTAGCGTTCGTTTTGTGTTATTCTTTGGGGAAAGGGAGGTAAGCCGATCTATAGAGGAAATAAATTTCTGTCTCGAAACCTGGCCACGGCAGGCTATACCGCCTCCCGAAATAGGATCGTTTGAGTGGCACCCGAGCAAATTGAACACAAAAAGATAGTAACCTCAAATAGAAACACCAAAGATCGTTTACCCTCTTCGTCAACACAACACAAAATAATATTATGGCAGACAAGTTAACTCGAGGCTGGATAAGCAACACCAATAAAGCCCTACTGGAAGCCTACCTAATAGAATTCGAGGTCAAACCAGAAACACTGTGCGAGGACATGCGAAGGCAAATGTCAGATTTTCTAAAGAACGGCAACCACAGCGAGGAAAACCATCAAACGCCTTCTAGAACCTAACGGAACAGGAAACCAACCGAAAAGCATTAGTGAGACAACCGACACAGAGGAACACATCGAGGAAAACCATAAATACCTGCAAGTACCGAACCCGACGGAGTTTGTCAAGGGAAAGCCAAGACCTAAGCCCACAAGGACAGAAGGAAATAAAGTGGCCACGATGGGAGTAATACGAAGTTGGAGAGAAGAATATGACGGAACTGGAAACCCAGAAGAGTTCATAAGTAGAACAGAGGAATTGGCAGAGACATACGGCATGGATCTAGATCATGCAGCAGGAGCAATAGTTATACTTCTCAGAGGCTGTGCCTTGGATTGGTGGCACACCACCCAAACCCGATGCCGTCATGGAGCACCTTTAGAAAAGAATTGCTAGAGTATTATAGACCAGCGGATCATGAGGAGAAAGCTATGAAAAGCATCACACATAGACACCAGGGCGAGAATGAACCGGCGAAGGAATATGCGCTAGAATTCCGGAAAATCATGCGATTTACTACGCTCACAGAAGAAAAAAAACTGGAGTGGGTGTACCGAAACAGTCGAGTGGAGTTCAAACGATATGCTATGCTAGCGGAATACCTCCGACTAGCCGAGGAATTCGAGGCACTACAACCACATGAGCACACAGCACAGCGGAAAACGCAACAAACACCGGAAGCTTGCTTGGGACACCAACCACAAGAAATAATCTGGAGACCACCAAGGAACCAGTGGAGACCCCAAGAAACACCACCAGTACTTAACAGAGGCGTCACAAGATCTTGGGACATGAACAATAGATGCTCGAGGTGCAAAGCAGTGGGACACATAGCACGTGGATGCGATAACCAACCAAGACTGTTTGGCTGGGTATGCGGACAGGATGGAATACGAACAATTCATTGCTGCCGCCGGAATGAAACGACGGGAAACGGATGACGCCCATGGGATCAGAGTTGGCACCGAGGGCACACACCACACCCGCAACGTCAATAAAGTTCAACGGTCGACGCCTACTAGCACAAGTCAACATAGGCAGCACAGAAATTCGCGGTGCATTTACAACAGGAGCCACACGGAGTTTCATCGGCAAAGAACTAGCCAACAGAATAGCCAGACATGGAAAAAGAAAGAAATTAACCGAAGCCATAAGACTTGCAGACGGAACAAACAGAACAGTCACAGAGGCACTAGAAGTACCAATACAACTAGGGACACAATCAAACACAACAACTCGACGAGGTGATCGGAGACCTACTCTTGAGAATAGATTTCTTAGAGCAATGCAACGCCAAATTAGAATGTGGAGGCATCACAGAGAAAATTAAAAAGAACAAGAGGAACCAACGCAGGAGCAAGAAACACAAGAGGCACGACATCGGAATACTAGAAACAGGTGATTTAACAGACTCACAGATCCAAGAGACCCGCAAAAGGGAGTTGGAGATGAGGAGCCAAATCAAAGAAGTAAGTGACTTTGCAAGCCACAAAATCTTCATGAAGCACGACCGCCCAATTAAACAGAGGTACTACCCTCGAAACCCAGTAATGCAATCAATAATAAACAAACATGTCGACGAACTCATAGCACAGACCCTCATAGAACCCTCGCACTCCGCCTACAGTTCGCCAGTGGTAATCGTGGAGAAGAAAAACAAGGAATGGAGGCTTTGCATAGACTATAGGCAACTGAACGAGCACTCTGAGCGAGTCGCATACCAAGTACCACGAATGGATCACATTCTCAACCAACTCCGCGAGGCAAAATACATAAGCACACTGGATCTGATAAGTGGCTACTGGCAGATACCGATGTACAAAGACAGTAAACAGTACACTGCCTTTACTGTACCAGGACGCGGACTGTTTCAGTGGAAAGTAATGCCCTTCGGATTACACACAGCACCGGCGACTTTCCAAAGAGCTCTAGACTCAGTCATCGGACCGGAGATGAAACCATTCGCGTTCGCATACCTGGATGACATAGTGGTTATCGGACGCACAAAACAGGAACACCTGGAGAAGCTACAGGAGGTATTGAGGCGACTCCGCAAGGCAAATCTGAAGATCAACACAGAGAAATGCCACATCTTTAAGAAAGAACTGAAATACCTAAGACACGTAATCAGCGCATGAGGTGTACACACCGATCCAGAAAAGATAGCCGCGATCCTCAACATGCCAAGCCCACAGACGACGAACCAAGTACACAGCTTCCTAGGGGTGGCCTCCTGGTACAGAAGATTCGTCCCCAACTTCACTGAACTAGCGCAACCGCTGTACAGCCTGGTTAAGAAGAAGGAGCAAACACACCGACGACGACTAGGACAACCCAAGGACATGAGGGAGGAACAAGATACGACACCCAACAACCACAACGGAGAAAAAACCACAGATCGAGATCCCCCAAACAAAGGACAAAAACAGGAACCAAACGACACCAACTGATAGACAGACAGCGACCACAGACGGCATGGGTGAAGCCTCTTAGTTGATGTTTCCTCGAGAATCATCGGAGCGCAAGTGCCTGGTCTGGTCTGTGTCTCCGCTTATATAGGCGCCGCGTAGTGTGACCAGATCGGACGATGATGATAATTCCGCTTTGTGTAATTGGGTTATTGGGCGATGATTATCGGCGATCGATTACTTCGTCGTTAGTGTGACCGGGTGCTGTTGGCTTTGGGCGCGCGTTTGAATAATAAAAGGCCAGTATTTGGAATGTTATTTTTAGCTTTTTAATGTGAAAGTTGAATTGTTCATATTGTGACGGTGGGTCGTCACACTTATTGTCGATATAACTGTTGAAACGAAACCCGTCAGTTTGAATGGGCCCTCGTATTTCGGTGCTAACTTTGCTGCAAACCCAATAGCTGCCTTTGACAATGGTTGTTGTCGTTCCCATACGAGATCTCCTACTTTGGGTCTCCAGTCTCTTTTCCGTTGGTTGTACGATCTGACTTGGTCTTGTGCTGCTTTTCCCATGTTCCGATGTGCTTACATGCTCGTTTCTATCATGCGTTGCAACCGTGCCTCGATCGTTTCCTCTACCATTCCGGATCCGGGTGTGGTTTCTCCCAGGTAGTCGTACCTCTTGCGCTGGCTACGTGCCCTAGATATTTTAGTTCTTCCTTAAAGAAGTGGCATTTCTCTATGTTGATCTTCAGATTTGCCTTGCGGAGTCGTCTCATTACTTCTTGTAGTTTCTTCAGTTGTTCCTGTTTCGTGCGTCCGATAACCACTCCGATTACCACTGGCGAACTGTAGGCGGAGTGCGAGGGTTCTATGATGGTCTGTGCTATGAGTTCGTCGGCTTGTTTGTTTATTATTGATTGCATTGCCTGGTTTCGAGGGTAGTACCTCTGTTTAATTCGGCGGTCGTGCTTCATGAAGATTTTGTAGCTTGCAATTTGACTTTCTCCTTTGATTGGCTCATCATCTCCAACTCCATTTTGAGGGTCTCTTGGATCTGTGAGTCTGTTAAATCACCTGTTTCTAGTATTCCGATGCCGTGCCTCTTGTGTTTCTTGCTCCTGCGTTGGTTCCTCTTGTTCTTTTTAATTTTCTCTGTGATGCCTCCACATTATAATTTGGCGTTGCATTGCTCTAAGAAATCTATTCTCAAGAGTAGGTCTCCGATCACCTCGTCGAGTTGTTGTGTTTGATTGTGTCCCTAGTTGTATTGGTACTTCTAGTGCCTCTGTGACTGTTCTGTTTGTTCCGTCTGCAAGTCTTATGGCTTCGGTTAATTTCTTTCTTTTTCCATGTCTGGCTATTCTGTTGGCTAGTTCTTTGCCGATGAAACTCCGTGTGGCTCCTGTTGTAAATGCACCGCGAATTTCTGTGCTGCCTATGTTGACTTGTGCTAGTAGGCGTCGACCGTTGAACTTTATTGACGTTGCGGGTGTGGTGTGTGCCCTCGGTGCCAACTCTGATCCCATGGGCGTCATCCGTTTCCCGTCGTTTCATTCCGGCGGCAGCAATGAATTGTTCGTATTCCATCCTGTCCGCATACCCAGCCAAACAGTCTTGGTTGGTTATCGCATCCACGTGCTATGTGTCCCACTGCTTTGCACCTCGAGCATCTATTGTTCATGTCCCAAGATCTTGTGACGCCTCTGTTAAGTACTGGTGGTGTTTCTTGGGGTCTCCACTGGTTCCTTGGTGGTCTCCAGATTATTTCTTGTGGTTGGTGTCCCAAGCAAGCTTCCGGTGTTTGTTGCGTTTTCCGCTGTGCTGTGTGCTCATGTGGTTGTAGTGCCTCGAATTCCTCGGCTAGTCGGAGGTATTCCGCTAGCATAGCATATCGTTTGAACTCCACTCGACTGTTTCGGTACACCCACTCCAGTTTTTTTTCTTCTGTGAGCGTAGTAAATCGCATGATTTTCCGGAGTTCTAGCGCATATTCCTTCGCTTGCTCGTTCTCGCCCTGGTGTCTATGTGTGATGCTTTCCATAGCTTTCTCCCCATGATCCGCTGGCCTGTAATACTCTAGGAATTCTTTTCGAAAGGTGCTCCATGACGGCATCGGGTTTGGGTGTGTGTGCCTCCAATCCAAGGCACACCCTCTGAGAAGTATTACCATTGCTCCTGCTGCATGATCTAGATCTATGCCGTATGCCTCTGCTGCGTTTCCAGTTCCGTCGTATTCTTCTCCCCAACTTCGTATTACTCCCATCGTGGCCACTTTATTTCCTTCGTTTCTTGTGGGCTTAGGTCCTGGCTTTCCTTCGACAAACTCCGTCGGGTTCGGCACTTGCAGGTATTTATGGTTTTCCTCGATGTTTTCCTCTGTGTCGGTTGTCTCACTAATGCCTTTCGGTTGGTTTCCTGTTCCGTTAGGTGCTGGTGATGGGCTTCTTGCGTGTTTCTGAACCAGTTCTAGAAGGCGTTTGATGGTTTCTTCACCGTGGTTGCCGTTCTTTATAAAATCTGACATTTGCCTTCGCATGTCCTGGCACAGTGTTTCTGGTTTGACCTCGAATTCTATTAGGTAGGCTTCCAGTAGGGCTTTATTGGTGTTGCTTATCCAGCCTCGAGTCAACTTGTCTGCCATTGTATTATTTTTTTTGTGTTGGGGAATAGGGTAAACGATCTTTGGTGTTTCTATTTGAGGTTACCGTATTTTTGTGTTAAATTTGTTTGGGCGCCACCGTAACGATTCTGTTTCGCGAGGGTGGTAAAGCTCGCCGTGGCCAGGTACCAAGACTATCTACCAGAACACTTACCCGGATATTCCTCCTAGTTGATGTTTCCTCGAGAACCGTCGGAACGCAAGTGACTGGTCTGGGGCTGTGTCTCCGCTTATATAGGCGCTGCTTAGTGTGACCAGATCGGACGATGATGATAATCCCGCTTTGGGTAATCGGGTTTATTGGGCGATGATTATCGGCAATCGATAACTTCGTTAAATAAGTGTGACCTGGTGCTGTTGGCGTTGGGCGCGCGTTTGAATAATAAAATGTCAGTATTTGGAATGTTCTTTTAAGCTTTTTAATGTGAAAGTTGCATTTTACATATTTGTGACGGTGGGTCGTCACACCAATTAGATCGCTAGCTTTTAAACGTTCAATACAAGCAGACAGACGGATAGACGGACATGGCTATATAGACTCCCCTATTAATCCTGATCAAGAATATATATACTGTATGGGGTCGGAAACGTCTTCTTCACTGCGTAACAAACTTCTGACCAAAATTATAATACCCTCTGTAAGGGTATAAAAATAAATGGATAAAATTTAACTTTTCTTTTTTTTAATATTCAATTTAATTTAAATTTTTTGACGATTTTAATTTAGTAAAGGAAAGATCGAAAATTTGAGCTGAAATCATCAAAGCCTTAATGTTTTTAAACATAAACGCGTATAAATCGAAGTTTGGACGTATTAAAGAATATTTAATGTTTGAACGTTTTTTGAGAAGCATGGGTATATAAGCTTCGGCTTTCCGAATAATACAAAACTTGGTTGGTGACTTTCAAATTTGCAGAGACTTTTTTGGCTTAGATATATATTTTGGTAGCGAGGAAGAAGAAATTAAGAAAATATCGTTCTACCTGAATTTATATTAAGCATTAAGCACTATTTGTTGCAAAAAGAGATTTGTTAGCCGCTTGGCTATCGACTTACTAAATATCCTTACTTTAGTATCTCTAATAAAGCAAGAACCTCAGACTGAAAACTGTTGCAGATTCTGGGAGGTGTAATTTCGACTCTGTCTCCCAGCTTCCAGCGAAAAACCATATCCCCTGTCAGTGTAAAGTGATACCTCGACTTGAACGGTTTCTTTTTCTCTCTTTCTCTTGTTGTTAAGGTTGTCGTGAAACCGGTGGCTTCTGATTTCTGTATTTTCGTTAGTTTTGTGATGATGTACGCTTGTAATGGATAACTAAGAGTAGGCAAGATGGAAAAACTCAGGTACGGTCTGCACATATGCTAGTCCGGCTTCCTGGCTCGTCGGCAAATGGGGTTATGTTTGAAAGTGCTATCCCTTGAGGTTTACCGAATAATTATTTATATATAAACGGGATACACAAAACGAACCTGAGCGCGCCAATATCAGAGCCTCATTTGCAAGCAGTTGCCATAAATTTGGTCACTGGGCTTAGCAGAATTTCGTTCAGTCTGTCTTCTGTCCTCCTGGTCACAATCATACTTGATCAGCTCATGAATATCTGCGCCTGTTCGGCTCTGTGGGCAATCGCTTCCTTGTCGGAGGGGATTGGAATACCCATCACAGTTTCTGGGGATGCAGGCGTTCGTGCACTCGGGGAAACACTCTGATGTCGGTTGTATGCAGATTCTGGCCACTGGCGGACCTACTCATTTTCCATGGATTATTAACCACCTCCGATGGCTATTAATTTTGCGGTGTATAGAGGCTAGAAGTCTTCCTATTCCTCCACTTTCTTGGTCTGCTTCGAAGCCAGAAATTGCTACCTTGGCCAGAAAACTTCATGCACTCCGCCGCCACTGTGTCAGAACTTAAAAAAGTCCTCCGTTTGGCCAAGTCTGAATTCTTTATGGGCAAGCCCAGTGCCATTGCGTTGTGGAAATGCACCGCAACCTAAAAAGACAGCCGCTTCAGAGATTCTCACTTAAACGTATCGATGGCCACAGTGATTCCGAGATTGCTGAAGTATTTGCACTGCATTTGACTAATCTCTATATTAGGACTCTCTTTTGGCCCTCCTGTTGATGTGCGTCCAGTAGACGAGTGTGAAATTCGTGATCATATTAGGCGACTAGTTTCCACTAAAGCATGGACGCGATTTACGGAAAGGTATCAAACGCTCTTCCTAGCTCAACTCTTTAATGCCTCTCTAGACCTTGGTCATTTTCCAGCCCCTTGGAAACGTGCTCTAGTCACAATGGGACCAAAAAAAGGAAAACCCCTTGTTCCCCAGACTCCTATCGGCCGATTAGTCTCCTATCCACTTTTTCCAAGACTTTTGAGCGGATAATGCTTGCTAGGTTCTTAGCTATAGCTTCGTTTGATGAAGCACTTCCACACCACCAGTTTAGCATTCGTAGTCGTCATTGTGTTGTTGAGCAAGTGCACAGAGTAGTAAATCATGTACTGGGTGCTCTGGAAGATCGCAAATACTGATCCGATGTCGTTCTTGATGTTCGACAGGCCTTTGACAGGGTTTGGCACGAAGGTCTCTTTTACAAACTAATGCCACTTTTGCCAGAGGGATTTGTAACGAACTGATTTTCTTTGTTATCTGCTCGCTTCGATTGTCGTGCGGCTAGCTCAGAAGATGTAAGTGTTCGTCCCACCAAATTTATATATACGTGACCGCCCTGTTGACTAGTGAAAACGCACAGAAGGATTGGGAGTACGCAGTGATCTTTTATTCGCCGACTTGACCCTCGGCCGGGTGGCGTATTGATAATGTAGAACTATGTTCTGCCGTCGTCTCCTTCCCACGTTGAACGTCTCGCTGGATCGTGCTGGCTCGCCGGAAATGGTGTCTCCCTCGCCGGTTTGGCTTGCGATGTCTTCTGCTGCCCTTGGCTCGGCGGGGCTACAGGGATTAGGGATGCGTCACCGTTCCCAGACTAAGGTGAACAGGCACTGTGCTCTCAAGGCGTACGCCTTTCGCAGCCGCAGCCTCCTGTCCCTTGCTCTGTCCCGGCCGGTCGCACCGGACGTCGGCTCAGTTTCTACTTGACGGTTCAGGCGTACGCCGGAAGCCGCCAACGCAGTCCCTGGGTCAAACGCCAGGTTCTAGACGAACGCTTCCACCCTACCCTCTCTGCCGCAGGCTTAATAATTCGAATTCGTTGTCCTTGTTCTGCCTCCAGGTATCTCGACCAGCTACGCTTCTTGTTGGCGACTCGCTAAGCTGCCGTTCTGGGACTCTAGCGGTGGACCGCTGTGCTCTCAACGTATACGCCTTTCGAGACACCAGCTGAACAAACGCGCGTCCTTCCGGGCTATTCGCAGCAGGACCTTGTACAGTTCCTGCAGGACGATCAGGCATACGCCGGAGTTCGCCAATGCAGTCCTTGTAGGCAGGCTCCCCTCCTTGTTGGCGACTCGGTAAGCTGCCGTTCTGGGACTCTAGCGGTGGACTGCTGTGCTCTTAACGCATACGCCTTTCGAGACACCAGCTGAACAAACGCGCGTCCTTCCGGGCCAGTCGCACCAGGACCTTGTACAGCTCCTGCAGGACGATCAGGCATACGCCGGAGTTCGCCAATGCAGTCCTTGTAGGCAGGCAGCTAGTTCTAGACAACTTTCCTTCTGAGCCCACGGTTCTTTGTCGAAGGACTCTATTTGTTCAACTCTGCCGGACACGCCGGGCGGGATGCCAAGCTCAAATCGCGACAGAAGTTGTGACAAAGCGCCTGGACTTAGCGGTGTGATGCCGTAAGGACCTCAGCTACCTGTGTCTCAATTCGGAGACTTTAGCTCTAAGTCCCGAACGTCTCGACGTAGCGATCTTGTTTCCTTGATGACTCCGCACGGCTTTACTCGCACCAATATCAGGGTCCAAAGTCCGGTGCCGTCCCGTTACTTCCTTCTGCCCACGGCCCTCTCACGCCGCTCTCTTCTATTGCTGTCCCTCTCGGACTCTCCTTGTCCTTGTCTGGTGCTCCGTGCACCACTCTCTCTCTCTCTCCGCACTACCGTTACTACGGGCGAATTCGCCGCGTAACTGGTAACTGGTAGGCCACTGCTTGCATGCGCTTACTCTGCTTGCTTCTTAACTTGTGGGGAGTTATTCAACTCCTCATAGATTATGGAAGCAAATCGTGTCATTCTTGGATAAAAGAGACTTTGCTGTCAACATCCGTGGACATCGTTCTGGACTACGCCCAATTCGCAAGGAAGCTTCCTTGGGCCGGTCCTGTATACAGTTTAAACGTCGGATCTTCGAAACCCAGTTGCACGCGGTACATTTCTGGCCACCTATGCTGATGATGACACTGCATTTCTTGCAGTGGGTCGTACCCCATCATCTGTCTCCCTGCGTGTCCAGACATTCTTTGATGAATTCGAGTTTTGGGCTTCTCGGTGGAACGTCTACAAAACGCAGCACGCGACATTTTTTCTCGGCTCTTGCCGTTCGCGTAGTTTCTACCTTGATGGGAATAGGCTTAAACATAAAGACAAGGTGACCTACCTTGGTATAACATTGGACCGTCGTTTCGTTGGAAAGAACAAATTGACCGCTGTGACTCAGCTAGATCAAAACTTGACAGAATGGACTGGCTTCTATGATCAGGTATCGGTCTAAGCCATCAGGCTAAGTTGCGACTCTTCTAGGCCATTACCCTCCCGACGTTAAATTGGGGAAAAACTTGCTAAGGCACAGCCTGTGACTCATCTCTTAAAAGGGTACAAACGTCCATATCAAAGGCGATCAAAAGGATACTGGGTGTGAAATGGCACCATTATGTCGAAAATCGTGTGTTGTTTCAGGACACGGGAGTGCCGACGGTTTCGGAGACAATTTGAAGCTTTTCAAATCGATACAGAGTTCGCTTGCTGGCTCACACGAACTGTCTGGCTAGACGTCTTGCTACACCATTGGGTCGACGACGTCTCCGCAGCGGACATTAAAGTAGGACTAACAAACAATATAAAAAGGTCATGTAATATAAACTGAAAATTGGCAAAGGTCCGCGGCTGATATTGCGACCTGCTTTTTGTCCACGCATCCTTGGCATGCCATTCCTGTGACACCTAAATTAATCGTTCCTTTTTGTTTTGGGGTTGGGGCTAGCTAGCGGGGATCAAAATGCTAATAACTTAAGTATACATTATAAAAGAGTTTATTAAAGCTTAAATTCTAATATTATTTTATATTAAAGTACTAAAATACTAAAATACTTGTAAGCAAATTAATTAAAAATAGAGAATATTACTTTATTAATTTTTCTGCAATAAGTTTTTTTTCGTTACACAAATGGAATTTAAAGGCTTTATATACGCCTCTGTTAATTAACAGTTTTATATATGTAAGCAAAAGTAAAAAACAATTATTATCCGTTAAGCTGGGCTGTTAAATAGGTGGCCACATATGGACTACGAGTATAATTTAAAAATCATAAAAAAATTTTAACATCGCCAAAAGAATTTTAAAAAGAGAATAGAGAGAAGAATAAAAAATTTAACTTTATTTTGTTTTCCCGGCGGAGGCTTAAACACGCGCGAATCCCATATTTACAATTCACACTGAGGCCCTGAGTGGGACAAATCTCCGGTCATCGCTCTTTTATTTCACCCTTCCTAGCTATGCTTTGTCATCTTTGACATCTCTCTCTTGCGGGTTTACATTTTGGCTACTTCCTTTTCGGCCGATCTCTCTCTCGCTACAACATTTTTTCTAACGGCCAAAAACATAATATTGGCGCGCACGTTTTCAGGGGCCATAAATCCCTAGAGATCTCGTTTCTGGCTTATCAGAGGATGGGTTTCGGCAGGTTCTAACGTCTCATAATCTTTTTGTCTTTCTGTGGTTAGGGCCGAACACCGAATACACTTCACTTTCTAAGCCTTTTTTTTTGCCTTAGCAACTTTTCCTTCACTCAAGCACTGTGAACCTTAAAACGCCGTAACTTGCAATTCTAACGGCCTTGATTAGCGCGTTATGGGATGCGAAAACCGGGTTCTAAAATAAGCAGCAAAATCCGGCGTCGTAGCTGCTGCTCGCGTGAACCAGAGTAAAGATGCTCTCTCTTACGTCTCTCCGTCTCTGTTAGGCCTCTGCAGACGTATGTTGGGGTTTTCTTTGATACTGTGGAAATAGCTTTACCATCTGCTGCCCAAATACCATGAAGTATGGTGTTGAACTTAGACCAGAGTGCACAGAAGACCTTAAGGTGCAACAAATTTGGCTAAGGGTTTCATCCCAATCCTTCAGATCTGGCGAATATAAGATCGAGCGCTTAACTCGTTCGGACGCATTAGCTTGCGGAGCATGCACTGTGGTAAAGGTATGGGTAACTTTGATACTCCATAATAGATACTGGAAACTAGACAATTGTTTCCGGTATTCAAAAAGTAATCACTCCTGCTTTACTCGCATCGCAGAGAATGTAGAATGAGCGAGTAAAGTCGGGGCTGCACAGCAACGGGGCCGTAGAAAGCCTATTTTTCAGTGCTTCAAATGAATCTTTCCCCTCAACCGACATTACAAATTTTGGTTTTAACAGGTCGGTCAATGGTGACGATACGGCAGCAAAGTTATTTATAAACTTTCTTTACCATCCTGCTAGGCCCAAAAGACTTCGTAGCGATTTTATAGTTGTTGGCAGAGAAAAACTCGTTATCGCCTTCTCCTATAATATGACCCAGATACTCGTTATCTATAATATGACTCAAATACTTAACCGAAAGCTTGCAGAAATAGGTTTTAGCTATGTTTGTTGTCAAGCCAGCTCTCCTTAAGTGGAGAAATTGGCTAACCGAAATTATTAATATATCATTGAGGGATACGAATTCCTCATCTTTAAGAGACGCTGGTATGTCTTTATCCATTAACTTTTACGTTCTTTATAGCGCATTGCAAAGTCCGAAGGGTATGACCTTTTAATGATTAAGTGGTCTCCCTAGGACTGTGAAGGCTGTCATGCATATCGAGGAAGGATCCAAAGGACTCTGCCAGAAGGCATCCAAGCACAACACTTCTTTGGGAAACTGACTTGGCGGTGCCTGTGTCGATAGTGTGCGACAATAAATCAGTTTTTCCTAATCCTAGTGGACTTGGCAACAGATTGAAGTGATTCCAGAAGTCTATACCCAGGTAAAGATCTTGCCTCAGGGACGGTATTATATGTAATTAAATTATATGTTTGCTTCCCTTAAATTCTATTTTAGTACTAAACTTAAATTACTTCCATCCGCTGTACAAGCGCTAGAAAGAACTCTTTTAAATGGGTCAGTACTACAAATATATTCCTTCGCTATATTTCCGCCTATGCAACTCATAGCAGCGCCAGTGTCTAACAACCTTTCCCTTATTTTCTCAAGAAGATTTACTTTCGCATAGGCCAATTATTTTTGTTTTCCAAAACTCTCTCATTCGTCGACTGTTTCGCGATTCTGATCGATTTCCTACGCATTTTCTGGGATAATTATTTACAACTTCAAGTTTTCTATGCCAGTAAAGTATATTCCCTTTTCGTAATCGGATTTTGTGGAACACTGTTCGGATGGCGTGAAGCTGAGGTGTTCCTTGCTGCGTTTTTTAAACACTAATTGCATGAATGCTTGTATGTATTAGGAGCACCGTAGTAGATATATTTACGTTTTGCAGCACAGTCTTGGTATCTGTGTCCCTCCTTACGACAGTTTCTAACTATAAGGGCCACGGATCATATTTCTTCTGCCACTTTTTCTTCATTAAACTCAGCCGCATCATCCATTGCCCAAAAGCTCAGCTACCTGCCTTTTAAATTGTGCCGACTTATGGTAGCCATGTGAATTTCTAACTTCTGCTAGGAAGCATAATGGGAGTGAAACATTTAGTATTTCGTGCTGCATTTCAGGACGCAAGTTACGGCGCACAATTTATATTATTGTTATTTCCGAAAAAGGCTAATCTAATCGGTCCACAAGCTTTAGAATTGCATCGTAAAATGCTTCGAATGTTTCTTTCCTTACTTGCGATCCCTAATCATCTGGCAGCCAGCGCACTTCATCTACGGCTTTGTGATGCCACCAAAAGAAACCGGCCGCTTTCCCCTCAAAAGCTTCTTTTAAAGGAATTGAAATGCCTAAGAGTAGCTCCAGCGGAACGTTTCGGCTTATATTTCCGGCTTGCTGCGAATTTACTTGCTCTGGCCCGCCACCTAGACGAGCCTCCAGATTTGTCTGAATAAGTTCTGCCATTTTTTCTGTTAACTGCGTTATTCGTTGCTCCGACAAATACTAGCTCTGCCAATTCCAACCTCAAAAGATTACGTTTTTATGCCTAAAACTCAGATAGACGAAAACTGTTCGCTGCCTATGCAAGAGAGCGAGAGGCAAATAACCTGCGAACACTTTTCGACAGCGCCTTTTTGCACGTCGGTACTCAGATCGACGGAAAAAATATTATAAATGTGCAGAGCGTTCCCAGACGTCTGGGAAGATCTCTCGATAATTGTTTGTCAGGCCCTGGCGAAAAGAACAAAAAAATGAATTTTTGGTGTTTTTGGATTTGAACTTGCAAGCGAAAAGGAAAGAAACACGATAAAAACACGAAAAAGGCACCTATCAGCCCCCATTCCAATACCAACTTTTAACGCATGGTCGTTTTTATTCAAAATCTACGATTTTGCTTTCTCAAATGAATTTGTTTGTCAACAAGCCCAGCTGATTGACAGTATTACCGAAGCACATGAACTCGGGTGAACTCTAAAAACTTCGGTCTCACTAGAAAGACTAAAGTTTTTCGCTGGCGAAACTGTTCGTCGATCTGAGTACTAGGCTGGCGAACGTTCACCCAGAGAAATTTGGCAACGCTGTGCAATTTTCTGGTATTTTTTTCGTCGATAAATTTTTCCAGCATATGTAAATTGCACTTCTATAACATTCAGGTGCGGGATACATATTGATAAACTATAAGCAAGTTTGCTCATCCCTGAATAGGTGATGCTGCCAGATCGGCCTTATTACTTGGGCGTTCGTTTTAAAATGACGGCTAAAAACTAAATTATTTTGGTAAAATGGCCTTTACGCAAAAATGTCACCACACTTAAAATTTGTTTTTCAAATAAATTTGCATCTTTAGTTTGAATTTCTTTTTTGATTAAGGTCATATTTTCCAAGAAATCGGTTTTGTCGCACACTTTGAACTATTTATTCGTAATAAAAAAAATTTGATATTGATCGGGAGTTGAAGCTTTTTGGAAGCCAAACTGAAAAACAGCGAAGCTATATTTTTACCCTTGCAGAGGGTATTAAAATTTCAGTCAGAAGTTTGCAACTCAGTGAAAGAGACATTATATATATATTGATCAGCATCACTAGGAGAGTCGATCTAGCCATGTCCGTCTGTCCGTCCGTCTGTCCGTCCGTTTCTACGCAAACTTGTCTCTCAGTTTTAAAGCTGTCTGCATGAAACTTTCCCAAAAGTTGTCTTAATATTGCAGGTAGTACATTAGTCGGAACGAGAAAAAAAAATATTTTAAGTTTGCTATTTTTAAATTTTTTGTTTAGTTCTTGACATATAATAATGGTTAAATATTTTAGAATTACGGGTTAAATTTCATTAATGTCGGGCGACCATAACATTAAAACAATAAAAATTAAAAAAAAAAAATTTTAATTTAACTCTTTTTTTACTTGTTTTTGACAGTTCCGAATTACGCTTTTAGTTCTATTAAATCGGAGAACGTATTATATGCTGCCATAGGAACTATCGAATAATTGAGCTGCAAAACATCATAGCTACAATGTAGCTAAATTGTAGTAAATGCTACAATCATAATTTTATTATTCAAGAAATGAAATAGCTGAAAGCTATATAAACTGCTTTCTTGTTTTTTTTTTTCATATTTTATACCCATGCAGAGGGTATTATAATTTCATTCAGAAGTATGCAACGCAGTGAAGGAGACATCTCCGACCCTACAAAGTATATATATTCTTAATCAGCATCACAAGCCGAGTCGATCTAGCCATGTCCGTCTGTCCGTCTGTCCCTCCGTCTGTCCGTCCGTTTCTAGGCAAACTAGTCTCTCAGTTTTAAAGCTATCTGCATGAATCTTTCCCTAAAGTTGTCTTTCAATTGCAGGTAGTAGATAAGTCGGAACGAGCCGGATCGGACGACTATAGCATATAGCTCCCATAGGAACAATCGGGAAAAAAAATAAAAAAAATATTATAACTTTGCTGCTTTTTTATTAAGCTGCAAATCATAAGAGCCTCAATTTTTTTAAACATATACGCAAGTAAATCATAATTTTAACGTTTTCAAGAATATTTCGTTTTTGCAATATCTGCAAGGGTATATCAACTTCGGCTTGCCGAAGTTTTCTTCCTTTCTTGTTGTTTGCATTATTATTCCTATAGGAGCTTTGCAATATCTAATTTTTAAATATTTCTATAATACAAATAAGCGGATTTTAAGAAAAAAAAAAACCAAAAAAGAAAGAACCCTATAGTCGAGTTTCTCGACTTTTAGATACCCGTAACTCAGGTAACAAATTTCGTACTACATATTCGAGCTACATAGTCAGCACTAGAAGCTAAAAGCGTGTAGCGCCGCCACCGCCCGCTAAAAGTTCTTTCGTTCTGTCTCTCTACATCAGCGAACACCGACAGAGCAGCGTCAACGCGGGGGAACAGCGGCGGCAAAAGATTTAATAACTCTATAACTTATAAAAATAGCTCGATTTTTAAAATGTTTGATTCTTTCGTAAATATGAGCAAAACACACATACAGTCCAAAAGCTTATAATATAAGCACAAAATGACGTGACAGACTTTCGTGATTTGTAGGCCTAAGAGTAGGCGTGGCTCTGTTTTATCTTCATACGGACGGACGGACAGACGTACGGACATGTCTAGATTGACTCGGCTATTGATCCTGATCAACAAAAATTGTCTTCATCACTACGTTGCAAGCTTCCGACTGAAATTATAACACCCTCTGCCAGGATATAAAAGTAAGCATCACACAAAACAATATATTCATAGGAACTAAACTATTGTTACGTGAATTTTAAATTAAAACAAGAAAGGAAGCAAACTTCGATAAGCCAAAGTTCATATACCCTTGCAGCTATTGCAAAAATTAAATATTTTTTAAAACATTAAAATTATGATTTACTTGCGTATTTGTCTAAAAACATTGAAGCTATGATGATTTGCAGCTCAATTATTATATAGTTATTTTATATATTTTTATTATTTCTATGGGAGCTATATGATATAGTCGTCCGATGTTGATTTAAACCGTAATTCTGAAATATTTAACCATTACTATATGTCGAGAACTAATAAAAAATTTAAAAACAGCAAAATTATAATTTTTTTGTATTATTTTTCCGATTGTTCCTATGGGAGCTATATGATATAGTCGTCCGATTTTGATGAAATTTAAACCGTAACTCAGAAATATTTAACCATTACTATTTGTTGAAGAACTAAAAAAAAAATTAAGAAACAGCAAAGTTATAATTCTTTTTTATTTATTTTTCGATTGTTCCTATGGGAGCTATATGCTATAGTCGTCCGATCCTGCCCGTTCCGACATATATACTACCTGCAATAGAAATACAACTTTTGGGAAAGTTTCATGCAGATAGCTTTAAAACTGAGAGACTAGTTTGAGTAGAAACGGACGGACAGACGGACAGATGGACAGACGGACAGACGGACATGGCTAGATCGACTCTCCTAGTGATGCTGATCAAGAACATTCATACTTTATGGGGTCGGAGATGTCTCATTCACTGCGTTGCAAACTTCTGACTGAAATTATAATACCCTCTGCAAGGGTTTAAAGATAACTAAAAATAAGAAAGGAAGCAAACTTCGGCAAGCCGAAGTTCATATACCCTTGCAGCTATTGCAAAAATTAAATACATTTTAAAACATTAAAATTATGATTTACTTGCGTATATGTCTAAAAACATTGAAGCTATGATGATTTGCAGCTCAATTATTATATAGTTATTTTATATATATATTCTTATTATTTCTATGGGAGCTATATGATATAGTCGTCCGATTTTGATGAAATTTAAACCGTAATTCAGAAATATTTAACCATTACTACAGGGTTGCCCATATTCGACGGACCCATCTGACGACGCCATAACTTTTGATAAAAATGCCAGATCGCTTAATGACATACCGCGTTTGAAGCGTCAGTCCAAGCAGATTTTTACCATGGAACAATACACGCCACGCGAGAGTCATCGAAATAGCCGAAGATGACGATCAATTTTGGAACAAAATTATCATGTCCGATGAAGCCCATTTCACATTGAATGGGACCGTAAATAAGCAAAAAAAAAGCCACCGCGTTCGCCCGATTTGACGCCGCCTGACTTCTTCTTGTGGGGATATTTGAAGTCAAAGGTTTACGTTAACAAGCCAAGGACCCTAGAAGAGCTCAAGGACAACGTTCGTGAAGAAATAGCCGCTATTCCGGCCGAAATGTTGGCGAAAACGATGGAAAATGCTGCAAGAAGGGCACAATACGCCATCAACGCCAGAGGCGGCCATTTGAAAGATATCATATTCAAAAATTGATGTAAACAAATCTACTTGGAACAAATTAAATGATTAAGATTGCCAACCGCCAAATTTTTATTTTTTCTTTGATTTAAAAAAAAAAACATGGGTCCGTCAAATATAGGCAACCATGTATATGTCAAAAAATATAAAAAATTAAAAAAAAAAAATTCTGAAATATTTAACCAATACTATATGTCGAAGAACTAATAGAAAAATTAAAAAACTGCAAGTTTATAATTTTTTTGAAAACATTAAAATTAAGATTTACTTGCGTATATGTTTAAAAACATTGAAGCTATGATGATTTGCAGCTCAATTATTAGATAGTTATTTTATATATTTATAGAGAACTAATAGAAAAAATTAAAAAACAGCAAAGTTATAATTATTTTTTCCGATTGTTCCTATGGGAGCTATATGATATAGCCGTCCGATTTTGATGAAATTTAAAAAGTAATTCTAAAATATTTATCCATTACTATATGTCCAAGAACTAATAGAAAAATAAAAAAACAGCAAAGTTATAATTTTATTTGTATTTTTTTTCCGATTATTCCTATGGGAGCTATATGATATAGTCGTCCGATTTTGATGAAATTTAAACCGTAATTCAGAAATATTTAACCATTACTATATGTCGAAGAAATAAAAAAAAAATTTTTAAATTAAACTTTTGGGAAAGTTTTATGCAGATAGCTCTAAAACTGAGAGACTAGTTTGCATAGAAACGGACGGACAGACGGACAGACGGAGGGACAGACGGAGGGACAGACGGACATGGCTAGATCGACTCGGCTTGTGATGCTGATCAAGAATATATATACTTTATAGGGTCGGAGATGTCTCCTTCACTGCGTTGCAAACTTCTGACTGATATTATAATACCCTTTGCAAGGGTATAAAAAGTATATAAATAAATAATAAATATAAATTAAAAGAAATACAATTTTTATAAAACATGTCTTGAGACAGAATTGGACCCGCACCGCCCAGTGGCTCGTTTTCCAAAAACTCGTTGCAAAATTCTATTTTCGTGTTGTTGAATTTTGCAAATCTTTTGATACACTTCTTTTCGAAATTGATCAAACTATTCAAAAACCAAAATTTTAAAATTTTTAAAAAAATTTTAACATGTATTATCGCTGTTCAAAGTTGGAACAATATTTCCAAAGTTAAAGAAAGATAGAAAAACGTGCTGAATAAGCAAATTTAAACTAATGTTTCTTAAAAAGCTGGTAAGCCGGGAGCAACATTTTTTCCTGTTTTTAGGAATTTATTTAAAATCAGATTGAAAAAGAAACACCACATTTTATTTTTTTCTCCTATTTTTTAAAAATTTTTTAAAAAGTATTTTTTTTTTCATTTTTGTAGCCTAAAGTGAAGGTTAAAAAAAAAATTCATGTTTCGCCGAGCGAAAAATAAAATTTGTTATTTCTTTTTCAATCAGATTTTAAATGCATTCTTAAAAACAGGAAAAAAATGTTGCTCCCAGCTTACTTTTTGAGAAACATTAGTTTAAATTTAAATTAGTGGATATATACAACAAACAAACAAATAAAAAAAGCCTTGCTACAATTGCTACATTAACAAACATCCTAATGAGACATAATATTTATAATTTTTTAAATTTATTGGCTTTATATTTATAAATATAGTTAAAAAAAATAGAAGTACATGTTTATTTTGAACTAAACAATTGGCTTGGATATCGCTCCTTCAAAAAAACTGCCGTTAGGGTGGCATATTGCCCGACCGATTTTGTATTTTTTCTCTGCAATTGAGAACATTAAATATAAGCTAAACTCTCTTAATGATTGCATTATCTATTCCAGTTAAGCGAGCGTTTATTTCAACATTTTCGAAAAACCTTCTGGATGTTGTTCTGGGTTGGTCAACCAACAACCCATTTTGGGGCTCGCTACTGCAATGGTTGACACTATATTGCCCTGAATCCTTTTAATTTCTTTATTATATTTTAATAAAAAGGCTGTAGTTAAATGTTCGGTCGATATTTTCTTAGTTGCGAGTTGAATTGCCTTTATTGCATTTAACCGACAAGTTAGATACATAAATACACGTAGTTGCTTCCAAAATATTTATTTTCTTTGTGAATTGAGAAGACTCATCTACGGAAATTGCTGGTCGTCCTTATGCATTTTAAGACGTAGTCGGATGCTCATTTTGTTCATCGCCAAAATGATATTTTTTTTGAAGCCACGATCCGTACTTTTTTGTAAATCGTTCCGTTATTGTTTTTGGTCTTCCACTTTTCTTTAAAGGCGTTTTAGAGAATCTTTATTAATAACATAACCTGAAACATTTATAGGATTTGACAGTTTTTAAAAATATTTCAAACAAATCACAGTAGGGCAACTCTATTTTATGTTTTATTTCACATTTCACTACATGAATAAGCTTTACTTACCAGAGCTCAACATCGTGACTCATAAAGTAAAACTACTTGAGAATTACACTGCTTTTCTCAAAACCTTACAATGTGTAATTGTAATTAATATGTATAGGTGCATATGTTATGAAAAAAATGTATTTAGCTGAACTTCCATGTGGAAAGTGCAGGTCAAAATTATGGGAGCAAAATATATATGTTAAACTCCCGGAGTATATATATTTTTTTAACTTTTTTTGTTCGTTATTTTTTTTTATTTTTAGAATGAGTATTAAAAAATAGAGATAATCATTTTGAGTTTTTAGTTTCATCAACTCGTATGAAAATGTAATTTTTTTAGAGCAAAATGGCGAATTATTTACGCGCCTTTTGGTAGGCATAACTTTAAAAATATTACATCTTAAACATTTTGGGGCTTTGCTTATTATAAAATAAATCAAGTAGATAACTTTAATAGCCCAAAAGATACTAATTTTGCAACGTGTTTTGAGCACTACTATATATGGATGCTTATTTTGTGCGTGAATTTTTTAAAATTTGTAAATTAAGCACGTGGTGTCCACGTAAAGCTTTGTAATAAAAATGCAGCTTTACAATGAGTTCTAAAAAAATGTTTAGGTTTGTTCGGTGATTGGCTGTAGAGCTATGCCCGGCTTATGCATGTCGGGGCAATGCACGTTTTAGGAAGCAATCTCTAAATTTGCATTGCAGCCCTTCTGTATGTGTGGCGTAAACAAACAAGCAGTCGCGACAATCAAAATGCAGTCTATGCTTGTATAAGTGGGCAAATTGATGACAGCACTTTTGAAGTTGATGAAACGGTTTAAAGGGAGAAAGCGCGAAAAATTTGCGTATTATATTGCGAAAATGGCACAAATGCAGTAGAAAAATGGAGAAGTTAACAAAAGTATATTCGAAATGGATAGAAACAAAAGGGGATTGACACTTCGTACCCTATAATTCCGTCGGTCAATTTAAAGAGGTGCATTCAAAAACACAAGCGTTTTTTTCTTCCACCAGAAGTTATTATCCTTATATTGTGGGAATCTGCAGATGAGTCTTTCGAGAAAGTACCCCGACCTTGAGTTCTTGTATAATATTGAAATTGAAAATGATGAATATATAAATTAAAATTAAAAAAAAATTTATATATATTAAAAAAACAGTTTTGGGGAGGCGGTAAAAAATATCTTGCCTAGTTTGAAAGTTATTAAATTATGCCAAAAAAACCGATCAAATTCCCCATCGTGCGTCTGTCCGTCTGTATGAACGTGGAGATCTGGAAACTACAAAAGCTAGAGATTTGGAATTTGGCATGCAGTTTATTTCAAAACGGAGCTACGTCCGCTCTAACGCCCCTAAAATTGCGAAAAAATTAACTCGTCTGTTATAGCCTGATTCCATTGGCGCATTAAAACGCATTCAGCCTGATGCGCATTTATTTACATAGGGAATCCCATATGGCTAAATGCGATTAAAAATCATTCGCCCCGAACATTTTTAGAAAAAAAACCGGTAAATACTGATTTTTAACGATACTTCATTAGTGCCACCTCTATAGCAGATGGGTTTTATGCAAGGATGGCGCAATATTTGATTTCTTTTGAATTTAAAATCTATTTTGAGTAAATATGACTGAAAACCATAACAAGCGCAGCAAATCCTGCTCGCAGGTCCACAATGCATTACTGCTGCATCTTAAACTTTTAACTTTGTTCGGAATGTATCCACTTATTTTCCAAACTGAGTTTTACGTCTGGATATTTCAAATCAAAATCTCGAATTAGCTATTATGAAACATAAATATATTTAATAATAAATATGAAATGCAATACATACATTAATAACCACTTGCGCATACTTTTGTATGCTAAATGCGAATTTGTGCGATTCCAGAAAAATTTCTGTTCATTTGTATATTTATGTGTGTATGAATGTGAATAAGTGGCAACCAAGAAAATGTCTTGTATAAATCCGTTTTTAAAAACTATTTTCTTAAAATTAAAAAAGTTATTCGCATTACATTGCAGGTTTAATTGTCTTCAAAACTTTTCACTTGCACTAGCACTTTCAAGAAACTTTACGAAATGCGCGTTCTTTCTGTAAGGGAAGGCATGCCACCAATTTTAAGGCGATAACGAAAGCTTTAATTTTCCACAAATCTATCTATAAAAATTTCGTCCACCTCTAGCATACACTTTTAAGCAAAATTAAACTTTAAAAAATTCCTTAAATTATTAACTGTATAACAATAAGCAAAAAGGGCTAGCCCACCCTTAACCTTAAAAGTAGGAAAAGAGGCCATATTTTGAGAGTTTGAGATAATGCGATACCTTAATCTGAAATTTTAGTCCATATTAAATTTTTTAAGTCTAAAATAAGTCTACTATTTCTCTGGGTGCATGTGATTCTTTACGCATTAATTAATTAATTTTTGCTTGTTTTGTTTGTTTTTTATTTTTGTTTTGTTTTCATTCTGATTTTTTTGTTTGTTCTTATCGATATTTACACTAAATAAATACACTTTTTAAATGTTCCCATTCGTCACGCTGAGATAAAAATGCCTGTGTAGGCAAAATACCTGGATGAAACGGTGCGTTTGGAAACATTTAAAAAGTTTATTTTTTTAGTCGAATGCTAATTTATTTTTCGTCACCAAATTTGATATCAGATGTTTTATATGTTGAAGGTGCGATCGTCATTACTTTTTTACCTCGATAAGAAGTGTTTTTTGTTTGACATGTCTCTGAGTAAATTCGGGATTTGTGGCTATTGATCCTGGTCAATAATGTATATACTCTACAGGGTCGGAAACGCTTCCTACTACCTATTACATACGAATACAAAATACCCTTTTAGGGTACGAGTAATGGGTATAATAAAACCTTTACCCTTAAAACATTTTCCTTTTTTTGTCCCCCAAAAAGTGGTCGATGGGTCAATAGAAGATTTTTCCGCACCGGCTTTTTTCCCCATCCATCCTTCCACTCTAGGGCACAAAGTCTTGCTTTTGCTTGTATTTGCGTTGGGTTTGCCATTTAAACTTTTTGTTGTACAGTACTTCGGTCGCTCGGTTTCGGTTTGTAGTGTTTTGTAAAAGGCTTTGAAGCGATGGTTTTCGTTTTTCGTTTTCAGAGTTACCCAACATCTCCTGCCGCCGCTTCTTTCGTGCTTTGAGCGCAGAGTTAAGGCGCAGCTCTTTTCTAACAAGCAAGCACACATACTCGTGAAGCCTGGCGAATAGAAATGAAATATCGGATTTTCGTATTTTCGTAGCTGTGGTTTCGCCTCACACCCTCCGTAGTGAAAAGAGTCAACTAGACACCGTTTCCGCCGTCGAGGTAGTAGTTTTGTGTGTTCTTTGCACCAAAAGGTAGCTTTGTAGCCACTCCAGAACAACCGCCGCCCCACCCAAACACTGCTTCACCCAATCTCTTTCCGTTCAGCAACGCATACAAAGCTGCAACAGCACCAACAAATAAAACAGCACACCGCACTCGAAGTGAAACGTAAGCTTTGACAACCATACCTGGTAGCAAATAGGGCAGCGACGTCCCACTGCTTACTGTGTTTTTTTTTTTTCAAGACAAAAAGGTTTTTATGTTTCTTTATGTGAACGTTGGCAAAAGGATTTTCAACGCACACCCAACAACGCCCAACATCTTTTATAGCTGCAGACTAGCTCGTGGCATCACCACCTCTACCCGGTCCCAGATCCATAAAAGTTAAATAGACAGAAAATTGTACACAAATTTGTGAGCCTGGATTTTTCAATTCGTTGCCTAGACTGAAAACCTGATAGGCAGATATCATGTGTTTTCCAGAGCGCGTGCGATAAAAGGCTGGGCTACTGGGACCGGGAAATTGGACTCCATCACCTTCGGGCAGGCAAGAACCGTTGAGCGCCAAAAGGGGGTGTTCTAAACATTAATGTTCCACTTGGGTGTGGTGAATGCGAATTCAGTGCATTTTGTTATTGGAGTATAAGGGAGGATTTATTTTTTTTTTATTTGTGTTATTTTTAAACCCTTGCAGAGGGTATTATAATTTCAGTCAGAAGTTTGCAACTCAATGCAAGAGACATTTGGAAACAGCATCATTAGGATATTCGATCTAGCCATGTCCCTCTGTCCGTCAGTCTGATTCTACGCAAACTAGTCTCTCAGTTTTTAAGCTATGAAACTTTCCCAAAAGTTGTCTTTCTATTGCAGGTAGTATATAAGTCGGAACGAGACGGATTGGACTATAGCATATAGCTCCCATAAAAATAATCGTAAAAGAAAACAAAAAAACTCTTTTGTATAAATAACGCTTTTAATTTCATTCAAATCGGAAAGCGACAGAACATGTAGTGACGATGCACACCAAGAACGTGTGCATAGGAGACTACTATTATAAAGCCGCAGAATTGAAAATCTGCTGTGACAATTCAATCACACGAGTAATACGCCAATCGAAAGGTATCGCTCAATGAATAAGATTTGCATACCAAGAATTTAGGAAAATTGATTGGTTGAAGAGAAAGTGCGGGGAAAGTAACAAACTAAGAAATTTTTTAAGTGGAGCCAAATTATTACACTTTTTTAACAAAGTTTAATTTTTATTCTAAATTCGCGTCAAATGACACCAAATTTGCTTGGATTCGATGCTCCGTTCAAAAGTTATTCAAATAATATGACTTATATGACTTTTTGAAAAACTAGCTTATTTACCGGGAAATCGCTAAAAATAGCTAAACTTTGTACGGTTTTAACTTCTAAACTAGTAAAGGTACTGACAAGTGATATATGTGATTAAAAAGGTATTGTCTAATGCTAATCACAAGTCCTGAATATATTTGGTCTTAATAAAATGATTTTTCAATAATTTAATTAAATTTTTTTTTTCTTGTTTATATTTTTACGCTTTTAGCCCTTGAGATTTCTCAACTTTTGGTATATAACAAATTTTCTCCATGAATGTTTTCGATAGGCTACATCTCTCAGTTTGGAGAAGTTACCGCTGCTTAGGCAAGAATTTCGATCTAAAAAAATGGTTTCAGGTTAAAGGAAGAATTATTTTCAATAAATAATTGTAATTGTAATTGTAATTGCGCCATAGAACCGATCGAATAAATTAGCTGAAAATCATCATATATTTAATGCTTCTAAGCATCAACGTAAATAAATCCAAATTTTAATGATTTAAGGAATGTTACATTTTTGCAATAGCTGCAAATTTAAATTTGTTAAATTTAAATTTAAAAACAATAAGTTATTTACATTAACACGGGCTAGGGTTAAAGATTTAGTTTATTATTTGCTTTGCGATGACAAATCTTTCCGACATAGCACACAATAAGTCACATTTAACATGAGGTAAATGTATAAGCTTTAAAACACTTTTAAATTACGTGTTTAGGTTAACTAAAATCGGACGACTTTATTATGTAGCTCCCATGGAAAAAATAGGCCGATGCACTAAACCCGTATAAGTATTCATATGCTTGAAATCAAATGACTTTTATGACTTGACAATTAAATGTCAGCTTGATAAAAAATTTAAATAAAAACAGATAACAAAGAAAACCAATTGATTACCTAGGCTGGGATTTGAACACGGGACCTTTATAGCTACCCAATTTTTGACATAAAGGTGAAATAAATTTGCTCCGGTATATGTTCACTAAACTTCTTTTCTAAGTCCGTTTGCGTAGATTAAGCGAGACTTCAGTCGTCCCTCGATCACTTGTAACAATTTAAAAACCGTTTACGAATCTTTTACGATAGTTTAGTTTACTATCGTATCTTTAACGACTCGAGAATAAAAATAAATAACAAATCCTTTTGATTGATATGCAATTTTTTAAGATCGGTCTATTCTTTGCTGAATTTTAATAATGCGGCTATATAAGACATGATTACACCATAATCCATATCCGATTTTGATGAAATTTAAACCGTAATTCTACAATATTTAACCATTACTAAATGTCGAAGAACTAAAAAAACAAGAAAGGAAGCAAACTTCGGCGTGCCGAAGTTCATATACCCTTGCACCTATTTCAAAAACTAAATACTCTTGAAAACGTTAAAATTATGATTTACTTGCGTGTATGTTTAAAAACATTGAAGCTATGATGATTTTCAGCTTAATTATTCGATAGTTCCTATGCCAGCTATACGATTGTTCCTATGGGAGCTAAATGCTATAGTTGTCCGATTTTGATGAAATTTAAACCGTAATTCTGAAATTAAAAAACACCAAAGTTATAATTTTTTTTGTTTTTATGATATAGTCGTCAGATTTTGATGAAATTTAAACCGTAATTCTGAAATATTTAATCATTACTATATGTCGAAGAACTAAAAAAAAAATTAACAAGAAAGGAAGCAAACTTCGGCAAGCCGAAGTTCATATACCCTTGCAGCTATTGTAAGAATTAAACGTTTTTGAAAACATTAAAATTATGATTTACTTGCCTATATGTCTGAAAACATTAAAGCTATGATTTGCAGCTCAATTATCAGATAGTTATTTTATATATTTATATTATTTTTATTATTTATTATTTATTATTTTTTGCGATTGTTCCTATGGGAGCTGTATGCTATAGTCGTCCGATCCGGCTCGTTCCGGCTTATGTACTACCTGCAATAGAAAGACAACTTTTGGGACTGTTTAATTCAGACAATTTTAGAACTGAGAGACAGACGAACAAACTGACAGATGGACAGACGGACATGGCTAGATGGAGTCTCCTAGTGATGCTGATCAAGAAAATATATACTTTATAGGGTCGGAAATGTCTCCTTTGCAAACTTCTGACTGAAATTATAGTACCTTCTGCAAGGGTATAAATATAAAGAACAACGGCCGAATAGATGACTTAATAGCCTATATCTTATTTATTACCGCCGTAATTTAAAAAATTAAGAATACCGCCAAAGTTCATATAAATCGGTCACGAAGACAAGTAAGGCAACACCAACTTTATTGAACGTCGCAAAGTATAAACATTGAAGTTGTTGAGATCACGCCAGAGACCGAGCAGCAACAGAAAGTTTTTTATAAGCTCCTTTTGTTTAATTAATGAATGTAAATATAGTTCTACACTGCTGTAAAATAGCATGCTGATTCAAAGTTAACTTGTGAAAAAACACCAAACATCGAAATCATCCAGCGAAGTGCCTATTGTACGAGACATAACTGTCTGTGGTATTTGTAAAACATCCCGAATTACCAAGGGAACTCACTGGGTGCAGTGCGACAAATGCAAAATTTGTTACTATTTCGACTGTGTAGGAGTCAACAGCACTAAAGCCTATGAACTGGTGCGTGATAAGCTACTACTTCCAGCGCAGGCCAGAACAAATCCTTGACCGATTGATCGACAAAGCCAGGAAGATCAAGTAACATGAAGACAAATTGGAATCTTAAATTGAATTGGCAATGGCAGTACGCAACTCTCTTCGCGAGCTTGTTGATAAGCTTCCCACACAGCAGAAACTAAGCTTGCCTTTGCACCCACGCAGAGCCGCCATCCCTGAGGTTAAATCATTCAGCGATTGTTTGTACAAACTAACAGAGGCAGCATCCACCGTCTAACCAGAACCCAGCTCAAAGCCCAGCAGTGTTAACACTCATGCACAGGCTCATCATGGAATAGAGCACTGATTCTCAACCAGATCAGAAATTTATTTGGTCTACCGGACACCAAGCTGCTCAGTGTCAGAAATTTTAGACGCTAACTGTTGAAGAAAATGAGCGCGTAATCAACGAATCAGAGGCGTGCTAAAGGTGCCTAAAAAACCCCGCTGTAAATGTTTCTCCAAACGGGACTGCGTCGTCGACAACTGTCAGTGAAAGCTCCACTCATTGCTTCACAGACAAGCACCAAAAGTTGATCTCGTCAGCACCCACCATAAGGAAAGCGAACGCAAATTACAATACTTTAGAACCTTGCCTGTCACGCTTGCCTTTGCATTTTTAGATGAAGGGTCGTCTATATTTTGAAAGTTTTTAAGGTTTCTTCAACAACCACTTTGCCTGAAATGAACTAGCGAAACCACTACCAGAGCTTATATTCAAATATCAGAATCGGGAAGTCATAAGAGGCTATGGCTAAACAATATAGGTTCATTTAAAAAACTGGCTTTACCGAAGTAAAACCTCGTTGTCAACAAACTATGTAACATATATTCACACTTACAAGGATTGTAAAAGTCGTATCTAAACGCAGAACCGATCCTTCTAATTGGCACCAACAACTGGACTTTGGCAGTACCTCGCTACGTAGACGATCTTATCGACAGCTATTAAGATGACGATGAAGCCATCGTAGTTCAAGGTTCGAGACATTCACGCCGAAGTAGGATTTACTATCAGAAATTGGATTTCCAACTCTACCCCAGTGCTACAACATTTTGGAAAGCGCCGAATCGACTGCAAATGCGCAAATATCCTAGGGGGACACGAAAAGTTTTCAGATTTGCAATGTTGAACAGAAACGTTTTCAGTAGCGACACAGCCCAAACAAAACGCGAGGCTTTGCAAGTATTGATGTCTGTGTTCGATCCATTTAGCTAACTATTATGCTTAACCATTAGTCTGAAAATCTTACTTCAAAAAGGGCGTACTGGTATAACATGGGACGAAGAACTGCTACTATTCCAAACTGCTGCCAAATGCAGACCGAATCGATCTGCATACATTTGTAGATAAAAGTGAAGTCGCATACGCTGCTGTTGCCTCTTTCTGTATAAGGCGAGGAGAAGACATCGAAACGGTACTAGTAGCATACCACGCATTGAACTTTTGGCAGCCGTAATGGGGTAGGTCCGCAAAATGGACAATGAACACACGAGGGCTTAACATTCATAAAAGTACATACTGGTCCGATTCTAAAACAGTGCTTCAATGGCGAACTATGGACCCACGTAAGCTACAATCATTTTTTAGTCATCGAGTTGGCGAAATCGAAGAAAAAACCAACCGCAACCAGTAGTTCTGGGTTCCTACAAAGGACAATGTTGCAGACTTAGTCACAAAATTCTTAAGGACTCCCGATAAAGCTAGATGGATCCAAAGACCACAATTCCTAGAGCAGCCAGAAACCGAAAGGGAAGCCTGACTAAGAAGGCGAATTTGATAAAAATCATGATCAATCGGAATTACGAAAGCACGTTTTCCTCGTAAACAAAAACGTATCAGTTTAATTTTCAAATGGATTACTTTTCCGACTGGAGACGCCTTTATAGAGCCGAAGCATTTTCAAGAGTTGATAGCGAAATCAATTTGCTCGTCGAATAACTTTAATGATGAAATGCTTCGCACTGCTCTTATAGAAGCTGAAACTATTAATAATTCCAGACATATAACCTTTGTGTCCCTAGATTCAGCAGACGATGACGCCGTATTTTAAATAATTAAGAATAATGCCAAAGTTCACATAAATCGGTCACAAAGACAAATACGACAACACCAACTTTAACGATGAATATGGCAGCACAAGAACCAACGATGACCGTGGCAACATATTAACATTGAAGTTATTGAGATCACGCCAAAGACCGAGCAGCAACACAAAGTCTTTAAAGATCTTTTATTTTAATAATTTGAATTTAAATAAAGTGCTAAACGAATTTTTCAACCTAGTCCTGTTTCGTCTTTATAATAGGCGCCTTAACATCTTAAATAATAACACGATTTTGAAAATTTTGGAGTCTACCGATAGATATGACCAAAACACACACTCAGAGATTAATAGCTATGGTCTAACACGTCTCAGAGTGGCAGTTTATACTTTCACGATTTATGGGCATTAAAGTGGGCGTGGCTCCGTTTTGAAATAAACTTGCGCTGCGTTGGAATCAGCAAAATCGACTAGTCCATTGATCCTGATCAAGAACATATTTACTTTATGGGGTCTGTTCACTCCAAGTCGGCGTTGGTCCTTTTTCCAAGTGTAGAGCTACAGTTCTTCCAAAGGTTTTCATCCACTGTCTCTACGCTCTCCCGCTCCAACTCTCGCCCCAAGTCTCCGCTCCGCTTTGTTTATTTTCGCATACCTACGTGGACGATCGAATTCATCCTACTGATCCAGCCTAAAGAAGCCATCCTCCTCAACATTTGGTCCTTCAAACCAGATTTTCGATTTCATTCGCGGAGTTGTTTCGTTTTCCACCAGCAGCTTCGTGGGCTTCAGATATGTGATATCTAATATATAATATTAGTGACGATCATACAGTCAGTTTTTCGAAGCTCATTTCGTTTGTCTTAATTTCCATTTTTTCTTATGCCCATACTTTCGTACACTCGAACTTTTTTGACAAAATATATATCAAATTCCAAGAGTGTAATACAAAACATGATAGAACGCTATAGTCGAGTTCCCCGACTATTAGATCCCCTTTACTCAGTTAACAAATTTCATAATATATATTTTCTCAGCAAACCATCGGGTTATAGCTGGCGCTGTCTACCGAACTGCATTGACAACACTACAAGCAAAGCACCAGCAGCGAGCAGCACACCACCCCCCGCTACAACGACACTATTTTATGCAGAGGAGCTGCAGAGCACACACAAACAGTATAAAACTATACACTCGTTGACAAGATTTCCCGTGGAAATAACTCACTCACTCCTGCTCACCGCTGCCCTCGGCTGCTCTTCGCTGCCAACGCAGCTCTTTTTAAATATGCAGTGACGTCGAATAATTTTTAAATTTATAGCTCGATTTTTGTGTCATCTCTAGCCCTTATACTTTCCGAGATCTCGACGTTCATACAGACGGACAGGGCTAGATCGCCTAGGCTATTGGTCCTGATCAAGATATACTTTATGGGGTCTGTTTACGCCAAATCTCCGCTCCTCTCGAGCGCGAGTTATTTCCTCAGCAACTTCCCTCGGCGGTCCCCTCCCAAAACCCTACGGCTGGCCAAGTCAGGAAATACCACATCCGCATGATTCAAATCAACCACAACGTTTTTCTTAATTTAAGCAATAATATTGATTCCCAATCGAACCTATAAGTCGGTAGCCTTCGCCCAGGTACAGATTCTACCCAAGGAAGAAAGAATCTGAGACGACGAAGGAAGAAAGGATCTGAGGCGACGAAGGAATGAAAGGATGCATAGGATTACCCTTATCTTTATTATGTAAGAGAGGAAGTAGAGTGAAGTGTGTGACACGGAGTAAAAAAAATACAGAAATAACAGAAGTAACAGAATTAAATAAAGAAAAAAAAAACGGCGAAGAAAAATAAATGCAGCATGGTCGAACCGCAGGCCAAGAGTCGACAACGGTTGCGGGTCGATGGTTCGATGCACACCGAGCGGTTCGGTCGAACGAACGAGCTTCTGCGGCTGGCGACGGTCGGTTGTGTAGCACAGACTAAGGAAATCGTTAGATCGATCGGTTCAAAGATAGTAAAGTAGTCTAGGAGTTCGAAAAAATTATAAAATAACAACTAATATAATTTTCCTATTCGCATGTATTAGGCAGTGATAAAAGTGAATGTCTATTATCGGTTAGGCTTTCATTTGTATTAGGCGGCGAACTGTAGAGCACAGATCGGCCCCAAGCAAGGGAGGTATTAATTCGAAACAATAAATAAATAATACAGATTATATATCCATTAACATGTATTAGGCGGCGCATTGTAACACACAGAGCGATCGTTTAGCTTGGGAGGGAAGAAAAATAACATGAAATAGGTATAAGTAAATAAATATTAATGGAAATTACTGAGATCCGACCATTCACACGTATTAGATGACGAACTGTAATGCGCAGGGCGACCGTTTAGCGTAGGGATGGTCATAAATCAATCGATGGAAGTCAAAAATATTAATACAAAGAAGAATTTGAATTTAGTTGTTTCCTATTTGTGCTTTTCATACAACATTTGGGAATATATGACCTAAAACTAAATTTACGGCCACAATGGCCTTGGGTCTCGTTTTAGGTCATGTTTCCCTAAATTGTTTTTATGAAAAGCACAAATTTAAGGCAATTGTTCCTAAAATTAGGTCAGGTTTTTCTTAATAAAAGGAATCTAGTTTTCTGAGTGTATGCTCTGAAACCGGCCCGCTAACATATCTTTTAAAAAAGGACGTAGATTTTAAATTCGAAGTTGAGGATACAGATGTCATGAACAAACTGAAAGAGACTTCACGAATTTTTCTTACGTAGTATTGCAGAGAAGCAGCAACTGCTTACTGATGGATCTATGAATGGTTTTGCTTGTATTCTTATGCAGAGATTCGAAAAACGAACTTCATCCTGTAGTGTTTCAGAGTAAGAAGACATCATCGGCAGACGCAAAGCGACGCGGCTACATCCTTCAGGACAAAGCTGCCTTCATAGCTGCCAAGAAGTTTCGATTAAAGGTTAATAACCGAATGCGCCTCGTTTTCATTTCTTTAAAGACGGAAGATCGCTGAATGGATTCTTTTTATCATTTCTGGTTGTGCTCGATTGCTGTTGAGAAAATGAAGCAGTAGATGTTGTTACTGCGACGTCAGAGGTGTCTGTTCAAAGAAGTGGATGGAAACGAAGTCATGGTTGTACCTGAGTCGATGGTTTACGAAGTTACAAGGGAAGCGCATAATATTGGTTAGTTCTGGATTCCCCATATGGAGAAGAAAGTGGCACAGATTATCATCAACTGCGTAAAATGTATTTGTAGGAGATAGGGGGTTGGGCTAGTCTGCCATTATGGAATTATATTTTTCAGCGCAGCGAGTCGCAATGGTTTCTCTGCACGAGCGTCTGTTCCGTTTCGCAGGCTTTCTTGAACTGCCTTCCTCTCGCTCATTATTCTCTACCTCTCATTGCGCCACGCTCAGTAGGGATTTCGCTCTCCTTCCCCACCGCGCTCTCATTCAAAAGCTTCTCTCTTCCTTATTTCTTTTTAACTTCGTTTATTCAATACACTCAGAGACTTACAAATAATATTTCTTCATTATATTTCAAATTAATCTCCGACACGGCCTTCCTGACCTTAACACGACCTCGTGTTACTTAGTTTCACTTAAGATTGGCATTAAACTTAATTTTTTATTAATTTCTAGTACATCACTTGACTTCTTTTCTTATGATACTTAACTCAAATTTCAACACAAATTTTCTTACACTTCTCGTGTCTTCAAATGTTAGTTTGTCGGGATAACCTTTCACAATTTCTCTTAGAGTACAAGCTCTCTTCCGCACAAACTCAACAATTTGGATATCAACTTTACATTCCATCAGACATTAGCTTAGCAGGATAACCTTTTACATGATATCAAGAGTACAAGCTCTCTTCCGCTCAAGCTCAATCGTCTGGCTACCAATTCTCAGATCATCAAATGTTAGTTTAGCAGGCTATTCACATTAAAAGTAGAGTACACCGCTCTCTTTTGCATAAACTCAACCATTTGGATACCAAATTTCAAATCATCAATGTTAGTTCAGCAGGCTATTCACATTACAATGAGAGTACACCGCTCTCTTCTGCATAAACTCAACCATTTGGATACCAATTTCCTCATACCACAGTCTGACCATAACCAAAACTTAAACTTAGTCTTTGTATGTGATTCTACTTGTGCCTCTCTTAGGTCTTATTGGTTTGTCTCTCTCGCCATCGTCAAACTCTTCAATCAACTCAATAGCCTCCCGCTCATCAGGTAGACTGCGTACACTATCATGTGGATACTTATACATCCGCTTTGTAGTTAATGACTTCAACAAATATCGATCACCATCAAGCAATTCTACAATAACAAATGGTCCTTTAAATTTTGGATCTAATTTAGTTTGGTGTCGCTCTTCACTTTTTAATAAAACATGATCGCCAACCTTATGTTTTACAACTCGGGCATGCTTCTTATCAACTCTTTCTTTTTCGTACATTGCATTCTTATCAATGTTGTTTTTAGCATTTTCTCTAACTTTCTCGAGATCTATTCGCATGTCTTCATTGATGGTCAGCATTCCCATTGGCCTCGCCTCTTTCCCTATCAACAATTCCAAAGCACTATGTTTAGTCACTCGGTTTGTAGTGCAATTTATTGCTAATTGAATTTCGCCTAACGCCTCCTGCCACGAACGCTCGCTAGTCTCCACCGCCGTTAACATGCCTTTGAGAACACTCATCACCCGCTCTACCTGCCCATTTGCTCTGCTTGCACCTGTCGCTATCACATGTAAATCTATTTTATTCGTGGAACAAAACTTACGAAACTCGCTACTTGTGAAGCATCTTCCCTGATCAGCTATAATCCTGCTGGGAATACCAAATATCGATATCGCGGACTTCACAGACTGTATGCAACTTGCAGTATCTAAATTCCATGTATGGTACAAGTAGACAAACTTTGTGAATGCGTCGATTTGAACAATGATATATTCCTTCTCGTCCTTTTTTCCACTTAATTTACCACTTATGTCGATATGTAAAGTATGCCATGGTATCTCGACTTTGGGTATGGGGTGCAATTCTAATTGTGTTTTACCTGACGCTGATTTCGACAATTTACACGTCACGCAATTTTCAACAAACTTTCTAACATATTTCGACATGTTCTCAAACCAGTACTGTTCGTAGACCTTATCTAGAGTTTTTTGCCAGCCTAAATGCATTATAGCTTCGTGAATGTAATTAATAACAGACCATCTGAACGCCCTCGGAACAACGGGCAAACATCGAGTCTTGCCATTTCTTTGAATATTGCGATGCAACAAACTTTTTCTAATTTCGTAGGTGTTTGCTAGCTCTTTCTGCATTTCGTCACTATTCAATTCGGTCATAATTCTGGATATATTTTGATCACGCTGCTGTTCAGATACAAGCCAGTTGTGAGTGATAGTTGCCAAGTCAACTCGTACTTCCACAACTTTGCTTGCATTTGCCTGCGCAACAACTTCGACGGGATTTCGTGATAAGCAATCAACATGAGCCATTTGGCTCCCCTTTCTGTACTCTACCTGAAATTCAAAGGGCTGCATGAATGACCACCATCGATGCACCCGCGGGGTTAATACTGCTTTTTCACGACTCGCTCAGATGGAATTACAATCTGTATAAACGGTGAATTTTCTACCGCTTAGGTAATGCCGGAAGTGTTTGATAGCATTATACACCGCCAATGTTTCGAGCTCGTATGAGTGGTATTTGGATTCTGCCAACGTGGTGCATTTACTATAGTATTCGACTACCCTACGTTTGCCGTCCACCTTGTGTATTAACATAGCGCCATACCCATTAGCGCTTGCATCCGTGTGGGATCGAATATAATCAACACAGGGTCACTAGTTAGCACCTTAATGATTTTTTGACGAATTTCCTCATGCTGCTCTTTCCACTCGAATGCATTTGACTTTGAAGTTAATTGATATAGTGGCTTCATTACTTCTGAAAATCTAGGTACGAATTCCCTGAAATAGGATGATAATCCTATAAACTGTCTAATCTGTGTGACTGAAGCTGGTTTAGGTAGTTGAGTTAGTGCTTTTCGAGGGTTGGGTTTTAGCTCACCGTCCCTTATTAGAAATCCTAAGTATTCTATCTCTGTGTGCAGAAACTGACATTTCTTTACATTGAAAGAAAACCCCGACTTTGATAACACACTCAACACTGCCTCTAATCTTTCGAATGCTTCATCTGTGGAATTTGAAACAATTAGCACATCATCCATATAGACTACTGCATAAGTATTGACTAAATCCCCCAAGGCTCGAACTATGGCGCGCTGAAAGACCGATGAGGCGTTCTTCAATCCAAACGGCATTGCCAGAAATTCGTATTGACCGTCCGGAGTCACGAATGCAGTTCTTTCAACGGAATCGGGGTGAATAGGCACCTGGTAAAAGCCACTGGCCATGTCTAAGCTAGAAAAATATTTTCCACCTCGCAAGCGATCAATCTGGTCTGCGATTAATGGTAAGGGGTACCTATCTGACACAGTGTTAGCGTTTAGTTTACGATAATCGATGCATAGTCTGTCACTCCCGTCTTTCTTTTTGACTAGTAACATTGGGCTAGCGAACGGAGAACTGCTAGGTCGTATTACATTTGCTTCTAACATTTGCTGAATTTTGTCCCTAACTATCTGCTTCTCATTTTCGCTAAGGCGATACGGTCGCCTTTGAACCGTTTTGTTTCTATCCAGCAAACGGATTTCCAATGAACCCGTAGTTGGGATACCTACTTGGGATACCATCTATGAAGAACATGGAATATTTGGTCAATATGTCGTTTAGCTTTGACTTATCACTATCAATTAAATCTGTAATAACATTATTTTTATAGTCAATCTTATTTAATGTGTTATTGTCAATTACCGATAATACCGTTTGAGTTCTATAAATATCAAATTTATCACTTTCTAACATTACTCCAAAGCCAAGTTGAAAAATGTCTTGTCCAATTATCATATCATATTTGAGACACTTATTACCTACTACGTGGAACAACAATTCGAAATTAAATTCTGAAATTTGTACGGTAGACAGAATTTGCATGGTGCTCTTGACAATATTGTCGCCAATGCCTCTTAAAACTACCAAATTATGACATCTTTTGCCGCCTAGCTTCTCGCCTGTTGTTTCTTTCACCAACGAGCATTCGGAACCCGAATCAAAGAAAAATGGAAACCGCTCACCAAATTGTATTGCAGTTCCGTTAGGCTGAAGAACCCCGCACATGTCTACTCTTCTCTCGCTGCTGCTGGTCCCTTCGTGCACACTGATGCGATGTGTCCAACGTTGCCGCACTTAAAACATGTCACAGTTGATCTCTCTCTCATCATCGTTGATCTGCCGTGGCCATGGCCTGCTCTTGTCTCGTTCCTCTCTTCTGCTTTCCTCCTGCGACACTCTATTGCTTTGTGCCCCAGCTTTCCGCAACTATGGCATCTAATCGGCGTTTGCATTTTAAACCTCTTCTTCTCGGGGCCCATGTCAATTCCAGAGAATTCAGAATTTCTGACGAACGAATGCGCTTTGAGTTGTTGTTGTAACTCCGCTCTTGTCTTTATGTTTGTTGTAAACACTAAGCGCTGCAGTCTGGAATCAATTTGCGACGAATGTGCCAGAACTAACGATATAGCAATTTCTTCGTGTGTCATCGCTTTCCACTTGGTTAATAAAGATGTAACTAATCGGCTGGAGTACACTGATAGGCATTCGTTGGGGCTTGGGCGTCCCTTCAGCATGTTTAGCAATAATGCCGCCGGCGTCTCGTTGCCTTCATAGCGCTCCATGAACAATTCCTTGAATTGCGCCCAGCTCATTCCGGCGAAGCATATTTGTGATAGCCACTGCGATGCACTACCGAGCAACGACTTGCTGAGTGTCATTACCAAAGATGCACCTTCTTGCGGATGTTCACATAAAATCATGCTAGCCGTTTTGCACCATGCTGCTGCGTCGGCGTCAGCAGCTTCGGGGTTGAACGTTGGTAGCACTGCCGAGACAGGGCGCGTGCTAGGCGCCGGCGTGGATTGTGCTGCTTTCAAAAGTTCCGTAATCACTCTATTTTGCGATTACAGAAGCGTGCGCCAGCTGTTCTCCGAATTGTCTTGTAGGGGTGGTGATCCCACTTCTGATGTAGGAGATAGGGGGTTTGGCTCGTCTGCCATTATGGAATTATATTTTTCAGCGCAGCGAGTCGCAATGGTTTCTCTGCACGAGCGTCTGTTCCGTTTCGCAGGCTTTCTTGAACTGCCTTCCTCTCGCTCATTATTCTCTACCTCTCATTGCGCCACGCTCAGTAGGGATTTCGCTCTCCTTCCCCACCGCGCTCTCATTCAAAAGCTTCTCTCTTCCTTATTTCTTTTTAACTTCGTTTATTCAATACACTCAGAGACTTACAAATAATATTTCTTCATTATATTTCAAATTAATCTCCGACATATTCTTATTAACAAGATAATTGGAAAACAAGAAGGTCTGTTGTACTGCATTGAGAAGGGAGATAAGCCACTGCACTTTTCATGTGGATCAAAAATAATAACTCTCTAAATTTTAAAGGTATTGAGTTAAAACATACCATCGTTTTTTTGTACCCTTAGGCAACATATATATTAAATAATTGAGATCGGAAGAATATATCGTGTAGCTGCCATACGAAACTTTGTTGTTAAAAAAACTTTTTTGTTTTTTTTTTTTAATTCTATAGATGTTTTAAATTCAAAAATTAAACCTTTTGCTTCCTACTGCCTGATTGACTTTTTTCTTAAGCTGCTTATAAATATAATCAAACAAAAACACATTTTCAAGAGGTAAACTAAACGTGACGATTGGCCCTTCTACTCCAACAACTTCTGATATCAGAATTTGTGACGACAATTTTTTATTTTACCTAAAAAATTACTTTATTTTTATTCAATTTGTTTTGTCTCAGTCTCGCAGCAGCTCTTCACACTGAGAGCGAGCAGTGCATTATGCAATTCGTAATGGAACAGAGTTACAAGTTTGAACCAAAAACTGAGAATTGAGGTGAAAAGTAAAATTTAACTTGCAGCTTTGGGCAGAGGTGCGAGAGATCGAGTTGCATAAGTATTCATTTTATTGGCGGGAACGTTTAATTTCGCGTTCTCTTATTATTTTTTGCATTTTGTATACTTTTTGTTGGCGCTGGCCTGTGTGAAAAAATAGCGAAATCGTCATATCATCATTGTTTTTAGAAATTTATAGCTATAGAGATCAAAATGTAGTCGTATTGTTATATCAAAGATCGCTTCCTTTCTTAAAAAAAAAATCAATTTACGGTTTGTTTTAAATTCCTTTATTATTTTTTAGAAAACAATTTTATTCATTATACCCTTGTAGAGGGTATTTAAAATACATATATATTATAAAGCTCTCATGGGAACAATCGGTTTTATAACAAAAATGGTCGAAAAATTAGGCTGAAAATCATTATTGCTTCAATGTTTTTAAACATTTACGAATATATACAGATTTTTTTTTTGCAAAAGCTGCAAGGGTGTATAAACTTGCTTCCTTTCTTGTTTTTAATTTGTACTGGACTAGAACCCATTTTTTTTTAATTTAAGTACGTCAGCACCATGACCAGGAGTTGTTTTAAATGTATGTATATTTAAGAACCGAAAAACACAGTTTTGTCCTCTGATCACAAAATAATTATGTCTATAATAACCTTGCCTTTATTAATAATAATATGATATCACTATTAATGTGAGAACGGTCTGACAACGCGGTTCAGCTGGTTCCCTTCCAGAAAAAAAAGACGAACGATGTGGCAAGCCTGCCAAAAAAGACGAGAGGAAAGTGGAGTACGATGTCACGACGCTCTCCAACAACTACGTATATCATTCGTTTGTAATCCATTAATAATCTTTATAATTCATTCAAAAACTATACCTATAATATAATAAAATACATCAAGTGCGATTGTGTTAATCTCCAAAACGTAATCACAACCCAGTCCCAAGTTAATTCGAATAAGAATTTTTTCATACTCGAATTGGACTTGCACAGATTTCTGCTTACTCAAATAAGCATAAATGCTAATAAAAAATATATGAAATGGGTTGCATTTTTAAACGCTGAATAACTCCCGAAAGCGAAATTTGAGAGATAAATGTGTTACATATCAAAAGTTGCGTAATATCAAAGGTTAGAAGGACTCGATAATAAAAAGAAATCTATTTTGGCGTTTTTAAAAAAATCGCTAATCGTTAATATTTTCATCTTATAAAATATTATTTACTTACTGTTCAATTAGGGCTGCGTGTCTATCAAAATAAACTCCACGAATAGCCTTTCATTGCCTGCGGTCTGCATCTTCCAATTTCTCAACACTGAATCAATCAAAGACAAAACATACCCTCGCACAATGGGAGAAAATTTTAAAAGGAATCAACGAGGCACGAAGTATACTTCGGCAACTTTCCGAAAAATTTGAGAAAGCAGTTTTCTCCCAATTTTTATCTCTCTTAATTTTCTAACTTTGAGACTAATTTTTTCTAGATTTTAAAATCAAGAACAATTAAACAAATTTCTTCTCGAATTTAAAAACGTTTCTTTTCGATAAAGTGAAAAGTAACAAGAAAGGAAGCAAGCTTCGGCAAGCCGAAGTTTGTATACCCTTGCAGCTATTGCTAAAATTAAAATTTAAAACATTAAAAATATCAATTACTTGCGTATATGCTTAAAAACATTAAAGCTATGATGATTTGCAGCTCAATTATTCGATAGTTCCTAAGGCAGCTATATGATGTCGTTTTCCGATTTTAATAAAATTAAAGCGTAATTCTGATTTGTTAAATTAATAATAAGACAAAAAAAAAAATAGAAGTTATATTCAAAAACACATTTTTTTTATTATTTTTATTGTTTCCATGGGAGCTTTATGATATAGTCGTCCGATTTTAATGAATTTTAAACCGTAATTCTGAAATATTTAACCATTACTATATGTCGAAGAACTAAAAAAAAACAATTAACAAACAGCAGTTATAATATTTTTTTCCGATTGTTCCTATGGGAGCTATATGATATAGTCGTCCGACTTTGATGAAATTTAAACCGTAATTCTGAAATATTTAACCATTACTATATGTCGAAGAACTAAAAAAAAAATTAAAAAACAGCAAAGTTGTAATTTTTTTTATTTATTTTTTCGATTGTTCCTATGGGAGCTATATGCTATAGTCGTCCGATCCGGCTCGTTCCGACTTATATACAACCTGCAATAGAAATACAACTTTTGGGAAAGTTTTATGCAGATAGCTTTAAAACTGAGAGACTAGTTTGCGTAGAAACGGACGGACAGACGGAAAGACGGACGGACATGGCTAGATCGACTCCCCTAGTGATGCTGATCAAGAAAATATATACTTTATAGGGTCGTAAATGTCTCCTTCACTGCTTCTGACTGAAATTATAATAACCTCTGCAAAGAGAAAGAGACAAAAAAACATTGTTTTTGCGCACATCTTAAACTAAGAAACTTTTATACTTGCAAAAAGAATTTTTCGTAGTCAAACCAATATCTTTCGCACTTTCTTCAATCACTTTAAAGTACTTGACGTTCATTCTGAAATGTAGAACTTCGGGATTGAATAATTTGTACTTGAATATTGCCTTTCGTACTTGAATCAAAAAAATTCGAATTTACCCTACTTTTGACACCGTTCGTTCTTGATTTGACCCCGAAATTCTGTTTTTTTCTATGAATTTAGGATAATAGATGTTGATGTTCTTTTCAAAAACATTTAAAAAAAAATAATAAAAAATAAATTTTAATTTTGTTTTTTTAATTTTTTTTTTAAGTGTTCCAGAAATCGGGTTTGAATTTGGTCTAAATCGGACATTTACATCATATGGCTCGGGCTATTACAAAAATAAACAAGAAAGGAAGTAAGCTTCGGCAAGCCGAAGTTCTTATACCCTTGCAGCTATTGCAAATATTAAATATTCTTGAAAACATTAAAATTATGATTTACTTGAAGCTGTGATGATTTGCAGCTCAATTATTTGATAGTTCCTATGACAGCTACATGATATCGTTTTCCGATTTTAATAAAATTAAAAGCGTAACTTTGAACAGTCAAATTATTATTTAATCACAAAGATTTCAAAAAAAATTACAAGAAAACAAGAAAGGAAGCAAACTTCGGCAAGCCGAAGCTCATATACCTTTGCAGCTTTTGCAAAAATTAAATATTATAGAACACATTAAAATTATGATTTACTTGCGTGTATGTTTAAAGGCATTGAAGCTATGATGATTTGCAGCTCAATTATTTGAGTTCCTATGGCAGCTATATGATATTGTTTTCAGATTTTAATAAAATTAAAAGCGTTATTCTGAACTGTCAAATAATTAAATAATCAAAAAGAATATCTAAAAAAAATTACAAAATAAAAAAGTTACATTTTAAAAAATTTGTTTCAAAATATTTTTATTGTTCCCATGGGAGCTTTTGTTATAGTCGTCCGATTTTGATGAAATTTGAACCGTAATTCTGAAATATTTCACAAATACTAAAAAATAAACAAAAAAAAAAAATTAAAAAACAGCAAAGTTATAATTTTTTTCATTTATTTTCCCGACTGTTCCTATGGGAGCTATATGCTATAGTCGTCCGAATAATTACCCATTTCTATATATCGAAGAACTAAAAAAAAAAATTAAAAAACAGCAAAGTTTTATTTTTTTTATTTTATTATTTTTTTTTTTTTTCCGATTTGTTAGTTTGCGTAGAAACGGACGGATAGACGGACGGACAGACGGACATGGCTAGATCGACTCTGCTAGTGATGCTGATCAAGAATATACAAACTTCTGACTGAAATTATAATACCCTCTGCAAGGCTATAAAAACAGGAAAAAGACTCATTTTTGTTTTTTTTTTTGGACGACAACAGAAACAACAATTGTTAAGTTTTTAAAGGTGAATTTGCCTTTGCTATATCCTTCAATAATAGAAATTCAGCCTTTGACTTACATAAGCAATTCGAAAGGAAAAGAACCGTTAAATACGAAGTCAACAATGTGAGTCGGATGACTTTGCCGAAAGCTCAAAGGCGTTTGGCTCAGCAACGTTATTCCTTAGGTTTTTAATAGAGAAATCGCCTTTGAGATCAAGTATCCCTCAAATATAGAACCGCATATTGGTAGCTTAGCGGCTAAGTTGCCTGACCAAAAACCTGAGCTTTAAATTTGAGCAGCACGAGTTCGAATCCCCCATCTCGGGATTCATTTGTTTTGTATTTTTTGAAATAGGGAAAACACTCACGTGTCGTAATGTGCTTAGCTAAGTTCAGCAGACAAAAAACTTAAGGAAATTATCTAAAATGATCATAACTTTTTATTGTTAATTCATAAAAATAAACTATTTCTGAATAGATAGTGTCAATTTCTGAACCATCTCTGAAAATGTATGATTGTTTTGATATTTTTTAACATGACTCGTCCAAGCTGACGAAACAGTCTTTGCTTTTGAAGTTCATTCTTTGAGTGCGAACATAGCCTAGTGTTTCAATGTACAACACCCGCGCGGAAGGCCCGGGTTGGATTCTCGCCGACGACCAAATAAAAAGGTGAGTTTTTTTCAAGTTTCGGTATTATTTGTGTATAAAAATGTTCTAATGTGAATTTTACAAATCAGGTTTATCTTTAAATTAAATTGCATGTGTGTTAGCTAGCAAGCTGGGTAACGGGTATCTAATAGTCGGGAAACTCGACTAAAGCGTTCTCTCTTGTTTAAAAAAGATTTTTATATTATAGAAAACATTTATATTTCTTAAGGTTATTTAATTTTAGGTACAGGCAGAGAATTTTTGCAAAATAATTTCTATACAATAGAAAATATTTCTATTTTTAAGGGAAATCCGCAAAAAAGGTAAAAATTTACTTAACAAAAATTTGTTAGGTTTTAGTTCGATTTTGTTTAATGGTTAAAATTTCTAAATTTGAGAAGGAAGGACATTTTAACTTCGGAAACGCTCGACTTCCATTCCAATTGTGCCTTACGAAACAAGCATTCTACAACGCACTATTAGAACGAACTTAGAACTGTTTCTCGGGTTTCTGGAACACATATTTAGAATGAATCTTGATTCGTTCCACAATAACATATTTAGAGTGGTTCCAAAAATAGCCTTACCCAAGAATGTAAAATATAAATTTTTTTAATTTTAATTTATTTTTTATTAACTTTGATTTAATATACATTTTTTTATTTTTATATTATAACTTTGCTGTTTTTTAATTTTTTGTTTAGTTCTTCGACATATAGCAATGGTTAAATAATTCAGAATTATGGTTTAAATTTCATTAAAATCGGACGACTATAGCATATAGCTCCCATAGGAACAATCGGAAAAATAATTGAAAAAAATTATAACTTTGCTGTTTTTTAATTTTTTGTTTTGTTCTTCGACATAAAGCAATGGTTAAATATTTCAGAATTATGGTTAAAATTTCATCAAAATCGGACGACTATAGCATATAGCTCCCATAGGAACAATCGGAAAAATAATTAAAAAAAATTATAACTTTGCTGTTTTTTAATTTTTTGTTTAGTTCTTCGACATATAGCAATTGTTAAATATTTCAGAATTATGGTTAAAATTTCATCAAAATCGGACGACTATAGCATATAGCTCCCATAGGAACAATCGGAAAAATAATTGAAAAAAATTATAACTTTGCTGTTTTTTAATTTTTTTTTAGTTCTTCGACATATAGCAATGGTTAAATATTTCAGAATTATGGTTTAAATTTCATCAAAATCGGACGACTATATCATATAGCTCCCATACAAATAATAAAAATATATAAAAGAACAATCAAATAATTAAGCTGCAAATCGTCATAGCTTCAATGTTTTTAAACCTATACGCAAGTAAATCATAATTTTAATGTTTTCAAAAATATTTAATTCTTGCGATAGCTGCAAGGGTATATGAACTTCGGCTTGCCGAAGTTTGCTTTCTTTCTTGTTTTTCATTTAGTTTTCCGATTGTTCCTATGGGAGCTATATTCTATAGTCGTCCGATCCGGCTCGTTCCGACTTATATACTACCTGCAATAGAAAGACAACTTTTGGGAAAGTTTCATGCAGATAGCTTAAAAACTGAGAGACTAGTTTGCATATAAACGGACGGACAGACGGACAGACGGACGGACAGACGGACATGGCTAGATCGACTCTACTAGTGATGCTGATCAAGAATATATATACTTTATAGGGTCGGAAACGTCTCCTTCACTGCGTTGCAAACTTCTGACTGAAATTATAATACCCTCTGCAAGGGTATAAAATTAGGTAAATTAAAAAAAAAAATTGTAATATTTTAATTATTCCCAAGAAAGCTATATGATATAGTAGTCCGACTTTGATGAAATTTAAACCATAATTCTGAAATATTTAACCATTGCTTTATGTCGAACAACTAAAAAAAAATTAAACAAGAAAGGAAGCAAACTTTGGCAAGCCGAAGTTCATATACCCTTGTAGCTATTGCAAGAATTAAATATATTTTAAAACATTAAAATTATGATTTACTTGCGTATATGTCTAAGAACATTGAAGCTATGATGATTTGCAGCTCAATTATTAAATAGTTATTTTATATATTTTTATTAATTCTATGGGAGCTATATGATATAGTCGTCCGATTTTGTAATTCTGAAATATTTAACCATTACTATATGTCGAAGAACTAATAGAAAAATTTAAAATCAGCAAAGTTAAAATTTTTTTTTGTATTTTTTTTTCGATTGTTCTTATGGGGGCTAAATGATATAGTCGTCCGATTTTGATGAAATTTAAACCGTAATTCTGAAAATTTTAACCATTACTATATGTCGAAGAACTAAAAGAAAAATTAAAAAACAGCAAGGTTATAATTTGTTTTAATTTATTTTTTCGATTGTTCCTATGGGAGCTATATGATATAGTCGTCCGATTTTGATGAAATTTAAAACGTAATTCTGAAAATTTTAACCATTACTATAAGTCTAAGAACTAAAAAAAAAATTAAAAACAGCAAAGCTATCATTTTTTTTTAATTTTTTTCCGATTGTTCCTATGGGAGCAATATGATATAGTCGTCCGATTTTGATGAAATTTAAAACGTAAATCTGAAATATTTAACCATTACTATATGTCCAAGAACTAATAAAATTAAACAAGAAAGAAAGCAAACTTCGGCAAGCCGAAGTTCATATACCCTTGCAGCTATTGCAAGAATTAAATACTTTTGAAAACATTAAAATTATGACTTACTTGCGTATATGTTGAAAAACATTGAAGCTAAATTAAATACTTTTGAAAACATTAAAATTATGATTTACTTGCGTATATGTTGAAAAACATTGAAGCTATGATGATTTACATTTCAACTATTAGATATATATTTTTATTATTTCTATAGGAGCTATGTGATATAGTCGTCCGATTTTGATGAAATTTAAACCATAATTCTGAAATAATAATACCCAATACTATATGTCGAAGAACTAAGAAAAAAAATTAAAAAACAGCTAAGTTATAATTTTTTTTCTCATTTTTTCCCCGATTGTTCCTATGGGAGCTATATGATATAGTACGATTTTTGTGAAATTTAAAACGTAATTCTGAAATAATTTACCAATCCTATACGTCGAAGAACTAAGAATTAAATTAAAAAACAGCTAAGTTATAATTTTTTTTTTCATTTTTTTTCCGATTGTTCCTGTGGGAGCAATATGATATACTCGTCCGATTCTGATGAAATTTAAAACGCAATTCTGAAATAATTAACCATTACTATATGTAGAAGAACTAAAAAAAAAAATAAACAAGAAAGGAAGCAAACTTCGGCAAGCCGAAGTTTATATACCCTTGCAGCTATTGCAAGAATTAAATATTTTTGAAAACATTAAAATTATGATTTACTTGCGTATATGTCTAAAAACATTGAAGCAATGATGATTTGCAGCTCATTATTAGGTAGTTATTTTATATAATTTTATTATTTCTATTGGAGCTATATGATATAGTCGTCCTATTTTGATGAAATTTTAACCGTAATTCTGAAATATTTATCCATTACTATATGTCGAAGAACTTATAGAAAAATTTAAAAAAACCAAAGTTATAATTTTTTTTTATTTACTTTTATGATTGTTCCTATGGGAGCTATATGCTATAGTCGTCCGATTTTGATGAAATTTAAACCGTAATTCTGAAATATTTAACCATTACTATATCTCGAAGAACTAAAAAAAAAATTAAAAAACAGAAAAGTTATAATTTTTTTTCATTTATTTTTCCGATTGTTCCTATGGGAGCTATATGCTATAGTCCTCCGATTTTGATAAAATTTAAATCATAATTCTGAAATATTAAACCATTACTAAATGTCGAAGAACTAAAAAAAAATTAAAAAACAGCAAAGTTATAATTTTTTTTCATTTATTTTTCCGATTGTTCCTATGGGAGCTATATGCTATAGTCGTCCGATCCGGCTCGCTCCGACTTATATACTACCTGCAATAGAAAGACAACTTTTGGGAAAGTTTCATGCAGATAGCTTAAAAACTGAGAGACTAGTTTGCATATAAACGGACGGACAGACGGACAGACGGACAGACGGACAGACGGACGGACAGACGGACATGGCTAGATCGACTCAACTAGTGATGCTGATCAAGAATATATATACTTTATAGGGTCGGAAACGTCTCCTTCACTGCGTTGCAAACTTCTGACTGAAATTATAATACCCTCTGCAAGGGTATAAAAACAGCAAAATTATAATTTTTTTCATTTATTTTTCCGATTGTTCCTATGGGAGCTATATGCTATAGTAGTCCGATCCGGGTCGTTCCGACTTATATACTACCTGCAATAGAAAGACAAAGCCAAAACCCAAAATTTTGAGTTCAGAGTTCACATCGAGTTTTGTGATTCTTGTTTTTTGTTTTGGCCGATTTATTTTGGTAGATCCTCACTTTGAGTTCTTTCATTCTTTAAAATTTGTACTCAAACTGTGTAAAATGGACTTTAAGTGAAAATTTTTGGTCCTGGATTTTTTTTGAGTACGAATACTCTTAGTTTGAGTGCAATATACTTGATGAATTTGCTCTGTGTAGTTTTTAGGAAAATTTGACTTTAAAAGTCAAAATGGTGAGTTTGAAGAAGAAGCATGTTTTTTTCTAACACTAAAGACGATTTTTTCTTTATTTTATTACCCTTGCAGTGCACTTTGGTCCAAAAATCAACATTTTTCGCATAAACTCTAAAAATCAACCTAAAGTACTCAAAATTTTGCACAAATGATTGGGAGACTAAAGTGGAATTTCGAAAAAAATTGTTTGCCAGTTGGACCACGCCTTCCCACCGCCCCCATACAAGCCACAAAAAATACAAGTATGGTGTATTTCTTTAAAACAAATTGTCAATTAGATGGTTATTATAAATTTAAAAAAAACTGTGATAACTCGGTGCCATCATTTTTTTATCTTGGCTTCCACAGTAAAAACACTTAATTTTGGTGTATATCCACTCCGATACACATTGAGTTTTCCGAAGTTCGAAAGTTCGCTGTGACTAAACTCAAACGTGCCTATATATTACCAAAATGTGAGAAATTGGGGACGAACGGGGATGAGTTTTTGATTTGTGGTAAAATACAACACTGACAAGTACAACCTGGACCAATTAGTTGCTTTCAGCATGGAACTGCTTAATAGTTATATTCCACGAAACACGGAGGACGCATGTTAGTTTTCTAAAAAAAATACACATAAATTGGATATTACACAATACTAAATCCTTAGAAATACACATAAAATAACAATATACATTAAATAGTGCATACATTGAAGATTACTTACCATAATTTAGTTGAATTTTGTGACACCACATAAAGTTAATATTTTGGCGCAAATTTATATTCGGAAATCAGCTGATCGCAAGCTTTATTTTAAAAGCTATCAAAAAGACTTGGTGGCGCTTTTAAAGTCTTTAATAAAAATTTACTTTAAGGTTGAAATAAGAAAACAACGATATTTTAACATAGAAAAATCGAGTTTATGCCAAAAAAAGAACGGAATCTGGAATAGTGCAGTGGGTAGTTTTCTTAAAATTGTGTCGATTTGTAAATTTAGGTCGAATCCGCACTTTATTTTAGAAAATTCAATGAACAAGAAATGGTTATATTATTATAAATTTTTGTCGCAGTCTAGCTGGTAAATGCCATTGGCTGAAATTCATCGGCGATTTTCATGAATCAATGGCGAGTTTCTTAAATCAAGCTCGATTTTTTTTCTGAGTGCAGCTATTGCAAAAATATAGTTATCTTTAAAACATATAAATTTCGATTTGTTTGCGTTTATGTTTAAAAACATTGAAGCTATGATGATTTTCAGCTAAATTTTTTGATCGTGTCTATAGCAGCTATATGATATCGTTTTCCGATTTGAATAAAGATATAAGCGAACTTCTAAATTATTAACCCTTTACTAAAGGTCAGTCGAGCCCCACCTCGCATTGCTTCGATCGGATGTACCGGACATTGGATAAATTCTAAAAAAATTTTCAAATTTTTTTTTTTTATACACAGAAAAATTTAATCAAGTATATTGCACTCAATCTGAGAATATTTTAAGAACAATAAAACTTAAATTGAGTACATATGTAAGTGATTTTTTCAAGTATTTTTACTCAAAATGAGAATCTACCAAAATAAATCGCCCAAAAATGTAACTAACATTTTCTTTCAATTTTGTTTGTTGTTTGTTTTACATATATACATACATACATATGTATAGAAATTTAATTTGAAAACGAGCGTCGGTCGTTTTTGTCCACTTGTAGAGCTATAATTGATTCTTTATAAACATAATAATTCATAATTAATTGTTATATTATTAATTAACGTGTTAAATGAAACCATTTACTTACGAAATATTTTTATGAAAGGCACATGCCTCGACTGAGAATTGAACACCTTTCGCGCTCTAAATGTAAGCCTTAACCACTCGTTCACGCACGCTCTAACTTGTATGTAAGCAAAGCCGCAAAACTATTTTCTTTATTTTTATAAATGATTAAGAGTTACATATATAAGCATTAATAAAATAAAAATAAAAAACAAATAAAAAAATAATCACACAACTCGAAGTGAATTCGGAACCTCAAAACCTTGGGTGTTAGCTTCCTGGTCCGGATATCTCAGACCGCTAGACCACGGATTTTTCTTATAATGTGAGTTCTTTGGCAAAATCTGTACTCAAAATGAGTTTATCCTGAAGTTGAGAATTCAAATTCTCAATTTCTGAACGTCAGAATTCTTTGTGTGTGGAAAAAAAAATTGACTCTAGGGCGTTTTAAAATCACTTGCGATTTTCGGAAATATATGGCGATTTTTTTTGAGTGTGCAAGAGTATATACACTTTGGCTTGCCGAAGTTTGCTTTTTTTCTTGTTTTTTGTACATTTTGAGCGTGGTCTATGGTAATGCTGGTAAATGCGTCCGGCCACTTTACTTTTGATCAGGAGACCAAGAGTTCAAATCCTTGTCCGTGGCAAGTTGTAAACTAAAATTTGTTTAGTTATGCTTTTTTGGTTTTTATCTTAACTTCAGTAAGTAAGAGCGGTCGCGAGTTCAAATCGAGATCGAGGTAAGAGTTTTTACAAATATAATTTATTTTATCTGTTGACTAAAAGTTTTTTCGGTATGTAAAATGAATTATAAAATGTAAATATTGAAATATTGAATTAAGAAAGCCCTTGGTAGTTTAATTAATACAAAAACGCTCTTGTTATTTTGTAAAAACTTTTTTTAAATTCAAGAAATGTTTTTGTTATTTTAATTGTAACATTTATGAAAATGAAACCCCTTGGCGGGTCGCCAATGGCTGAAATTCTTTGGCGATTTGCTTGAATCAATGGCGAATTTCATGAATAAAGGGCGATTTGTCTGGGTGTATGGTCGGAAATGTCTCTATCACTGCGTTCAAACTTCTGGCTGAAATTATAGTACTTTCTGCAAGGGTAAAAAAACTGGATTAGAGAAATTAATACAAGAATCTACTTATTTGATAAAAAGCATTTTGTGCATTCATCATTTAGCGGGACTCGACGGTTTAAGCCGTAACATATTTCATTCTTTTGGGTTCACAGTTTAATTCTCAACTAATCGATTTAAAAATACCAAAAAAAAACAGAAAAGGAAGCAAACTTTGGCAAACCAAAGTTCATATACCCTTGCAGCTATTGCAAAAACTAAATATTATTGAAAAAATTAAAATTATGATTTGCTTGCGTAGATGTTTAAAAACATTGAAGCTATGATGATTTGCAGCTTTATTTTTCGATTATTCCTATGGTAGCTATATGATACCGTTTCCAATTTTAATAAAATTAAAAGCGTAATTCTGAACTGTCAAATTATTAACAACTCAAAAAGAATTTAAAAAAAAATTTATAAAATAGAAAAGTTACATTTAAAAAAAATGTTGTATATATTTTTAAAGTTTCCATGGGAGATAAATGATATAGTCGTCCGATTTTGATTAAATTTAATCCGTAGTTCTGAAATAAATAACAATTACTACATTTCGAAGAACTAAAAAAAATTAAAAAACAGCAAAGTGATAATTTTTATACCCTTGCAGAGGGTATTATAATTTCAGTCAGAAGTTTGCAACGCAGTGAAGGAGACGTTTCCGACCCTATAAAGTATATATATTCTTGATCAGCATCACTAGTAGAGTCGATCTAGCCATGTCCGTCTGTCCGTCTGTCCGTCAATTTATATGCAAACTAGTCTCTCAGTTTTTAAGCTATCTGCATGAAACTTTCCCAAAAGTTGTCTTTCTATTGCAGGTAGTATATAAGTCGGAGCGAGCCGGATCGGACGACTATAGCATATAGCTCCCATAGGAACAATCGGAAAAATAAATGAAAAAAAATTATAACTTTGCTGTTTTTTAATTTTTTTTTTAGTTCTTCGACATTTAGTTATGGTTTAATATTTCAGAATTATGATTTATTTAATCAAAATCGGACGACTATAGCATATAGCTCCCATAGGAACAATCGGAAAAATAAATGAAAAAAAATTATAACTTTTCTGTTTTTTAATTTTTTTTTAGTTCTTCGAGATATAGTAATGGTTAAATATTTCAGAATTACGGTTTAAATTTCATCAAAATCGGACGACTAAAGCATATAGCTCCCATAGGAACAATCATAAAAGTAAATAAAAAAAAATTGTAACTTTGGTGTTTTTAAATTTTTCTATAAGTTCTTCGACATATAGTAATGGATAAATATTTCAGAATTACGGTTTAAATTACAACAAAATCGGACGACTATATCATACAGCTCCCATAGAAATTATAAAATTATATAAAATAACTACCTAATAATGAGCTGCAAATCATCATTGCTTCAATGTTTTAGACATATACGTAAGTAAATCATAATTTTAATGTTTTCAAAAATATTTAATTCTTGCAATAGCTGCAAGGGTATATAAACTTCGGCTTGCCGAAGTTTGCTTCCTTTCTTGTTTTTATTTATTTTTGGCTCGTTCCGACTTATATACTACCTGCAATTGAAAGACAACTTTTGAAAAAGTTTCATGCAGATAGCTTTAAGACTGAGAGACTAGTTTGCCTAGAAGCGGGCGGACAGACGGACAGACATACATGGCGAGATCGACTCTCCTAGTGATGCTGACCAAGAATATACATACTTTATAGCGTCGGAAACGTTTCCGTTGCAAACTTCTAACTGAAATTATAATACCCTCTGCAAGGGTATAATAAATATTTTTTAAAGTAAAAAAATTGTATTGCATTTGATTGATAAAATCTAATAAAACAAGAAAGAAAGCAAACTTCGCAAGCCGAAGTTCATATACCCTTGCAGCTATTGTAAGAATTAAACGTTTTTGAAAACATTAAAATTATGATTTACTTGCGTTTATGTCTAAAAACATTGAAGCAATGATGATTTGCAGCTCAATTATTAGATAGTTATTTTATATATTTTATTATTTCTATGGGAGCTGTATGATATAGTCGTCCGATTTTGTTGTAATTTAAACCGTAATTCTGAATTAGTTAACCATTACTATATGTCGAAGAACTAAAAAAAAAATAAACAAGAAAGGAAGCAAACTTCGGCAAGCCGAAGCTTATATACCCTTGCAGCTATTGCAAGAATTAAATATTTTTGAAAACATTAAAATTATGATTTACTTGCGTATATGTCTAAAAACATTGAAGCAATGATGATTTGCAGCTCATTATTAGGTAGTTATTTATATAATTTTATTATTTCTATTGGAGCTATATGATATAGTCGTCCGATTTTGATGAAATTTAAACCGTAATTCTGAAATATTTATCCATTACTATATCTCGAAGAACTAAAAAAAAATTAAAAAACAGAAAAGCTATAATTTTTTTTCATTTATTTTTATGATTGTTCCTATGGGAGCTATATGCTATCGTCGTCCGATTTTGATGAAATTTAAACCGTAATTCTGAAATATTTAACCATTACTATATCTCGAAGAACTAAAAAAAAAATTAAAAAACAGGAAAGGTATTATTTTTTTTTCATTTTATTTTCCGATTGTTCCTATGGGAGCTATATGCTATAGTCGTCCGATTTTGATAAAATTTAAATCATAATTCTGAAATATTGAACCATTACTAAATGTCGAAGAACTAAAAAAAAAATTAAAAAACAGCAAAGTTATAATTTTTTTTCATTTATTTTTCCGATTGTTCCTATGGGAGCTATATGCTATTGTCGTCCGATCCGGCTCGTTCCGACTTATATACTACCTGCAATAGAAAGACAACTTTTGGGAAAGTTTCATTCAGATAGCTTTAAAACTGAGAGACTAGTTTGCGTAGAAACGGACGGACGGACAGACGGACAGACGGACAGACGGACGGACAGACGGACATGGCTAGATCGACTCGCATAGTGATACTGATCAAGAATATATATACTTTATAGGGTCGGAAATGTCTCCTTCACTGCGTTGCAAACTTCTGACTGAAATTATAATACGCTCTGCAATGGTATAACAATTTATTTATCCTTTTTCGTAATTAACTATAATTTTGTTTGTATTAAAATAAAAAAAAAACTTATAACTTTCCGAAGAAATCAGCTCCCAACCATTTAAAGTGCAGGACTTTAGACCGTTGGCCTACCAATTTTGTAAGCCTTCAGTCGATTTTACTTACTTCAATAAATTTTTGGATGACTTTTTGTTCTACAATTAAGCGCAAGTTCGCCCTTTAAATTGAGAAAATAATTGTATTTTTAGTTTTAGAGCAACTTACCCGTGGATTTAACAAAGTTATGTGAACAAATCCATGGCGAATCGTCTTTGAGGTTAAAATAGGCGCCAACGAATAATATTTCCCCACCTTTTAGAAAATTAGCCTTAGCTTATAAAATAATTTTTTAAATTTATAAATTTTTGGCGTACTCCCAAAAAAAATTGTCATACAAACTAAATTTTACAATTTTAAAATATGAAAAGGATATCAATAAGATACCCAAAAGTATCAAAATAAGAAGTATGGGACTTAAATAAGTCCTTCAACTACAATTTAGGCTCTTCGGCATAAAAATGAAACTACAAAGTATTTTGGTTATGTTATTTAATATTTAATTAATACTTCTACATTAATACTAACTGTATTAAAACATAACATTAAATTTTTTTTTATGTATTTAAAAATTTTGAAACGTAGAAAAACATTTCCATGAGTGTATAAAAATACACACAACTTTAATGCCAAGACTAAAATTAAATACGCAAAATAAGCAAACGTGCTCAACAAACCAAAAAAAAAAAAATAAGACCTGATGTTCTCAAACTTTTTGCCTTCTTGAACTCTAGCAGGGGCTGGGGAAAGCGACCAGAAGCGGCGGCGGACGTAACAGCAACAGTATTAACAAGCAGAGCTGAAGAAGTAGCAGCGCCAAGCGGCGACTCCTCTGAGAATGTAAGTGTGGATTCGTCTGTGCGTGTTTAGACCAGCGTACATCCTTTGCGAGTCGAAATTCCTGTCATGGGCTCCGCATACAGCTCCCAGTCGCTGTCCATCTCCATCCATATGACTTCTGCCGCTCTGCTTCTGGTTCTCCTGAGTGCTGCCGCTGCATTATTCATGTTTGGCAGCCGACCAGCAGCCCTCTGCAAGGGTGGGCGGGGCGCGTAGGTTGGCAAGCAGGCTGGGGTGAGAGCGGTGACAAAACACCACGCCCTCTCCGGCCGCTTGCCGTGCGTTAGAGCGGGTGCGAGCTACTGGTGCAATCAGCTGAGAGCGCCGCCATTTGCCACCAGTGGAGTGCTGACGCCGAGCGTGTGCGCGAGCAGTCCAGCAACAGTCGCGCGGCACCGCACTCTTGCCCTAACTCACACCGGCGCGCGCACACACGCACACATCTACACGGTGTACGGGGCGTTTTTGAGTTTTTCAGCTTCTGACACTGCGCTCGGAGTGCGGCAAAACACTCGCAGTTTCTCAGCTGCGCCGACTGGTTGTCCTCGCGCCACTGATCAGATCGGTTGAGGACTGCAAACGGTAATCGAGTTTCGAATGCGCGTCTGTTTCTATTCTACACGGAAGAAAAACATCAACAGCAGAGCTGTCGCGGTCGGGATTTTGCGTAAGAGCCTGCCGGAGTTTTCGGTTTGCGAGAATAGAGCCTAAAACGGGTTACAGCTGCCGAGCTGAGCTACTAATCGACGGCTGGAGCAGTCGAAAGTAAGGGGAGCGGAAGAAGCGGCCAAAAACAGAAGGTCGATCGGGATCGGTAAACGCTTGTCCATAAACAACACAACGCAGCAGTAAAGACGAAACCGCATCCGCCTCTCTATTGCCGTATCAGTAGTAAGCATCGGCGACAGTCGCAGGAAGAACCCGACAAAAGCCGACCTTTACCACTCAATTTGGATCTGGTGTGCCATTCTCGCGCTGTCTCGTAAATTAATGTCATAAATTTACTTTAAACCCTGTCCGCTGACCGCTCGTTGTCACCGTCCCGTGATCGGCTCTCCGTCTGTGCGGTCGGGGCCCAGAAACGGACCCTAATCGATCTAATCATTCTACCTGGTCTAGAATCAAGTGTTTCAGTGAATGCCTCGTGCTTACTTGTGTGTGACTCTTAAGTTCCTTAAAATACCTTGATGCTGCATCAAAAGAGAAATATATAAGCGCCAGTAAAGTTAGTTAGTTATGCATTGAGATTAGGCAACCAACGGTGCCAATCTGTAAGACAACGACAAGTGACATATCCACATATTCTCACCAGGCCAAATAGGCTCCTACGACCAACCAAACGCGATCAGTGTCTATTGTCCTTTAACACGGCAAGCCCACGCCCATAGGATTACCTAGGACCAACGTAGCACCACAGCCTTTCAAGAAGGCGCAATACTCGCAGAACAAAGCACACAGCCAAAACAACGACAAACATACCACAACCGACGGACATCATCCTTGGAAATAGACCTCGTGTCATTCCAAAAGACGCACATGGGCGTCTGCACCGAGGAGCGCCCTGTGATGCATTGGGTAAGTTGTCGCCGGACTCCAATTAATCCACGGCTGCCACCGATAGGCTTGACTTTTTTATGCAGCATTCCGCCGCAAGTAATCCTAACGCTGCCCTTTGTGATTAATCTCGACCCGAGACCGGGTTACTCGGAGTTATCAATGTCAGACTATAAGCTAGCCCATTCCAACTGGCTATACAGTCAGCTCGGCACAGTGCCGATAAGAAAACGCCTCCGGTTTAAAAGCGATTCCTAGAATTTTTCAACGTTTGCGGGTAGTTTTTGTTAGATTTATAAGATCAGATTCTGTTTCTACCGCTTAGAATACTATGATCTTAACAATTATATATATATTAGATAATAATGTTTATGTTGATGACTGTCTACGTGATGGCAAATTTCAGTGTGTGAATAGAAAGTACTACGCAGAGAAAAAAGATACCAAAATTGGTCATCAATCATGTACTTTTCCATAATGAAATTGACCCTACATTAGGCATATCAATTTGATATTGCAAAAAATATTCAAAAGTCCTCCTTTTGCTTGCATCATATATTATTTGTAGAAGACCGACGTACCACCATGTAAAGCATACCCAAAAGACTTTATGTATTAAGCGTTTTTCGGCTTGTATTAAATTATGTCTTTTGAGCTTTCCTTCTGAACTTCCATCCGTTTGAAAGGGGTTTAATTTTGACTCATCAGAACAGATAACGATAAATCGTTTTAAGTTATCTGTGATCAAATTTGTATAATCTTTAAACTTGCTTTAATATTTTTTCGTAAAGCCTAGTACACAGATCGCCAAACAGTTACGCCAGCGTAACAAGTTTATTCTTCCTAGTGTGACCGATGTTTTGGTTTTACGGTCTTACTTTTAGTCAGCTGAGCTTATTGACAAACGGAAAACAATTTAAATTTAACACGCGTATAACAAAGTTTTTAATATAAGTGGACCGGGTGTACTTGTAGTCAACATTGTATTATTGTAGTACAATTTCCCGAGTTTCCGTCCATTTTTTGATCCGACAAATACTATGCTCTGCCAGCTCCAACCTCAAAAATTATATTCTTTATTCTTTACGCCGGGGCTTGGCTTACGTTCACCCAGAGAAATCTTGCAACGCTTTGCAATTATCTGGTGTTTTTTTCGTCGATCTGAGTACCGGGGTGAAAAAAGGCACTGGCGAAAAGTGTACGCCGGTTATTTGTCTCTCGATCTCTCTCATAGCTGGCGTAAGGATTTCGTCGATCTTAGTACTAGGCTTAAGAAGGCAATTTTGCGTGAGGGGCTTTTCTAGATGTCCATCCTTGAAGTAAAGGAGACGCTTTCAACCCTGTAAAATTTATATATTCTCGATCATCAATCAATCAATAGAAGAGTCGATCTAGCTTTGTCCGTCTCTCCGTTCGTGTTCCTACGCAAACTAGTCCATCAGTTTTAAAACAATAAGCATACATTTCTCAAAAGTTGTCTTTCTATTCCGTGTCGGACGAATATATCGTATAGCTCAATCGGAAATAAAAAATTTCATAATTTAACCTTGCTTTTTTTTATTCTTTGAGATATAGTAATACTACATTTCAACATAACAGTTTTATTTAAATCGGAAACTATATTATATAGTGTTTTTAAGAATATTTTATTTTTACAATAACTGCAAAGGTAAATTAACTTCGGCTTGTCGAGTTCTGCATCATTTCTTGTTGTTTTCAAGAATCAACAATAACTACGGCTTAACGGTTCGAATTTCTATCTGATCTGTCATTTAATTTTTGTCTGTTTATGTTCTGTGGTGTAGGTACCAGTGCTTAATGGTAATTTTATCATAGGCTTAAATATCTATTATAATATATATTTATGTATACACTGAAAATAAACAGTAATACCATTTTGATATTGGATCATTAATTTTTATTTATAATTTTTTTCATATCAAAATCATACGAAACTATTTTTTTCCTAAAAATAAATTGATATCCTCGAGAAAACGCCATTAAGGATAATTTATGACTTTGATTAAATTCATTCTTCTGATTGCTGATTGACAGGAGCGAACATACCCACCCATAAACAGCGATTTTGGGAGAACTTCTGGTTATCTTAAGAATGTTTTGAAAAATTAAACCATTAATACTTATCGAAGTATATTTTCAAATCAATTGAAAAATAGCTATGTGTCATTATACCCTTGCAGAGGGTATTATAATTTCAGTCAGAAGTTTGCAACTCAGTGAAGGTGACATTTCCGACCCTATAAAGTATATATATTCTTGTTCAGCATCACTAGGCGAGTCGATCTACGCAAACTAGTGTCTCAGTTTTAAAGCTATCTGCATGAAACTTTCCCAAAAGTTGTCTTTCTATTGCAGGTAGTATATAAGTCGGAACGAGCCTAATCGGACGACTATAGCATATAGCTCCCATAGGAACAATCGAAAAAATAAATACAAAAAAATTATAACTTAGCTGTTTTTAAATTTTTCTATTAGTTCTTCGACATATAGTAATGGTTAAATATTTCATAACTACGGTTTAAAGTTCATCAAAATCGGACGACTATATCATATATGTAGCTCCCATAGAAATAATAAAAATATATAAAATAGCTATCTAATAATTGAGCTGCAAATCATTATAGCTTCAATGTTTTTAAACATATACGCAAGTAAATCATAATTTTATTGTTTTCAACAATATTTAATTCTTGCAATAGCTGCAAGGGTATTCGAATTTCGGCTTGCCTTTCTTGTTTTTTTTCATAGTTTCTCCGATTGCTTCTATGGGAGTTTTTTGATTCAGTAGTTTGATCCGGCTTCGATTTATACAGTACCTGCAATAGAAAAATAATTTTTTGGAAAAGTTTCATGCAGATAGCTTTGAGAGAGAGAGAGAGACTAGTTTGCGTAGAAACGGACGGACCGACAGACGGACGTGGTAAGATCGAGTTTCCTAGTAATGTTGAAGAATATAAAATGTCTCTTTCACTGCTTTATAAACGTTTGACTGAAATTATAATTCCTAGTCTAGAAAACAGTTTATACAAAAATTGATTTTTGGTATATTTTTTGTTTTGAATAGCTTTATATCATACCAGCAAATGGTAAAAAATTATTTAAACATATCCAGTAAGTTCTTAGAAATTAACAAAAACACGTGACGCGACAAAAGTAGAAAAGCAATTTACAGAACTTTAGAATAGTTTGCGAGTCTAGATGGTGTTTTTCTACATCCTTTTTCTCAGATTACCTACCTGTAATATTTTAAAGCAATTTTATTGCCAATTTGGATTTAGTTCTAAAAATTAGTATAGATTTTAAACGAGACCAATTGTTACAAATGAAAAAATGCTAATTTTTATTTTTGCGAAAAAGGAACAATAGGGTCAAATCGGTTAAAATTTGATGTTTTTCAGAAAGATTTTCCCAAATCCTTTTTCTTATGCATACCTTGATCAGGGTAAAATCGCGGTCCGACCGGACGTCTATATGCTATAGCTCCATAGAAACAATATGGTAAAATCTCTTAAAATTTCATACTTATCAGGATATTTCGCGCAATTTATCAGCTAATTCGGCAAAGTTTGTAAGGGTATTTAAACTTTAGCTTGCCGAAGTTAGCTTCCGTCCTCGTTTTTTTCTGATAATCTTGTTTAAAGATATAATATTTCTTTCTTATATTTTTAAGAAAAAAAAACCTTTTATTTAAGAAATAAATTTTCTTCAAATGAAGGTTGCTTTCTGTGGCCGAAATTCAATGGCGATTTTTCTGGGTCTTAGGGCGAACATTTCTATGCGTGTATAATTCGAAAAATAGATGTTTAAAGAATTTTTAAATTTGCAATATGGTATATAAACTCCGGCTTGCCGCTGAGATAGAAAATGCCTGTGTAGGCAAAATTACTGGTTGAAGCGGTTTATTCATTTTTTCGTCACAAAATCCTCACGACGTTTTACCACGTTAAGAGGTGTTCTTTTTTGATTGGTAATTATTTCACTTATTGCAAATGCATTAAATATGGGTTTAACTGAGTATTTAATTTTCTTTTGTACATAAAGTTTTAAGATTTGACGTAAGAGTAAAATAGTATATTGCCAAATCGGAGAAAAAGTACGCAAACGTTCCGAAAATATTGTATCTGTTAAGAACTAAGTATCTGTTGTTACAGTTGTGAAGCAAGTGAGCAAAATGAAAATTAATCATATTACCTAGGGATAGTAAAACGTTTTTTCGTGAGCTTATATTTGTAGCGAACGACTTAACGCTCTGTAAGTTAATATGTGTTTATTTAGGTAAAAAAAATATAGAGGTTATATTTTTTTTGTGGAGACATGATTTAGTTAAAAAATATATATAAAGTGCTTCAGCAGTTTTTTGCATAAAATAGTATATGATATTTGTATTTTGTTACAATAAAGGTATAATAAAAAATAAATTTTAGCGATTAAATTTCAAACTCACCAAAATTCACTTTTCGTTCACCTATTTGAGACATTTGCACAAAATTATTTGAAACTTGAGATAAAGCAAGCAAAACAAGCAAGAAAGGAAGTTTCGTAGAAACGGACGGACCGGCGGACAGACGGACATGGCTAGATCGACTCTCCTAGTGATGCTGAACAAGTATATATATACTTTATAGGGTCGGAAACGTCTCCTTTACTGCGTTACAAACTTCTGACTGAAATTATAATACCCTCTGCAAGGGTATAAAACGTTCAGAAAATATAATTCCAAAAAAAAATAGTACACAGCGAATAACTGATAACATTCCGATAAGCGTATGAAATCTTTTATCACAAAACAAAATTATTGAATGTAAGAAGCTATATAGGGCTTTGTATGCGGTAGAGGATTCAAAATAAAAGTTATATTAAAACTTAATATTTAGTATAGCCTCCGTCCTTTGGAAATTTTGGCCCTTTCTTCCAAAAGGGTTTTTTAGATAATTTTATTAGATAATGCGCTTTTGCAAAACGACTGTTCAAAATTGCCCTTTAATTCTCAATTATGTACATTGAATTTAGGTGACTGGTGGCCTCATCAGGTGAATTCCAGAACAATTAGGATTGCACAAACCCGATTTATGCTTTAGGTCGTTGACCTGGTAAACCGAAAACGCCGTTATAGTCCTAGTTTTTTGGCGTTATGGAGAAATTTTTCGTTCAGAAGCTTTACACGTTTTTTTTCCATAGTTCATTCGATGAAGTCCAAATATCCCGCGCCGGCGGCCGAAATATAGGCCCAAACCTTGACCCTACCGCCTCTATTCTTATCTATAAGAGATTCTTGCTGTGGAGCTCTGTAATCGGTTGACGCCAAACATACTGCATTCAATCGGAACCAGATATATTTAATTTAGATTACAAAAAATCCTTTTCGAGCACTCGGCCATTGAAGTTGTGATCTCGCAATACACGTCTAATGGTTTTCAACTTCAACTGCTTGTTTTGAAGCAGATGTTTTGAGATTAACTTTTTCATTTCAAAGAACTCGTCTCTCCTCAAGCTTGCTAAAATTTTGTTGGGAGCATTTTGGTCCTTATGTATCTGCTACACGATTTTCACGAACGACGCGTTGGATTATGTATTAAACAGTACATGGACTAAGGCTAACCATTTCAACAATACTGCCTTGTGTTTTTCCATTTTTAAAACGAGTAATTACTAATTCCCGCTGTTCTATAGTCGTTTGGGGACTCATTATCATATTTTATGAAAACTGAAATTTCCAGTGTGACCAAATTACACTGGAAGCAAGATAAATTATTTGAGAGTATTTACAATGGGATAAAAATGAAACAATTGTTTATGAAGGACAATAAAAAAAAAAAAAAAAATGCACCTAAAGTTCTTGCACGAAATAAGCTGTGAAATCGAAATAGGCCAGCAATGTAGTGTCATGAGCCCATTAGGTAGTATAAGGTGGCTAGCAGCCATATTTTTCAAGAAATGGTCAAAAAACCAAAAATAACGGTTTTTACCGTTATATTCCAAGGAATCGGTCTTGTCGCTTTTACCTCTTTATTGATAATAAGGACCACAAAATTCATGGATCCTGAAAATTTGAAAATGATCGGGCGTTGGGGTTCGTCGGAAGTACAGCCAAATTTTATTCATATGACCCAGAAAATGGATTTCTTCTAGCCAAAAGGTTATAAATAACGTTTGCGATTTTTAGTCAGCGAAGTTGGAATCGGTGCTCACACGACTTTGTTGTTTCGTTTCTCTTACAACACATTTGTGCTTCGGAACTAAAAATAAAAAACAACATTGTTTTAGGTATAGTTTAAGGAATTAAAATATAAACAGGTTGTTGTGGTTAAAAAGTCCATCCAGTAGAAATTAGACATAGCTGAGATTCTTACTTGAAAAAGAATATTTTTTGTTAGCTTAGTGCAGTACAACTCAGTTTACGCTTTGTATACCCTTGCAGAGGGTATTATAATTTCACTCAGATGTTTGCAACGCAGCGAAGGAGACATTTCCGACCCTATAAAGTATATATGTTCTTGATCATCATCACTAGGAGTCGTCCGGATCGGTCGACTATAACATATAGCTCCCATAGGAACAATCGGAAAAATAAATGAAAAAAAATTATATGCCTGCTATATTTTCTTTTAATCCTTCGACATATAGTAGGTACAAAATTTTAAAATTACTGTTTGAATTTCATCAAAATCGGACGACTATGTCATAAAACTTCCATGCGAACAATAAAAATATACAAATTTTTTTTTTAAATGTAACTTTTCTATTTTGTAATATTTTTTAGTTCTTTTTGACATTTTAATAATTTGACAGTTCAGAATTTTTCTTTTAATTTAATTAAAATCAGAAAACGATATCAAATAGTTGCCATGGGAACTATCGAATAATTGAGCTGCGAAACATAATAGCTTCAATGTTTTTAAACACATACGGAAGTGAATCATAATTTTAATGTTTTTAAGAATATTTAATTTACTTTGTTCAGAATATGTGGATCAAGCTGTTTTCACATATTCCTAAAAGATATAACACTAAGAAGAAAAAGTTTTCCAGCAGGTTGTGCATGGCTTCATTGGCATTTAAGCTTTCAAACGCGTTTTTCTCGAAACAATTTTTTTCATCTGGCTATCAAGATATCTAAAAAAACGACTTGACTTAAATTTATAGGGCATGTTCAGCACATGTGTAGTAACATAATTGAAAAAGGTCACTTCTTTTTTTTATGCACAACAAAATAGAGCAAAAAAAAAAACGTTTTTATAATCATAAATTCAAAAAAATTTTTGTTATTTATATTTTTTAAAATATTTTCAAAAAGGCCAAAGCCACAGACTTACATATTAAAATGCTATTGATATTTTTAGTTCAGATCACCGGTACATCCGGAATCCTGATAACCAGCGAAAAAATTTTAATATCATTAGTAAATACACTTTTTAAATATTTCCATTCGGTTCGCTTCATCCAGGTTTTTGCCTACTGAGACATTTTTTATTTCAGCGTGACGAATGGGAACATTTAAAAAGTGTTTTTGTTTAGTCGAATGCTTATTCATTTTTCGTCACAAAATTTGATATCAGATATTTTATATGTTGAAGGTGCGATCTTTGATGGCATACAGCACTTGTCTGTAGCTTAACTAGTTTCAAAAAAAAATCATGAATGTATGAATTTAACCAAATATATGGTAACAATTTTAAGTTGTATCTTTTAAACCGGCTTTACAACGGGATGACCCCCTTAATCTTAGGAAAATAACATGCTTCTTTTTCTTTAATCTCACCAGTTTGACTTTTAATGGCAAATGGCAAATATTAATGGCGATTTTCTTAATTCCAGGGCGCCATTATTTTACTTTTTATAAATTAAAAGAATTCGCAATCGCCAACTAAAATCGTAAAAACAAAGTCGGAAGTAATCACCTTATATACGTTTATTTTAGTTACATTTTATATTTTAATCTGTTTAAATAAGACTTCAAGTGGTTTACAAAACATTATTTTTTTATGCTATATATATTATTTGGAAAAACGGGGCTAACACGTGAAAAAATGAAATTGTATCGAATTTGTGAGCTAAGAACACATCTCAGTTAGCAAAAAAATACATTGTAATCGTTGAAAAGTATGAAACAGGGAAAGGAAGCGTTTCCAACTTTTTAAAGAACAAACTATATTCTTGATCAGGAACAATAGCCGAGTTGATCTAGCCATGTCTGTCTGTCTGTCCGTATGTATAAAAGACGAGATCTCGCAGACTATTAAAGCTAGAGATTTGAGTTTTTAAATTCAGATTTTTGTAATTTTTAAGCAGCGAAAGTTTTTTTTTCAAAACTGAGCCCTACCCACTCTAACGCCCAAAAGTCTGTCACGTCACTCTAAGACATGTTAGACCTCAGGTAGTCACAAACATGTCCAAAGTCGAGCTAACATTTTAGAACAGTGGTCGGCACTCTTCTCTTGTGAGTAATTTGCACGGCGAAACTTATCGGTGTATGTTTATATTGTTCACGTTGGTCTCTGCCGCCGCTCTGCTGCTACTCTGCCAAGTTGGCCTTAGCCTATACTCCAGGTATAGGCCTTTGCCGACCACTTTTAGAAGTGAAAGAACAAAAGAACTGTTAGAGGGTAGTGGGAGTGCTGCACGCCTTTTGCTACTAGTGTTGGCTACGGAAGGCGTGACCTTAACTTCAATTGTTTTGTGGGTGGAATATTTTTTTTAATATTTGTTAGCTTATACCCCAGGCCCACAGAGCCCATTCAAGCAAAAAGGTTGGGATTTCATATGATGTGGACTGGTGTTCTCACAGAGCCACGATCCGTCAAAAGCTACAGTGGCTTAAACTTTTTGAAGACGGTCTTTAACTCTATCAAACTGTTTAAGAATAACTTTTTTCTGCTTTTATTTTATTTAAATGCTGTGGATTAATGATTATATGTTTTCTGAACTTTAAATAATGGTTTATATCTACTCTGTGTTTACAATGCTGCCTGGCGGAGTCTTAACCTCCCAAGCCAACATTTCCCTTTCGACAACGCCTCTGGTTCACAGAAAGAATGTGAATGCGAATGTGAAAATTGTATTTGGTTTCAAATTTGTTGGCGGGCTATTGAGTTTTGTGTTCTTTTCTTCTTCTTTTACATCAACTGCCCAAAAATTTTAAATACACATTTTAAATGTTGCCATTCGGACCGCTTCATCCAGGTTTTTGCCTACTGAGACATTTTTTATTTCAGCGTGACGAATGGGATCATTTAAAAAGTGTATTTGTTTAGTCGAATGCTTATTCATTTTTCGTCACAAAATTTGATATTAAATATTTTATACGTTGAAGGTGCGATCTTTAATGACATACAGCACTTGTCTGTAGCTTAGCTGTTCTTAGCGATTTCCCGCTAAATACGCTAGTTCTTCAAAAAGTCGTAAAACTAACTTTTTTTATATCGACCTTACCAACACAAAAAAAATTATTCCAGATCTCTAAAACAAGTCCTTAAAATTTGTTGAAATTAAGAAAACAATGTAGAAAACCTTTGTATTTTTTAAATATAACAAAAAAAGTATTTTTTGAATAACTTTGGAACGGATTATGGGATCCAAGCAAAATTGGTGTCACTCAAAGCTGGCAAAAACGTTGATTTGTTGACCATCTGTAGTTTAAAGTGATAAAATTATTTTCAATTTAAAGGAGTATTTAATTTAAGAATTGATTTATGTTGTCGGAACTTCAGTTTTATGAATTTATTCACCTCTTTCGGGCTCTAGCATCTATATTAAAAAACCTATCCCTATTTCTAGTAAAATATGCTATCGACTGAAATCGGTTTAGCAGAACTGCAGATAAATAATAAATAAAATTGGCATGAAAAACGGTGTTTATATTTTTACTCAGGAGCACCCAATTATTATAGAAAAGTTCAATTGTTTCGTGCACTTTTTTTGGCTGTGAACCTGCGTAAAAAGAACAAGATTATTGGGATTATAGTTTTTCCATTATTAGCAAATATTTCAGGAATACTTAAGTACTAATTTTACAAATATAGCTTTTAAATTCTCCACGAATTATTTTCGACTTTCGGCGGCTGGTCCCTTAAAAATGTATTTTTTTACAGTTTTGCATGGATACAAAATATTTTGTAAGAAAATGTTATTTCATAAAATGTAGTAGCAACACCTTAAGTCTTCCAAAAAAGCTCTCCTAATTTGTTTCAATTCTTCCTTTTGAAAGGCTTTATAATTATATCGGTTTTCCAAAAAATTGAATCACTTAAATTACAATCCTATCAGAGGTGTATTGATTGGCGATCATTATTTTTTTTTTTTGATGCAATGACTTGGTTAAAACTACTAATAATGGCGAAACTTCAAATCTAAATGTACAAATATAGCTAAATGTTCCCCTAAAGGTAACAACGTGTTCCTAGGCCGTAATTAACACATTTTTTGTAAGTTTCGTAAAAATTGCCTAGAGAATAAGGGAAACTTGTATGTTTTACAAGGAAAACCTGTCATCCGTCTGACACATACGGGGCAGCTTTCGGATGCAACGACACGCCTTTGCAATCTATTTTGCACTCATTAATCAAAAATAAGTAAATTGGAGCATCGATGTTTCGTGGGACAAGACAGGTTGGGAGACAAGAGGTGAGGTGGGACAGGACGTTGGATTTAAGCAAGTGCAATCTTCTGCTTGAAAAAAATGCCTCTGTGCTCACTTAATGGCTTGGAAAAGAGTAAAGCTCGCAAAGATGGGTTGGGGTAGGATGATTTGAGATTAGCTTGGATGGATTTGCTCGGGATTGCCCCTCATATGTTGGCGATTCTTAAATGTCGCGCAGCGCTTTCTCGGAATAACGAAAACGCTTGTGTCTCTTAATTGCAAAAAACTTTAGCTTCGACTTTGTTTTTGCCGCCATTGTCATCGAAAATAAAATGCATCATTTATAGTTAAGCGCACCAATTTAAAAATTACCAAGTATTTTAGAGTAACTGTGAGTATCTCACAGCTAAGCCATGCCAATGCAATGAATTTTACCACTCTCTATCAATCCCTTAATCTGCATACTTTTTTTATTTTATCGAAACATGTAGCAGCAGAGCGCAAGATTTCTTGGGCCCGGTGCAAGGGAGAAAAGTTCAACACCACCTGTAGCACATCAAGGAAGCATTCAATGTGGCAGTGCTACAGGTGCAATTAACAATCACTCATTGTTTCGCGCATGCTCCTCATCCTCGTGTCAAGATATTTGTGATCACAGTACAAAGCCATTTGGCAATGCATACGGCATCGAGTCATTTAGAAGGTAAGGACATCCTTTTTGCTTGAGTCCGAAAAATCAAAGTATATTTAATCCTCCAGCTTTGAAACAGCCGATCGCGCAACCTTTGAGGACTCCACGGCCAAATTTTCAATCAGCCGCAGCCGCACAGATTGCACAGAGGTCAGCGACGAGACAACGTCCGGCATATCATTCAAAACTGAACCTTACGGACCACCCAGCAGTCCTGAGTCTACCAACGATAGCAAAATAACGCGCAACCTCGACGACTGCTCCGGCTGCGGGCGGCAAATACAGGTAAAGTCTGATCTTTTCGCATTAGTTCCTTGTAGAATTGTGAGCGGGTAGACGTGTTGCTCACCAAATTTAAATTTAGTATTAAAAATATGAGTTCCTCTCTGGTAATTTAAGAAGAACACTGTAACAACTCGGTATAGAACTACATTTTTTAAATCGGCTTCAAATTAATTTTTTAACTTTTTTGAGCTGATTGCGATTAATTTCACAATTTTTTAGATCGGAAAACAGTTTTGTCAGCGGGAAACATTATATAATCTAAGCTTTTTTAATAATTTTGATGTATTTATATGTATTATTAAATATTTTAAAATTAAAAATTACAATCTTTATAAATGTTTGCACTTACATATATCCTGGGACTCATTCATTGCAACAATTTGTTTTTAGACTATGCGATTTTACGTAAGTGCGAGCAAGGCGGAAATATGACAATTCCAATCAGCAATGAATGAAGAAAATGTACATAATGGCTGCCCGTTAGTAAAAAATACTAGTCGGATTTCGGTACAAAAATACTTAGGGGTCGATACATCAATAAGCAAAATTGTGTCTAACAAGAAAGGAAGCAACCTTTGGCAAACAAACATCTTTCAAACTTCTTGTATGCTTAAAAACATTGAAGCTATGCCGATCAATCCTATGTCAGCTATATGTAATCGTTTTCCGAGACTAAAAAATTAAAAGCGTAATTCTAAAATTAAAAAAAAAATAGCTAAGCTAATCTAAGTTAATAGCTTAACTTTTTTATATATTTCGGTTGTTTCCATGGGAGCTATGTGTAATAGACTTTATTGAAATTAAAACCGTAGTTCTAAAATATATGTCTTATATACTACCTGCAATAGAAAGACAACTTTTGGAAAAGGTTCATGGCTAGATTGACTCTTCTATTGTTGCTGATCAAGAATATATATACTTTATAGGGTTATAGGGAAATGTCCACTTCACTGCTTTCCAAACTTCTGACTGAATTTACAATACCCTTTGCAAGGGTATAAAAACTAGAATTTGGCTCATTCATTGGAGTTGCCGACAAAACGAAACGATGATAATTTAATGTTTTTTAAAAACTTTTTAAAATCTTTTTGCAACAAAAATAGGGTAGATAACAAAGAAAAACAAAAAAAAAATATTTTTATGCCTAGGCAACAAAAATCTCAAGATTTTTCTAAGCTTCAATGAATCCGTCAAGGAATGAGTCCAACAATGTAGTGTCATAAACCCATAAGGAAAAGTGCCATAAAAATGGATCGGGAACAATTGGTTGTCAACACTTTTTTATTTGCAGGAAATTTGTATGGACTCTTTGATTGTTTCCGTCCATTTTTCAATCCGAGAAATAATCTGCTGTGCAAACTCCAACTTCAAAAGATTAATTTCTTACATTATTTTTGCTGGGGCCTGACGAACGTACACCCAGAGTTCATTTCTGGCAACGCTATTTTGGATTTGAGTACCGGGCTGAAAAAAGACCTTGACGACAAGTGTCCACCACTTATTTGCATCTCGCTCCCTCTCATAGCTGGCAAACTGACTACTTTGATCTGAGTACTTTTCTCTAAAGAATATAGATTTTTGAAAATCTTAAAATCGTATTTGTTATGTGCACACTGATCATGCTAAAAATCTTGCCTATCAGGTCAAAATTTGAGTATAAATTTGCAACGCAGTGGCGGAGACATTTTGACCCTATAAGGAGCCGCTCTAGCCATGCCCGTCTGTCCGACCGCCTGCACAAAATGATCTCTCATTTTTACAGCTATCTGGATAAGACTTTCCCAAAAATTGTCTATCTATTGCAGGTCGATACTCCCATTAGAACAATCTAAAGAATAAATGAAACAAAATTATAAGTTGACTGTTCTGTATTTGTACTTATTTGTACATTGTAAGCTTAAGTCTAAAACTAGGCTTAAGGAGGGGTATCAGTCATAGCTGCTGTTTTTTTGTATTTAAATATACTTTGAGAAATAGTTTATTATTTCAGAATTATTGGTTTTATTTTATTAAAACAATGGACAACTATATCAACGATAGCTACCATAGGAACGATCAAAAATATAAGAGGAAATTCAGCATAGCATTACGTTTTTTCAGCTTGTACACATAGCAACCGAAATGTAGTCGTTTTGAAGAATATTTTATTTGAGGAATAATCGGCTTTTCTACCTTTCTTGTTTTCCTTGCATTTTCTCGTGATATTAGATTTAGCTAGATGGAAAGACGAGGCAATATAAGTTTTAGAATTTATAACAATTACTTTTTGTCATAATATTTACTATTACTTCTATACAAAGTTCAATAAATTAACACAGTTAAACAAATTTCACAATTATCAAAATCCCGTATACAATAGCCAAATATTGTATTTGACTGATTGATTTACATTGCTTTATATTGATTGTGTTCAGACTCTATTAATTTACGGCTTTGTTAAAAAGTAAAAGTGTGAAAACTGTTTTATTTTTTTTATCGTCATATTTCTATATGTTATGGTACAACTGTTGACATCTTAAATCGTAATGACACAAAATAATTTTAAAATTATAAACTTATTGTAATGGTAACAAGCTAAATAATCTTACGAAATTGTTTAATTTCAAAAAGTTCAAAATAAAGTTTTGAATATGTCGTTTACAGAATATTTTTGGTCTTTTCTTAGGATCGCTTCTACCTCTCCGCTGTGGAAAAACGATGGCATGCCAGCTGTTTACAGTGTTACGCTTGTCGGCAGCCGCTGGAACGGGAATCCTCATGCTACTCACGTGACGGCAACATTTATTGCAAAAACGATTACTATAGGTAAGTCGCCAAGCCAAAACAAAACCGACGCAAGTTCCAACCATTGGAGGAAATTACTGTACTATACGGAGCAGTGGCTGAATCTCCGGCTGGGAGCTTCTGGGAAGCGAGTCCGAAAAGGGGGGTTGGAGCATGAGTCTGATGAATCAGATAAAACCGCGACTGCATTCCAAGACATAGACTAGAAAATGATTTCCAAACACGCGAGTAATGTTTTAATGAACGCGGCTGCCCTAAGATCTAAAACCCGTCATTGTTTCGGACCAATGTGCCCCGGCTGAGAGGGTGCAAAACGCGATAGCAAATTCGAATGCAAGTGGAAGCAGACCGCAACGAAGACGCCAGCAGTCTACCCATCTGCTCATCCGCCTATCCGCTGGGTGAGCGGCTCTGCGTGTGTTCTGCTGTTTGCCTTCCACCGCATTCTCGAGAACGCCCGCTCACCTGCTTACGCCTCCACCCCTCCACCGTTCACGAGCTGCCTTGCTTGGGGTCGGGGGCTGGGACTTGGAGCTCCGCCAGCGTTGACAGTCTGCGCCTGGGTGGATTTCCCAGCCTACTTCATCCATTTTAAAAACGCTGCTGGAGGAAGCTGCATAAATGCGATTTTACGCGTCGCAGCAGACACGCGAGCTCCTAGAGTGATCAGTACGAAATGCAACAGAAACGGTTTATAATTACCCGATATTTCAGCACCCCTTTGTAGGTGTACGGTAATCTTCTGCAGTTGGGAGACACCAATTTGTTTGCGTTCTTTCAGAGCTACGAGGGCTAGAGCAACACCTGTTCTGTGGCACCGCATAAGTTCCTAATTCAATTCAGATACCCTTGGCTCGAGAACCATAAATCCATGCAAGTCACGCTCGTCACTCGTATTTCCTCTCAAATGATTCTTGTGACATTTATGACCGCTCCATATTTCAAAATACCAACCGTCGGGTTGGGTGTCGCAGTTGCAGCCCTTGTGAGCAAGTGTCTGAATCTGGTTGCGCGTCCGCCTGGATTAGGGTCGCTCTATCTGTATGGGTGTGGGACTGATCGCCAGATTCCAGCGGCGCAACCGCCGCGCTCTGCTGCAAGTTGCACAAACAGACAGTAGCGGTTTACTCTGGAGAGCTAGGGGGACTGGGGTGGCTTGTCATGTCATGCAGAATCCATTCCGCCGTAATGTTTCATTTCGTTTCATTCCGATGGCTTTTGCTGCTGCTGCTGGGTATTATCAATCACAATGAACCCGCCACTCGCCCTACGTAGTCCCCACATTCCCTTTGATTTATACTGCTGATGTCAAATGTGACATCCCCCGGGTCGAGTGTGGGGACGGGGCCAATATCATATAGCGTAGGCGAACTTATGTCATGTGCACTGAATGTGAGTTTAGTGAATTTTTCGGGATGAGGAATAAATAGAAACTCGATAAAAACGCCCATCGGCGCATCTAATGATATGAACTAAAAATCAAATTTAAACGCAAAGCATTTTTTACAGTTAACTCGGGTAAACTCATAAGTCCTTTTCAGTAAAATTTTTATAGCTTTATTTTGTAAGGAACCAAATTTGTTTTACTTGATAGCCAAATTGTCTGATGTGTTTTTTTTAAATTATTATCTTATTATTTGGAATAAAAATAAAATGTCCAGCTTAAGACAAGCGAATACAAATAAATTAAAATGAATTAAATAGCTACAAGTCGGCTACATCATTTTTAAATCCGGTTTTAACGAACATTTTTGCCTTTTTGAGTTCACAATAACAAAATAAGGAATAATGTTTCCGTTCGGACCGCTTTATCCAGGTATTTTGCCTACACAGACATTTTTTCAGCGTTACGAATGGAAACATTTAAAAAGTGTATTTATTTAGTCGAATGCTTATTCACTTTTCGTCACAAAATTTTATATCAGATATTTTATATGTTGAAGTTGCGATCGTCACGACTTTTTTACCTCGTTAAGATGTGTTTTTGTTTGATATCAGAAGTTTTTGTTTGATATATAGTCAAAGTATCTTGTGACCATGGCTTTTACAAAAAAAAAAAACTTATACCCATACTTCAGCATTAATTTAGTTTTAGCAAACTACTTTTGTGAAGACTTTAAAGCTTTACTAACAAGATAGGAAACAAACTTCAGCAAGTCTAAGCTTATATACCTTTGTAAATATTCCAAGAATTAAAAATTTTATAAAACAGCATTATTTTGTTTTTTATGCTTTAATGTTTTACAAGAAGCTATTTGATATTTTTGAAACAATAAACCTTAACCTTAAATTTCTATCAAAGTATGTTTAAATCAATTGAAAAATAGCCAAATTATAATTTTTTTTATATATTTTCCCGATTTTTCCCATGAGAGATGTATGTTATAGTCGTCCGATCCGGCTCGTTTCAACTTCTACTACACCCAGAGAAAAACAGAAAAAATAGGTGGTGGATACTTTTAGGAGAAAATTCTTGCCTAAGCAGCGGTAACTTCTCCAAACTGAGAAAAGTTGCCGTTTTCGTTGCTTAATAACTTTTGAAAACATTCATGCAGAAAAATTTGTTACATACCAAGGTTGTGGAATCTTAAGGGCTATTAAAGGAAAAAGTTAAACAAAAATCGGCTCTAATAATTTTTAAAAATTTTCAAAAAAGACAAAAAAAAAAACAATAAAAAAAACTTGTTTAAAGCTATACGCATAAAACTCTTCCAAAAGTTGTCTTCCTGTTGCAGGACGATTATAGCTAATAAAAATAGTTTAAAGACTATTAAAAAGTTTAGATCAGGATCAATAGTCTAGTCGATCTATTAATGTTCGCCTGTCTGTTCGTCTGTATGAACGTTGAGATCTCGGAAACTATGAAAGCTATAGATTTGGTATTTGACATGCAGATTCAAGTAATTCTTACTTACCGCAAGTTCATTTCAAAATTGAGCCACAATCTCTCTAGAGCTCAATACCAAAATCACTATGAGACATGTCAGACCGTGGGCTATGTAGGGTTAACACTACAATTTTCAAAATCGAGCTAATATTTTATAAGTTATTGGCCATTATGTTTTATTATCACGTCACTGCATATTTAAAAAACTACGTTCGTGCATAAAGAGCGGCGGAGAGCAGCTTTTTACTTATGATTCATCACAAAACAACATCAAACTAGTGATGATTTTAATATGGGCATATCATAGAAATTTTCTATTAAGGGGCTGTCCATGTATTACGTAATCACCTAGGGGGGAGGGGGTTAATGATTACGTAATCATGTGCAAAGAGTTTTTTTGTTAAAAGCATTTATTCAATAATATATTTTGGGCCATTACTCCGCAAATATGTTTGGAATGCAACCCTACATATTCTACCATTTGTATATCAAGAATCAGCTGTTCGTAATGAAAGTTTGCAAATCACCGAAATATGTTTTGCAATTTCCACTGGGATTTAAGTGCTCGTGTGTTTTACACTGCAATCAGAACTTCGTGATATATTTCAAGCGTTTTTTAAATCCTACAAGCATCGCTATCCAGACCAAAGACCGTTAGATTGCCAAAAAAAATGCAACGACAATATGGAAAACAGCAAAAATAAGAAAAATAGTTTCAAAAACATATAAAAGAATTGATAAAAAATTAATGAAAAGCAGGTGCCACAAAAAAAATCAAAACGATGTCCTGGATGCTTCAAAGGTATGTACGATATATTTAACATATTTGATTTAATTCGCTATGCATGTGCAGTAATTGTTGTTACATACATATTGTTTGTTATATACCGTGACTCCAACAACGTGCTTTGCATTTTGGTGGACATAATTTTAAAAAATTAATTGAATGATTACTTTTGATTATCAGGGGGGAGGGGGTCAAAACCATCAAAAACGGGATTACGTAATATATGAACAGCCCCTAAGTCAAACAATCACCAAATCATCAGTAAATCATCAGCAAAAAAGCACATAAAATCATCAGCAAATTTCGCTCTCTCATCTAAAAAGAGAGATTGAGAGGGTGGGGTGGGTTTTTTCTGCATTTGCTACGATTGTCGGCTGAGATGTCGGTTCTGCCGGCATAGCAGTCGGCATACTGTAGAAATACTCATGGTTTTGGGCCAGTGATGAATTTTAGAATCCCAGAAAGGAAACTAACTTTATATATTTTCTCTAGCTACACCAGCGGCAGAAATATGTGCGCTTTTTATTCATAGAACAAAAAAAAAACAAAAACAATTTTTAAGTAATATTCTGATTCCATTGGCGCATTAAAACGCATTTAGCCTAATGCGCATTTATTTACACAGGGAATCCCATAAGGCAACATGCCGCATTTAAAATAAATGCGATAAATAAATGCGATTAAAAATCATTCGTCCCGACCATTTTTAGAAAAATATCGGAAAATACAGATTTTTAACGATATTTCGTTAGTGCCACCACTATAGCAGCTGGGTTTTATGCAAAGATGGCGCAATATATGATTTCTTTTGAATATAAAATCTATTTTGAATAAAAATGACTGAAAAAAACACACGCAGCTAATTTTGGTCGCAGTACTACAATCATAGAGTTAGAACTTCTCACTCTATGCCACTGGAATCAGGCTATAAGTGTTAAGCGACAGTTTTATATTTTCGTAAAACTAATACAGTTTAAGTGAAAGAAATACACAAAAAAAATAATAATCATATATATAAATAATTTTTTTTAAATTAATGTTATAACAATTTTGTTAAAATATTTCAGATATTAACATACTTTTTTACGTACATACGTTTTTTTGATCTGAACTTTTTTAAAATGTCCAATGCTATATTTTTCGCAGCCTCAGTGACTGCAAGCAGTAACCAAACAAACATTACTCTTGAAAAACAAATGAAAAGAACAAAAAGGAACATCCAAAGATGCGCGCGGTCTTTATCGTTTCTTTTGCATTGCTCGCCACTTGCATCATAGAGTAACAGCCTGATTCCAATGCCGCACTAGTGTACTTTTTATATGCGCATGATTCCATTGGCGCATTAGCAATTAGTTAATGCTTCTCCAACATGTGAGTGGCACGAACAGCTGATCTGGGTTTGTTTACTTTTAAATTCTGGCAAATCCAAAAGAAATTTATTACAAATAATGAATATGAGTGAGTTTACTCAACTCTTTAATGCTCAGCAGGACATCCATAATGCGACCGAGGCCAACTTGAACGGCAAGGAAGAGAAGCTGATGGTACTGTTAGACGGGTTTGCAATGGCGACCACCACAGTTTCTAAAAAGGGCAAGGATCCCCGTATATGTGGGAGTTATTTCCTGCCAATGATCCAGCAGTAATGCATTGTGGTACTGCGAGCAGAATTTGAAGCGTGCGCTCTTGTTTTCAGTCAAAAGCAAACCAAAAAACAGCTGTTGTAGTGGTGGGACGAACAAAATATCGTTAAACATCGGTATTTTCCGGTACTTTTTAAAAAACGTTCGGGATAAATGATTTTTTATCGCATTTCAAAAAAAAAAAGAAATGTATTTTATTAAGCATACGCTGCAAAAAGATATCAGTTTTTAATCTATAATACAGAACAATAAACTTCAAAACATAAGGTACTTAAAGTTTTTATAATACGTAAATATGTTTTAAATTTGAGAGAAATTTGTTTTTTTAAACAGAGAAAATCGCCTTTGATTTTGTAATTTTTTCTTTGTTACAGAAAGAAGGTTTCGAAAATCTAGATCAAAATTTGTATAAAACGTAAAACAATTTTATGTATTTTAGAAAAAATTGAGTTTTTAAAAATATTTTAGTCAGGAGGAGGGGTGGTACCTCTTTTTTAATCTATTATCGGAAGTATAGTATATGTGTCGACCGGCAACCATTCATCATTTTTTTTTTTTTTTTTAAGAAAGGCTAGTGTAAATCAGAAAACCGCAGTTATGAAAAAAACACATTAAATTTGAGACAAAAAAATAAAAGTTCCTATATTTTAGGAAATTCTTAAATGTAGAAAAAAGAAATATTTTCTATATTTTAGAAAAATAATTTTATTAGTGAGTACACTCTTTTTTCTCTTTTTCTTTCATTTCTTTTTAGGGTGAACTCAAAATAAAAGTAGTCTTTGTTTATGGTGGACAAGGGACAAGAAATTAGGCTTTATTTGGTAAGTGTTTTTAAATTTATATTTATCAAAATTGAATTATTCCTTTTTGGAGATTTCGTTTCATTTTTGCTCAAACAGGTATTTACTTTTCAGATTTTTTAGTTTTTTAATTGTTTACACTTTTTGAGCACAAATAAAAACGCCATTTATTTACAAATACTGTGTTAACTGACAGCACAATAGTTTTCTAATTTTTATATTTTTAGAGTCACAAAGAAGGGACGGTTTACCGACCACATTATTAACCTTAAGCTGGCTTTCACTTTAAAGGCAACTGAAGTATCAAACGAGCCGAAATAACGAAAAATATAATAAAAATAAAAAAATGTATAATAAATCAAATTTAATAAAAAATAAATTAAAATTAAAAAAATTTATATTTTACATTCTTGGGTAAGGCTATTTTTGGAACCACTCTAAATATGTTATTGTGGAACGAATCAAGATTCATTCTAAAGATGTGTTCCAGAAACCCGAGAAACAGTTCTAAGTTCGTTCTAATAGTGCGTTGTAGAATGCTTGTTTCGTAAGGCACAATTGGAAGAGAAGTCGAGCGTTTCCGAAGTTAAAATATCCTTCCTTCTCAAATTTAGAAATTTGTACCGTTCAACAAAATTGAACTAAAACCTAACAAATTTTTGTTAAGTAAATTTTTACCTTTTTTGCGGATTTCTCTAAAAAATAGAAATATTTTCTATAGTATAGAAATTATTTTGCAAAAATTCTCTGCCTGTACCTAAAATTAAATAACCTTAAGAAATATAAATGTTTTCTATAATATAGAAATCTTTTTTAAACAAGAGAGAACGCTTTAGTCGAGTTTCCCGACTATTAGATACCAGTTACCCAGCCCGTACCCAGCCAACAAATAAAGCGCGTGACGAGAAGAACACCCCGCTTGCTAGCTAACACACATGCAATTTAATTTAAAGATAAACATGATTTGTAAAATTCACATTAGAACATTTTTATACACAAATAATACCAAAACTTGAAAAAAACTCACATTTTTATTTGGTCGTCGGCGAGAATCCAACCCGGGCCTTCCGCGCGGGTGTTGTACATTGAAACACTAGGCTATGTTCGCACTCAAAGAATGAAAGGCAAAAGCAAAGACTGTTTCGTCAGCTTGGACGAGTCATGTTAAAAAATATCAAAACAATCATACATTTTCAGAGATGGTTCAGAAATTGATAGTATCTATGCAGAAATAGTTTATTTTTATGAATTAACAATAAAAAGTTATGATCATTTTAGATAATTTCCTTAAGTTTTCTGTCTGCTGAACTTAGCTAAGCACATTACGACACGTGAGTGTATTTCAAAAAATACAAAAAACAAGAAAGGAATCAAACTTCGGCAAGCCGAAGTTCATATACCCTATTATAATTATAACTTTTCTATTTTTAATTTTTTTTAAGGTCTTCGACACATAGAAATGGTTAATTATTTCAGAATTACGATTTAAATTTCATCAAAATTGGACGACTATATCATATAGCTCCCACAGGAACAATCATAAAAATAAATAAAAAAAAATTATAACTTTGGTTTTTTTAAATTTTTTTTTAGTGCTTTGAGATATAGTATTTGTGAAATATTTCAGAATTACGGTTCAAATTTCATCAAAATCGGACGACTATAACATAAAGCTCCCATGGCAACAATAAAATATTAAAAAAAAATTTTTTTTAAATGTAAATAAAAAATATTTTGTAATTTTTTTTAGATATTCTTTTTGAATATTTAATTATTTGACAGTTCAGAATTACGCTTTTAAATTTATTAAAATCGGAAAACAATATCATATAGCTGCCATAGGATCTCAAATAATTGAGCTGCAAATTATCATAGCTTCAATGCTTTAAGACATACACGCAAGTAAATCATAATTTTAATGTCTTCTTTAATATTTAATTTTTGCAATAGCTGCAAGGGAATATGAGCTTCGGCTTGCCGAAGTTTGCTTCCTTTCTTGTTAAGAAAGTATTTTTCCTAAAAGTTTAGAATCAGAAAGGATTTCACTTTTTAGTTACAATTTTTATATTGAACCAAGAAATTTTTGTCATTGATTCAAAGACTGGACGATTTAAATGCGAGATTTCTAAATTTTGGAATTTTTTTTTCTATGAGTGTAAGAGCAGCGCCCACACCCCCCGCTAACAGTTCTGTGATTCATTCTCTCTCCCATCTGCTAGCAGCGGCAGAACAGCGGTCGATCAGTGGCTGAACAGTGGCAGAGGGGCGGCAGGCAGAACCAACCCCTACGTTCTAACATGTCTCAGAGTGACAGTACTACTTTCACAATTTTTGGGCGTTAGAGTGGGCATGGAAATATAAGAAATATTTCCCAGGAATTATAAATATTTCCTAAAAAATAGAAATGTTCCATTTGACTTCTCTGACACTTTTTATTGCTTACTTGGTCGCAACGAAGTATAAAAGCTTGTGGCCTAGGGGTAAAAGCGTATGATAAGATTTCTAAGCTTTAAGTTCAAATACCACTGCCGACATGAACATTTTTACTTCACTAATTTTTTAACTTTTCAAAACTAAGTTTGGAGAACATTTGGCTTTTATGAAAATGATCCAATTAACTAACAAATATTTAAGAATATTGCTGTCGAATATTTTGATAAACTTTTTTACGGTTGCGACTTGGCAAATTTTAAAATCAAATACTTGTCATTGAAGACAAAATTAGAGCAAATTTCGTATTTTTAGGGTTACAAAATTACTTATACAAATTTCGGCCTAAATCGCTCTAAGGAAATCGGACAAAAAAAGTCCAAAGTCGATCTATCCTAAATTAATGGCGATGTTTCTATAAAATTTTCATAAATCTTGAAAAAAGGCTGTTTTTTTTGTTTTAATTACGCAAACTTTTTAAAAAGTAGTTTGTTTTGTTCTTAGCTTTAGGACGAGCATTTAGACTTAGGGCAAGTTTTTTGTTCGTTTTAATAACAAAATTTTGTTTGGACAAGCAAAAACGTAGTAGTAATCCATGCATATTATATAGTCATCATAATATAACAGAAGATAAAGATTTTGATAATTTATTTTATTGGTTTAAAGATCATTATGAACGATAGTACATGTAGTCACGATGCGTACCAAGAGCATGTATATATAGCCGTAGTATTGAAAATCTACTGTGATAGTCTGATCGTATCGTGTAATACACTAATCGGAAGGAATCGCTAAAAGAGTAGGAATTACATACCAAGACTTTGGGAAAATTAATTGGTTCTGGAGAAAGGGCGGTGAAAGTGACATAATAAAAATATTTTAAAGTTCTTGAGCCCGGGTTGGTAAAATATTCCACTTTTTAAGCAGAGTTTATTTTTTATTAAATTTTTTATTAAATACATACTTATTTTTGTTATATCTTAAAATGAATGAAATTTTTCCGTGTCTGTTTGTCAGTTTCGAAAAATTGTTAGAATTCTGGAATAAATTTTCATGTGTTGGGCAGGTTGTTAAAAAAATAGTTTGTTCAACGACTTTTTGAAAAACTAGCTTACTTAGCGGGAAATCGCTAAATATATAGCACGGCTATAACTTCTAAGCTAGTTAAGCTACAGACAAGAGATATCACTGATGACAAGAGATATCACTGATGGGTTGGTAAAATATTACACTTTTTTTGCACAGTTTAAATTTTATTCAAAATACGGGTCGAATGACAACAAGTTTGCTTGGATGCGGTGCTCCCATTTTTTTTTTTGCAAATTTTAAAAATAATTAAAGTCGATTTTTGTTTATTTTGTTACGTTCATAGCCATTGAGATTCCCCATCTTTTGGTATGTACAAAAAATATTTGTCTGCGTGAATGCTTTCGAAAGTTAATTATCTACAAAGACGGCAACTTTTTTCAGTTTGGAGAAGTTAAGGCTGTTTAGGCAAGAAGTCCCCGTAAGAGTATCCACCACCAAGTAAGATGTAAGCAAATATTTTAAAAACAACGAAGCTGTTCAAATGTTAATGCGTTATAGGGTCAGATAACTTGCTCCTTTATTTTAATATCCTTACAAATGGTATTTTAATTTCAGTCAGAAGACACGTTCCCTACCCTAACAGCATCATTAGGAGAGTCAATCCAGCCATGTCCACTCGTTTCAAAGTAGCCCATCAGTTTTAACAATCGGGAAAACATATGATTATAATTATATTTTGCTGTTTTTCAAAGTCATTTATTGTTTCAGAATTACGGTTCTAATTTTATTTAAATCAGACCACGATATCAAATAGCTGATTGTAAAACATAAATGCATAAAAATCAATATATTTTTTTTTAAAAAAATTTTAGTTTTTGGAATATTTGCAAGGTTATGTAAGCTTGGACTTGCCGAAGTTTGCTTCCTTACTTGTTAGTTAAGCTTTAACAAACAAAATTAGTACTGAAGTGTAGGTAAAAGTTTTTTTAGTAAAAAACCATGGTCCCAATATTGAGGTACTTTGACTATATTTCAAACAAAAACTTCTGATATCAAAAAAAGAAAAAAAAAACACCTCTTAACGAGATAAAAAAGTCTTGACGATCGCAGCTTCAAAATATTAATTATCTGATATCAAATTTTGTGACGAAAAATAAATATGTATTCGACATTCGTCACGCTGAGATAAAAAATGTCTGTGTGGGCAAGAACCTGGATGAAGCGGTCCGAATGGAAACGTTTAATTTACACTTAATTTAAGGGTTATTTAATTTTTAAGGCAATTTTCTATTATAATGTATATAAAATAATTTTTATAAGTCTTCTGAAATGATCAAAAAATATTTAAATTTCTGCCAAACAAATTTAAATTATTTTTTTTATTCGGCTGCAAAAGGTGGAAATAACTCTTAAGTTTTAATCTCGCAAAATAAATAATTAGATTGTGGTGGATTACAGATATCCGTTGGCTCTTGGAGCTGATGCCGTTCCGGTGGTGCCACTGTCTGCTTGTTGTGGTTTCCCTCAGGCTTACATATAGTTCAGTGTACCAGTTTGACTTGCCAATTCACGTTTTTCTGCACGCCAGCAGGAGTGAAAAGCACACATGAAAAGTTTTGGCTGTCACCTGCATATGCCAAACCCAGTAAGGCTGGTTTGTCTCATGTCTACATGGACGCTGCTCCTCTTTGCTTGTGTCAGAAAAGTCCGGGCAGCAAGTGCTTATCTATAGCGATGATGTTGTGCTGATGGTACAGCGGATAAGACGGCTAAGCAAGCATCAGATTGGGACAGATGCCGTGTCATAATTTATATTTTATGTGGCACGTCAGAAACTATAGTCCGGGAGATTTTCTGCTGGCTGGATTTCCTCTGCTATCAGAAAGGCATGCCAAAGTGCAGACCTCGAGGTCGATGAAATGTCTTAATCAACGCTGGGGCGAGCTCTGTCTTCGCATCGTAAAACATTCAACCGATTTAGTTGGGGTTGACTACGGTGAGCAGATATGTAGGCAAGTGGAAAAAAAAGTTTGGGAAAAAATATTTACAGTTTTAAAAGTCAGCAAAGCGCATCCATTTAATTGTGGCTAGTAAGGGCAGAAGACTCGAGCACTGAATTTATGGCCCAACTTAAGTCGTGGGTTCTTCAATAAAATAATTTATTTACCTCTCAAACAAAAGGTAAGTAAAATCTCAAAGAATTCATTAAATAAATGGAGTGTAAGAAGACTTCACAACGCCGCTACTGATGAAATTGAAAATTGACTAAAACAGAGACTGGAGATTAACAACAGGGCACATCAGCTTAACGATATAACCTCACGTTGGCTTTTAATGTTCTAGTCACCGCCTTCGAGTGCTTAAAACATTAGGCTCTAAAGTTTGCATGAGAATAAAATCCCATCAAAGAGCTGAGCAGAAATTGGATTTAATAATGTGCCTCCAAAAAAGCGTGCACCCAACGCACACAAAAAGGTTTGCAAAAATCACAGTATTAATTTTTATGGCACTTGTCGGCTGGCTCGTGTTGCGACGCGCTTTCAACACAAACTCAAAAAATAGCGACAATGGGATAAGCCGACCAACAGTGCAGTGACAGCGTTTTCTCGTTTTCAAGCTAAGCACACATTTAAACTGATAAATGTAACACATTGTCTCAGTTGTGAAATCTATTTCTAGCTTACCTTTAAGTCGAGGAAACAAATGTGTTATAGGGTCAAGAAAAAAATGTAAAAATTGTTAAACTAAAAATTAATTTGCTCAAAAGAATGCTAAGTAGTAAACTGTTCAAAATTAAATTCAAGGACCATAGGGTTGCTTCTCCAACTATAAGATATTCATCACGTACTGCCGTGTTACAGAATTAATTACCTTAATACATACGTGATATTTTTTAAATTTTTAATTACTTTATTAAAAATTCAAATTGCAAAATTGGTATAACCCGGTATCAGAAGATCTGCAAAGCGTCAAAAGGGGGACTAGTCCGAAGACTATATAAAATATATTTTTTCGGCATCATTAGCTGATTTAGGCGCCTTATAACCCAAAAAATTAAATATATATAAATTCTGGTATTTTAACATGTTAATATTTTCCCCTCTGTAAAACACATTCTCCGCTGAGACTAGAACCTAAGTCTTCAGCGCGAGAGTTAGGCGATAGGTAATTTTAAATAATAAATTTCGGTTTTTAATGAACACATTACGCTTATTTATATTTAACTGACCCCTTACATATCTAGAATCTGGATATTAGATCCCAAATATCCCGTAGAGATTATCAATGTGGGAAACATACGCTTGATGTCTATAAAAATAAAAATTAATTATAAGTACTAATACAATTTTAAATAAAATAATTTTTATCCGATAGCATAGCTCTTAAGACGTATACAAAGGAACAACATTTTAATAAAATTAAAAGCGTAATTCTGAACTGTCAAATTATTAATAAGTCAAAAGGAATTAAAAAAAAATTACAAAATAGAAAAGTAACATTTTTAAAATAGTTTGTTTGTATATATTTTGTTGTTTCCATGGGAGCTATTTGATATAGTCGTCCGATTTTCACGAAATTTAAACCGTTATTCTAAAAAATGTAACCATTACAAACAAACTTCGGCAAGCTTATGTTTATATACCCTTGCAGCTATTGCAAAAATTAAATATTCTTGAAAACATTAGAATTATCATTTACTTGTGTATATGTTTAAAAACATATTCAATAGTTCCTATGACAGCTATATGATATCGATCTCCGATTTTAATAAAATTAAAAGCGAAATTCTGAAGTCAAATTATTAATAATTTTGATAATATTTAACCATTACTATGTGGCGAAGAACTAAAAAAAAAAATAAAAAAACAGCAAAGTTATAATTTTTTTTTTTATTTTCCGATTGTTCCTATAGGAGCTATATGCTATAGTCGTGCGACCCGGCTCGTTCCGACTTATGTACTACCTGCAATAGAAAGACAACTTTTAAGAAATTTCATGCAGATAGGCTTAAAACTGAGAGACTAGTTTGCGTAGAAACGGACGGACAGACGGACATGTCTAGATCGAATCTCCTAGTGATGCTGATCAATAATATATACACTTAAAAGGGTCGGAAATGTGTCCTTCACTGCGTTACAAACTTCTGACTGAAATTATAATACCATCTGCAAGGGTATAATAACAGAATATAACCATGTGCTGAAATGATCAAAAAGGATCAATACCGATGAGACATACAAAGCGTTTACAATCAATAATAATATTTTAAAGCTACAAGGCCATTTCCCTTTTTTTTTTTACCATAAATGCAATTGTTTGATTGCCTGAATCATTTTAAGTAACCACAAATTCGTTTACTTGTTTTGACCAAGAGCGCTTCAACCGATCCCACTGTAAAACTTCCCAATCACCGCCGCTTCTGCATCACGCAGGTCTTTCGCTTGGCTGAGCACCGCCTTGTCTTGGTTAACCGCTGCCACCTGGATACTCTTTGACTTGGTTTTTGGAACAAGAGCATACATGAGTATAGGGACCGCCCGATAATTAAAATGTTTAATGGCCATCTTTAAAAAAGATTTTACGCCGAATTTATACGCAAGAGCTCCATAACAAAGAGAAAAGGGGGGCGGTGGTGGTGGGGATATAATCCGTTCCACCAGCCAAAAACTAACAATGGGGTGCTTATCTAATCAAATTGACTACAACATTATATACAATTTCACTGGGCATGGGCTTGCATTTCCTGGAAGCCGGAAGAGTCCTATTAAAGAACGCTTAGAAATGCAAATGCGAATGCTAATGACGTCGGCTTGTCCGCTTTGTGGCGGCTCATTGGCATTTAGCTGAGACCACACCATTCCACAGCAGGAGCACGGCCATAGGTATGTGTTTGTCGTAGGCACAAGTCCAGCAGATACCAATACAAACTAATTTTCCACCGCATTAAACAAGTAAAAAACAAAAACATTTTTTCAACAAATCTTTTCCGTGAAATTATCGGATGAATTCAAGGCCTTGTAGTCAAAACAAGACCAAACACACAAGACTAGAAATGCAAATAATTACTGTACAAGTTAAGGCAGGCATCGGGCGAGGGTCTAGAATTGAATTAACGCCACGGGACGTCATCATCAGCTGGGGTAAGAGTGGTGCTAGGTCTCGGGGCAGGACTACGGCGCTCAAAGCGGTCTCACGATAACTGGCGAACGGGAAGGGAAGCCGCTGCTGCCGGTGGTGGCGTGGCGTCTGGGAAATCCGCTGTTGTTGTTACTGGTGAACTTACACATGTGTAATCAGAAGAGCTGATCCCAGCGGGTGGTACTTGAGATTTCGACGTGCAATCCCTCAACGCGCTATAACTGCTCTCACGTTACAAAACGTGGCCGCCCTACGCTCCCATGCCTGTGGTCCTATACAAACCCGGTTTTATCACAGCATCCAGCCGGGCCACACGTCGCTTTGCGGACTGAACTGCAGCTCAGCTTTCTCGCCCTCCGAAAAGAGTTCAACCAGCCCTCAGCCAAGTGTTCAGCAGGGTCTTGAACTCAAAGTTTCAGCTGGGGCCTTTAGCCCATGGAGTGAAAGGCGTCAAAATGCTGCTGGTTTATTTTATCTATTTTTATTATCAAAGCGGAGGCTTAAATTTTTTTCATTCGAAAAATTCTTATAATTCATAAAAAAGAATTTGTCTATGTCAAGAACATTCTTGAGTCAAGACACTGTGTTCAACAGGAGTCACAATCAATTTGTCTTAGATCAGGATAAATGATTAAAACTGAAGAAATTTTTAAATGGTTTTAAAACAACACAAATAAAAAGTTTGTTTTTCAAACAAGTTTCATTTTAAAATATTTTGAAACATTTACGCAAGGAATAACTATGGAAAGCACATGTTGTCTTTAACGGAATTTATAATACGTTAGAGAGATTGGGGAAATATGCGGCATCACTTGACTAAGTGGGTTCGAACACGGGACTACCCACTGCCAAGTCAATTTTTCTAATTCAAAGTTAGACCCAATTTCCCGGTAGGCTCCACTGTCGAGAACCACAATATCATGAACTAAGCTACCAATTTCAGCACAGTTCAAGACAAAGTCGTTCTTGAATCAAGTAATGAATTATTTGGGAAAAGGATTTTATGGTACCTGCAGCATTGGGATCAGAAGCCAAATTTTCTAACAAAGTATGTTCCAAGTCCAATATTTTGTTTAATTGCGACATTTTCTTAGATCAAGACTGCTATTTTAAGACTTAATATATTCGATTTCCGAATAAGTCTTCTCGGCTTCGAGAGTAATATGTTCTCAAAATCAAAAATTATTTTGCTCTTGAAAACAAGAGCGCCTATGCTTGAACTCAAGAGCCTCTTCGTTCTCAAAACTAAAAAGACTTATTCTCAAATCCAGAATATTCAGTCTTAAACAAGAAAGGAAGCAAACTTCGGCAAGCCGAAGTTTATATACCCTTGCAGCTATTTCAAAAATTAAATATTCTTGAAGACAGTAAAATTATGATTTACTTGTTTGTATGTTTAAAAGCATTGAAGCTATGATGATTTGCAGCTCAATTATTTGAGTTCCTATGGCAGCTATATGATATCGTTTTCCGATTTTAATAAAATTAAAAGCGTAATTCTGAACTGTCGAATTATTAAAATTTCAAAAAGAATATCTTAAAAAATTACAAAATAAAAAAGTTAAATTTAAAAAAATTTTTTTTTTTTTTTTATGATCCTATGGGAGCTTTATGTTATTGTCCTCCGATTTTGATGAAATTTAAACCGTAATTTTGAAACATTTAACTATGACTATTTGTCGAAGAACTAAAAAAAAAATTGAAAAACAGCAAAGTTATAATTTTTTTTTTATTTATTTTTCCGATTGTTCCTATGGGAGCAATATGCTATAGTCGTCCTATCCGTCTCGTTCCCACTTATATACTACCTGCATTAGAAAGACAACTTTTGGGAAAGTTTCATGCAGATAGCTTTAAAACTGAGGGATTAGTTTGCGTAGAAACGGACGGACAGACGGACGGACAGACGGACAGACGGACGGACAGACGGACATGGCTAGATCGACTCTCCTATTGATGCTGATCAAGAATATATGTACTTTATAGGGTCGGAAACGTCTCTTTCACTGCGTTGCAAACTTCGGACTGAAATTATAATACCCTCTGCAAGGGTATAAAAAGCAATCTGAGAAAATTTCCGTTCTGAAATTGCGAATGTTGAGAACGGGTTTTTTCAGTAAAAATGCCAGATCCCAAAAACTTTTCTAATTTTGTGTTTTTTATTTATTTATTTATACATCTACATTGGAAATTATATAGCTAATTATATTTCAACCTTATAGTTTTCTTATCAATATTTAAAACATATGTACATGTGACTGTGCTGACGGTGGCTTTTGTGGCGATGGCTTTGGGGGCGATGATTGTGGCGATATGTCTTGAGCAAACTATATTTTTAATAAACAGAGAAAGTTAATAAGAAATTTGAAAAGAGGTTAATGTCTTATCTTTGCTTTCCTCCAAGCGAACAGCTTTTCGCGGAAAAGAATTCTTATTCCGATGGCGGAATCGGCTCTTTTATTTCCCCTGCAGTGACAAATTCAAGGCACTCGAAATTAACACCGGCACCTAGAACAGTGTAAAGTGTAAAACTTTTATATTCGAAACTAACTTGTATAAAAAAAATGTATCGCTGGGCCTCCCACAAATTAAATGCGACCAGGTCGACTAGGTCATTTGCAATCACACCACTTTTTAACACTCAATCAATCAAAGAAAAAGCTTTACCCCGCGGCGCGTGCGAAATTTTATAAGGGAAACAGAGACGAGACCCGAAGTATACTTCGGTAACTTTCCGAACAATTTGAGAGAGAACTTCTCTCCCAATTTGTATCTCTATAAATTTGTTTATGTTTTAGACTAATTTCGTCTCGAGTTCAAGATCTTTTATTCTAGAGTTCAAGATATTTTCTTCTCGATTACCGAAATCGAGAACAAAGAGATAAATTACTCCTCGATTTCAAGAACGTTTCTGCTCGATAAAGTGAGAAGTAAAAATACTGAAATAGAGAAACTTTGCTATTGGTTTTTTCGTTCTCAAATTTTCTCAGTGTATCACTAGGCTACGCTCGCAATTGAAAAACTTTCGTTAAATGTCAAATTTAAACAAACATACACATGTTTGCCCTGCCATATTTTTATATTTCTGCCTTGATTCTAAGAAATCGGGCAATCTAATACAACAAAAAAAAAACCAATATAAATACGTTTTCCGCCGTGGGATTCGAACTCACTTTTTCAGAATACTAGCCAGGCACTCTACGCCCTGGGCTATTTGGTTAGAGGCGCGCAAGCTGTCAAGTTGTGAGTTTAACAAATACAGCTGGTTCGAATGTATCCTATTTAGTGTCAAATTCCATTTTTAAGATCGCTTAGTGATCCTTTGACAAAATTCTGATACTAGGTGTAGTGTCAAAATGAATCACACTTATCAAATTGACACTCCGATTTTTTTAGTAATTAAAAAAATTAGTTTTCCCAAAACAAAACTTTTTTCAAAATTGCGACTTCTCTATTTAAAATCTATAAGCCTATAACCTACATTAAATTCATCAATTTGAATCTTATTATTTTGAAAAAAGTTAGTCTATTTACGTATCAGTTTTGGCATAACGTGGATTGCTGGGGGCACAAACCAAGGCATAGGCATAGAAAGAAGGACAAGTTGTAAGTGAAACTTTCTGGGGAAGCGAGAACAAGAGTGTCCCAAATGTGTGTGAAAGTATCAGATTTCGAGAGCTCGAAAACATAATCATATATTAGGCGTTGTCTCTTTGACATTTCGCCTGCTCTTTTACATGGCAATAATCATAATTCATTTTTCTCGCTCTCTCTCCCTAGCTCTCCGAATCGGGGAAGGGGCGTGTCAGGGCTGTGGAAGTGCCTCGAAACTGGGGTCTGGGGCAGTTTTATGAGTTGGTAGTTCCGACCGCGTCGCCGTCCTCAGAATACATGTTTAATATTATTTATGGGGCTTACGTATCGCGCAGCAGCACAAGGTACATGCACACTTTGAAAGGGCGTTTTTGGGGACAGAACCCGAGTGAAAGATCGGTCGGGAGGCACAGTCGCAGAGACTCGTGTAGCGACAAGATGTGCGACATGGGGATGTGACAAAAATCTCGGTGTCACATCCCAAATAATTTTAAACAAAACGAAAACACAGATGCACAACGCGAGTCGGAAGGGGAACGGGAATAGGAATATGAGATAGGAGGGGCAATAGGAATGGGATGAAAATGGCTTTTTGAAATGCGCAACGTATGAATATGATAAATTCGTATAGAATTGAAATTGGCTTGGTGTTTGCTGTTCCCTGATTTGTCTGCTTATGTCTCACAGAATCCACTCCAGCACTTCAAAATGTGAGAATGAGTCTGTTGAGCGTCGTTGAAGCTAAAGCGAAATGCGCCAATTATTTTGATTAATGTCAAAGAAATCGCGTGTCTCGTGCATTTGATGTTTGACTTCTCCTAACCCCTGCATCTGCGGGGACCATGAAAGCACTCCCGGTATTCCTACCAATCTGACGGCTTGCTGGCTCATTTCTGGCACGAAAGCAGCGACTCCCCAGTGATTACGGACGGATGCTGGTAATCTTTGATCTGTCTTTCGCGAAAGTAAAAACAGTAGCCGGAGACGGATCGAAACCGTATTGAGACGAATGTTCAGACCTTCATCATCATGGGATGACTATGAAAATGACGATGAGTAGGCGTTTATGGGCAAACCATTGGGCCTACTTAAATGAGTCTGACCTGTCGGTGGCTCATGATTGTCGAGGAGGCAAACAGTCAGTAGCGCGCAGCTTCCTGCCAAACATATGATTACTGATTCTGCAGGGGAGATCTGCACAAAGCACATCATGTCCCAGGGCCCAATTTCTCCAATATCACGACACATAATTATATGCTTTGGGTTACGGGTACTAGGGGCTTGCAAATCTTAATACGACCTGAATAATAGAAGACAATCAATGTTATCGCCCACAGTTTTTTTGGTACTCGCCGCTGTTCCCGCTGTCTGGCATCTATCAGCTCCAACGAACTAGTGATGCGCGCCCGGAACCTGGTCTTTCACGTCAATTGCTTTTGCTGCACCGTTTGCCATTCGCCATTGACAAAGGGCGACCAATACGGCATCATCGACGCGCTCATATACTGCAGGTAAGCCGCTCCTAGTCCGTACAGGCTTCGCCACTACTAAAGATCACACGCAGGACCCATTACAGTATAGCGAGGGAGGGCGACGCCGCCTCGTCCAGCATGAGCGCCAGCTACCCGTACAGCGCACAATTCGGCTCGCCGCACAACGAATCCTCGAGCCCGCACTCGGACCCTAGTCGGAGCATTGTTCCTACGGGCATCTTCGTGCCCGCGTCCCATGTCATCACCGGACTCCCGCAGCCGGCTCGCCAAAAGGGCAGGCCTCGCAAACGCAAGCCCAAGGATATCGAGGCGTTCACCGCAAACATAGGTACGTTGTAAATTCCCAGCATTTTCGCGATCAGGCTGTCGGTCATAAAAGTGCCAACATGCTGTTGGGGTCTTTATGACAGCACAGCCGATCTGGAACCGCCGCTGAAGCACAAGCAGGCGCCATTGAAGCTGCAGCAACATCAGCTTTTATGTGCCTGCCTCATAAAACTCGGAAGACGCTTTAAAAATCGAAAAACTACAAGGCTCTTCGGATTGATTGCAGATCTCAACACTGAGTACGTGGACTTCGGACGGGGCTCCCACTTGAGCTCCTCGTCGCGCACCAAGAGAATGCGCACATCGTTTAAGCATCACCAGCTGCGGACCATGAAGTCCTACTTTGCCATTAATCACAACCCCGACGCCAAGGATCTGAAGCAGTTGTCACAGAAAACAGGTTTACCAAAGAGAGTACTACAGGTGAGTGATCCCCTCCGACGCACTCAGCTTCTTTTACCCAACCATCCCAACTGATGATAGTCGCTTACTGGATATTTTTTTCTCTGTAGGTATGGTTTCAAAATGCACGGGCCAAGTGGCGACGAATGATGATGAAGCAGGATGGAAGCGGTTTGCTGGAGAAGGGTGACGGCGCTCTGGATCTCGATAGCATCTCAGTACATAGTCCTACGTCGTTTATATTAGGCGGCCCAAATAATACACCGCCACTCAACCTGGACTAACGGCTGCTTAGGAAGAGCGGAAACGGGATGGTAGTGGGAAACGAGCATGGCGCTGCACTCAACTTCCACATTATACGTCCGATCCGGGTGAAGATCCGAAACGGAGAACTCTTGAATAGTCGCATTGGATAGGAATAAAATCGGGAATCAGCGTTCCACTCAATACCGAATTGATTTGATGAATGCATACGTATTATGCCTAGAGAATGTTGTTTGATAAGCTGCCTAGCTGTTGAAATTCGCGTAAATTATGTATTTTTGTAGTTGCTTCTTGGCCATTGCCAGTACCTCACAGTTGGTTCTTGCCTCCCATGGTGTTTCTATAGATCTATCGTTCACTTGTAAATATGTACTTGATTTGTATGGGTTATATACTTACGTAGACACAGAATTATTGTTAATATATTCTTATTATTTTAAGCAACCACATCACTATTTATTTACATAAAGTGCATATATCTACTTAAAATGATATGCATGTACGTATTTATATGTATCTAATATTTATTGCCCAAAATTAATAGTTAGAGATGAATTTAGTTTAGCGAGAGCAGTCGTAACAAAATAGCGGATATGTACATGTATTATTACGAAAAAATAATAGCTTCGCCTACGCCAACAGACAGGGATTTAAGAGCTATCAAAACGAAACTGTCATTAAGTTATGAAAACGACGTGTAACCGTGAACACGACGTGAACACAGAGAGATTTATACTTACAAATAGTTTAACCATAAGTCTTACCATAGAAGCCAAATAAAAATCATTTAAACCATCAATCAATATGTTTTCAGCTTAGCTGTTTTGTTTAAATAAATCTGCTATGGGAATTTAAAAACCGCTCGTATCAACGCAAACTAGTCTCTTAGTTATAAAGCTATAAAAATGAAAAGATTTCCAAAAGTCTTTTTTCTATTGCCGGCTGGTACCTATTATAACATCTGTAATAATATATTTTATATTATATTAATTTTTTTTCTGCCCACTTTCTTGAGTCCGGTTTCTGTAATTGGATTGAAATACAAGAAAATATGATCAATTATAAAGTTATGAAAGGAAAATGCAATAAAAGAGCTTTTGCTTACTAGTCTTTAAAAGTCAGCTCACTAAAAAATAAAAATAACAAGAAAGGAAGCAAACTTCGGCAAGCCGAAGTTTATATACCCTTGCAGCTATTGCAAGAATTAAATATTTTTGAAAACATTAAAATTATGATTTACTTGCGTATATGTCTAAAAACATTGAAGCAATGATGATTTGCAGCTAAATTATTAGATAGTTATTTTTTATAATTTTATTATTTCTATGGGAGCTATATGATATAGTCGTCCGATTTTGATGAAATTTAAACCGTAATTCTGAAATATTTAACCATTACTATATGTCAAAGAACTTATAGACAAATTTAAAAACACCAAAGTTATAATTTTTTTTTATTTATTTTTCCGACTGTTCCTATATGAGCTTTATGCTATAGTCGTCCGAAAGACAACTTTTGGGAAAGTTTCATGCAGATAGCTTTAAAACTGAGAGACTAGTTTGCGTAGAAACGGACGGACAGACGAACATGGCTAGATCGACTCTCCTAGTGATGCTGATCAATAATATATATACTTTATAGGGTCGGAGATGTCTCCTTCACTGCGTTGCAAACTTCTGACTGCAATTATAATACCCTCTGCAAGGGTATAAAAACAGAACATTTCCATAAAAATCATAAATATTTAAATACTTTGTAGGGGATTTGGACTTCTAATGTTTAATGTTCCAAGACATTAACTCACTAGGCTAACATATTAGAAAATTCTTTTCTATTTATAAGGGGATTTTTTAGCCATAAGTAATAGGGACTGTTTATAAAAAATGTCTATTTTATAGAGAAGTAGATTTCTAGGATTGTTAAAATATATTTAAACTAAAAGGAGTTTTTCTTAGTTTTAGAAGAGACTAGTGTATATATTTTCTAAAGCAATGGCGATTTTACTTATAAATATTAAAAAATTAAGAAGAGGCAGCTCAGAAAAAAACACATTAAAGTTAGGAAATTTAAAAATGATTTCTATAGTTTAGCAAATATTTTCTACAAACCCTTTTTTTATACCCTTGCAACTTTTGTAACTCAGTAAAGGAGACATTTCCGACCCTATAAAGTATATATATGTTCTTGATCAGCATCACTAGGAGAGTCAATCTAGCCATGTCCGTCTGCCCGTGCGTGCGTCCGTCCGTCTGTTTGCCAGTCCGTACGCATACTAGTCTCTCAATTTTAAAGCTATTTGCGTGAAAATTTCCCAAAAGCTGTCTTCCTCTTGCAGGCAGTATATAAGTCGGAACGAGCCGGATCGATCGACTATAGAATATAGCTTCCATAGGAACAATCGGAAAAATAATTGAAAACAAGAAGGGAAGCAAACTTCGGCAAGCCGAAATTTATATACCCTTGGAGCTATTGCAAAAATTTAATGTTCTTACTATATCTCGAAGAACTAAAAAAAAATTAAAAATCACCAAAGTTATTTTTTTTTTTATTTATTTTTCCTATTGTTCCTATGGGAGCCATATTCAATAGTCGTCCGATCCGGCTTGTTCCGACTTATATACTACCTGCAATAGAAAGACAACTTTTGCGTAGAAACGAACGGACAGACGGACCGACAGACGGACGGACAGACGGTCATGGCTAGATCGACTCCCCTAGTGATGCTGATCAAGAATACATATACTTTATATGGTCGGAGATGTCTCCTTCACTGCGTTGCAAACTTCTGACTGAAATTATAATACCCTCTGCAAGGGTATAAAAACAAGATATTAAGCAAATTTCGGCAAGCCGAAGTTCATACACGCTTGCAACTATTTCAAAAATTAAATATTCTTGAAAACATTAAAATTATGATTGACTTGCGTGTATGTTTACATTGAAGCTATTTGAAGCTTATTTGATAGGTCCTATGGCAGCTATATGATATCGTTTTCCGATTTTATATAGGAACCATTGAGTTGCAAACTTCTGACTGAATTTATAATACGCTCTGCAAGGATATACAAATTATAGCTTAGCTGTTTCTTAATTTTAGAATTACGGCTTAAATTTTATCAATATCGGACGAATATATCAAATAGCTCCCATAAAAAAATAAAAATATTAAAAAAAATGTTCTTTCAAAATTTTACTTTCTGTTTTGTAATTTTATTTAATATTTTTTTGATTTATTATTAATTTGACAGTTTAGAATTACGCTTTTAATTATATTAAAATCGCAAAAGATATCGTATAGCTATCATAGGAACTATTGAATAATTGATGTGCAAATCATAATATATTCAATGCTTTTTGACATATACGCAAGTAAATCATAATTTTAATGTTTTCAAGAATATTTTATGTTTGAAATAGCTGCAAGGGTGATAAACTTCGGCTTGCCGAACATAGCTTCCTTTCTTGTTTTTTTTTTTAAATTTAATTACATATAGTTAAATTATACAAATTTATAAAAAATGTAAAAAAATTTCTAAGAAATATGGTGAAAAGCAAGAAAGAAAGCTAACTTCGGCAAGCCGAAGTTCATATACCCTTGCAGCTATTGCAAGAATTAAATACTTTTGAAAACATTAAAATTATGATTTCCTTGCATTAATGTTTAAAAGCATTGAAGCTTTGATGATTTGCAGCTCAACTAATAGATAGTTATATTCTATTTTTTTATATGATATAGTCGTCCGATTTTGATAAAATTTAAACCGTAATTCTAAAATTTTTAACCATTACAATATCTTGAAGAAGTAAAAAAAAAATTTCATAACAGCAAAGTTGTAATTTTTTCCGTCCGATTTTGATGAAATTTAAACCGTAATTCTGAAATATTTAACATCGAAGAACTAAAAAAAAAATTAAACAAGAAGGAAAGCAAACTTCGGCAAGCCGAAGTTCATATACCCTTGCAGCTATTGCATTAATTAAATACTTTTGAAAACATTTAAATTATGATTTACTTGAGTATGTGCTAAAAAAAAACATTGAAACTATGATGATTTGCAGCTCAATTATTAGATAGTTATTTTTATATATTTTTATTATTTCTATGGGAGCTATATGCTATAGACGTCCGATTTTGATAAAATTTATACCATAATTCTGAAATAATTAAACATTGCTATATGTCGAAGAACTAAACAAAAAATTAAAAAACAGAAGAGTTATAATTTTTTTTCATTTATTTTTCCGATTGTTCCTATGGGAGCTATATGCTATAGTCGTCCGATTTTGATGAAATTAAAAACGTAATTCTGAAATATTAAACCATTACTATATCTCGAAGAACTAAACAAAAAATTAAAAAACAGCAAAGTTATAATTTTTTTTCATTTATTTTTCCGATGTTCCTATGGGAGCTATATGCTATAGTCGTCCGATTTTGATGAAATTTAAACCGTAAATCGGAAATATTTTACCATTACTATATGTCGAAGAACTAAAAAAAAATTAAAAAACAGCAAAGTTATAATTTTTTTTCATTTATTTTTCCGATTGTTCCTATGGGAGCTATATGCTATAGTCGTCCGATCCGGCTCGTTCCGACCTGCAATAGAAAGAGAACTTTTGGGAAAGTTTCATGCAGATAGCTTTAAAACTGAGAGACTAGTTTGCATATAAACGGACGGACAGACGAACATGGCTAGATCGACTCTCCTAGTAATGCTGATCAAGAATATATATACTTTATAGGTTCGGAAACGTCTCCTTCTTCTGATTGAAATTATAATACTCTCTGCAAAGGTATAATTAGAACCGTAATCTGAAACCAAATTATAAACCATTACTTTGTATAGATATATTCAAAATAACAACATTTAATATACATTATAATTTAATATGTTTTCCTGATTGTTCAAATGGGAGCTGTATGATATAGTCGTCCGATCCGGCTCGTTTTAATTTCTACTAATAGCTTAAAATTGATGTGCCAGTTTGCGTAGAAACGAGTGGACAAACAATCGGTCATGGCCAGATCGACTCTCCTAATGATCCTGTTGGGGTCGGGAATGTGTCCTTCTGACTGAAATTAAAATAATATTTATTTATTTATTTAGTTTATATAATTTAATTTATATATGTAATTTAATTAATTTATTTAATCTTCTTCCCTTAACCTGAAACTTTTTTTTATAGAATTTTCCTCACCAAATTGGAAGTGGATAACTTCTACAAACTGAGAAAAGTTGCCGTTTTGGTTGCCTAATAACTTTCGAAAGCATTCATTCAATAAACAAAAATCAACTTTAACAATTTTTTAAATATTTTCAAAGAGTAAAATAAAAATAAAAATTAAATAATTTTATTTAGACCAATTATTAGCATTAGCATTTGACCTTTTTAATGACATTGCACATGTTTGTAGCTAACCTAGTTTAACAATTTTAGAAGTTATATCCGTGCTAAGTTTAGCTGTTTTAAGCGATTTTCCGCTAAATAAGCTAGTTAATAACAATAACACAACAAACTTTTTTTTATAACTTCCTGCCCATTACAAAAAAAATTATTCCAGAACTCTAAAACAAGTCCAACATGTTGTTGAAATTGAGAAACGATGTAGAAAGCTTTTGTATTTTAAAAGGTTCCCAAAACAAGAAAAGAAGCCAATTCGGCAAGCCAAAGTTCATATACCCTTGCAAATATTTAAAAAATTTAATACTCTTGAAAACGTTAAAATTATGATTTACTTGCGTATATGTTTAAAAACATTGAAGCTATGATAATTTGCAGCTTAATTATTTGATAGTTCCTATGGCAGCTATACGATTATTCCTATGGGAGCTATATGCTATAGTCGTCCGATTTTGATGAACTTTAAACCGTAATTCTGAAATATTTAACCATTACTATATCTCGAAAAACTAAAAAAAAATTAAAAAACACCAAAGTTATAATTTTTTTTATTTATTTTTCCGATTGTTCCTATGGGAGCTATATGCTATAGTCGTCCGATCCGGCTCGATCCGACTTATATACTACCTGCAATAGAAAGACAACTTTTGGGAAAGTTTCATGCAGATAGCTTTAAAACTGAGAGACTAGTTTGCATATAAACGGACGGACAGACGGACAGACGGACAGACGGACATGGCTAGATCGACTCTCCTAGTGATGCTGATCAATAATATATATACTTTATAGGGTCGAAGATGTCTTCTTCACCTGACTGAAATTATAATACCCTCTGCAAGGGTATAAAAAAAGTACTTTTTATACCCTTGCAGAGGGTATTATAATTTCAGTCAGAAGTTTGCAACGCAGTGAAGGAGACGTTTCCGACCCTATAAAGTATATATATTCTTGATCAGCATCACTAGTAGAGTCGATCTAGCCATGTCCGTCTGTCCGTCCGTCTGTCCGTCCGTTTATATGCAAACTAGTCTCTCAGTTTTAAAGCTATCTGCATGAAACTTTCCCAAAAGTTGTCTTTCTATTGCAGGTAGTATATAAGTCGGAACGAGCCGGATCGGACGACTATAGCATATAGCTCCCATAGGAACAATCGGAAAAATAAATGAAAAAAATTATAACTTTGCTGTTTTTCAATTTTTTGTTTAGTTCTTCGACATTTAGTAATGGTTAAATACTTCCGATTTACGGTTTAAATTTCATCAAAATCGGACGACTATAGCATATAGCTCCCATAGGAACAATCGGAAAAATAAATGAAAAAAATTATAACTTTGCTGTTTTTCAATTTTTTGTTTAGTTCGACATTTAGTAATAGTTACATATTTCCGATTTACGGTTTAAATTTCATCAAAGTCGGACGACTATATCATATAGCTCCCATAGGAACAATCGGAAAAATAAATGAAAAAAAATTATAACTTTTCTGTTTTTTATTTTTTTGTTTAGTTCTTCGACATTTAGTAATGGTTAAATATTTCCGATTTACGGATTAAATTTCATCAAAGTCGGACGACTATATCATATAGCTCTCATAGGAACAATCGGAAAAATAAATGAAAAAAATTATAACTTTTCTGTTTTTTAATTTTTGTTTAGTTCTTCGACATATAGCAATGGTTAAATATTTCAGAATTATGGTTTAAATTTTATCAAAATCGGACGTCTATATCATATAGATCCCTTAGAAATAATAAAAATATATAAAATAACTATCAAATAATTGAGCTGCAAATCATCATAGCTTCAATGTTTTTAAACATATACGAAAGTAAATCATAATTTTAATGTTTTCAAAAATGTTTAATTCTTGCAATAGCTGCAAGGGTATATGAACTTCGGCTTGCCGAAGTTTGCTTTCTTTCTTGTTTTTAATAACTTTTGAGCGGGGCATCGGTTCCAAGCAAATTTGCTGTAATTCATTTTTAGTATGTCACTTTCACCGCTTCTATCTCCGCGAACAATTAATTTTTCTTAACTCTTGGTATGCAATTCTTATTCATTTAGCTATACCTTTCTATTGGTGTATTACTTGTCACGATCGGACCATCACAGCAGATTTTCAGTTCTGCACAGGCTCTTGGTGCGCATCGTCACTACATGTATTGTCGTCCATAGTGATATTTGCTAAATAATTATTAATAAAGTTTATATCAAAATATCAGTTACTTATAATAAGTTAATGGTTAATGTAAAAAACCAGTTTGTGGCCCTTGAAATTAGTATTAACTGGCCTTAGGCAATTATTTAAACAACTATACAAATTTATGTGAATTGGATGATAAATAAATTAATTTAACATCAACAAGCAATAAATATTCATAGTTTTGACATAATTAGTAATGTCATTTCAAAACCTTTTCCTTCTTTTGTATGTTTTCTATGTTTCGGACATAGCCTGTTTTTCAGCATATAATTTTAATTTTAAGTCTATTTTTATCCAGAATCTATCTTATATGGTATATGAAAATCTGGCAGCATTGGCCTTATTTTATGCAGAGCGGCGGCAGTGCATGACGCGAACAGTATAATAGCCTGATTCCATTGCCGCATTGGTGCACTTTGTTTTTTAGCTTATGCTACTCCGACATGTGAGTGGCACAAACAGCTGGGTTTGTTTTATTTTTAATTTTCGCAAATCAAAACGAAATGAATTAAAAATCATGAATATGAGCGAGTTTACGGATATTTTTAATGCCCAACAGGACATCCATAATGCGACCGATGCATTTGGCCACTTGGACGGACAAGGAAGGGGAGCTGATGGTGTTGTTTACGGGTTTGCAAGGAGACCACCACAGTTTTTAAAAAGGACAAGGATCCCCGTATAAGTGAGAGTAATGTATTGTGGTACTGCGACCAGAATTTACTGCGTGTGCTCTTGTTGCTCTTGTGTCAAAATTGCGCCATCCTTGCAAAATGAAAACAGCTGTTATAATGGTATCCCGGAATCGTTAAAAATTAGTATTTTCCGGTATTTTTTCTAAAAATGTTCGGGGCGAATGATTTTTAGTTGCATTTCCTCATTGTATTATTATTATTTTTAATCCGGCATTTAGCCTTATGGGATTCCCTGTGTTAATAAATGCGCATTAGGCTAAATGCTTTTTTATGCGCCAATGGAATCCGGCTATAAGTGTGGCACCGTTAAAGCATTAAAATTACATAAAGATGCCAGAGGTTTTTAAATCCCCGAAATCTCTGGTACGAGAGATATAACGTGAAACTGAAGGCAAATTCCCGAGGAATTCATGATCTGAACTGTAAAAAATTCCCCTGGAATTCCTAGGGAAAATCGCCTTAAATTACTCCGAAAATCTAAATAATTGTGGCAAATCATAGGGAATTCCTGGGGAAAACCACATGCAACCCCCTTCAGAAATCCTACGGAAAATCCTGAGGAATTCCTGGGGAAAACCTTTTACTAAAATTAATATTATTAACATTTATTTGTTGCTTTTTTTTTTGTTGGCGTAGTTTTGGGCGCAGGCTTAGGCGTGCGCAAGAGACATTTCCGCCGGCTGCTGGCCCCCCAACGCAGATATGCTGACTGTAAACAAAATACATATTTATATATATAAGAATAAAATAAAAAAACTGATATATTTTGCTTAAATATACATACCGGCTATCACGGAAAAGAACGCTGGAAAGGCCTACAGGGCCGTTGGTCCGTTGACGCCGTCTATATTGAACCCGCAAAGAATGGGCTTTGCTGAACTCCTTTTATATCCTTCGGCATGTTGTTTCGCTTCAGGATTGTATTGATGGTCTCAATCTGTCGAAAAAATAAATATTTTACTTATATAGGCGGTTTTAGACGACTAGCATGTTTTAAGCTCCGAAGACACCAGCTCCTCCTCATTTGGGATCGGGAACGAATCGTGAACTTCTGCATCCTTGGGCTTTCTGCAGCATGGCCGTGAGCTTTGAAACCTGCTGCGTGCATTCACCCAACTGGGTGGTATTTGCCCAACGTTTTGGCGTCCAGTTTTCCCTCCAAGTCACGAACTTTCACCTTTAGCTCTTCCACCTGGAGGATCCTGGTAAGGGATTGCAGCTGTTCTGCGGGGTTTCCGTTACAAAGTCGTCTTCTAAGAAATACAAATAGTATTAATATAATAATAAAATTAATTCGATTTTATTTGGTTTACTTGCCATCCACAGAGAATATTAGCTTTTGGATTTTATTAGGGTTTGCCATCTTCCTAAATGCTATATTAAATATATAATTGTTTTAAATGAGTTTTTTTTGCTTTAATTTCAATAAAAATTCGTATTGAAAAATAGAGTAATCACCTCCGAAAAAAATTTAAAATTAAATAAACAGAGGGAGTCTCAACGAAAATTGCAAAAAAGGTACTAAGACTAATTCGCTCCTATATGGCATCGCTAAGGCTTTCCTAACCATCTCCTTAACACTAAATCTTGCTAAATCGAGTGCCATATTCCCACTTGCTAAAAAATACCTAGAGATAATGAGGATACAGGCTCATCAAAAAAGCTATGAATGTCTAAAAATCTCCTACCAATTATAAAAAAAAAGCCTTCCTTATCCTCTTTAAACGAATCTACCTCTATTGGAATCATCTTCCACCCGAATGTGACTATCCTCAACAATCGTTCTATAAATTTGTTGTAAAATTGTGAAGGCTTTCGGACAAAAGAAATAAGTAATACTAGTCATCATTAATTGCATCGTTAACATTGCCAGTATATAATAAAAATTGCCTTAATTCAGTGGCCTTCCAAAGCGGCAGTTCATTCAATGTTCTAGGCCTTCGAGCAAACTCTTTTGAGATGCAGCTGCTCATCGATTTCAAACATTCGAATATGTGGTTTGGAAACTCTATAATCTTTTGTTATTTTATTTTCAACTAGCTTTTTAAAAATTTTTCTCATGACACCCAATTCAAAAAGGCGCATGCAATCAAGAGGGACTTAAGTCACCATTAGATCCCGAAGTTTTTCTAAAGCGGACTGAACAGTTAAACATTCTACTTTATGTTGGTGACGGTATGTCTACAGCTATTGCTAGACGTATGTCCAGGCGTGCCAGTATCGAATGATCAAGCAGGAGCATCGCAAACGACGGCTCTTATTTCCAAACCAATTTTTTTAATTATTAAATTAATTAAAGGCTTATTATGGCCAAAAAAAAACCTCCAATGGGCAAAACGGGGCGGCCGTTGATATTATTTATTATTAGTAGAATGGGCCATAACTGTGCACTAAAACTTTTAAAAATTGGAAGTCCGTCAATGTTTAAATCCGGCCATTGGGGAAACTCTAATAACTTATTTAACTGTTTCGAAAATCCTATATGTAAATAGGAGCCGCCCTCTCCTTTACTAATATCGGGTTTTTTGCAACTATTAAATTTATAAAAGGGCTTTATTTTCAACTTATGAGCGTTTAAAATCTCAATAAGTTCCATGGCACATCCTCCCGTTGCCTTATGTTTTAAGTACTAATTTTTTAATTGAGTATTCATATCACAGTCATCAGGTGCATGTGAAACTAAGCTACCTTTGTCAATAACACTAACTCCTATTTCAAAAGTGGCTCCAGAGATTCCCTTTTCACTGATGTGCTAGGCCGTGCACCTACATCTACGCCCTCCCTTTCCATTTGGACTTCCTAGGGCACATCGCCTCAATAAAGCCTTCCTTTCTTTTGCAGCTAATTTATTAATATGCTTTGAGCAAACCATTTGCTAATTATTATTTATTTGTTTGTAATTATTTATTAGGGAAAATATAAAAAAACGTAAAAAAATGTATATTTTGGGATTTAACCAACAGAACAGATGCAGTTGACCAGAAATAAGCCCAAGAATGCGTTGTGATTATAATACGTTTAATATACTCGTCGGCGTCTTCTTGCACCGGTAACATAAGGTGAAGGAATGACAAAGTATACATAAGAATGAGAATACAAAGATGTGGTGAAAACAAAAACGTAGTGGCCAGATGTTCTTTAAGATAGAGTTGCCTGATAGTTACTTTGAACGGAACTGAGGTGAACTTCAAGTTTGAACACACCCAAATCTAAATACTAGTCACGCCAAGGGAAGATATACATTCGTTGCGTATGTTTTTGCTTAACTCCTTGTTAAGAACATCAGCAGGCATGCGCTCCGTATGCATATATTCAATAATAATATCACCACTTCTATGTTTTTCCTGGATAAAGTGGTTTCGTACATCAATATGCTTGGTACGAGGATGGAACCCGAAACCTTTAACCAGTTGCTGGGCACTTTGGTTGTCATTGAAAAGTCGTACTGATTCGCAATTAGAACCAATCCGGTTAAGTAAAGCTTTAAGATACAGCGCTTCCTTGACTGCATCTGACATTGCTAAGTACTCTGACTCTGTACTTGACAAAGCAACTGTTCGCTGTTTTCTCGCCTCCCAGCTTATGGGCGCACCTGCCAATATATATGCTTGCCCGGAGTACGAAAGTCGAACCGATAAATTGTAGCCCCAGTCTGCATCTACGACGCCGTATAGCTCTTCATCAGTTTGCTTAAAGAAGAGTCCAAGAGTCTTCGTTCCACTCAAATAACGGAGGATACATTTTGATGCCTTCCAGTGCTCGACTGTGTAATTGGAATTAAATTGACTCATGTAATTTACGGCAAATGCGATGTCTGGTCGCGTTGATACTGCAAGAAACATTAAAAACCCAATTGGACTTTGATATGGATACCTTTTTATCTCGCTTTTCTTTGGCTCAGGTGGTCGTTTCAGCGTTGACTTAGACTCGATCGGTTTTCCTGCCGGCTTGCAGTCTGAAATTCCATATTTCTTAAGGATGGCATCGATATACTTCTCTTGAGACATAAAAACGATATGTTGTTGGACATTTTGCTTGAATGAGATGCCCAGGCACCTCTTTACTGGTCCAAAGTCCTTCATTTGAAATGCTTTGGATAAATCCTCCTTTGTCTCCCGCAGCCATTCTGGATGATTTAATGCCAACAACAAATCATCAACATAAATCGAAACCAGCAAAAGTTTTTCTTTCTCTCGTTTTTGAAACAAGCATGGGTCTTGTTCGGTCGGGTACAGATCGATTTCCTTTAACTTTGCTGTGAGCTTGCAGTACCAACGTAGTCCTGATTGACGGAGTCCATACAAAGCCTTCTTCATTAATCAAACAGGATTTTTGGCTCGTGTTAGGGATTTTATCCAAGAGCTTGCAATTTCGAAAAATTCAGCAGAGACTGCTTGCTGATTTGATCCAATGGGCGCTCCGGATTCTAATTTTTTCATGAACTCATTGAAATCGTCTTGGATTTCCATTAACACTTTTTCTTTAAGCTTACAGTTCAGGTACGCCGTAACTACGTCCATTTGATGAATCTCCATGTCATACTCTGCAGACAGTGCTGCCAAAAGTCGGACCGACGTAAAAAAATCAAAAAATCCTCTCCTGACTTCTGTGCGTAGCCCTTCGCTACTAAACGTGCCTTTTTCCAGCCAGATTTGCTCCCTTCATCTTTCGTTTGGAAAACCATCCTGTTTCCAATGACCTTGCGATTATCCGAACGTTCTTCTACTATCCATGTGTTGTTTAGAATCTGGGCCATAAACTCGTCCTCCACTGCTCGTGTCCAGTAGATCCCATCTCCGGAACCTTGGGTTTCCTTAAGTTTCATTGAATCTCCGATTGCTGCGGCAAATGCCATTTCGCATTCCTCAAACACATCCTCAAGTGAGGTATCTGTGTCTTCTGGATCGTGATCATTGTTTTCAGGTGCAGCTGCGTTGCGACTTTCTGGTACTTCTTGATAGATTTTTCGCGGTCTCCCACGCTGTCCGGTCCTCAGTATTTTAGGGCGTCCTCTGCCTCGTCGAGGTGCCAGTTATTTCGATGTCTACGCCATCAGTTTCTTCAACTTCGTAGAATTCTTGGTACTCGCCTTTAAAACCTGAAACATTCATAAATTTAACATCTTTGCTTGTTATTACAATACGCCTTTTCGGACAAGTCGATAAGCTTTTGATTCGCTGGAGTATCCAAAAAATCGCATTTTTCCAATCTAGACTCAAGTTTATCCTTGTTCTGGCCATTTAATAATGCAAGCCTTTTATCCCAAAAGTGCGCATGTAGAAAACTGTACAAACTTTCGTTGTCCATAATGTGTATGGATCGCCCGAAAGTCGGACACCTGTTCCGGATGTAACATGCCGTGTTGATCGCCTCAGCCCAAAATGAAGGTGGCGCTCATATTGTTTCATCATACACCTGGTCATTTCGACCAGTTTACGGTTTTTCCTTTCAGCTATGCAATTTTGTTGTGGCGTGTGTGGTACTGTCAGAAGTCGTGCGATTCCGTTGATCGTTAAGAAATAGTCGAAGTCTTTGTTTCGAAACTTCGTTCCATCTGCAACGCCTTGATTTTGTTTCCTGTATAGTTTTCCACTAAAGCTTTATACGATTTAAACGCTTCAAATACTTCGGATTTTTGCTTCAGAAAATATATGTAACAATATCGGGAACAGTCGTCAATAAAAGTAACAACATATACGCATCGGTCCGCATACGTCACTGTGAACAATTTCCAAGGTACCTCTTGATCTTTTCTCTGTGGAATTCTTATAGTGATTCGATACCTGCTTTTCTGTGATGCAAGTCTCACAGTTCGAAAGTTTTTCACCTTGCATGATATTCATGCCGAATACTTTTCCAATTTTAGCAACTTATTAAATCTTTCTCGTTTAAATGGCCCATGCGGAAGTGCCATAAACCATTCGTCTTGTCACTAATTTTATTAGCTTGAGGTTCTGCCGTATTTAGATAGTACAAATTCCCATACCTTTTTGCGCTAAGCCAAATTTCTTTATTGTTTTCACAATTACGGCAAATGGACTTCATAACCTCTGTCAGTGATTTAAGAAACGTAAAGTAAATTTTAGCGAAGCTCCGAAACGAACAAAACTTCTTTCAGTGTAATTTCGTTATTTTTCTGTTTTCCCTTCACTTCTATATTTACTTCGCCGACACCGTTTATTTTGTCGTGCTGTGGTCTGCCAAATGCAATATTTTTTCAACATCTGCAATTTCCTCGAAAATGGTTTTGCTTGGGCTCATATGAGTTGAGCAGCCGCTGTCTAGACACCACATATTACCTTCACCTTCAGCCACGAATACAGATATCAAAGCTTCCTTATTGATTTGAATCTTGCTTGATTCGTTTTGATCACTTTGCCGATTCACTTTACATTTGCTTCGCCAATTTCGTGAAAGATGACCGACCTTATTACACGTAAAACATTTCCTCGTTTCTTTTTGAAACTTGTCTTCTTTAGGTTTTTTCTTTGAATTGTTTGTGTACAGTGCACTATGTTCCTCGCGATCCTCTAGAAATTTGACTCGGAGAATATCTGCGCTGGGTAATTCATCTCTTGTCTATCGCACATCGGAATGTCTCGTATAAAGGAGAAGTGAACTTCCAAATTGGAGAGTGTGAACTAAGGTTGAGAAATGTTCTGTATGTGGCAAGATTAAAAAGTAATTTCATGTCCGTGAGCCAAGCAGCAACAAAATAAATGTTATACTGCACATGTTCCTGACGAATTTTTATGGCACAAAAGGTTTGGACACTTAAATTACTCAAGCCTTATGGAGATGAGCAAAACAAGTTTGTGAATGGATTGGAGAAGGCTGATTTTTCTCGAAGACCGCCATGTAAGACGTGCATGGTGAGCAAGATACACATGACAGATCAGAACAGATCAGAGGAGTTGTTGCAGCTAGTTCACTCTGACGTGTGCGGGCTTTTTGGAACAAGTTCGCTTGGTGGGTCGAGATATTTACTCAAATTCGTTGACGACAAGTCGAGGCGTGTGTTCATATATTTCTTGAAGCTTAAAGACGAAGTATTTAACAAATTCGTGGAGTTTAAAAATATGGCCGAGCGACAAACAGGAAAAAACTAATGTGTATCCGGAGTGACAACGACCGCGAGTACGTGAATAGGTCCTCTAAACTCCGCAGCAAAACGGAGTTGCCGAGCGCTTAAACCGGGCGTTGGTGGAAATGTCCCGATGCTTACTAGTGCAGTCTGGATTATGCGAGGCACTGTGGGCAGAGGCAGTATACACAGCGGTATACTTACGCAATCGGCCACCTACATATACTCTATAAGCGTTTCCACTCTGTTCATATTTATGTTATCGATTCACAGCGATTGCCAGTTCGGCAGTAAGAAAGAGACCTACCAGGGTCTGTGAGAAATAAAAATTAAGTTTATAATTAAAGGCAACTGAGTTTGATTTTGATTGCAGGGAAATCGCAGATACTGAAAATAAAGCTTTGATGACACCAAAAAAAAAATGCCAGTGTTGCCAGATCAAAAACCGGCCTACTGACCAAGTAGCGACGTCTGTAGTCGAACCCGCACGTACTTATTTATGCGGGTATGACAACATTTTTCGCCTCATTCGTTGACGGATTTGTCAGAGACAAAGACAACAATATGGATACTGCTTGAGATTTTTTGGAAATAAGTTCACGGTCATGCCGCCTTTTTAGCGTTAAATTCAAATTAATTTTAGCGTTTAAAAGTTTAGAGTTGTAATATTTCGTATATCCTTAAGCCTCGCTTTTTTATTCCGTTTCGTCGTCAACTCCAATAAACGTGCAAAATTGTACGTCTTATATACAATTTTGGTCATTGATGTATCGGCCCCGATGGTATTTCATCGAATGGTATTTTTACACCAAAACCCGGTGCACATTTTTTACTATCGGGTATCGGTTCTGACAATTTTCCTCATTCATTACTCATTGAAATCGTCATAGGTAATCTTGCTCGCACTTACGTAAAATCGAATCGTGAAAAAAATAAATGAGCAATGAATGAGGTCAACAATGTAGTGTTATAAGCCCATTAGCAAGATATATATGAACTCTGTTCCTTATAAGCAAAGTAGAACCCTCAAAAAACAGTTTATTTCTTTAATTAATTTTATTTTTTTGTCTTTTAAATACAAACATTATTAACCCTACTGTATGAACAATTTTATACCTTGTGTATGTGCTCCATGGTTTAACCTATAAGTACACATTTCAATCTTGTCATATTTCCGTATAGAACGGCTGCAATCGGGTTTTGAGTTATATTTTTAAGCGAAATATTATCGCTCACTAAATAATCATTATTTCTAATCGATATTTTTTTTCGTTTACATGTAATGATTAATTTTTTATGTATATAATAAAACTCAAAAACAATTACTTTTCTGAGCAAAATCAATAAAATTCAAAAATAAAAATTATTTGTGATTTTTTTGAATATTGCTTATAATGATTACGGTCCCTGAATTTTATACCCCTTGCAGAGGGTATTATAATTTCCGTCAGAAGCTTGCACCGCATTGAAGGAGTCATTTCCGACCCTATAAAGTATACATATTCTTGATCAGCATCACTAGGAGAGTCGATCTAGTCCCACAGTTTTAAAGCTATTTGCATGATACTTTCCCCAAAGTTGTCTTTGTATTGCAGATAGTACATAAGTCGGAACGAGACGGATCGAACGACTATAGCATATAGCTTCCATAGAAGCAATCGGAAAATAAATGAAAAACAAGAATGGAAGCAAACTTTGGCAAGCCGAAGTTTATATACCCTTGATGCTATTGCAAAAATTAAATATTTTTGAAGACATTAAAATTATGATTTACTTGCCTGTGTGTCTAAAAAATTTAAGATATGATGATTTGCAGCTCAATTTTTTGAGTTCCTATGGCAGCTATATGATACCGCTTTACAATTTTAACAAAACTAAAAGCTTAATTTTGAACTTAAAATAATTAAATAATCAAAAAAAAATTACAAAATAAAAAAGTTACATTTTTAACAAATTTTTTTTTTATGTATTGTTCCCATGGGACCTTCATCTTATAGCCTGATTCCATTGCCGCATTAGTGGACTTTTTAAATGTGCCTGATTCCATTGGCGCATTAGCATTTAGCTAATGCTACTCCGACATGTGAATGGCACGAACAGCTGACCTGGCTTTGTTTGCTTTTGAATTGTCGCAAATCAAAACTATATGAATTAAAAATTATAAATATAAGCGAGTTTACGGATGTCTCTAATGCCCAACAGGACATCCATAATGCGACCGAGGCATTTGCCAACTTGGACGACAAGGAAGAGAAGCTGATGTTGTTGTTTAACGGGTTTGCAAAGGAGAGCACCACAGTTTCTAACAAAGAGCAAGGATCTCCGTATATGTGGGTGTTTCTTCCTGCCAGTGCAGTAATGCATTGTGGACCTGCGAGCAGGATATGCTGCGCTCGCTATTGTTTTCAGTAATTTTAATGCAAAATAGGTACGGCTATTACAGTCGTCAGATTTTGCTGGAATTTGAACCGTAATTCTAAAATATCGGCTCGTTCCGACTTATGTACTACCTGCAATAGAAAGACAACTTTTAAGAAAGTTTCATGCAGATATCTTTAAAACTAAGATACTAGTTTGCTAAGAAACGGACGCAGAGACGGACAGACTGACGGAAGGACAGACGGACGGACATCCGGAAGGACAGACGGACCTGCCTAAATAGACTCTCCTAGTGATGCTGATCAAAAAATGTATGTACTCTATGGGGTCGAAAATGTCTCCTTCACTGCGTTGCAAACTTCTGACTGAAATTATAATACCCTCTGCAAGGGTATAAAAATTAATAAAAATACCAGCGCTTCTAAAAAAGGGTATTCTATACAGTAATTTTTGTTCTTGACACTGTTTTTTTCTCCGTTTTCTCTCCATCCATAGCTCTTTCCCATTTTCGGCCGCTGCTCCGAATTACTTCGACCTAAAGTCGTATTATTCAAATAGTGACCAATTGGTGCCTTATCGGTAGATAACTCTTTTTATCGTGCCGAAGCCTTGCCTAAACATACCCTAGCAGGACGATTTGGTTTGTTGGCTCAGTATTTAAGCAACTTTATTGAAGGCGGGACAACTGAGGGGTTTTCAAGATACCGCAAGTCAGTAGAGTCCACAGTTTGGGCAGATTTGTGTCAGGCTCTAAGAACCCAGTTCAGAGATGCGCGTACTGATAGGGATATTCAAGCCACTACTGATCAGCGCAAGCAGAAACCCAACGAGTCTTTTGATGAATACCATCAGGTTACAGCTGCTATGGCAGACCACTTGTCTCAGCCAGTGTTAAGGTCCAAACTTTTAACAGAAATACAACAAGAGCTTTGTCGATCAGAAAAAGATCAGTAGATCGATGAAAATCAGAGAATAGAGCTGCATTGTTGGAACTGTGAAGGAATCCGTCATCGAATTTGTTTTAAAATAATTAGGCAGGAACGTGCAAAGGTGCTTTAGCCCATACGCAGAGGCTTCCAACGGAACAGCGTAAGCAACTGAAAGATACTATTGAATTATTTCCTTCGTTTTCCGAAAATGGATTAGGCCGTACATCTGTCCTTTCGCATAGCATCTTGTGGCAGATAAGTTGCTGGGCAGGGCCATCTATGAGGCAAGATCTAAAAATGGCGCCATTTTCAGAGACAAAGACGCAACAGAGAACCACGAGCTGCAGGCTTTCTTTCCCATTTCGGCAGTCATCGAGTGTAGTTCGAATTAATTGTAAGTTGCTTTTTAGTTAGTTTGTGCGGATTTACCTAAAACAGCTATCTATCAATGTAGTGGCATTGAGTTAAAGTGACGGACAGAATTTCCGGATTAGCTTATATATGGCGCTAAATCCTGTTTATGGGTAAGGAAAAGAAACAATACTCAGGAAATTGCAGACTCGAACGTTTTTTTTTTTTTATTCTGGTTTGGTGCTCAGTGTCAGATATTGGATCCGGCCCTTGCTTTGTAGAGGTATTAATACCTTAAAGGAGAGCGAATTCATCTTACAGAAAAGAAACGATCGTCACCAAAAGGGGTCTCTAAGGCCTAAGATCACTCAAGTTTTATTTATTAAATCGCTGGAGGCCGAATAAGGAAGGAGAGAGGGGAAAGAGTGAAAGCGAGCTCAAGTTTTAACACCTTCCCAAATTATACGACGTGAACTTCTTCATGTCCAAATTAATTCTGGGGGGCAATTAAGAGAAATTTGTAGGCGAAGGGAAAGTTTTCTGGAGGACCGTAGGCGGAATTATGCATTCACAAAGGTAACGCCTTACCTGAAACAAGTTGAAGAACTGCTCGAATATCCGTTGCCAGATGAGCCGCCGAATTTTCCGACATCGAAAGCGAAGTGGAAGTGGGAAATGCTTACTATGATCTGGAATACTTGCAGGTGCGATTAATCGGTAGACATCATGCCATGGATATGAAACAGTAATGTAGCTGCCTCAGCTCAGTTTTGGTCAGCCCTGTGAGTTTCCCCCCAAGTCTCATCTTGTGTTGGGGGAATTTGTAACGCTTGAGGCAGATAAGTCGCTGGGCAGGGCCATCTATGAGGCAAGATCTGAAAATGGTGACATCTAGGGGTCAGTTTTGTGCTGCGATTGTGGTAAGAATTTTCGGAGACAAAGGGGAAACAGAGTCGGCTGTCATTTCCCCGGAAAACGGGAGAGTTATCCGATGGGGGCTAACTTAGCTTCCCGCCCAGAGCCACGAGCTGCATGGTGTCTTTTCCTTTTCAGCAGTCATCGAGTGCAGTTCTAATTAATTGTATGTTGATTTTTAGTTAGTTTGTGCGTCGAGTGGCATCGAGTTAAGGTGACGGACAGAATTTCCGGATTAGCTTATATATGGCGCTAAATCCTGTTTATGGGTAAGGAAAAGAAGCAATACTCAGGAAATTGCAGACTCGAACTTTTTTTTTTGGATTCTGGTTTGGCGCTCAGTGTCAGATATTGGATCCGGCCCTTGCTTTGTAGAGGAAATAATACCAAAAGATACCCAAAGGAGATCTAATTCATCTCACAGAAAGGAAATTATCGTTACCAAAGGGGTCTTAAAGGCCTAGGAGTCACTCCAGTTGTATGATAAATAAAAATTAAGAGTTTTAAGTTAACGCCACACGAAATGTAAAGATAATCGAAAATCTAAGGATCAGTCGAAGAATGCGGAAAACGGATAATTATAAGTTTTTTTTGTTTAGGTTATGTAAAAAGAGGATGTGAGTGTAAGAGAAAAAAAAGGATAAGGAATGTGTGATGATGGTTAAAAGGCTAAAAAGGATTTAGCCAAAGGCCCAGATGGCTTTGATCAATATTTATTTTTAGTTTGTTCAGTGGTTAAATAAGAATAAATGTGTTAAAAGAAGCCAAATAAAAAGGAAAAAAAAATAGAAGCGCTTTTGACTCTATAAAAATGCAAGCCAAAAGAAATGTCCCACATATACAAAGCATATTCATAAATGAAAAAAAGAGAGCGATATTATCATCTCTCCCGACTCTCGAATTTATGAGTGAGATAAATTTTAAATTTAAACCTCTCCATTTCGCCGAAAGCTCATCAGTGCAATTTCTGTAACTTCCATTTATATGTTATTTCGACTTTAAATTAATTGTATTGCATGTATTTATGTTTTTATTTAATATCTATTTTAAAATGTCCTCTAGTGCTAAGAAATTGTATTAGGCTTTAAATATATTTTAAAATGATTTGCTAAGTTCTACTTTCTTTGCCTTCGGCTAGGATGAGTCCCCTGTAGAGACCCCAATGAGAGAAATTGGCCATTCAATGATAATGTGGGAGGTTTTTGGTAGAGAATGGCCAAGGCAGGGAGGGCAGATGTAAGTCCACTGAAACACCTGAGGAGCACTGGAATTCCGCGAGCGAAATAGCTATCCCCTTCGTGTTTATGTGAATTCGGATGATATTGCCTATCCTATACCACTTGTCGCTGCACGCATAATTTGATTAAATATTATACAAGTATGTCTCCATCGACCTTTTCTTGCTACGAATCCTTTTAGGTCTGCCATAAAAGCTTCAGTAGTGTAGGAGGCACAATTACGTGCTTTTGATTCAGTGGTCGCACCAAAAGTGAGTTTATTCTTTTCTGAGTTATGCATGCTTAGCCTATTTGACAACAGTGGAACTTAAACCGATAGTACGTGAGAGACCGTGACAGACATATCGTCCGGTTAAAAATGTGTTTCGCACAAGAGTAAAAGATACATATATAGGATATTATAATTGTGGAACTTAACTTAGAGCATGAATGTATAATAGGATCCTTAGTACTTAAGTGTAGGTGTGTATGACTGCTTGCTCCATTCGGCCATCCTGACTAGAGAGCTCCTGAACTCCTAACTACAAACATTATTGATCCATGGGCGCATATTCGATACTGCCCAAACTCCCTTGTAAGGAAGTCTGGACTGTTGAAAACCTTCAACATCCTCCAAGACATATCTATCAATACGTAGTACATTAGTTATTCTATAAGGACCTTTAAACTTTGGTATAAGTTTTTTCGACGCTCCTATGTGAGAGTCGAAATTTCTAATCATTACTAAATCCTCTTGCTCGTACCTATGATGCTGTTTTCTTTTAGAGTCTGTTAGCAACTTGTTGCACTCTGTTGTAACTTTTCAATGCTGTTACTGGCTTTATGTCTAATTTTTTCCGAGTTTCTAATTTCACTATTCTTATTTTATTCTTCAAAACTTTCCTTCAAGTTATCTATAACTTTTTCCTGACATGGATGTTGATTTATCGATCTTTGAACTGTATTATTAAGAACATGCAATCATGGGGCCAATGCTTCTATTTACTCTTTCGACTATACAATTTGCCTGCGGAGATCCAGTAGTTATTTTTTTTGCTTAACGCTGTTTTCCTCTAAGAAAACTTGAAATTCTTTGAATGTAAAGCATGTTCCTCGGTCTGAAATCACACATATCGGCCTTCAATAAGCCCTAAAATAGTCCTTTAACGCTAAAATTGCATCACTGAATTTTGTTGTTTTAGCTTAATTAAAGCTTACAAATTTCGTACACGCATCTATAATTACTAACACGTGCTTGTTAGTTCTACTTTTATCTACAAGACCATAATGGCCAATGTGTATTACGTAAAAGGGAGTAGTTTCTTTGTGGATGTTGTGAAGAAAACCCTCATTTTTTCCAGACTTTTCTGAATAGGCAATACATTTCAGGCAATTATTAATTATTATAAGCTGCATTTTTCTCTAACTTTTGGGAACCAGTAGCTTTTTGAAATCACTTCTACCATTTTATCTATACAAACGTGTCCTTACTGATCATGATAACTAAACAAAACATGTTTTTCCATTTCGCTTGGTACATAAAATAAAAAAGCTGCCTTATCCTTTTTCCTGTAAACTATTCCATTTCATAATCTTAGAGTTCTTCTCGTTGCAATTTTTTAACAATGCTTTTGATTTCCTTATCTCTACTCTGACAAATAATTTCTTCAAATGAGTAAGAATCTATCGTGAGTATGTGTGTGTCTACTCAGTGCATCAACGTGTTGCATGCGATTTCCAGCTCTATGTTGTAGACTACAGTCGTAATCCTGAAGAAATAGAGCCCACCTTGCAGTAGTTACAATCTGTAACTATTTTGAACGATATTCCTGAAGACAAGTTCTAAACCGTTGTAAGGAGCAAGCTACTGCGAAAGTTTCTAGTCCGAAACTATGGTATTTCGCTTCCACATCTGTCGTGCGTTTAAAATAATATATCACCGGGTGAAATTTATTGTCTTTCTTTTCCTGCATCAGAGTTGAACCGAAACCTAAGGCGCCAGCATCACAATAAAATTTTGTCGGATTATACAATGCCAAAATAGGAGCTTCTAGAAGGTTTATTTTTAACATGTCGAAGCTCTAGCTCTGGCCCACCTTAATCAAATATTCTATCCTTTCTTACCAGATCGTATAATGTCTAGCCTTAGTTCGAGTTTGTTATCTACCAATCGCTTAAACTCTTCAGTTAATATTTCTAATTGACTCTTACTATCTTTTGTTGCTATCAAAATGTCGTCCATGTAAATACGAACCTGGCCTTCTCTAACCAAATCGGCCAAAATTTTACTTCGAAATCTTTGGAACACCGCAGGGGCGTTTCGTAATCCAAACAGCATTCTAAGCCATTCACATTGACGTTGTGAAGGCGCTAAATTTAACTGAACTGAACTGGAAAAACCCATTTTTGAGATCTAACTTGGTAAAATGGGTTTTATTAAAGTTATTGAAGGGGTGGTGTAACAACTATCTTTTAACATATTTTTTTTAAGTATTCGATAGTCTACGTACAGACTTTTTCTTAACTAGTACTATTGGTGAAGCATATTCTGACACGCTTGCCCGTATGATACCGTTTTTAATACAATCATCTAACAAGTCCTGCACTTGACTTGGATCGTAATTAAACGGTTTTTTCTTGTTAAAACTTAGTTTCATTGCCCATTTAACTAAAGAGATCTCTGGCCGTTTCGCTTTTATATAATATTTGTCAAAAATGTTTGAAAGATTGTTTCTTAAACTAAACTCGCACTCATCATTTATATTTAATTGGTTGCACTCAGTTAGAATGGGGCATTCAATTGACATTTCAGACTCAAATTGCACGCATAAACTTGGACTTGACTTTGCCGTATCATTTGAACCACTCAAGTTGCGTTCAATTTTATTACATTGCTCATTGCTCTCTAATATTTACCCTAAATCTTTTTAGTTTTATCTATTTTGCTATCATTTTTAATTCTATCATCAGTCATTCTTGTAATGTCACAGCTGTTCTTAACATATTTATTAAACAAGTGAACGTTTTTAATACAACCCTCAAATTCAATTCTATTACAGTTCAAAAAATCATTTTCAGTAATCCTATCATTTGAGTAATATTTTTCTATATTCATTCGTGTAAACATTTTCAGTTATCCTATGACTTGAGTAATAATTGTCAGTAATCCTATCATATTTACCCTAAATCTTTTTAGTTTTATCTATTTTGCTATCATTTTTAATTCTATCATCAGTCATTCTTGTAATGTCACAGCTGTTCTTAACATATTTATTAAACAAGTGAACGTTTTTAATACAACCCTCAAATTCAATTCTATTACAGTTCAAAAAATCATTTTCAGTAATCCTATCATTTGAGTAATATTTTTCTATATTCATTCGTGTAAACATTTTCAGTTATCCTATGACTTGAGTAATAATTGTCAGTAATCCTATCATTTGAGTAATGATTACCAGTAATCCTATCATTTGAGCAATAATTTTCAGTAATCCTATCATTTGTCAATCCTGTCATTTTCAGTAATCCTATCATTTGAGCAGTCATTTTCAGTAATCCTATCATTTGAGCAATCATTTTCAATATTTCTATCATTTGAGCAATCATTTTCAATATTTCTAGCATTTGAGCAATCATTTTTAAAACGATCTTACATATGTTCATAAAATCTCTTCCTAGAACAGCGCTATATGCCATTGATTTGTTCGCCACAACCAGTAATTCAAAATTAAACTTTTCTTTATTCATAACAACAAAGCATGGTAATTTTCCAAGTATACCTAAAGGGCTTTTGTTTAAGCCAAAGTAATTTTTAAGATAATTTTCACTCATACAAACAAATTTACTTTTCATTATGCTTTTAACGCAGGATACCTTTATAAAACTAATTGGGCTACCAGAATCAATTAGGCATTCTTCAAACAAAGACTTGCCACAGCTAAAGTAAATTTTAAACGGTCTTACGTAATTGTTGCTGGGTATGTTTTTCTTCTCGGTGCACTGAACCACTTGGAGCTCCAGACTTCCACATGCGTAGCAGGATCCGAACTCGCGCTTGGGCCTGCGGCATACGGCTGCGAAATGTCCAACAGAGTTGCAAATGAAACGTCTAATAGTGGTGCCCAAACCAGGTCCACTCCCGGCAGCCACTTTGAGGCGTCCGGTGTAAACGGTGTTTTGCGGAACGAAACTTTCGTGAATGTCTGCAAAATTTGTGCAGACGAGTTGAAGCAGTGCATTTGCGCTTGTTGACGAAATCAATCAACTTTTTGTCGTACATCTGAATGTGTGCAGCTAAACGTGTTTTTCCGTTGAAATAGGTGGCAAAGTCTTAAGATGGTTGCCACTTGCGCTCCTGAAACTTGCGTCGGGACATAATCTTGCTTTCCTTGGACTGAAAAACCTTCGCAAGTTGAGTTAGCAATTCCTGAGCTGGTAGGGTCAAAATATTTTCCCTCATTCGAACCGCAGCTATCTTGGCCCGCTCCATGCCGGTTTGCTGTGTTATCTGTTTCATTAGCGCAGGCCACCATATTGACACTCCGTAGAGTAGAATAGGCTTGACTACCGCTGTGTGTATCCATTCGGGGACATGCCCCATTTCGTTCCGATGGCTTTTTTGCAGGAATAGAGGGCAATTGTTACCTTTCTCGTTCTCTCTCGGCTGTTCAGACGCTTATCTAATACTAACACCAAGTATCTAGCGTTATCACTGAAAGAGAGAGATCAGTTATTTAAAGTTAGTGGGTTTAGATGAGGAACCTTGAATCTTTGTTAACAGCACCAGCTCCGTTTTCGAGGGGTTTACCCCTAAACCTTTTCTGTTGTCCAGTCAGAGAGTATTTTAAGTTTGGTGGTCATTAGATCGCATAGTGTCTGAGAGAATTTCCCTGAGAAATTAATGGCTACATCGTCCGCATACGCCACAACCTGACTACCACCCCACTTCCATGTTACACAGCAGCTTATTTACTGCGATGTACCATAGTTGAAAGGAGACTACACCACCCTGTGGGGTTCCCCTGCTCACGAACCTTGTTTGTGCTGAGTTTCCTAGGGTGGAGGTTACCATTCTGCTCATCAACAATTTATGGATTAGCTCCACGACTTGAACCTCAACACCCAGGTCGGTGAGGGGTTCGGTTATGGCTGCAGGGAGAACATTGTTGAGTGGTTGAGTGACTTTTCGATTTGGCTGACTACCGCGTGTAGAGCTGATTCGGTGGACTTGCCCTTTGAGTATGCATGTTGTGCTGCTGATAATGGTTTTGAGTCCATGACTGACCTGATGTGCAGTCCAATCAGTCGTTCAAAACTCTTAAGTAGAAAGGATGTCAGACTTATAGGCCTGAAATCTTTCGTCGTCGTGTGCGCGGCTTTGCTCGCTTTGGGTATAAAGACTATCTTTGTTTCCCTCAATGTTGATGGAAATGTTCCTATCTTAAGTATGGTGCGGAAAATTTTCTTTAGCCAGTTGACAGCAAGTTGACCAGCATTTTGGATGTACGCAGGGGAGAGATTATCAGGTCCTGCTGATTTGAGGGGCTTGAAACTGTTTATGGCCCATCTTATGTTACGTTCATAAATAAGCGTTTCCAGGTCGATGCTTGAACCAGACTGATTTTCTGGAAGACGTTCTGCCTGGAGACTACCCGGAAAGTGGGAGTCTAGAAGAAGGCTTAGGGTCTCCTCACTAGAGTCTGACCATGAGCCATCTGGTTTTTTAAGGTATCCCAAGGAAGGCGTTGTTTTGGAGAGGATCTTCCTAAGCCGAGCTGCATCGGTTGTTTCCTCTATGTTTGAGCAGAAGGTCTGCCAAGCTGATCGTTTTCCACTTCTTATGGCCTTCTTGTAGGAGGCTAGCTCCAACTTACATTGTTGCCATTTTAGATCTTCGTTCCCCGCTTTCGCCCTGTTAAAGTTCTGAAAGTTCTGAAAGTTTCTGGGTTCACCAAGGAGGCTTTTTGGATCCCCTCGGTTTGCATTTAGGATAGGCTGATTCGAAGGCCATATTGCAGGCTTCTGTGAAGGTCCCTATCTAGACTGGGTAGATCACTATTGTCATTTGGGGGTTCTATTGGAAGAATACCTAGTAAGGCTTCTCTATAAGCGCGTCAGTTTATTCGTCTAAGGTTGACGAATTCAGCTGGAGTGGGAGGGTCTATTGATAAAGTATTTTCGCTTGAGACTTCCCAATTTGTGACTTTTTCAAGCCCGGCGTCTTTATGGAGGACGGCAGCCAAATCCTCGCTCGGGGCCTACTGGGGACGTCACGCTAATCCAGCGCGACGATTTTCGCCCCTTTGTACACCTCGCCAAGCTGCGCTGTCCCCTTCCTGTGTATATATCACAGGCCACCACTTTGACGCTGCCCTTGAACCACCCCGCATCCTTGCAGCATGGTGTTGGCTGGGGGAAGTCTCGGAGCAGTGCCATACACTAGGTGGCCAGCTTCTCCTCGACTGCCTTCCATTGATTTTTGGGGATCGGGCCTCTGGAATTTCCCTCGTCCACCAGCCCAATCAAAATCCTGTCCCGCGTGATGTCCGCAAAATACAGGTTTGGTTGGACCTTCGATCTCTTTGCCGCAGGCCCAGGTAATTCAAGAGATCGCTGCCTCTTCTTCCACCTTCTTCAACCATTCGGATGAGGGGTTGGCGATCTTGCTCCTGTTCTGTGAGCGGAGTGTCTGCGCGGCAGTCCGCTTCTCCGCATATGTAATTTTGCTTTGCTCGGTCGAGCTCGGTGGAGCGACAGTCTTAGTCGCACCTTCTGCAGTTTTTGGCGCCGACGCACACTTTGCAGAGGTGCTGGCGGCCGACTGTTTTCCATCTTTCAACCCCGAATTCCGGGATAGCCCCCGAGCTGGTGCCAGCACAGGCGGAGCCAACGCTCGCAGATCCTGTCACTGTTGCAGCACCCACCTTTGCCAACGTTTCGGGTTTTTTAGGAGTGTCCGGCTCCATTGTGGTGTTTTTTTCTTATTATTTGTGTTCATTATTGAATCCCACGAGTTGCGGAGAAAGGAAGGTCCACCCGGGCAGAGATCCGCGATGCCCGGGTATGGCGATAGTTAGGACAGGGGGTCACCATCTCCCTGAACCCACCGTTTGAGACTGAGCTAGTTGTTAACCCGGGCCCTCAGCCAGGCTGACTCTCGGCACGGTCCGATTTACACCTTAGTCCGGCCCGGGGGCTCGGTAGGCCCTCCCCTTTGGCTCCGACAAGCCCGGATAGGGAGCCCCTGTTTCATATTAGTCGCCTCCTACGACAAGCAATGACGTGCTGTGGCAGTATTCTTCGCCGCTAACCACACGGCTTAGTCTGTAACTATTTTGAACAATATTCCCTGAAGATAAATCCTAATATTGTCTCCTCCTCTTTCAAGGGCCATTCTTTCTTTTCTTTTTTAAGCCACTTCGGTCCTTTCCACAAAAGTTCAGAGTTTCCTAGCTTGTCTAATTGTATGCCTCTCGTTCCTAAATCAGCAGGATTTTCCTTTGACCCTATGTGTCTCCATGCAGTCGTTGGTGCGAGTTGCTTGATTTGTACTACTTTTGATCGTATAAACCTGTGTTTATTTATCCAATTTTGTATCCAAATTAACGAAATTGTTAAATCACTCCAAGCAAAGACATCAGTTTTCGTCGCTATGGTCGCATTCATACATACATTCAACAATTTTGCTGGTAGGTGTGCTACACACAGTCCCAATTTTGGCAGAGTTTTTCGGTTTTTTATTGGATTAACTTTTGTTTTGCTTGCTATTATGGTTATCCCACTTGATGTCTTCCCATATACTACTGATGCATATGCTTGCTCCGAGGCGTCTGCAAACTCATATATTTCTGTAGGCTCATTTTTCGATCCTCCAGACCGTCGTAGAATCCTAATGTTGCCTATTGCTTTTAATTTTGCATTAAAATTTATCCATTTATTTATTTTTCATCCAGCACATCATCCCATCCACAGCTTTTAGATAACTAATTTTGCTATGATTGTTGATGGTGCCAACCAACCCATTGGATCAAAAATTCTTGCTAAGGTCGATAGAGCTCCTCTTTTTGTTATAATTTGTTTTTCTCTTATAATCGGTTGGAGGGGAAATATATTATTTTTCTGCATCATTAACCTCTCCTTCCGCCATGTGTCCGTGTCGTGTATAATCATACATGATTTCCGAATGTTGTTGCCTTAATTTTGTATCTTTTCCAAACAGCTTTCCAAATTTATTAATGGGGCCATTGCTTTTTTTCGGGATTCTCCCAACTCTTTATTTTCCACATCGACATCAATCTTCGTCGTTTTTTTGTATAATTCCATACATTTCTCAGTATCGGTCACGGTTGTTGTTTCTGGAACTTCTTCCAACTTCCGAGTGAATGCGTTTACTACCCGGTATTAGCACAATTTCAGATAAAATCGATCCCAGTTTAGTACATTGACCTATCATGGTTTTATCTTGTTTCAATCCTTGAGTAATAATTTCGGCCAAGAGATCTTGTTAAAGGCTGAGTCCGCCACAAATCACAATCCTTTTTTACAAATCATACTCAAATGACTGCGGTGGTTGTGGTCTTAATAACTTCGTTAAAACCATAGCTTCGGTCTCAAATCGATCATTGCTGGAAAATCTTGGACGTATTAAAAGCTGGATCGACGCTTTTAATAACCTAACCTTTCTCCTAGTCCATATATTTGGGTTCTCTTTTTCTTTTTGGGTACTATTAACATTTGAACTGCCTCTTTAAAAACGACAGTAATTTAAGATCCTTGGTCCACTAATGCTCGGAGGGTTATCCACTTGCATCTTAGAGCTCTATCTGCGCTGTGGCCAACAAAGTTGTTTTCCCTATTTTGATATTATAGTTGCTTTGGTTTCTTCTTGCCCATGTAACAACTCGTGATAGCGTCTACCACAATTATGTGTCTGGGCTGCCTTACTGCTTCCTACAAATCTTTAAGCGTCTGAACCTCTATCCTGTTTTTTAAGAATGTTCATATTGTTGTTGTCCTAGACGATCAAATTTCCTCAGTAATATTCCAGCAATGAATACATCGGTGTCATCTAATGCGATGCCCATGCCCTTGATGGCATGAGTGCATTTTTGTGCTGTGTCCAGCATGTTTAAGACACTTCTTTCTTATTTGCTGTTTATCATAAACATAAACATTTTTTATAAACAACTGACGTTTTTTAAAATGTCCAAGGCTATTCATACTTTTCATCACATATCAGCAGATGCTTTAATATTAATAGTTCTTTAAATTATTGTTTTTTATATTCCCCTGTTGATAGGTTAATAAGTCTATATAATTCTTCAATTTTCCGCCTTTGCTGCTTTTTTTTTCCAGATTTTTTGGATTTTGGATTTTTCTTCTTCTTATGCTGAACTTTTTTTGTCGGGCCTTGTCTTCCTCGATTCTCAATAGTTGTGGTCCTTCTCCTTTATCCTTTTAATTTTTTTAAGCTTTATAATAATTTCTTCTCGAGTTCAAGATCTTTTGTTCTCGAGTTCAAGATCTTTTCTTCTCGATTAGCAAAATCGAGAACTAATAGAACAATTTCTCCTCAATTTCAAGAACGTTTTTGCTCGATAAACTGAGAAGTAAATATAACGAAAAAGATCAGATTTGTTCTTGGTTTTTTCGTTCTCAAATTTTTTCGGTATAATGTCATTGGTTGCGATAAATATTTATACATTTTAATAGAAAAGGCTATTTCAGCATTAATGCAATGGTGGTAAGTTTGTTTTAGAGAATTATTTAAATTCGATAGTGTTGTGTAACTGAGTGTTCCTTAGTTATGCAACTACATAATGGAGATATTAGCACTTGATGCCACGTTCAATTTATTTGGAATAACAGCAGGACGATAGAATTTTTCTCCAAAACGTCTAATTTGTTTGTACTAGCAGACTCAGGGATTGCTTTAGAGCCCTTTGTGTTAACGACATATAACAGTCCACAAAATGAAAGTATGGAGCATGTGTATAACGAGAAACATGCAGCAGCTCGGAACATGTAGAAAGGACTATTGGTCTACTAAAAAGTAGATTTATATGCTCTTCATTATGATCCAAGTTTTGTTTGTAGCATTATTAATGTTTGTTGCCTGTTACATAACTTTTGCCGCCGACGTAATGAGTCAATGCCTGAGATTGATGAGGAGATTCATTACGGAAAGGAACTTAAATATTTCTATCTATCTTACATTCTACGTTTTATAGCCTTATTATTATTATTTAACATATTGGAAAGGACTTCCAACTTTTTGTCTTCGATCTTTTGCATCTCTGTATAATGCTGGGACCTCAATTCGGTTTGGGTGCGCATTGTCAGATTAAACTCCTAGACACCACGCGCTCCATTTTGTAACGCAAACCTCCTCCAAAGATTTGGCTTTTGGCCACGGAGGCTTTTATATCGGTTCACAAGTAGTGTCCGGAACCAAGTTGCCAAAGACGATGAAAAAGGTCCCAAAACAACACGCTTTGCACAATAAGTACTTTAAATTAAGGGGAAATAAGAAGAAAGACACTTTTAAATTAAACTTAGATAATTTAAACTTCTAACCATATAAAAACAATCCGAAAAGCGCTTGCTAAAAATAAGTCCCAAGAAAAATCGTTCGAAAACTAAAACAGGGGCGGCGGATTTGCAAAACTCCAGTAGGTTAGTATCGAGACGATTCTGAGATGCGATCACAAACTAATTGTTAAAAAGCCAAATATGTCACTATTAACAAAATCAGTTATGCAACAATGTTCTTAAAACATCAAAGAATAAGGTAAAATTATCATTTGCACTTTAATTTATCGCAAAGTATTTTAAAAAATTAATTTCTGTTCTTGCGGATCTAAATCCGTCTGCCAAATGTTTGGCGAAAAGTTTTTGTGAGATTTTTACGGAAGTTAACAGAGAATTAACAGAGGGAACAGGGCTGTTTAACTTTAAAATCTTCGGTAGTCCAAGTTTATTTACTTATTCTAACGAAGACCCCTTCAGAAATTTATTGTTTTGGAAATATTTTGTGAATATTATAAACTGATTTTATAACTGATTGTTTCTGGTGAAACCAAAAACAAGTCTTTTTAACCAAATATTTATCAACTCACAAAATTGATAAAGATATTCGAAAAAGTTTAACTAAATTACCCAATTTTTTCACTAATTGTAGAATACATAAGAAAATGTTCCACTTCGATGTTCATTAAAAAATTTCTTTAAGGGGTTAGACCACGATAGGATTTTCAAATTTTTGAAACAATTTTTTTTTTAACCCTGGGGGTACCTTAGTATTATAAAAATAAACTGTCAAACTTCAAACTTCTAGAGCGTCTCTAAATGATTTAATTTTCATATATAGGGTACCGCCACTAGTAATGATCTTCGGAGCATCTTCTCAGCAGATGGTAACATTATTATTTCTTTCCTTGACGTTTGGGATATTGTTGTCTGCAGATGTCATACATATACAGGCTCTTAATCTTGCCTCGTGACAGTTGAACGTTTGAAAAGTACGCTACCACACGTATTCTCAGCATTTGTTTTATTGTTTTGTGTATTCTTAGAAAACTCCAGTTATGAAATATATATATAGTAATGATGGCACATGCGCTTTAGGTATAGTAGGAGATTTAGTGGACCCAACCTGATCGTTAATTAATTTTATAAAAAATTGATAGATAAGATCCCCTTAAAAAAGGGTCTGCTGCGGATCTGATACTCATTTCGAGAATAACAGCGCCAAGAAACGCGACCAGGAAAAGCATAAAAAAGGTTAATATAATCTAAAAAATTAAAAATCCTAATAAAAACAAAAATTAAGTACTTTTGAATACTTTAAAGGAGTTCGTGAAACAATCGAAAACGAAAATAATGAGCCTATTCTGTTGATACTAGACGAATTGGTGATGGGAGCCTTAACCAAAAATGTACAAAATGGATCACACCGCCGGAATTTATCAGTTGTTTTGGTAACTCTAAATATACTTCATCGCATACCCGAGACATTTCACTGAATACGAAATATATTATCAGCCCTGTTAATTCTGTGTCAACTCAGAATCGGGTTGATTCTAGACTTCGGCATTTTAGCGATTCCGCCGCCTCTGTTCTTTGGCAACTCAGGTTCTCTACACAACTTGTAAAACACACCACTGACATCAGATGTTTCTAGCACTGGCTAAAAAGCGGCATACAACAATTTGAACATTTGTATTTGTGGCCAGCAATGCCCGTTCCTCCGATTTTATGCGTTAAACCAATATACCATTAATGCCATTAGGTAAGGGACACCAGCGGGCGAAAAGTTAATCGGCCCTAAGGCAGCAAAACTCTGACAAATCAAACGTCTTTGTCAATAGGGGACAACTGCCAGAAAGCTCATTTTGCTTGGAAAAAAGGGGCCCAAAAGAAGAGAAATGTTCGGAAATTCGGAAGTATTATCAAAATCATTTCCGAGTGAACAGGCCTGAATAACTTTTAAAAACCCCCGAGAAAAGTTTCAAGACAAAATTATCCATAAAACCCAACAGAGTTATTTAGAATATATGAAGAAGGAACAGAGCAACCCCACGGATATTTACTTATTGATCTTACTCATGGTAACAACGATCTCTTTAGATCTCTTTTCCGATGAAAATGGTTTTCAAAAATAATATAAATCGCTTGAAAGCGAACCAACATGTATTGTATATACTCAAAAAGGTCAGCAATAAACTACGGCAGGCAATAATAAGCAATAGCGACAGTGGAGTGTTAAAAAGAGTAGTGGAAATACTTTTGAACACATAAAAAAATATAAAAGTGCATTGCAAAGGCGGATTTTTACCTATTTTACTTTCAAGAATTTTTGGAAAAATTAAAAGAAAAATAAAAAACAAAGATAGTTTTTTTTTTTTGTTTTGGCAATTATTTTATTTTACACGCCAAAAATTCGGGTATTAAGTGCAGGGCAGGTAAAAGCTTGTCAGTATTCTTGTGTTGTTATTAGAGGCGCCCGTGTCCATCACGACCAATAATCCGCTGGGTGCAAAGACGTCGTCGACCCAATGGTGCAGCAAGCCGTTTAGCCAGACGGTTCGTGTGATCCAGCAAGCGATCTCTGTATCGATTTGAAAAGCTACAAAGTGTCTCCGTTACCGTCGGCACTTCTGTGTCCTGAAACAAAACGTAATTTTCGAAATAATGGTGCCATTTCACACCCAGTATCCTCCTAAGCGCCTTTGATATGAACGTTTGTACCCTTTTAAGAGATGAATCACAGGATGCCCCAGCAAGTGATTCCCCAAATCAACGTCGACAATGACCTTGAAGAGTCGCAACTTAGCCTGAAGGGTTAGACCGCTACCTGGTCGAAGAAGCCAGTCCATTCTGTCCAGTTTTGATCTAGCTGAGCCACACACGCGGTCAATTTCTCCTTTCCAACAAAGGCGACGAAAACTGGGTTTGGAATATCCGACAAAAATGGCATTAGTTTGTAAAGGAGACAAAAACTAAATGGCGTCTACGAAAGCCAAACTGGTGGTCTGGAAGGGCTTCAACAAACGCAGCTATTGCTAAGAGACTAGCAAGCATGATCCGCTCAAAAATCTTGGAAAAAGTGGATAGGAGACCGATAGGAATCTGGGGAGCACGGGTTTTTTTTTCTTTTTTTGTGACTAGAGCACGTTTCCAAGGGTGCACTGCTAAAAAAACACATAGTAAATGTAACTATTTCATCATTGAATCAATTATTTTTCCTAACGAATGAGAGTCACACATGAAAATAGTAAATATAATTATGTCGCATAGTTTTTTTTTATTCTATGATGCGCATAGTAAATTCAAACATTTTTGTATTTGATTTAAATATGCCAGAATAGTTAAAAATATTTAGTTTAAATACGCCGCGTAGTAAACCATAGTAACTATTTCCATATTTGATTTGACCATTTTAAACTTCAATTTAATAAGAATACGTATTTATTTCAAATTAAGTTCATATTCACAATAAACAAAAGCCCATAATTATATTGAAATTTTTTCTGTTCCATCTAAATAGTATTTTATATTTAATATTAATATTGACCGTATTTCGAATAAATATGACACATTGTTAACTTGAAAATATAAAAATAAAATAAAATAATACATTATAAATATAATAAATTCATTTTAACTTCACTTAGTTTATTTCAGAACTCGATCGCTGTTTCCTTTATTTTCCATTAGCACCTTTTTCTAGGAGTCTTCAGAAAAATTATATCAAACAAATTTCCTGAAAAATAATTGTAATTAAATAAAATAATAAATTATTGAAAAGATTATATTTACGACTTCGGTCATCACTAGGTTCAAACCTTGATACAAATAAAACGAAATAAAAAGATGAGAATAAACACAAACTTGCATTTAAAACTTATGTTAATTAGATACCACTATTCATAGGAAAAACTACGATGTCAAACTTCATCTTAATCCCTCTTTGCACATTTTTATTTTCTTTGAAAGTTTTAAACATTTTTCATATTCAAAACAAATTGCTTCAGGTTTCGGATAAATTTCTAAAATGTTTAAATCAAATATAAATCAACATTCATCATTCTTTACAAAATTGCAGATTGTTGAAATACTAAAAAAAGGATGGTAAACTTTGATTTTAATATGAGGAATATCTTTTTAAATATTATTCTCTTTGATTTAATTATGTTCATAATTGACTGAAGGTTTAACTATGTTTTCTATTAAAACCAATGATTTTTATAATTGATTTGAATACGAAAATATTATGTTAAATCAATTATAAAAATGTTTGATTTCACTATGCGTTTTTTTTTTACCAGTGTGTAGTGGCGCTTGACAAATACAAAAAAACAAAACTATATAAGCAACCTCAAAAGACCACTACAGAATCAAAAACAAATCACCCTTAGAAGTAGGCAATAGACAATGGCATAGTGTCCAAAAGTGTTCAAAGTAAACTGCTTAACCTATGTCACAGTTTTAGAAGCAGGGGACAAAACCCGAATAGTTAAAAGAATATATTAACCCCTTCGCGACACTTAGTAGGATAAAATGTAATTGAACTTACAATGAAGTTTAATTTATTAAGAGAAATACCTGAGACGACGTTTCGTTAAATATTAGAATAAAAATTAGCTATAAAAATGGTTAAGCTATAAAAAGGGTCTAGCTAGTTTTCCTGGAATAGGGATGTATGGGAATAATCGGGATAAACAGAGTCGGCTCCGATATTGAAAAGTTATAAACGGAAACCAGAAACACACGCGACCCCGATTCCCGACCGTGGGGGGTATATAAAGCCGCCAGAACCTCAACTCAGCCTTTCCAATTTGAGTTACCAAACGTAGTGGACGGTTCCAGAAGTTTTTCTATAAAAAGGAAAAGGTTAAGTCCAACGCGCCATTGTGTTCCAGTGGCGGTTATAAAATTTTAAATAATATTCCAGTGCGTTTTAAACCCCAGAATTTTGGCAATCCAAAGTGAGGAAAAAGCTAGAAAATCTACAAAAAAATTTATAAGCAATCAGTCAGCGGTAAAAGTAACGACAAGCGGTCGAATCGTCCGGCGTATTAAAAAGAGTGAAAGTGCGAACAAAAACCTACCAAAACGTGAGCCACCCACTGGCAGCCCAGGCATTAACCCTAGGGGTTTAGGGGCGCCACCTCGGCGGCAAAAATTGGGTCAAAATAATATAATAATAATATACAGCTCGAAATTACGTACCGCCAGTTCGAAAAATGTTGTCTTAAATTGGTTATGTATATATTTAAATATATATATATATATATATATATATATATGTATATGTTCAAAACTGTATCTATAAATACCTGTTCTGCTTTGGTTAATAGTTGTAATTTTTCAAATATCAATACTGGTTTGGATGGTCAAGCTTGTTGTGAATTTTGAATGAATTCTCGGACGCATTTATAGATGGATTCCCTAAAAGTCGAGTGACAACCACAAAATTTCATATTCGATTAATTAATCCAAATAAGACCGTCCAAAGGGGGCCATACAGACTCAGTATCGAGGAAAAAGAAATAGTGAGAAAAAGAATAAATGAAATACTACAAGCTAATATCATCCGTCTAGCTCTTCTCCAATTGCTAGTCCGATGCTTCTGGTAAAAAAGAAAGACGGATCTGACCGACTCTGTGTAGATTACCGCGAGTTAAATTCGATCACGGTGGCATAAAAGTTTTCCTTGCCTCTTATTAATGATCAGATTGCTAGATTAGGTGGGGTAAAGTATTTTACGTGTTTGGATATGGCAAGCGGAACGTACAGCATTCGTTACACCAGAGGGTCAATTTGAGTTCTTAACAATGCCTTTCGGATCCAAGAATGCGGCACCTGTGCTTCAAAGGGCGGTAATTAAGGCGTAAGGTGAGCTGGCATATTCATTTGTCATAGTTTATATGGATGATATTTTAATAACTTCTAGTAAACAAGAAGAAGCATTTGAAAGATTAAGAACAGTTCTAAGCCTATTATCTCAAGCTGGTTTTTCATTTAATATCGCGAAATGTTCCTTTTTAAAAACAAGCGTGGATTATTAAGGTTTTCAAATCAAAGATGGCGAAGTTAGACCCAATCCACGAAAGGTACAGGCTTTGGTCAATCTACACAAGTAAGACAGTTTATCGGTTTGGCGTCATACTTTCGACAGTTCATCCCAAAATTTTCTGAAATAATGAAGCCGTTGTAAGCCCTTACCTGTCAAAATAAAATATTCGAGTAGAAAAGCAACCATGAGGAAGTGCGAAAAAAAATTATCGAAATTTAAACTGATAAGCCGGTGCTTTTAATTTTTGACCCCCAATATCACCTCGAACTGCACACTGACGCGAGCATGGATGGCTACGGTGCAATACTACTTCATAAAATCGACAATAAACCTACGGTCATTGAATATTTCAGTAAACAAGCTTCCGCTACTGAATCACGTTACCACTCTTACGAGTTAGAAACACTAGCCGTGTTTAACGCTATGAAACATTTCCGACACTATTTACAAGGCCGGTATTTTGTTGTATTTACGGATTGTAGTTCTGTGCAAGCTACGCGAAATAAAATAAGCCTTACACCAGGAGTACAACGGTGGTGGGCCTATATGCAGATGTTTGATTTCGATATAAAATATGTACCTGGTGCAAAAATGGCCGAGGTAGATTTTTTGTCACGCAATCCGTTGCCACCGAAGGTAACTACTAAATCGTATCTCAGTCCTGAAAACAAATATGTTTCGTTGGCCGAAATATCGGACAATTGGTTGCTTGCTGAGCAGCAACGAGATGAAGAAACTTTATCCATTATTTCAAGAATTCAAAATGAAGAACTGGGAGAAGATTTGGCCAAAACATATGAATTGCGTTCTCAAATACTTTTCCGCATAATCCAAAGAAATGGTAGGACGCGCAGCCTTCCAGTAGTGCCCAGATCATTTAGGTGGTCGGTAGTAAACCACGTCCATGAGGCCATAGTTAATCTAGGGTGGGAAAAGACATTGGACAAGATGTATGAGTTCTACTGGTTCGACAATATGTCTAAATATGTTCGAAAATTTGTAAGTAATTGTATCACCTGTAAATTAACAAAACCACCCTCAGGTAAATTACCAATTGAACTTCACCCTATACCAAAAGTAGATATTCCATGGCACACTATTCACATAGATATAACAGGAATCAAAAGGAGTATATTATAGTCCAGATTGACGCCTTTATTAAATTTGTTTATTTGCACCATACCACACATATTAACAGTGAAAATTGTGTCGAAGCAGCGAAATCGTCAATATCTATGTTTGGCATACCAGCAAGAATAATAGCAGATCAGGGAAGGAGTTTTACCGGAGCAGTTTTCGGAGACTTTTGTAACATGCAAAAAATACAAATACATTCAATTGCAACGGGAGCCAGCCGTGCAAACGGCCAAGTAGAACGAGTAATGAGCACCCTGAAAGGTATGCTGACTGCCGTAGAAAGAAGTCAGCGTACTTGGCAGGACGCTTTAGGCGAGATACAATTGGCCATAAACTGTACTGTAAATCGAATTACGAAAGCAAGTCCTCTAGAACTATTAATTGGAAAAGAAGCGAGACCACTGTAGAGCACCAAGCAGCTGCACTTGCCCCTGCGGTATCGTGGTTGAACTTTGGTAATGTCACTGGATTGTTTTCACTTCTTTGTGGTTCTGCACTTTTCACTGCTCTTATCACTTCCACCATGCTTCGATGCTGCATTTCTAGAAGTGCACAAACGCGATCATCGGACTCAACTTGGGGTGTAGGCGATCCCACTTCTGATGTCGGAACATCGAGTTCCTCAATGAATTCTGCGGCGTGCGCTTTCTCGTCTGTGACATTTCGTAACCGCACCTCGATCGAGATTGTCTGATCTGTCCATCAGAACTCCCTCTTATACAGCTCAAATTGGTCAACATCCTCCTGTTCACATATGTACTTTTCCAAATACCATATGGCCGTCTCTTTTACTCGCACCATGTCACAGAGAGACACATAACGGACCTCCGTTAGGCTCAACGCAACACTTACACACATAAACTCATATAAAGAAAGGAATGCGAAGGGAGATAAAAAGCATTCATAACATAAGCTTAAATTCTAAGTAAAAATGTAATTCCAAGTAAGTCAGCATTTCATGTTAATTCTTATTTTAATAGCGTAATACCACGAAAACAAACTAAAGATCCGACATATATATATTTATATATATATATATAAATGATTTATATATATATATATATATATGAAAATGGTTTATATATATATAATTTATAAAACCGTTAAGTATTTATTTTATATTTTTATTTATTTTCATACGCCTGTAAGGGCATAGGTATATTATACAGAGTTAATTCTCTGGAGAACAATTTTTGACTAAACTAAGGAATTTATCCAACTGCAGCTTGAGGCCTTTGCCTGGCTGCAGCGCTGTCGCAAAGGTGCCGGGTCACCGTTTTGTCCCTATCAAAAGCCGTCGGAAGGTGGTTATTAATCAATGGAAAAATGCGTAGGTCAGCCAGTGGCCAGAATCTGCATACTTGAGTTAGAAACAACCGACATTGGAGCGTTTCTCCGGGTGCACGAACGCCTGCATCCCCAGAAACTGTGATGGGCATTCCAATCCCCTCCAATAAGAAAGCGATTACCCACAGAGCCAAACAGGCGCAGAAATTCATGAGCTGACCAAGAATGATGGTGACCAGGAGGACAGTAGATAGCACCGAACGAAATTCCGCCAAACCCAGTGACCAAATTTATGGCAACTGTTTGCAAATGAGGCTCTGATATCGTGGCGCTCAGGTGATAGTCAATGGAAGAGTTAACGATAACGGCAGCACCACCACGATGCCGATTATCAAGGTGGTTTGCGGGGCTTACAGTATATCCATAAAAACGGAAAAAAGAACAGCTGGTAAAATGTGTCTCCGAAATAAGTAGATGTTGCGATCCTGGAGAAGATGCTCACCCTCCAGAGATTTACCAACTAAGCCGTTGGCGTTCCAAATTACGATATTTAGCCCGTGATTAGTCATCGCAATGCGTCGACCCCAGCGGGGTGGCGTGCTTAAACATCATTTAATCAAGAGTACCAACAGTTTGTCAATAACAGCCGCTTGAGCCATCGCAGCATTGTCTTGCTGCTTTTAGAATGCCCAAATTCTTGACGTCGGAAACACCTTAAAGGTCCTTTTCTCTGGAGCTGCGGTTCTACTTTCACCACCTGGTAATCTACTGTGCGAATATCATAAACTTCTTTGTTGTTTCTCGCTGGTTCCAATTCAACAAAGAATATAACCCGGTTCGTCTTGCCATTTTCACCAGGGGGGTTGTATACACTACGAGGAATGTGCCCCAAGGCTTTAAGCCTTGCAGTAATTTTTAGCTATCTCAGTAGCCGCATGGAGACATCTTAAATTGAAAGGTGCTGACAAGGATTCCATTATCCTTAAACAGCTTCTGGACCACACGGTATACACTTCCGTCATCCACAGTAAATCTACAAGAAGATCGACCAGTCATCTTGAGGCGAAAACATGTAGTCACAGATGAAAGTAGAGCAATTAGTTTTTTTCAAAAATCTGTGACTTCTCTCAGCAGAAAGGGAGGGGGCGGGGCTCGCGTTTTTTTAAGTATGAGACGAGGCATTGCTTGGTGATACCGCAGGAAAGTTAAGTTGGACAGGCTCTGATAAACCATGGCCAAGCTCAGGCTCGGTGATAGGATCAACAGTCATTGTATCATCGTCATCATCAGACAGAATAGCAAAGCTATTGTTCTTCCCTGAGTAAGAAGACTCTCCTTTATTTAAGGAGACTGTTGAGAATTCGTAGCAGAGGCGGCTACTTGAGGACGTTTTTGATTGCTAACAGGCTTTATTAGCGAAGTCTTAGTTCCACCGCTTACGTCCAGATTTCTTCTTTTCCTGAGATATTCACCTGGGTCAGACGCTTTTTATCAGCAGCATTCTTACTATTCCAATTGACAGGTGACAGGTTCAAAAGGATCATCACAGTTTTGATCTTTATAGGTTAAATTGTCCGAGATATCAGCGAGTCACCTATTGGCATCAAAGGAAATCGCCTTGGCATTCCTAGAAACTTGGTTGACGACTTTTTTGACAGCTTCCTCATTATCGACCAGTAATCTGATGATTTGGTCCTTGGCAAACTCTTAGTGCTTACTCGCACGGGGGTCAATATTGCTTTTACAACAGGTATTTCCAGAGATGGCTTGAAATTGAAAGACATCTTTGCCAGGCATGATATCAAATTTGAGCAATTCAGAAATGCAGTCGTTTAGGGAATACCCAAATTATTTTATGATATCGTCGGTATCGCATAAACAGGGGCTAATTTGATTTTAAGTATTCAGGAATTTATAACATAAATTCAAAGCATATTCCCCACATTTTGTAAAAGAAGACGGAAAATTAAATATATTCAAATTTTATTTATTTTTGGAAAATCGTGATAAACTCTTATAAATCCATTTGTATATTAATTTACACAAGTAAGAGTAAACTTATACATACTTAACTTATACAAACTTTATTATTATTAGAGCTACACTTAAAAAAAAATGCATCTGTCACTATCTATGTGCCTTTCCCCAAATTTTTCATCCACCTTCCACCATCCGTAGAAGGTGGAAACGGTTGGAATTTTCAACAAATGAGAAACTCCGATTATACAGAGCACATCCATTTTCCACCTTCCGATTTCAGCTGATCTCAACAGCTGTGGCTCGTCAAAACATTAACCAACCCAACAGGTCAACCATCTTTGTTTTTTTTTCATGAGCCACAGCTGTTCAGATCAGATGCAATCGGATGGTAGAAGGTGGATGTGCTCTGTGGAAATCGGAGTTTCACTTTTTCAAAAGTTTCAACGGTTTGGAAGGAATGACTGCGTTAGAAATGAGCTGCACCGCAAAAACATCTGCTAACTATCGCCTAAATTATTCCGTCAAAGTCCGTTAGTCCGGCGGACTAACTGCGAAGTTTTTGGAGCTGCAAAACCTTATGGACCATCCCTTCAACGGATGTTGGAAGGTGGATAAAAAGTATTAAAAATTTAAAACAATAAATTAAATTTTTATGTTGTTCAATTCCTCAGTTTTACTTTCGGCCTTAACTTATGGACGCTAGCTTGACTTATCTAAATTTAATAGTGTTGATAAATATTTACGCGTTTCGGGCATGTTTTTTTCAAACTTTTCGGAGCGGTCTCACTGCTGCCCATTTTTTTTCTCAACACTTTTTTGTTGTATTTGCTATATAAACGCGCGAAGACTTCGTTTCAGATTTAAATTGGTAGCGCCCGCAGCCCGTTGCAGTTCTTCCAGTAGTCCGCGAGATAATCACAAGTACGATGGCCGACCATGAACTCCAGCAGTTCTTTGCGTAAGTAGAATTATGATAGTGGGCTGAGATCCGCAGATGACTTCAATGTGTGCGTCACTGTTCTTACACATACTTGGATGTTAATGTGCATATTAAGATACATATATACGGGCTACGGCATCTTCGCTATTAACTCAGCAATGACATTCCCTGATTAGGAACTACAAGAAAATAACAGCACGTCCGCCTTCTTAATTTTTAATGGGGGATCATGATTTGTATATTTTACACTAAAACCGGCGTGCGACGTGCATAGAAGCAACTACTATATACATATGTATCTCAATCAGTGGTCGGCCTATTTTTGGAGCATGGTGTAACTTTATAAGGACCTCGGCAAAGCTGATGTGACCACCTTATATAGTTGCATTGTGCTCCAGAGTATAGGCTAAGGCCAAGTCGGCAGAGCAGCAGCAGGTCGGCGGCAGAGGCCGACAAGAACACTATAAATCTACAATAAGCACACACACACTGACAAGTTCCGCATTGCAAATAACCCACACAAAGAAGTGCGGGCATTTTATAGTATGTGTAACGACCACTGAGTAGGCTATTTGCATTTAATACTGGACCGAAGGTTCCATTTACCGACTTTGTGATCGGGCGACACGAAAAAAAAGGCAATCACAACGCTAATCCGAGCGGCTGAGCCGCAAATTGTTCTAGTTTGTGGTAGATAACACCACCCGTGCTTTTATTTTATCAGCTTTTAACGCCCCATATATGTATAATGGTTATAAACCGCTATCGCTTTTCAGTTTCGTTGATGGCAAAAAAAAAGATTACATCGATGCCCTGAAAACGGTTGTGGCTATTCAGTCCGTTTCAGCTTGGCCCGATAAGCGTGGCGAGATCGATCACATGGTGGACTGGACCGCTGGTCGTCTAAGGAGCCTAGGTGCCGAGATAGAGCTGACGGATGTGGGAAAGCAAACATTGCCAAGCGGTCAGATAATCCCCCTGCCGAAGGTCCTACTCGGAACTCTGGGCAAGGACGCCTCCAAGAAAACTGTGCTGGTCTATGGACATCTCGATGTGCAGCCTGCCCTGAAGGAAGATGGCTGGAACACCAATCCCTTTGAACTTACCGAGGTAGATGGCAAGTTGTTTGGACGCGGTGCGTCGGACGACAAGGGACCCGTACTGTGCTGGATCCATGCTATCGAGGCTTACCAGAAGCTCAATATTCCACTGCCAGTTAACGTGAAGTTCGTTTTTGAGGGGATGGAGGAAAGCGGCAGCGAAGGCCTCGACGACCTATTGATGGAGCGCAAAAACGATTTCCTAGTCGATGTTGATTATGTTTGTATTTCCGATAATTATTGGCTGGGAAAAAAGCGTCCCTGCCTGACCTATGGGCTTCGTGGACTAGCATACTTCCAAGTTGAGGTGGAATGCTCGAACAAAGACTTGCATAGCGGAGTGTTCGGGGGAACCGTACACGAAGCAATGCCGGATCTTTGCCACCTCCTCAGCGTTCTTGTTGACAAGGATACGAAGATTTTGATTCCTGGAGTGGATCGCGACGTAAGTAGCTTGTTAAATAACCCAAAAGCTTGCTGCTTACGCTGCAATTCCTTTCGCATTTGTACAGGTTGCTCCCCAGCTAAAGAACGAGGAATCAATATACGAGAACATTGACTTTGAAGTATCTGAGTACAAGTTAGTTAATCTAATATTTTTATCTTATATTGACACCGTAAATCACTGAACTACTATATTATCTTAAGGAAAGACATTGGTGTTGACGAGCTGCCGCACAATGGCGACAAAATCAGGCTGCTGCAAGCCAGGTGGCGTTATCCCAGTCTTTCTGTCCATGGAATTGAAGGTGCCTTTTATGAACCAGGCGCAAAGACCGTTATTCCAAAGAAGGTGATTGGCAAGTTCTCCATTCGCCTTGTGCCCGACCAGGATCCAAAGCATATTGAGGAGTGTGTTGTTAAATACCTTAATGATAAGTGGGCCGAACGTGGCTCGCCTAACAAAATGAAGGTTGGTTTTTTGTACTGTTAAACTTGGCTTTGCTGTAGATTAATTTATTTGTGACAAAAGGTTGTTATGCTCTCTGCGGGCAAGCCCTGGACTGAGGACCCAAACCATCCGCACTATGAGGCTGCGAAACGGGCCATTAAGCATGTGTTCAATGTAGAGCCGGATATGACTCGTGAGGGGGGCTCTATTCCTGTTACTTTGACATTGCAAGAAGCCACTGGCAAAAGCGTCATCCTTGTACCTGTGGGAGCATGTGACGACGGAGCCCACTCTCAAAATGAAAAGATCGATATCTACAACTACATCGAAGGCGTAAGCTAGCATTAAAGCCTTTCACTGCAAAATTTGATAACCTGACTTTTTTTCTTTTAGACTAAACTTCTTGGCGCCTATCTCCACGAAGTGGGAAAATTATAAAAAAGAAATTTAACATCCCATCCTAATACGATGAAACATCACAACCGTGCTCTAATTGAAATAAATATTGTCCTTAACCTTACAATTAAAAAACTCGCCATAGAAATTGCACTTTTCAGGTCACCGTAAACCAAAGTGGAAATGTTTTAAACAAATTGAAATATTTAAAATGTCTCCTAAGATATGAGTCAATCATGCCTGTTCCAGTTTTCACTCGGAAGTGAATTCGTTAACATTGGCGGATTTTACTTTGACATAATCAAAGTTCCCTTGCTTGCTAGCAAATTTCCTGGGGAAATTACTATTTGGAGTAAATAAAACAGCCGAATGCCGCTAGTGCTCTTAACAAAAGCCTATGATTTGATCAACATTTGTCACGATGCTTTTCCTAATCTTTGTGCATTATTGGTGCTCACATTTAATGTCTTCATTGGTAGCCAAAAATAACAAAATCTACTTATTTTAAAAGCAGTGATAAAAACTGAACAACAAAAGTGTTGAACAACTCGTGTTAAAATCAGCTTTGTTGCCAAAAATAATTCAAAGATTGTTGGTTTAATTTTAACAATGTCTTTTAAAACATTTGGAAAAACTCTTGGATATTAAACGCAATAACCGAAATTTAAGATGCAATGCTAACATTTTTTATTTGCCTAATCGCCTATAACTGAAAGTTTTGGAGATTTTTGCAATCTTACCGGATTGACAAAGATTTTTTTTTCTTTTCCTAACTGAGATAATTGGACCCGACCTAGGGCATCCCTGGATTGCCCATGTTACCCAGCTTGCGGCAGTCCTTCGAGTTCTGGCCACCGGGTCGAACATTTTGTATTTTAAATTTTGTGCGTGATGCAGCTGCTTGGCACCAATGTTGCATACTTTTTACAAGTAGTGTTCGGGACCAAAGTTGCCAAAGACGATGAAAAAGGTCCCAACACAACACGCTTTGCACAGTAAGTACATTTAATTAAGGGGTAATAAGAACAAAGACACTTTTAAACTTAACTTAGATAATTTACACTTCTAACCCAAGAAAATAACTATCTTTTTTCGTACCATGACAACCCTTGCTTTGTATTTTTATTTATTTATTTATTTTTTTAAAATTGTTTATAATATTTTTAAAATAGACAGATTTTTTATTTAAATTGTGTCTTCGAAAAAACTCAAACATTTTACTACATTTTTGTATTAACAGAAAAAATAAAATAAGTATCTTCATCTGTAAAAAATAATACCAACACAGTATTTTTTTTAATTGTTTGAACTGTATTAGTGATTTGTTTTATATTTGGTGGTATATGGCAACTAAATATTTTGATTGGAACAAAATTAGTAATTACTGGCACACCACTTTATTTGTTGTAATTTTTCCCACAATTCTTTCTTTTATTCGGATTTAAGGATACAGAATTCTTTTTTTAAGAACCACTTAAAAGTTATAAACCAAATGTTTGAGCATGGGCCTAACCGTCCACTCCAAAATAATTATTTTTTCCTGGAAAAACTATTTAATGATGGCTTACACGCGTTTAGAGTCAATATCCTGTCTGTATACCTACTTTAAATCCCTGTCTTACTTATACTGTGATGGCATTAAACTCTTAAGTATGTTAAATAAGTCTGGAACCTGCATTTGTTCTTAAACCCAGAATATCAGATTGATAAAAACTAATTGGTCGGCAAAAAATGGGCAAACAAAATCGCTTTTAAAATTTCAAAAATTCGGTTTTAGTCGACCCATCTTCTTTGATCTGATATCCAAAGCTAAAATAAAACTGTCAAGCATGATTTTGCATGTAACATTTTAAAAGGAGTTCTTGTGTGTTTCCCATGGACAGAAGTAGTATTAAGGCGCATAGTTAACGTTTTACCATCATATTCAAACAAAAATTTTTCATTTTGCTAGATCGCAATACGTTATTCCTATTTTGGCGTGCTGAAACTACACAGTAGCTTTTTCGTGTTTATATTAGATATAAAGTTAACTTTCGTTCATCAAACCTAGTTCAGACAGCCTACTTTTTTAAGCAACAGGAAACTGATGTCACCAATGCTTTTAGAGGCCCTTACATACAAAATAACGGCACTGTTTCGATTTAAGCAATTAAAAGGTCGTGAAACAATATAGATATCGGTTGCATTCTGCGTTCACTCTTCGCGGCCTAGGAAAAGTTAAAAGTTAAAGCTTGCAAACGGTATACAAACAGACGAACAAACAGATCAACTCCTCTAATCTTTCTGATCAAGAATACATATACTTTTTAGAGTCGGATATTTCTATTTCACTGCATTATAAACATTGGTCAATTTTAAAATATCCTCTGCAAGGGAATACAAATTAAAAATTCGAAAAAATAATTATAAACGGTCGTGCGACCAATATTATATTGTAATCGTTGCAAATGAAATTAATTCAACAGTGGTTACATGCAAATAAAATAAGAACTAGTTCCTCTCCCCTTGCGAGCCCTGCCACACGTCCAAAGGAAAATGGTACAGACCACCTCTGTTTTGTTTATAGAGACCTTAATGTTTCTGAAAAGTGTCCGTTGGCACTTATTTCTGAACAAATAGACTGGCGGGTGCGAAATTATTCAGATCTTTAGATATGTATGGCAAGCGTATTTTATCAGATCCCAATTCCTCCGAATTTATTCGAGCTGTCCGCTGTTCTTGACGCTAGGAGGGCAATTTAAGTTTTTGGCTATGCCTTTTGGGCTTAAAAACGTCCCTGATGTGTTCCAAAGAGCCATTAACAGTGCCTTACATGAAATAATGTGAATTGCTCATATGTCATCGTTTAAATGTACGATGTAATGATGGGTAAACATCCAAAAAGCCTCAAAGCCCGATCATTTTCAAATTTTCAGGTTCCATGCATTTTATCACGAGCGTAGCCTAGTGTTACTCTATCCAACTCCCGCTCCGATGGCCCGGGCTCGATTCATGTCCGACGACTTAACAGAGTAATTATTAAATCACTAAAATTAAGTTTAAATGTCAAAAACCACAAAAGAAGGTACAACCAACATACAAATAAAAAGCAAATGCATGTTTTTTATTTTTAAGAATATTTTTTTTGGGTCATATTGATACAACATTTTATTAAGGAATGTACCATTTTCGCAAAAGTGCATATAGATAATTTCGAAAATATCAATTTGCCACTGAAACTAGGTGTACATTTTTATACCCTTGCAGAGGGTATTATAATTTCAGTCAGAAGTTTGCAACGCAGTGAAGGAGACGTTTCCGACCCTATAAAGTATATATATTCTTGATCAGCATCACTAGTAGAGTCGATCTAGCCATGTCCGTCTGTCCGTCCGTCTGTCCGTCCGTTTATATGCAAACTAGTCTCTCAGTTTTAAAGCTATCTGCATGAAACTTTCCCAAAAGTTGTCTTTCTATTGCAGGTAGTATATAAGCCGGATCGGACGACTATAGCATATAGCTCCCATAGGAACAATCGGAAAAATAAATGAAAAAAAATTATAACTTTGCTGTTTTTTAATTTTTTGTTTAGTTCTTCGACATATAGTAATGGTAAAATATTTCCGATTTACGGTATAAATTTTATCAAAATCGGACGTCTATAGCATATAGCTCCCATAGAAATAATAAAAAAAATATAAAATAACTATCTAATAATTGAGCTGCAAATCATCATAGTTTCATTGTTTTTTTTTAGCACATACTCAAGTAAATCATAATTTAAATGTTTTCAAAAGTATTTAATTAATGCAATAGCTGCAAGGGTATATGAACTTCGGCTTGCCGAAGTTTGCTTTCCTTCTTGTTTTTTTTTATTTCCAACACTCATAATAAAATTAACCCCAACATTTAGTAATTCACGCCATTTTTGACATCAATGGCAACCCACCATAAATTCAAAAGTAATTTTTTATAATATCCATATTAGTTAGATATTGGTTATTTTAGAAAATGTAGTTTATGTATTATAATTTCCATATTAGTTAGATATTGGTCATTTTAGAAAATGATTTCTATATTTTAGAAAACATTTCTAATTTTTACACCCAGAAAAAAGTAGAACGATTAATTTTAGTACAGGCGTTCTTGAAAATCGGCCGAAAAATTTTTTAAATTTTTAGGACGAACGTGTACAGAATAAGTACGGATCCTACTTGAAAATAATATTTTAAAATGTTAACCGTGCCTATAGTTAAAAAAAAAACAGAATTATTAAGAATAGTAAACTCGATTAAAAACAATTAATTTAACAAAAAAACAAAAACTATTAATTTAAACCAACAATATTTCGTTCTTCAAATGATTGGACTAGGGGGTAAGTGTCTTGGAACATCAAACATTGGGTAAGCTATTAAGATCCCGGGCTCAAATCCCAGACAAAATAATTTATTTATTATTTTTTTTTGGTTTTTATGTTTTTTTTTTTTGCAAACGTTCTGCTTTTATTTAAATTTCTATCTAGTTGACCTCAAAAGTATAGCTAATAAAACCTTTTTGATTGCAAACAAATTGCTTCAAATTCTAATCCGGGCCTAGTACATACTAAATTGTGATGCCGGTGTGGCGCAACCGGCTAATGCGTGCACGAATCTAAAGGCCCTCGGTTCGAATCCCGGTAAGGTCGACTTGCAGTAAACAAAATAAGATTGCTTTTCTGTTTCCTTTATCTATCTACAACTACATCGAAGGCGTAAGCTAGCATTAAAGCCTTTCACTGCAAAATTTGATAACCTGACTTTTTTTCTTTTAGACTAAACTTCTTGGCGCCTATCTCCACGAAGTGGGAAAATTATAAAAAAGAAATTTAACATCCCATCCTAATACGATGAAACATCACAACCGTGCTCTAATTGAAATAAATATTGTCCTTAACCTTACAATTAAAAAACTCGCCATAGAAATTGCACTTTTCAGGTCACCGTAAACCAAAGTGGAAATGTTTTAAACAAATTGAAATATTTAAAATGTCTCCTAAGATATGAGTCAATCATGCCTGTTCCAGTTTTCACTCGGAAGTGAATTCGTTAACATTGGCGGATTTTACTTTGACATAATCAAAGTTCCCTTGCTTGCTAGCAAATTTCCTGGGGAAATTACTATTTGGAGTAAATAAAACAGCCGAATGCCGCTAGTGCTCTTAACAAAAGCCTATGATTTGATCAACATTTGTCACGATGCTTTTCCTAATCTTTGTGCATTATTGGTGCTCACATTTAATGTCTTCATTGGTAGCCAAAAATAACAAAATCTACTTATTTTAAAAGCAGTGATAAAAACTGAACAACAAAAGTGTTGAACAACTCGTGTTAAAATCAGCTTTGTTGCCAAAAATAATTCAAAGATTGTTGGTTTAATTTTAACAATGTCTTTTAAAACATTTGGAAAAACTCTTGGATATTAAACGCAATAACCGAAATTTAAGATGCAATGCTAACATTTTTTATTTGCCTAATCGCCTATAACTGAAAGTTTTGGAGATTTTTGCAATCTTACCGGATTGACAAAGATTTTTTTTTCTTTTCCTAACTGAGATAATTGGACCCGACCTAGGGCATCCCTGGATTGCCCATGTTACCCAGCTTGCGGCAGTCCTTCGAGTTCTGGCCACCGGGTCGAACATTTTGTATTTTAAATTTTGTGCGTGATGCAGCTGCTTGGCACCAATGTTGCATACTTTTTACAAGTAGTGTTCGGGACCAAAGTTGCCAAAGACGATGAAAAAGGTCCCAACACAACACGCTTTGCACAGTAAGTACATTTAATTAAGGGGTAATAAGAACAAAGACACTTTTAAACTTAACTTAGATAATTTACACTTCTAACCCAAGAAAATAACTATCTTTTTTTCGTACCATGACAACCCTTGCTTTGTATTTTTATTTATTTATTTATTTTTTTAAAATTGTTTATAATATTTTTAAAATAGACAGATTTTTTATTTAAATTGTGTCTTCGAAAAAACTCAAACATTTTACTACATTTTTGTATTAACAGAAAAAATAAAATAAGTATCTTCATCTGTAAAAAATAATACCAACACAGTATTTTTTTTAATTGTTTGAACTGTATTAGTGATTTGTTTTATATTTGGTGGTATATGGCAACTAAATATTTTGATTGGAACAAAATTAGTAATTACTGGCACACCACTTTATTTGTTGTAATTTTTCCCACAATTCTTTCTTTTATTCGGATTTAAGGATACAGAATTCTTTTTTTAAGAACCACTTAAAAGTTATAAACCAAATGTTTGAGCATGGGCCTAACCGTCCACTCCAAAATAATTATTTTTTCCTGGAAAAACTATTTAATGATGGCTTACACGCGTTTAGAGTCAATATCCTGTCTGTATACCTACTTTAAATCCCTGTCTTACTTATACTGTGATGGCATTAAACTCTTAAGTATGTTAAATAAGTCTGGAACCTGCATTTGTTCTTAAACCCAGAATATCAGATTGATAAAAACTAATTGGTCGGCAAAAAATGGGCAAACAAAATCGCTTTTAAAATTTCAAAAATTCGGTTTTAGTCGACCCATCTTCTTTGATCTGATATCCAAAGCTAAAATAAAACTGTCAAGCATGATTTTGCATGTAACATTTTAAAAGGAGTTCTTGTGTGTTTCCCATGGACAGAAGTAGTATTAAGGCGCATAGTTAACGTTTTACCATCATATTCAAACAAAAATTTTTCATTTTGCTAGATCGCAATACGTTATTCCTATTTTGGCGTGCTGAAACTACACAGTAGCTTTTTCGTGTTTATATTAGATATAAAGTTAACTTTCGTTCATCAAACCTAGTTCAGACAGCCTACTTTTTTAAGCAACAGGAAACTGATGTCACCAATGCTTTTAGAGGCCCTTACATACAAAATAACCGCACTGTTTCGATTTAAGCAATTAAAAGGTCGTGAAACAATATAGATATCGGTTGCATTCTGCGTTCACTCTTCGCGGCCTAGGAAAAGTTAAAAGTTAAAGCTTGCAAACGGTATACAAACAGACGAACAAACAGATCAACTCCTCTAATCTTTCTGATCAAGAATACATATACTTTTTAGAGTCGGATATTTCTATTTCACTGCATTATAAACATTGGCCAATTTTAAAATATCCTCTGCAAGGGAAAACAAATTAAAAATTCGAAAAAATAATTATAAACGGTCGTGCGACCAATATTATATTGTAATCGTTGCAAATGAAATTAATTCAACAGTGGTTACATGCAAATAAAATAAGAACTAGTTCCTCTCCCCTTGCGAGCCCTGCCACACGTCCAAAGGAAAATGGTACAGACCACCTCTGTTTTGTTTATAGAGACCTTAATGTTTCTGAAAAGTGTCCGTTGGCACTTATTTCTGAACAAATAGACTGGCGGGTGCGAAATTATTCAGATCTTTAGATATGTATGGCAAGCGTATTTTATCAGATCCCAATTCCTCCGAATTTATTCGAGCTGTCCGCTGTTCTTGACGCTAGGAGGGCAATTTAAGTTTTTGGCTATGCCTTTTGGGCTTAAAAACGTCCCTTACATGAAATAATGTGAATTGCTCATATGTCATCGTTTAAATGTACGATGTAATGATGGGTAAACATCCAAAAAGCCTCAAAGCCCGATCATTTTCAAATTTTCAGGTTCCATGCATTTTATCACGAGCGTAGCCTAGTGTTACTCTATCCAACTCCCGCTCCGATGGCCCGGGCTCGATTCATGTCCGACGACTTAACAGAGTAATTATTAAATCACTAAAATTAAGTTTAAATGTCAAAAACCACAAAAGAAGGTACAACCAACATACAAATAAAAAGCAAATGCATGTTTTTTATTTTTAAGAATATTTTTTTTGGGTCATATTGATACAACATTTTATTAAGGAATGTACCATTTTCGCAAAAGTGCATATAGATAATTTCGAAAATATCAATTTGCCACTGAAACTAGGTGTACATTTTTATACCCTTGCAGAGGGTATTATAATTTCAGTCAGAAGTTTGCAACGCAGTGAAGGAGACGTTTCCGACCCTATAAAGTATATATATTCTTGATCAGCATCACTAGTAGAGTCGATCTAGCCATGTCCGTCTGTCCGTCCGTCTGTCCGTCCGTTTATATGCAAACTAGTCTCTCAGTTTTAAAGCTATCTGCATGAAACTTTCCCAAAAGTTGTCTTTCTATTGCAGGTAGTATATAAGCCGGATCGGACGACTATAGCATATAGCTCCCATAGGAACAATCGGAAAAATAAATGAAAAAAAATTATAACTTTGCTGTTTTTTAATTTTTTGTTTAGTTCTTCGACATATAGTAATGGTAAAATATTTCCGATTTACGGTATAAATTTTATCAAAATCGGACGTCTATAGCATATAGCTCCCATAGAAATAATAAAAAAAATATAAAATAACTATCTAATAATTGAGCTGCAAATCATCATAGTTTCATTGTTTTTTTTTAGCACATACTCAAGTAAATCATAATTTAAATGTTTTCAAAAGTATTTAATTAATGCAATAGCTGCAAGGGTATATGAACTTCGGCTTGCCGAAGTTTGCTTTCATTCTTGTTTTTTTTTATTTCCAACACTCATAATAAAATTAACCCCAACATTTAGTAATTCACGCCATTTTTGACATCAATGGCAACCCACCATAAATTCAAAAGTAATTTTTTATAATATCCATATTAGTTAGATATTGGTTATTTTAGAAAATGTAGTTTATGTATTATAATTTCCATATTAGTTAGATATTGGTCATTTTAGAAAATGATTTCTATATTTTAGAAAACATTTCTAATTTTTACACCCAGAAAAAAGTAGAACGATTAATTTTAGTACAGGCGTTCTTGAAAATCGGCCGAAAAATTTTTTAAATTTTTAGGACGAACGTGTACAGAATAAGTACGGATCCTACTTGAAAATAATATTTTAAAATGTTAACCGTGCCTATAGTTAAAAAAAAAACAGAATTATTAAGAATAGTAAACTCGATTAAAAACAATTAATTTAACAAAAAAACAAAAACTATTAATTTAAACCAACAATATTTCGTTCTTCAAATGATTGGACTAGGGGGTAAGTGTCTTGGAACATCAAACATTGGGTAAGCTATTAAGATCCCGGGCTCAAATCCCAGACAAAATAATTTATTTATTATTTTTTTTTGGTTTTTATGTTTTTTTTTTTTGCAAACGTTCTGCTTTTATTTAAATTTCTATTTAGTTGACCTCAAAAGTATAGCTAATAAAACCTTTTTGATTGCAAACAAATTGCTTCAAATTCTAATCCGGGCCTAGTACATACTAAATTGTGATGCCGGTGTGGCGCAACCGGCTAATGCGTGCACGAATCTAAAGGCCCTCGGTTCGAATCCCGGTAAGGTCGACTTGCAGTAAACAAAATAAGATTGCTTTTCTGTTTCCTTTACTTATCAGTTTATCATATTCCCTTTAATTCTAATTTCATATGGAATCAAAGAGAGAAGAAAAAAAGAGCAAAAAAACTTTTTTTATCTTAAACTACGAAACTCTTATACTTGCAAAAAGAATTTTTCATACTCAAGCCAATGTCTTTCGCACTTTCTTCAAGCACTTTTGAGTACTTTTGAGTACTTGGACTATTGACGTTCATTCTCAAATGTAGAACTTCGGGATTAAATAATTCGTTTTTGAATATTGACTTTCGTACTTGAACCAAACAAATTCGAATTTACCCTACTTTTGACACCGTTCTTTTTTTTTGTCTTTGAGTGTAGGGTTAACTAATTTGAGGGTTACGCTAAGGAATTTTAGAAAGTTCTTTCTTAGTTACTTAATTTTTAGAGTATGCATTCATATTATTAAGAAAATAGTATCTAAAAAAACAAGACCCAATTGTACATAAATATAAAAATTTTTTCTTGGTTGTAGGGCAGCTCTAGTTTCGGGCGACTATTTCTATATTTGAGAAAACTTTCCTTGATTTAAGAAAAATGAACTAGTTTTCAGAAAAAAATGTATAGACTATAAATCTATAAATCTTTTCTTGTATTTAGAACAAATATAGTTTAATGGCGATTTTTTAATTTTTTAGGGTAAGTTAACATTTCTTACTGACCGACTACATTCATAGAGAAAAATTTAGAAATCTCGCCTTTGAATGAATGACAAAAATTTCCTGATTCAAGAAAATATTGTAATTACAAATTGAAACCCTTTCTGATCATAAACTTTCTTAAACATACGAAATAGACCTTTTTTTCGGACGACAATAGCAATAACAATAACAATTGTTAAGTTTTTAAAGGTGAATTTGCCATTGAGTTCCATAAAGCAACTCGGAAGAAGAACGGTAAAAGACGAAGTCCACGATGTCAGTCGGAAAACTTAGCTTTTGGTTCTTTGACATATTGTAATTGTAAACATTTTCTTTTTTAAATGTAACTTTTCTATTTTCTTTTCTTTTTTAATTCTTTTTGTCTTATTATTAATTTGACAGTTCAGAATTACGCTTTTGATTTTATTAAAATTGGAAAACGATATCATACAGCTGCCACAGGAACTATCGAGTAATTAAGATACAAATCATCATAGCTTCAATGTTTTTAAGCATATACGCAAGTAAATCATAATTTTAATGTTTTCATGAATATTAAGCTCCATCATAGCTTCAATGTTTTTAAGCATATACGCAAGTAACTGATAATTTTAATTTTTTCAAGAATATTTAATTTTTGCAATAGCTGCAAGGGTATATAAACTTCAGCTTGCCGAAGTTTGCTTCCTTTCTTGTTTTTAATGGTTTACGTTTTTTTTTTAATTGGTGTATCTTATACTTAAATGTGTGTTAAAATGAATTGAATCCGATTCCTACTTTTTTTTAGAAATAAAGTATGCAAATGTTATAAATATTTTCCGACTTTAGAATCCAAACTATATTTTGAAGATCCTTAAAATTTTACTATTAGGGTATATAAACTTCAGCTTGCCGAAGTTTGCTTTCTTTCCTGTTTTAATGGTTTAAATTTTTTTTTAATTGGTGTATCTTATACTTAAGTGTGTGTTATAATGAATTGAATCCGATTCCTACTTTTTTTCTAGAAATAAAATATGCAAATGTTATAAATATTTTCCGACTTTGGATTGGATTAACTATATTTTGAAGATCCTTAAAATTTTACTATTAGTTGGTTGAAAAGATCAATCTTTTAAGAAGATAATCTGCTTTAATTCAGCTTCCTAGCTGTGCAGGGAAAGAAATCTCAGATTTTTGGCCAAAAATTATATTTTTGGGAGAGGTTAATAAATATATCTGTTGGGAATATTTTCTCCAAGTAGTAGCGTTGCCCATTGTAAGCCTTTAGCATGTCCAATTTTAAAAAATGTTTGCGGAAATGTGTGCAGCTTGGTGACCAATGGCTTTAAGAGGCTACTTTATTACTTTAAGGGCTACTATGCTTAGCAAACATTTGGCTACGTAGACCTCTCTGTTAAACGTAGAAGATATGCAAATAGACAGACTTGCAAACTTTATGGGACAGCACAAGGATATACATAAGAGCATATTCCGGGTGGCCTGTATCATTAGTGGAAATTACAGTGGAGTCCAAAGTGCTAATGGCGGCTTTGGGAAACGACAATCCAGAAGATGAAACCACCACTATCCCATTAACAACTAGTGAGTAAAGTTAATGGGTGACAGTTTTATATTTTAAATAAATTTGGTGAACGTCAATGATCATAATTTAATTTAATGTTTTCAAAAATATTTAATTCTTGCAATAGCTGCAAGGGTATATGAACTTCGGCTTGCCGAAGTTTGCTTTCTTTCTTGTTTTTTTTTTAATTTAACTTTTATACCCTTGCAGAGGGTATTATAATTTCAGTCAGAAGTTTGCAACGCAGTGAAGGAGACATCTCCGAACCTATGAAGTATATATATTCTTGATCAGCATCACTAATAGAGTCGATCTTGCCATGTCCGTCTGTCCGTCCGTTTCTCCGCAAACTAGTCTCTCAGTTTTAAAGCTATCTGCCTGAAATATAGAATATAAGTCGGAACGAGACGGATCGGACGACTATAGCATATAGCTCCCATAGGAGCAATGGAAAAATAAATTTTAAAAAATTATAATTTTTTTTTTTAAATTATTTTTTTGGTTCTTTGACATATTGTAATGGTAAAATATTTCGGAATTACGGTTGAAATTTCATCAAAATCGCACGACTATATCACGGAAACAATAAAAATATATAAACATTTTCTTTTTTAAATGTAACTTTTCTATTTTGTAATTTTTCTTTTTAATTCTTTTTGTCTTATTATTAATTTGACAGTTCAGAATTACGCTTTTGATTTTATTAAAATTGGAAAACGATATCATACAGCTGCCACAGGAACTTTCGAATAATTAAGATGCAAATCATCATAGCTTCAATGTTTTTAAACATATACGCAAGTAAATCATAATTTTAATGTTTTCAAGAATGTTAAGCTCCATCATAGCTTCAATGTTTTTAAGCATATACGCAAGTAAATGATAATTTTAATGTTTTCAAGAATATTTAATTTTTGCAATAGCTGCAAGGGTACATAAACTTCAGCTTGCCGAAGTTTGCTTCCTTTCTTGTTTTTAATGGTTTAGGTTTTTTTTTAATTGGTGTATCTTATACTTAAATGTGTGTTAAAATGAATTGAATCCGATTCCTACTTTTTTTCTAGAAATAAAATATGCAAATGTTATAAATATTTTCCGACTTTGGATTGGATTAACTATATTTTGAAGATCCTTAAAATTTTACTATTAGTTGGTTGAAAAGATCAATCTTTTAAGAAGATAATCTGCTTTAATTCAGCTTCCTAGCTGTGCAGGGAAAGAAATCTCAGATTTTTGGCCAAAAATTATATTTTTGGGAGAGGTTAATAAATATATCTGTTGGGAATATTTTCTCCAAGTAGTAGCGTTGCCCATTGTAAGCCTTTAGCATGTCCAATTTTAAAAAATGTTTGCGGAAATGTGTGCAGCTTGGTGACCAATGGCTTTAAGAGGCTACTTTATTACTTTAAGGGCTACTATGCTTAGCAAACATTTGGCTACGTAGACCTCTCTGTTATACGTAGAAGATATGCAAATAGACAGACTTGCAAACTTTATGGGACAGCACAAGGATATACATAAGAGCATATTCCGGGTGGCCTGTATCATTAGTGGAAATTACAGTGGTGTCCAAAGTGCTAATGGCGGCTTTGGGAAACGACAATCCAGAAGATGAAACCACCACTATCCCATTTACAACTAGTGAGTAAAGTTAATGGGTGACAGTTTTATATTTTAAATAAATTTGGTGAACGTCAATAATCATAATTTTAGCGTTACGAAGATAGTTCGATAATTTGCTTATTATATTTGATTGAGCTGGGGCTTACCATATGCAAGCACAACTACAAAAGCACACAGGCAATGTACATCTTTAAAAAAAAAAAATTACATACATAAATAAAAAACAATGTTTGTAATATTCTATTTTGTCAAAAACAAAGCACATATTGTTTGCCTTGTAGACTTACATGGTTATTCTAATGTACCACTTTAGTTCTCCATGAATTATTAACACAATATAAATAAATATTATTATTTTCATATTAAAAAAGTATTATTTTGTATTAAGTGTATTTTAAGCGCTATATATATTATAATTGTATATATTTTATAAACGATTTCAAAGACTCCGGGACAAACTATTCGGACAACAAATCTAAAAGTGGATCTGATGAAGAGTTTCTGCACGTTTTGAAAACATTATGTATTGTAGTGTTGTTATTATTTGAACTTTAAACCTTGAAGATCGCAAACGCTTCGCATAATAGATCCCATAGTAGATTGACATGGTCTAAAAATGTTACTATTTTATAATTTAAATTAATTATTTTAAATAAATTTTTAAGCTTTGCATTCAATTTATTATTTTTTTTAAAACATTTTCGACTTCAGTACATTCTTTTGGAAAAATACAACGCAAACGCTGGACTGCAGAAGAAATAATCGTCTTGACTAACGAGTTTGGAGATCCAGTTGAAATTTCTGAATACCTTCCCTAAAAACAAGAAGGAAAGCAAACTTCGGCAAGCCGAAGTTCATATACCCTTGCAGCTATTGCATTAATTAAATACTTTTGAAAACATTTAAATTATGATTTACTTGAGTATGTGCTAAAAAAAAACATTGAAACTATGATGATTTGCAGCTCAATTATTAGATAGTTATTTTATATATTTTTATTATTTCTATGGGAGCTATATGCTATAGACGTCCGATTTTGATAAAATTTATACCATAATTCTGAAATAATTAAGCATTGCTATATGTCGAAGAACTAAACAAAAAATTAAAAAACAGAAAAGTTATAATTTTTTTTCATTTATTTTTCCGATTGTTCCTATGGGAGCTATATGCTATAGTCGTTCGATTTTGATGAAATTAAAACCGTAATTCTGAAATATTAAACCATTACTATATCTCGAAGAACTAAACAAAAAATTAAAAAACAGCAAAGTTATAATTTTTTTTCATTTATTTTTCCGATTGTTCCTATGGGAGCTATATGCTATAGTCGTTCGATTTTGATGAAATTAAAACCGTAATTCTGAAATATTAAACCATTACTATATCTCGAAGAACTAAACAAAAAATTAAAAAACAGCAAAGTTATAATTTTTTTTCATTTATTTTTCCGATTGTTCCTATGGGAGCTATATGCTATAGTCGTCCGATTTTGATGAAATTTAAACCGTAAATCGGAAATATTTTACCATTACTATATGTCGAAGAACTAAACAAAAAATTAAAAAACAGCAAAGTTATAATTTTTTTTCATTTATTTTTCCGATTGTTCCTATGGGAGCTATATGCTATAGTCGTCCGATCCGGCTCGTTCCGACTTATATACTACCTGCAATAGAAAGACAACTTTTGGGAAAGTTTCATGCAGATAGCTTTAAAACTGAGAGACTAGTTTGCATATAAACGGACGAACAGACGGACAGACGGACGGACAGACGGACATGGCTAGATCGACTCTACTAGTGATGCTGATCAAGAATATATATACTTTATAGGGTCGGAAACGTCTCCTTCACTGCGTTGCAAACTTCTGACTGAAATTATAATACCCTCTGCAAGGGTATAAAAATGCTTTGACGTAATAAACAGGTCTCCGAGTCTTAAAAATGGAACACCACAACAAGTTAAGTCCTGGATTGTTACCAAAAAAAAGTTGAAATGTAAATATGATATGATATGATATGATATATGATATATATTTAATAATAAATACAAACAACTTAACAAAAAACACATACTGTATCAATAATTTAAAACTTTTTTATAAGTGAAATGTAAACATGATTTTGTTGTGGTTATAAAAAATACAAAACTTTACAACAACAAACTACAACATCGTTTATTGGGAGTATAGAATAGGAGCATACGGTATTTCATATTTATATTTTTAGTCCAGTCTTAACTAAAACAAGAAAGGAAGCAAACTTCGGTAAGCCGAGGTTCATATACCCTTGCAGCTATTGCAAAAATTAAATATTCTTGAAGACATTAAAATTATGATTTGCTTGCGTGTATGTTTATGCAACTCAATTATTTGAGTTCCTTTGGCAGCTATATGATATCGTTTTCTGAACGGTCAAATAATTAAATAGTCAAAAAGAATTTCTAAATAAATTTACAAAATAAAAAAGTTAAATTTTTTACAATTTTTTTTTTATATTTTTATTGTTTTCATGGGAGCTTTATATCATAGTCGTCGGATTTTGATGAAATGTAAACCGTAATTCTGAAATATTTAACCATAACTATATGTCGAAGAACTAATAAGAAAAATTAAAAAACAGCAAAGTTATAATATAATTTTTTAAAATTTATTTTTCCGATTGTTCCTATGGAAGCTATATGCTATAGTCGTCCGATCCGGCTTATATACTACCTGCAATAGAAAGACAACTTTTGGGAAAGTTTCATGCAGATAGCTTAAAAACTGAGAGACTAGTTTGCATATAAACGGACGGACAGACGGACATGGCTAGATCGACTCTACTAGTGATGCTGATCAAGAATATATATACTTTATAGGGTCGGAAACGTCTCCTTCACTGCGTTGCAAACTTCTGACTGAAATTATAATACCCTCTGCAAGGGTATAAAAATGTACACCTAGTTTCAGTGGCAAATTGATATTTTCGAAATTATCTATATGCACTTTTGCGAAAATGGTACATTCCTTAATAAAATGTTGTATCAATATGACCCAAAAAAAATATTCTTAAAAATAAAAAACATGCATTTGCTTTTTATTTGTATGTTGGTTGTACCTTCTTTTGTGGTTTTTGACATTTAAACTTAATTTTAGTGATTTAATAATTACTCTGTTAAGTCGTCGGACATGAATCGAGCCCGGGCCATCGGAGCGGGAGTTGGATAGAGTAACACTAGGCTACGCTCGTGATAAAATGCATGGAACCTGAAAATTTGAAAATGATCGGGCTTTGAGGCTTTTTGGATGTTTACCCATCATTACATCGTACATTTAAACGATGACATATGAGCAATTCACATTATTTCATGTAAGGCACTGTTAATGGCTCTTTGGAACACATCAGGGACGTTTTTAAGCCCAAAAGGCATAGCCAAAAACTTAAATTGCCCTCCTAGCGTCAAGAACAGCGGACAGCTCGAATAAATTCGGAGGAATTGGGATCTGATAAAATACGCTTGCCATACATATCTAAAGATCTGAATAATTTCGCACCCGCCAGTCTATTTGTTCAGAAATAAGTGCCAACGGACACTTTTCAGAAACATTAAGGTCTCTATAAACAAAACAGAGGTGGTCTGTACCATTTTCCTTTGGACGTGTGGCAGGGCTCGCAAGGGGAGAGGAACTAGTTCTTATTTTATTTGCATGTAACCACTGTTGAATTAATTTCATTTGCAACGATTACAATATAATATTGGTCGCACGACCGTTTATAATTATTTTTTCGAATTTTTAATTTGTATTCCCTTGCAGAGGATATTTTAAAATTGGCCAATGTTTATAATGCAGTGAAATAGAAATATCCGCCTCTAAAAAGTATATGTATTCTTGATCAGAAAGATTAGAGGAGTTGATCTGTTTGTTCGTCTGTTTGTATACCGTTTGCAAGCTTTAACTTTTAACTTTTCCTAGGCCGCGAAGAGTGAACGCAGAATGCAACCGATATCTATATTGTTTCACGACCTTTTAATTGCTTAAATCGAAACAGTGCGGTTATTTTGTATGTAAGGGCCTCTAAAAGCATTGGTGACATCAGTTTCCTGTTGCTTAAAAAAGTAGGCTGTCTGAACTAGGTTTGATGAACGAAAGTTAACTTTATATCTAATATAAACACGAAAAAGCTACTGTGTAGTTTCAGCACGCCAAAATAGGAATAACGTATTGCGATCTAGCAAAATGAAAAATTTTTGTTTGAATATGATGGTAAAACGTTAACTATGCGCCTTAATACTACTTCTTTCCATGGGAAACACACAAGAACTCCTTTTAAAATGTTACATGCAAAATCATGCTTGACAGTTTTATTTTAGCTTTGGATATCAGATCAAAGAAGATGGGTCGACTAAAATCGAATTTTTGAAATATTAAAAGCGATTTTGTTTGCCCATTTTTTGCCGACCAATTAGTTTTTATCAATCTGATATTCTGGGTTTAAGAACAAATGCAGGTTCCAGACTTATTTAACATACTTAAGAGTTTAATGCCATCACAGTATAAGTAAGACAGGGATTTAAAGTAGGTATACAGACAGGATATTGACTCTAAACGCGTGTAAGCCATCATTAAATAGTTTTTCCAGGAAAAAATAATTATTTTGGAGTGGACGGTTAGGCCCATGCTCAAACATTTGCTTTATAACTTTTAAGTGGTTCTTAAAAAAAGAATTCTGTATCCTTAAATCCGAATAAAAGAAAGAATTGTGGGAAAAATTACAACAAATAAAGTGGTGTGCCAGTAATTACTAATTTTGTTCCAATCAAAATATTTAGTTGCCATATACCACCAAATATAAAACAAATCACTAATACAGTTCAAACAATTAAAAAAAATACTGTGTTGGTATTATTTTTTACAGATGAAGATACTTATTTTATTTTTTCTGTTAATACAAAAATGTAGTAAAATGTTTGAGTTTTTTCGAAGACACAATTTAAATAAAAAATCTGTCTATTTTAAAAATATTATAAACAATTTTAAAAAAATAAATAAATAAATAAAAATACAAAGCAAGGGTTGTCATGGTACGAAAAAAAGATAGTTATTTTCTTGGGTTAGAAGTGTAAATTATCTAAGTTAAGTTTAAAAGTGTCTTTGTTCTTATTACCCCTTAATTAAATGTACTTACTGTGCAAAGCGTGTTGTGTTGGGACCTTTTTCATCGTCTTTGGCAACTTTGGTCCCGAACACTACTTGTAAAAAGTATGCAACATTGGTGCCAAGCAGCTGCATCACGCACAAAATTTAAAATACAAAATGTTCGACCCGGTGGCCAGAACTCGAAGGACTGCCGCAAGCTGGGTAACATGGGCAATCCAGGGATGCCCTAGGTCGGGTCCAATTATCTCAGTTAGGAAAAGAAAAAAAAATCTTTGTCAATCCGGTAAGATTGCAAAAATCTCCAAAACTTTCAGTTATAGGCGATTAGGCAAATAAAAAATGTTAGCATTGCATCTTAAATTTCGGTTATTGCGTTTAATATCCAAGAGTTTTTCCAAATGTTTTAAAAGACATTGTTAAAATTAAACCAACAATCTTTGAATTATTTTTGGCAACAAAGCTGATTTTAACACGAGTTGTTCAACACTTTTGTTGTTCAGTTTTTATCACTGCTTTTAAAATAAGTAGATTTTGTTATTTTTGGCTACCAATGAAGACATTAAATGTGAGCACCAATAATGCACAAAGATTAGGAAAAGCATCGTGACAAATGTTGATCAAATCATAGGCTTTTGTTAAGAGCACTAGCGGCATTCGGCTGTTTTATTTACTCCAAATAGTAATTTCCCCAGGAAATTTGCTAGCAAGCAAGGGAACTTTGATTATGTCAAAGTAAAATCCGCCAATGTTAACGAATTCACTTCCGAGTGAAAACTGGAACAGGCATGATTGACTCATATCTTAGGAGACATTTTAAATATTTCAATTTGTTTAAAACATTTCCACTTTGGTTTACGGTGACCTGAAAAGTGCAATTTCTATGGCGAGTTTTTTAATTGTAAGGTTAAGGACAATATTTATTTCAATTAGAGCACGGTTGTGATGTTTCATCGTATTAGGATGGGATGTTAAATTTCTTTTTTATAATTTTCCCACTTCGTGGAGATAGGCGCCAAGAAGTTTAGTCTAAAAGAAAAAAAGTCAGGTTATCAAATTTTGCAGTGAAAGGCTTTAATGCTAGCTTACGCCTTCGATGTAGTTGTAGATATCGATCTTTTCATTTTGAGAGTGGGCTCCGTCATCACATGCTCCCACAGGTACAAGGATGACGCTTTTGCCAGTGGCTTCTTGCAATGTCAAAGTAACAGGAATAGAGCCCCCCTCACGAGTCATATCCGGCTCTACATTGAACACATGCTTAATGGCCCGTTTCGCAGCCTCATAGTGCGGATGGTTTGGGTCCTCAGTCCAGGGCTTGCCCGCAGAGAGCATAACAACCTTTTGTCACAAATAAATTAATCTACAGCAAAGCCAAGTTTAACAGTACAAAAAACCAACCTTCATTTTGTTAGGCGAGCCACGTTCGGCCCACTTATCATTAAGGTATTTAACAACACACTCCTCAATATGCTTTGGATCCTGGTCGGGCACAAGGCGAATGGAGAACTTGCCAATCACCTTCTTTGGAATAACGGTCTTTGCGCCTGGTTCATAAAAGGCACCTTCAATTCCATGGACAGAAAGACTGGGATAACGCCACCTGGCTTGCAGCAGCCTGATTTTGTCGCCATTGTGCGGCAGCTCGTCAACACCAATGTCTTTCCTTAAGATAATATAGTAGTTCAGTGATTTACGGTGTCAATATAAGATAAAAATATTAGATTAACTAACTTGTACTCAGATACTTCAAAGTCAATGTTCTCGTATATTGATTCCTCGTTCTTTAGCTGGGGAGCAACCTGTACAAATGCGAAAGGAATTGCAGCGTAAGCAGCAAGCTTTTGGGTTATTTAACAAGCTACTTACGTCGCGATCCACTCCAGGAATCAAAATCTTCGTATCCTTGTCAACAAGAACGCTGAGGAGGTGGCAAAGATCCGGCATTGCTTCGTGTACGGTTCCCCCGAACACTCCGCTATGCAAGTCTTTGTTCGAGCATTCCACCTCAACTTGGAAGTATGCTAGTCCACGAAGCCCATAGGTCAGGCAGGGACGCTTTTTTCCCAGCCAATAATTATCGGAAATACAAACATAATCAACATCGACTAGGAAATCGTTTTTGCGCTCCATCAATAGGTCGTCGAGGCCTTCGCTGCCGCTTTCCTCCATCCCCTCAAAAACGAACTTCACGTTAACTGGCAGTGGAATATTGAGCTTCTGGTAAGCCTCGATAGCATGGATCCAGCACAGTACGGGTCCCTTGTCGTCCGACGCACCGCGTCCAAACAACTTGCCATCTACCTCGGTAAGTTCAAAGGGATTGGTGTTCCAGCCATCTTCCTTCAGGGCAGGCTGCACATCGAGATGTCCATAGACCAGCACAGTTTTCTTGGAGGCGTCCTTGCCCAGAGTTCCAAGTAGGACCTTCGGCAGGGGGATTATCTGACCGCTTGGCAATGTTTGCTTTCCCACATCCGTAAGCTCTATCTCGGCACCTAGGCTCCTTAGACGACCAGCGGTCCAGTCCACCATGTGATCGATCTCGCCACGCTTATCGGGCCAAGCTGAAACGGACTGAATAGCCACAACCGTTTTCAGGGCATCGATGTAATCTTTTTTTTTGCCATCAACGAAACTGAAAAGCGATAGCGGTTTATAACCATTATATATGGGGCGTTAAAAGCTGATAAAATAAAAGCACGGGTGGTGTTATCTACCACAAACTAGAACAATTTGCGGCTCAGCCGCTCGGATTAGCGTTGTGATTGCCTTTTTTTTCGTGTCGCCCGATCACAAAGTCGGTAAATGGAACCTTCGGTCCAGTATTAAATGCAAATAGCCTACTCAGTGGTCGTTACACATACTATAAAATGCCCGCACTTCTTTGTGTGGGTTATTTGCAATGCGGAACTTGTCAGTGTGTGTGTGCTTATTGTAGATTTATAGTGTTCTTGTCGGCCTCTGCCGCCGACCTGCTGCTGCTCTGCCGACTTGGCCTTAGCCTATACTCTGGAGCACAATGCAACTATATAAGGTGGTCACATCAGCTTTGCCGAGGTCCTTATAAAGTTACACCATGCTCCAAAATAGGCCGACCACTGATTGAGATACATATGTATATAGTAGTTGCTTCTATGCACGTCGCAAAGTACATTTTAATTAAATCAAAAACAGCAAAGTTAAAATTTTTTATAACATTTTTGATGATATTATGATATAATTGATATATTTTAATAAAATTGAAACCGGGAATATTAAACCATTTCCATTACTCGAAAAACTAAATATATAAAAATAAACTAAAACTAAGGGACTAGTTTGCGTAGAAACAGACAGGCGGACATGGCTATATCGATTCGTTTGACGATGCAGACCAGAAATATATACTTTATAGGGTCGGAAATGCCTCCTTGACTGCGTTACAACTACTACCGTCTGCAAGGGTACAAAAACATGTGTTGGAAATCTAAAATTGTTGTCCCTAAAGTAGGCTTTGTGTGAAAAAAAAAAAAAAAGTTTTATGAATATATTTTTGGGGACTTTAATGGAGTGAACTCTGTGTTATACAACATGTTCTACCTGGTGGCTATAGTACTTTTTGTACCCATATTAAGCATTCTGTCTATATATATAGTCTGTCATTGTTATACTGTATTAATCGTTTTTAATGAGGACAAGTTCCTAAAATAAACGCTACAATCAAAAATTTGAATAAACAAGAAAGAAAGCAAGATTAGGCAAGCCGAAGTTCATATACCCTGGCAGCTATTGCAAAAATAAAATATTCTTGAAAACAATAAAATGATGATTGACTTGCGTGTATGTTTACATTGAAGCTATGATGATTTGAAGCTCAATTATTTAATAGTTCCTATGGCATTTATATGATGTAGTTTTCCGGTTTTAATAAAATTAAAGGCATAATTCTGAAATGTCAAATTTTTAACTAATCAAAAAGAATTACTAAAAAAAATTACAAAATAAAAAAGTTAAATTAAAAAAAAAATTGTTTAATATTTTTATTGTTCCAATGGGAGCTTTATGTTATAGTCGTCCGATTTTGATGAAATTGAAAACGTAATTCTGAAATATTTAACCATTACTATGTGTCGAAGAACTAAAAAAAAATTAAAAAACACCAAAGTTATTTTTTTTCCGATTTTTCCGATGGGAGCTATGTGCTATAGTAGTCCGATCCGGCTAGTTCCGACTTATATACTACCTGCAATAGAAAGACAAATGCGAATGTTTCATACGGACGGACAGACGGACATGGCTAGATCGACCCACCTAGTGATGCTGATCAAGAATATATATACTTTATAGGGTCGGAGATGTCTCCTTCACTGCGTTGCAAACTTCCGACTGAAATTATAATACACTCTGCAACCCTCTGCACCCTTTCAGGGCGCTCATTACTCGTTCTACTTGGCCGTTTGCACGGCTGGCTCCCGTTGCAATTTAATGAAATTGTATTTTTTGCATGTTACAAAAAAAACTCCTTCACTGATCTGCTATGATTCTCGCTGGAAAGCCAAACATAGATATTGACGATTTCACTGCTTCGACACAACTATCACTGGTTATATTTATGGTATGGTGCAAATAAACAAATTTAGTAAAGGACTATAATATACTCCTGTTATATGTATGTGAATAGTGTGCCATGGAATATCTTCTTTTGGTTTAGGGTGCAGTTCAATTGGTAATTTACCTGAGGGTGGTTTTGTTAATTTACAGGTGATACAATTACTTACAAATTTTCGAACATATTTAGACATATTGTCGAACCAGTAGAACTCATACATCTTGTCCAATATCTTTTCCCACCCTAGATTAACTATTGCCTCATGGACGTGGTTTACTACCGACCACCTAAATGATCTGGGCACTACTGGAAGGCTGCGCGTCCTACCATTTCTTTGGATTATGCGGAAAAGTATTTGAGAACGCAATTCATATGTTTTGGCCAAATCTTCTCCCAGTTCTTCATTTTGAATTCTTGAAATAATGGATAAAGTTTCTTCATCTCGTTTGTTTTGCTCAGCAAGCAACCTTTGTCCGATATTTCGGCCAACGAAACACATTTGTTTTCAGGACTGGAATACAATTTAGTAGTTACCTGGAGGGAAGGGATCTACGTAGGCCATTTTTGCACCAGGTACATATTTTATATCGAAATCAAACATCTGCTTATAGGCCCACCAACGTTGTACGTTAACGTTAAAAGCACTGGCTTACCAGTTAAAATTCCTATAATTTTTTTTCGCACTTTCTCATGGTCGCCTTTCTATTCGAATACTTTATTTTTACAGGTAAGGGCGTACAACGGCTTATTATTTCAGAAAGTTTTGGGACGAACTGTCGAAAGTATGACGCCATACCGATAAACTGCCTAAACCCTGTCTTAGAATTTCACGGCCAATTATAATACTATAATTAATAACTTTCTTGAACAACATACAGAATAACTTCAAGCATGTACTCGCTTATCATGACATTGGATAATATTTTTAACGTACTAGTTACCGTATTATTTCCTATACCTCTTAAGCTAACAACATTATTGGTTCGTGTGCCGGACAGCTGTTGGGATACCGATTCTTTTACGAGGGAGCACTCTGCTCCAGAATCAAAGCAAAATGGATACGACTCACCGGATGATTTCAAAGTGCTTATTGGTCCAGATACGATACACAAGTTAATACGCTATTCTTCTGATTTGCCCTGGATTTGTGATAATAGACGTCCTGAACAAGCCGATGCAATATGTCCTGGATTCCCACACCGGTAGCACGTAATGGTTCCCCTGTTAGAGTCGATCGGTCGGCTGGAAATTGTTTGGGATCCGTTATTTTTCTTTGAGCTGCATTTTCTCGCGTGGCTGTCGAGGATTTTATGACCAACTTTCCCGCAGAAATGAAATTTAAGTGGTGTTGCCAGTAGCGGCTTTTTGGCCACAGGATTCTCCGAAGCGATATGATTTCCTTTATTGACGAATGCGAAAGCCTTCCAATCGTTCTGCAACTCTGCTCGTGATTTTATGTCGGTCGTAAAGACTGTACGTTGCAATCTAGAGTCTATTTGGGCGGTATGCGCTAGAACAACCGTCAAAGCTATTTGTTCTGTCGTCATTGCTTTCCACTTGGCCATCAGAGTAATTATTTGACGGCTTCCATAACGGGATAAACATTCGCCGGCTTTTGGGAGATCGTTAAAAACGTGCTGTAGAGGATCCCACTTCTGATGTCGGAACATCGAGTTCCTCAATGAATTCTGCGGCGTTGCGAGCCGTGCGCTTTCTCGGCTGTGACATTTCGTGACCGCACCTCGATCGACACTGTCTGATCTATCAATCAGAACTCCCTTTTATACAGCCCAAATTGGTCAACATCCTCTTGATTTCATACTTTGCTATATACCATATGGCCGTCTCTTTTACTCTTACCATGTCACACCGAGACTGCACATAAAAGACCTCCGTTAGGTTAACGCAACACTTACGCACAGAAACTCATATAAAGAAAGGAATGTGGAGGGAGGAATAAAAAGCAACGAATGGCATTCATAACATATGCTTTAATTCTAATTAAAAGTGTAATTCCAAGTAAATCACCAATTCATATCAATTCTTATTTTAATAGCGTAATACCACGAAAACAAAACTAAAGATCCGACATATATATTCTTGATCAGCATCACCAGGAGAGTAGATCTAGCCTTGTCCATTTGTCTGTCCGTCCGTCCGTTTTTACGCAAACTAGTTTCTCAGTTTCTAAGCTATCTGCATGAAACTTTTCCTAGAGTTGTTTGCCTATTGCAGGTAGCTGGATCGGACGACTAAAGCATATAACTTTCATAGGAACAATGGGAAAAATAAATGAAAAAAAAATTATAACTTTGCTGTTTTTAATTTTTTTTTATTAGTTCTTCGTCATATAGTAATGGTTAAATATTTCAGAATTACGGTTTAAATTTCATCAAAATCGGACGACTATATCTTAAAGCTTCCATGGAAACAATAAAAATATCAAAAAAGCTTCATGCAGATAGCTTTAAAACTGAAAAAATGTAACTTTTCTATTTTTTTTTTTAATTCTTTTTGACTTATTAATAATTTGACAGTTCAGAGTTACGCTTTTAATTTTATTAAAATCGGAAAACGGTATCATATAGCTGCAATAAGAATTATCGAATAATTGTACTGCAAATCATCAGAGCTTCAATGTTTTTAAACATATACGCAAGTAACTCCTAATTTTAATGTTTTCAAGAATATTTAATTTTTGCAATACCTGCAAGGGTATATAAACTTCGGCTTGTCGAAATTTGCTTCCTTTCTTGTATTGTTTTTTTTTTAGTTTTTCGATATATAGTAATGTTGACTTTTAAAATTTTCAAATTTTTTCTAAATTCTTTTGGACATAGTAATGGTTAAATAGATCAAATAATTGAGGTGGAAATCACCATAGTTTCAATGTTTTTAAACTTATACGCTTATAATTAGAAATGTAGATGTTTTAAAGAATATTTAATTTTTGCAATTGCTGCAAGGGTACATATATAAACTTCGGCTGGCCGAAGTTTGCTTTTTTTCTTGTTTTATATGATATAGTCGTCAATCCGACTTATATACTACGTGCAACAGGAAGACAACTTTTGTGAAGTTTCATGCGTAGCAACGGACGGACAGACGGACATGGCTTAATCAACTCTCCTAGTGATGCGATCAAAAATACATTAACTTTACTATACAATGCTGCTGGATCCATCTGCTATCGATGCCTTCATCCTCCATTCGGGGGATGAAAAAGTCTCCCAACATGCCGCGATAGCTTCATCATTGTCGCGGCTTCTCATTCGTTTTCGATAAATGAATATCGCACCGCATTGGCTTCTCCAACGACGTGCGGGTTTTTCAAGACCCAACTGCATATAGAGGTAACGACCGATTTTTGATAAAAATGCTCATCTTCCACCAAGCGCTCTTTGGCCAATTGCCAGAACTGAAATAATCCTTCTACAAATAACCCGCAAGTTTGTACAAAAAAAATTTGATAAATATCAATCCGTTTTCTTTAAAGCAATTTTAAAGCGCAACTTTTTCCTGGGCCACCCGTTTTTTGTATACAATACGAGACAAATCTGTAAGGTAACACGCTATTCCTTAACACTTTGAACCTTTTTACATAAAATTTACTCTTCTGACTAAACCTTCACATTTGGCAGCAATCCAACAAAATTAAAGTTCCGTTATAAGTGAAGAATAATTTATTACAAAATATTAAATAATCGGGTGAGATTTTGTTTTTGCTGGCAACTATACAATTTAAAAATATTTTATGTCTGGTAATGCAGCTGCTCCAAGTTTTGTATATATTCCGATTATAATTGAGATGTGGTACTTTTACAAAAGTTATTATAAAAAAATAAATGTATGTAATACAAATGGTTTGTTAGTGTTTGTTTTACTTAAAAATTATTACACAAGCATAAATGTCTTTTATAAATGTAATCAAGTTGTTACAAACAATTTTCAATTACTTAAAGTGCACATCAAATTGATTAACTAGCGAAATCTCACGTAAACAAGGCAATCTTTATAAACAACTTTCGGCGAGCCGCTTTTGTTGAGGGAACACAACTTTATTTGATAATTTAAAATGATACCTTATGCACTGGTTAACTTCTGGATGTGTGCCAGATTTCAACTCTATATAAATATAAAGTTTGATCAAAGAGCTCCACCACGTAAAATTTAGTTGGGACTAGTTAAGTATTAATTCAACTAGGAATTTCAAAGCTATTTATGGTTTTGTTGTGTATGAGTGTACGAGTATGCTGTAGGAGTTAATTCAAAATACATTTATACCTAGAGAGCATGTGTTGCTTTCTCAGTGAACACTAATTAGCTTTTGTTGTTAACAACAGGATTGACAGAGCTGTCGCTGATCATTTCCGTCAGATAAATGGTGCCATCGAAATCTTTTTGATATGATTGGGCAGCCACGGCCATAGCCTCACGGCGCTGACGTTTCATCTCCAGTAACTGCTTTCTCTGAGTCTCGCGCTTTAATGCCGCTGCCGAATTCGGAGGAGGAGCCTTTGAGCCGTTTACATTAGTTGTGTTGGTATTTCCAGCCGTTTTTGGTTTCAAAACTCCAAACTTTGCGGATTTGGTAGTCTTATTTGATACTGGGTCGATCATGGTTGGCTCAGCTAAGCGCTGTGTAAAATACATGATTAAGCATTATTAATAAATTATGTAATTAATTAATTACCTTCCAGTCGTTTGCTTTGAGCCTTTCAATATCATTGAAAATAGAATCCACGTGTTTAACCTGCAAATAAACCATGTCCCAGAATCCTTGTAAATCGTCAACTGTTGTTGGAAACTCGTCCTCAGGTGAGCGATTCACATTGTTGTGGCAAAGGCCTATAATATGAAAATCATTAACATTCGGCTCATAATACTTAAAATTGCTTTAGCTTACCCTCGAACTGTTTCATTTTCTGTGATACCAAGAGCCGGGCCTTACCTGATGCCGACCGCAGTAGCCCAAAGGTATCCTCTGCGATTTCCACATTTGTCTAAAATTTAATGTTTAATACAGTAATAACTGAGCTGTTTAAAATAGTAGTAACTGACTGTTTAAAATAGTAGTAACTGAGCTGTTTAAAATAGTAGTAACTGAGCGATCAAAAGTACCACTTAACGAGGTAAAAAGTCGTGACGATCGCACCTTCCACATACAAAATATTTGATACAGATTTTGTGACGAAAACGCATATTTTAACAAAATTTAAACTGTACTAAAAAACATTTTACCAACCCGGGCTCAAGAACTCCACTTAAAAAATGTTTAGTCACTTTCACTGCCCTTTCTCCAAAACCAAGTAATTTTTTTAATGGGTTCATATGCAATTCCTATTCTTTTAGCGATACCTTTCAATTTGTCACGATCGGTCCATCACAGCAGATTTTCAGTTCTGCGGATATATGTAGTAGTAGTATAGTTTTCTATGCACACGCACCTGGTGCGCATTGTAACTACATGTAAAAAAAGAGCAAAGACTTTTGCAAAAGTTTCATCCAGATAGCAGCATAAATCTAAGGGACTATTTTTCATAATACCAACGGACAGACACGTCTAGATGGACTCGTCTGTTGATGCAGACTGAGAATACTTTATATAGTGTCGGAAATGTCTCACCTACTGCGTTGCAAATTTTTGACTGAAATTAGGAGAATTGGAACAAAAATTAGTTTACTTACAGACAAGGCATCTGCATATTTTTCAGCAAGAGCAGCCAGCGCCAGCAGCCGACTTTGCTCGTCTTTCAATATCTGAAGAAAGTAGTTTCCGTCCTTAACAGTAGACGTGAGAAGAATTTTGGTAGTGCTGGTGTATTCCTCTGAGGTTAACTCGTTCAGTTTTAAAGGCTTATGGTCAACTTCATCAAGCCGACCAGAATCTGGCATTGACTGTGATTCGCCATTTGTTACCTGCACCTCCGGGGCGTTGGAGAATCGAGGGGCACCTCTTTTGGGTGATACCGAAGGCAACTGGGCTCGAAACTCGTAGCTAAGATGTCTAAAAACGGGCAGGTCCACATCTGCACTTTGTATTGAAATTGGTAAAGGGTCGGCCAATCGCGCCGTTGCACTCTGTAAGCAGTTATTGTACAGTTTTTTGCGGAACTCGCCGTAGTCTTTACTAGGCGAGAGCTGTTTGAATTTTCGAACCAGTTCCGAGCTCTGCGGTGACTCAGCTTCGAGCTGTTGCTTTGACGTCCGTTCCGATGCCGGTGATGGGGACACACTGTTCTTCTTGGGGCTGTAGAAGCCCTGGGCCAGTGCACCCGGCCCGTAAAGTCTCTCCACTCGCTGCTTTATAAAGCTACCATTTCCATTGGACACGCCACGATCCGCTCCGTTGTCCACGTTGCGGTCATTGCTTTTAATGTTGGGCTCGATAGGGTTGTACTTGCCCACCGGAGAGGGCATGCTGTGCAGAACTGGAGCCGCCAAAGAGTGGCTCCGCCTGCAATACTGCAGACTACTGGTAGAGGGACGAATTGGCGATACTTCGCGTGACTTGTTAATATCCTGGCGGATCTTGGAGTCATATGTGGTCAGGTTGGAGTAGCCGTTGACGCAGCAGGCCAGGTTCAAATAACTGGGCTTTTTTTCCGCAGCAGTGGCATCTGGCGAATTTTCAACGGAAGTCACTGCAGGGACATCGACGCTCGGCTCCCGGGCGGACTCCAGGACGACGGGCGACAGCACCATCCGCACCAGCCCGGTCGACGCAGGTTTCACGTAAGCGGAGGTCGTGCTCTGCGGCGAGCGGAGTACACAGCGCTCCCGAAGGTTGGCGGTGAACTCACGGGTTATGTCCTTAACGGAGAGCGGCGTAGGAAAGTTTAGGCTGTCACTAGTGTCTGCCAAGGGCGAAACAGAGAATAGCCACATGTGGAATACAGGTTGATTGAGCTTTGGGGCATTTTACATACCTGATATGTCGGAGGAGTCGGCGTCTACATCAAGTGAACAGCTGCCAATGGAGTCTAGACTGCGATCCATGAAAATTTTGTCTGAGGAATAAAAATTGTTTTAAATTTCGCTAAATAATTATAGAAATTCACAAATCTAAAACGTGTGAACTAAAATAACTGATTGTTGACTACCGGTAGCCAAGACCAAGAACTATTAGGTGAAATTCGGATTGCTTTTAATGAGAAATGCAGACTTCGCGAGACCGCTCTGCCTTTTAAGGGAACCAGAAACCCGAACAACCGGCTGCAGACGCAAGAGACAAATTGAAGCAATGGTTCGGATTCATTTGCAAATCAGATAGATTAATTTTTGGAGCGACATTGAAAACCAGCGTCTAGATGACGTGCTATGTACGTCCCCTTGTTCTTAGAGCCAGGCTTTGTGAGTGTGTGAGTGCCCAGCTCAGCAGATGGGAGCAACTTTAACGGCACCTCGCCAGTTCCGCTTTGATGGCTTTTCGCCGTTGTTAAGCCTAGTTGCCAGGCCCCATTCTCTTCTCAGCGTGGACCAACCTACATTTCTGCTGACAACAAATTGGCACGTCTTGGACAACCCACAACTATTTATAATCCGATCGAAAAGGAGAATACCACGGCGTCGCTGACGCTCAGAGTTCACAGGCAACCAAAACTCTAGAAAGGGGGCGCAGCATACACACGCACACACACATCGGTCTATTTTGGTCGCAAATCACTCAGTGATTTGGAAGTTCCTACCGAAGAAATGCCAACTCAAGTCTCCAGGTGGATTCAGAGCCAGATTTGCTTCACTTTCTGGAAATACGTCTGTGTGGCCGTAGTCTGGTCGTTAAAAAACGACATCTAGTCAACCAGAGACATTTTTAAAATTAACCGACGAGTTGGTCAAAATAACGACGGCGAGTTCGCGGCGAAAGTGGAACGATGGAGTTCGGAACATTGGGCTGAATTTAATACCCTTATAAAGGGTATTATTAAATTGGTCAGAAGTTGGTAAAGCAGTCTACCTTAGAATAAGAACTATATTGAGATACAATTTGCTCTGCCGTTCTGTCGAGTGACTTTTCCAATGATGCCACATGGATAAATGGAAAGGAAAATTTCAGTTTCTCACGGTTCGATTCGAACTTGTAATTTGGCCCCGCGGTGGGTTTCTGCAGCTGAACTGCTCGATCTTATTGTTAACATGGCTCTCAACAGAGCTTGAGCAGAGGTGCGGGCAGAGCAAATGGTGTCTCTATATATTTCTTACTCTATGCTCCATGAAGGATCTGTTAGCGAGGGGTGGGGTTGCTGCACATTCTATCTTCTACTGTTGGCAATACAGGTCGTCTGATGGCGCCACTCAAACACCGATTGTTTTGTGAGGAAATATTTTGTTTGAATTTAGCTAGCTGAGTAACGGGTATTTAATAGTCGGGAACTCGACTTTGGTAAAAATACCACAATCTATTGCGTGCGCAATACTCGAAATCAGGAAAGAATAGTCCAATATTAATAAATGATATAGCAATTAAAGGTAGCGGTTTCATACGAGTTTGTGCATACTAAAAGTTTTAGAAAGTTTTTTGGTTACCGAGAAATGGGGGTGAAAGTGCGATCAAATTGACTTTTGTGGCATTATTGTTTCTGGCTTTAATTACGCGTAAACCTCGGTCATCTCAATCCAATAATTTTTAAAGCATTTTTGAAATTACGACGCTTGTCCTCTTGTTTGTTTGCATGGTCAATTTTTTGATGTAAGGTCTCAAAACTATTTTTACTGTGTTAAACAGCTTGATTTGAATAACGTTTGTTCTCCTATTATTGGAAAACTCGCTAGTTTAGCGGGAAAACGGCTAAAAAACCTAGATTTCACACGCCCACAACTTCCAAACGACTAAAGCAGGTTGCAACAAAAATATGCCTGTGAAGATAAAAAGCTTTGTTGGAGCGCGACGAATAAAAACATTTTAAATGAAGACATCGATAGCAGATTGATCCAGCAGTATAGTACCATAAAGTATTTTTATTCTTGATCAGCATCACTACGAGAGTCCATGTTGTCTTCCTGTTGCACATAGTATATAAGTCGGATCGACGACTATATCATATAAAACAAGAAAGAAAGCAAACTTTGGCCAGCCGAAGTTTATATACCCTTGCAGAAATTGCAAAAATTAAATATTCTTTTAAACATCTACATTTCGAATTATATGCGTATAAGTTTAAACACATCGAAACTATGTAACGATTCAGGCTGGATGTGATTTTTAGAAAAGGGGCGCGCTTGAATTGATCCCGCCTGGGGCTCGTCGGCTCTTGGGGTGGTGATCTTGGCGCTTGTATTGTACCATCAAAATATTCACTGACTTTGCGTGCTGCGACAAGAAAAAAAAATGTGTGAGGGAATCTGGTTGTACACTCTAAAAAACATAACATATAATAACTGGTGGAGGCAATTAAAAGGGGACGATTTAAAACATTATAAAGTTTATTCTTAAAAACTTGATATTTTGCTTAAACATATCGACATAATATAAAATGCATAAAACAGCGTTGAGTACAAAATTAAAAGCAAATTAATTTTCGGACTATGTAAACAAAGCGCAAAGTAAACAGACATAATATAAAATGCATAAAACAGCGTTGAGTACAAAATTAAAAGCAAATTAATTTTCGGACTATGTAAACAAAGCGCAAAGTAAACAGCAAAACAATTTAAACACATGCCAATCCGAAAACTAAGTAACGTGAGGTGGTAAGTAAGGAATGCAAGCGCGTACTAGATAAACCAACATAATCTTTTGTGGTCTTTACAAAACATTCGATTCTTTTTTAAATCTCTTATAAATTTTTATATTCGTATGCATTTCATTTATCTTTCCATCGAAATTTGCAGTTCTCTTCCTTCTTTTTTTCTTAGCTTTTTCGTGCCTAGCAATGAACTGTGGGACAAGCTCGCGGAAACAGGGGATCAAAATTGATTTTCAAAGAACGATCATTTGGAAATAAAGATTTATGTAAAACTCACCCAAATCCACCTCTCTCAAAGAAAGCACTTTCCCGATGTGGCTGCTGTGGTGAAAAAATTTTTCTCGGGTCTCATCCCACTGTGGCCAGACTTCTACGACAATTTTTTTCTTGGCATTGAATTTATTCTTATTTCATCTTCAGAGATTTTAAGTGGGGAATTTTTATGGGCAACCACAAATGATATTAAAGATTTTCAAGCAAAAAAAACTCAAAAACAAATTGGAGGGCTTAATTATCTTTCGGGTCTTCTTGCAACACCATAACCTCACTTCTTTTGTTAGAACCCTACCATAATCTCACCGGAAAAAAAAACACTTAACACCAAAACGGATAATACTTCCGAATCTGCTGCTTTTAAGATTGACTCGACGCGAATTTCCCGACCGGTAGCAAGATCTGCGCCAGTCCTGCCCTATTCTGCGAGCTTCACGCGGACTCGCCGCCCAAACTAAGTTCTCCTATTCCGTCTTCTCGCCCATTCGCGACTGAGATATTTCCGAGAGCTTGATACTATTTTGGCGCTCTAAACCTTCTTTCTTCCTAAAGGTGTTTCACTACCGGGTTTTATATATCTTCCTTTTTTTATGGGGAATATTCTCCCGCTTTGCAACTCATGCATTTAAAGGTAGATGTAAGCTAAGGAATATTTGCGGTTTGTTAAAGATGCTGAACGCCGTCTCGCTGGGTTCCTTCTTCTCCGCCTGGTTTAGGGTCATTCGTCTAAATCTAGTAAGCCTCTATGGCAGACTCCGGATGCAGCTAGCAGACCACCAGCGTGTTGACAAAAAATGGGACTAAGCGCCAAGCCTAAATTCACCAAAAAAACACTTTTAACCTCTTACTCCCTTGACCAGAACTTCACTCCAAAAACCTTACCCTGCGTTACTCGGCGCTGAGTTTTTCACCAAAATTTCTTCGCCTTCAATGTTTAGTTTTTATCTCCCTCTCTCTCTCTTGGCAGTCACAAATTTAAAATTGTTTGTGATGAGTTTCGAATTTCACACTCGCGCTGACTTTTCGATTTCACGCTCTAGGGTTAAAAAAAAAACGAACTAGATCGCTGGACTGCCAAGATGGAAAGAAAGAAAGTGGCAATCGCTCTACACCAGGCGGAAACCTTCTCCGCCGCCTAGGGCCTCTTCGGGTCATAGCCGACCAGTGACATTTGCCTCTGTTGTACTTAGCGCCCAGTAACCCAGTAACCCAGACACCCTGTAGCTATGGCGACTGCTATCCGATACGCCCACCTAAGTCTGCTCGCCCGTAGATGGCGCCAGCCAAGTATCTTGTGTGGCGGCCCAAGTTAAAATACCATCTAGCGGAAAAGCTGTTAACTAAGAACTTAGATACGATATTTATTGTTATCTTTTTGATCGATATGTTCTAAGAAACACATCTCGATCTCTCTCTTCTTCCGGCTCTCGGCTAAGCTGCACGCACGCTTTGTAACTCCTATTTATAAACCCAAACATACATCAATAAAATAATAGTAACACCAATCCGTGTTATCATAGTGGTGACCCCGATAGTAGATTTCAGCTAAGTATATGGCAAAAATCTTTTTAATTAAGCCAAACTGACGCAAAATTAAAAATTTGCCCACACTGAGTTTTATGCACTTACATATGCAAACATTTTGCAACGGAGACACATACATATAGTCACAAAAAGTGACGCTACCAACACAACGAAAGTTTATGCCCGGCGAACCTCGATATAACTTGCGATCCTTAGTACCCAGAAAGCTAATCTTCGAGAGCGACGAGAACATGCCCGACGAGCAACAACAACTGCAAACCAGGATTCGAGAGCTCCAAGCTCAGGTGGAGGCTTTACAAATGAATTCTACTGCAGGACAAGCGGCGAACACTGGACCAATGGCACGGGCAACAGACCACTTGCCAAAGTTTACAAGCAGCAATCCTCAACTATGGTTCGCCCAGGTGGAACGTTCATTTCGATTGCACGGCGTTAACAATGACGACGACAAATTTGATCACATCACCGTTAACTTGGATCCGGAGGTCGTTTTAAACCGTTGAGGATTTAGTCACGCATCCTCCAGTCGCAAAGAAGTTTGACACGCTGAAAGCTCGCTTGTTCGACAAATTTGCAGAGTCAGCAGAATCAAAACTACGGCGTTTACTGCAAGGTGGAGGAACTTCTGGCCTGAAGCCCTCCCAAATTCTAGCTCACCAATAATCCGTACATTGTTTCTTTCTGAAATGCCTCAGAATATTCGTCCGATTCTAACCGTCTGGGAAGAGACCGACCTTGAGAAACTGGCCAAAGTGGCAGACAAAATGCTTGAAACCATCGGATCTTCCAACACGTTCGCCATCTCTGCAGATGACGTAGCCGGAACCGCTTCGGTGAATGCAGTTGCTCGTCCGGAATCTATTAAGGACTTCGCAGACTCTCTGCGTGCGCTGACAAAAAAGGTTGATACGATGCAAGCTGACCTTAAACGAATTCAATCGAGTAATCGTTCCGCCAGTCAAACTCGTGGATCATTTCACAGATCCGCTTCACAACAACGCTCTCAATCGGCAACAGTTTCTGATGGTCAATTACAGCAACCTGGCGATCCACAAGCTGAACTTTGCTATTATCATCTTCGTTTTGGAAATGATGCTCGCAAGTGCAAATCTCCTTGCTCTCTTGCGCACCTTTTAAACTAATGCCGCTGTCACCTTCATCGCTGGAGGGTGGCAGTACAACCAACGCCAGCGAAAAGCTCGTCCAGTCAGCAATCTTATCTGAAGTCCGCCTTTACATTACCGATCGCAACTCCCACCACAGATTCCTTATCGACTCGGGCTACGTGCTTTCAGTTGTTTCCCGCCCTCGGGCAAGGCATCACACAAAACCAACCGACCTTGTTTTATATGCAGCAAACGGAACAGTCATCCACACCTATGGAAGCATGATAGTTGACCTGAACATTGGGCTACGGCGTAACCTTATCTGGCCTTTTATCGTTGCTGACACCGAAGTAGCCATAATTGGTGCAGACTTTCTGTCCCACTTTCATCTCATCGTCGAGGTAAAGGGCCAAAAACTCATCGATGCGAACACCAATCTATCGACACCAGCTTGTCTTTCCAACGCTGTACATCACCCTGTGTCTACCATTCAAGGTGCACACAGATTCCAAACTCTGTTACAGGAATTTGTGGACGTTACTGTTCCAGCACCGAAGGGAAGCAACCATCAGGATATACAACACTACATTAAGACTACAGGAAGCCCAATCTCCGATCGCCCGCGCCGTCTATCTGGTGAGAAACTTTTAACCGCAAAGTCAGAAATCAACTTCTTGCTTAAAGAGGGTATTTGTCGTCCTTCTAAAAGCCAGTGGTCAAGCCCGCTACATATGGTGAGTAAAAAAGATGAAAGTTGGCGATCTTGTGGGGACTATCGCAAACTCAACGCGATAACGGTACCTGACCGTTAATCAATTGCTCATATTCACGATTTCTCGGAGCAACTACACGGGAAAAAGATCTTTTCTACTCTCGACCTTGTAAAAGCGTATTATCAGATACCAATGGCTGAGTGTGACATCCCTAAAACCGCTGTTTGTACACCGTTTGGCCTTATTGAATTCCTCTATATGCCGTTCGGCCTTAAAAACGCAACACAGACTTTCCAAAGGTTTATAGATAACATTTTCCGTGGCATCAATTTCGTTTATTGTTACATTGACGATATTCTGATAATGTCGAGTTTCTTTGAGAAACATTAACGAGTACGGAATCAAACCTCCTTATATAATTTATTCCATTCCATTATTTAATGGAATATTATCTAGATCCTTGAAACCATCATTAAAAGATGTATTCCAAGTATCTCAATATTTTCAATAACAGATCTAACCCTTAGACTTGGAATTGTACTCAATACTATTGCTTTCTGGGTACTTGAGCAATGTATTAGAGGAGAAATACCTAGGTTGGTCCTGTTCATATATTCGTGTTCTAAATCAGAAACTAATAGAGGCTCTGCTCCGTTTCCAATTATGGCTAATACCCTATTCTCAAAATTAGGCTCCTTATCAACAGTAAGTCTAACGCACTCAGCAGTATTCATATTTAGTTTTTAGATTTTTTTATTCTTATTCTTTATTTTCGAAATACATAAGATAAGGTCATTTTAATTATATTTAGGTTCTATCTTCAATATATCACTATATGGATATACATATTTTTATTTAGAGGGGTTTTATTTTTTTGTAGCTTTTTTTTTAACATATTTTGATAATTATTGTTAGCGCTTTATATTTTATCTAGATCGTTATCCTGGCTTTTGTTAATAGCTCTTTTGATATGTATTTGTTGTGGAACATATATGCCTTATACAAAATAAATGCGCTCAGAATAAAAAACAATTGTTTATACTAAAGATGTTTGTTAATTCGTTTTTCGATTCGATTTTGTTTATAACAATCGCAGTGGAGTCCACTTCTCTTACATCAACTAAAACCATTTTGGGTGTTTTATCAATAGTCGGTATATAACTATTTAATTGTGTAGTTCAATTTATTATTGATTTGCCATTTAGTTTGGCTCATAAAGTGGGGAATTGCCTTATAGGGCCATAAGTGATTTAGAAGTATTCATAAAATATTCGTGTTTATAAAAAGGAATTTTTACATGATAACCTGCCTAGTTTTTGGATGGTTTTTAGGCCACGCGCTAATTGGGCAACTTTAATGTCGCTCAATTTTACATTTATTTTTATATACTACAAAAAAAAATATGCATCGCAGTGCAATAAAAAAAAAAATTGTGCAACTTGGGCTCTTCTTCTTTAGCTTTTTCATGAGTTTGAGCAAGGCTTTGGATTGCAGGGTAGGTGGATGTGTGGGTGGCTGTGGTTTGACTTTTTCTTTTAGTTAGTAGATTTTTTATATGCTCGACTTCGACGTGTATTTTTACCGAGTTGTTCCAGTTCAGTTTACTTCCGCTATTTAGTAGCTTCAGTAATAAAGCCCTTCTGGCTTTAAGTCTCTTAACCACACCACTGCGTTTAGCACACATCACACTCTATTTACTGCGGTTGTTGTTTTTCATCGGCTTCTGTAGTCCGACCTCCGTTCACTTTCACTTTAATTCATTGTGCGTTTTTGCTGGTGTCTTATGATTGCGGTTATGCTTATGGTCCTTCGATGACATCTTCCTTATTTTCCTTTGATGTCATCTTAGAATCCTGTCACGGTTGCAATGTAATATGTTAAGCCCTCCGATCCTCCAAATAATATATGTCCGATTGGTTTCTTTTGGTTTGTTTCATTTATAATTTTTATTCAATTTATTATTTAGAGCAGAGCAGCTGTTGTTGCCGCTCTGAGCTCAAAGGAGTTTCTTGTTTTTAACAAATTGACTTATAAGCTTAAGAGGTCTTAGTCTCGTAGCTGCGCTGCGGGTAGCCGGTTATGTATTCTTAAGTATATAGCTATGCTCACTTAGGCTGGAGCGCGGAGGTATATGCTCATACATGAGGTCCGCTCGTGTTACATTTATGCCGACACATGCACTTTCTGTGTGCTGTCCAAGGCATAGCGGTCGGTATGTGTTTCGGCCACTTAGGTTTATGACCGAGACCTTGAATTACGTAAACACTGCGAAAAAGTGTTGGTACAGTAAGTGATTGATACATATATGTGCGTGCTACAATGGAATGACCATAGGTAGGGCGGGCAACATGGATCCTCAGCAAATCTCAGAACGTGCGTGGAAAGAGCCTTTGTTTTTTAGAGTGCACAACCAGATTCCCTCACGCAATTTTATTTCTTGTCGCAGCTCGCAAAGTCAGTGATGGTAAAAGGCAATTTTAGGAAAGCGGGAAGATCACCACCCCAATAGCCGACGAGCCCCAGCCGGGATCAAATCGGGTGCGCCATTTTTCTAAAAATCACATCCAGTGTGAATCGTACAGTTATGATTATTTAACATCGTTATAATTATTGTGGCGCCCAACGTGCAGACCAAATCTTAATTTTAAATTAAACATTTAAAAAGTTAGCACAAGGCACTTTTTATCAAGGGAATGCAACGGGCGGGTTTAAATGTTGATTGGTCCAGCCACGGTTGCTGTATTGCTTGACCAGTGGGCTGTAGGGTATATTTACTGTCCAGCCACGGTTGCTGGAAAAGTTAGCCAAAACATTTTTATACCCTTGCAGAGGGCATTATAATTTCAGTCAGAAGTTTGCAACGCAGTGAAGAAGACATCTCCGACCCTATAAATTTGGAGTTTGTTAATCAGTGTGCCATTAAAAGAGCAGATCAGCTGTTGGCTTGGCTGCTGATATTGATCAAACAATAAGAAATTTATCTTAGGAATATATTATTTTATTGTATTGCATCTATTTCTGTACTAGGTTTTCATGCTTAATGTTATTTATAATAGGTTAGTGTTTATTGAGGCGCACCACTTTTTGAGTAGTCAAGAAAAGTTTTTATCGGAAAAATTGAATTGTGATTGGAAAATTTTGTAAACAATTTTAAGACTGGAAATATTAAAAAATTGGCCGATACTGATAAGGGACAGGGTAGTGTGGAGACCAAGTGCGTTCTGTGTGGAAAAGATCTTGGTTCCACAGCCCTATATAAAAACAAATGCGGTCACAATTTCCACAAAATCTGCATAGGGAATCACTCAAAGTCCGATAAGGAATGTCCTATTTGCGGAACCGTTTGTTTTCAACTTTCACCAGCAACAGCAGCAGGCAAAAAGTTAACGTACTCTGATTCGCCAGCATCTCAGGCAGTAATAGAATAGAGCCCGTTCAAAATAATTTACCTGCAAGCGAAGTTGGAAATATTGTAGCCCAGGCCATGCAGGGGATGCGAATTGAGCTGCTGACGGATCTGTCTCAGAAAATGGCTCAGCTAATTCAAACAAATTTGTTAGCACACCTACCGGGAATCGTATCAGCTCCAGAAGTTCTAAATAGCGATCCTCTTTGGCAAAATCAAAGAAGGTCAGATAGCCGTAATTTAGCAAGGATTCAGGGTGATTTTAGATCAACAGCTGGGAGCATGGACTCTGATCTGACTTAGAGGCCAGATAAGGTGGGCAGTATATTGAATAGTTGGAAGCTTCGGTTTAATTGTAGTAGGGATGGCATCAGTGTCGATAATTTCATATATCGCGTGCAGGTGCTCACAGCTCAAACGCTAAACAACCAGTTTGAGCTTATAGCAAACAATGCAAGTATCTTGTTTGAAGGAAAAGCCCGGGAAGTCTACTAGCGGTGTCACAAGTCGTCTTCCGATCGCTGGAGTTTGGAATTTTTCTGCCAAGCGCTGCGTAAGCAATTTAAAGATACACGAACAGACGTGGACACACGGGAAGCTATACGCGACCGGAAACAAAAGGGAAAGGAGAGTTTTTACTCTTTTTGGAATGCGATAGTAGCCCTTATAAATAGCTTAGAGACGCCAATTTAGGAAAAGTCCACAGTGAAAATGATCCGCAGGAATTTAAGACCCGAGATACGGCATGAGTTACTTAATGTGCAATTCAATTCTGTGATAAGTTAGAGCGTCAGAAGTCACATTCCTGTAATGCGAAGTTGGGTCCGAACTATTTAAAAGCAGGGTTGGGAATTCTTGCTATAAATTGGAAGATTTGCAGGGGCGCTATGTGGGAAGGTATCACGCCAAAGATTTAAAGCAATAACAGAATATCCTCAAGCTTGGTTTTCATCAGTATTGGGAGTCTGACCCCCAAGTCTGATCTTGTGCGGGGGGCAATTGTAACGCTTGAGACCGGAGATACAAATGTGGCGGCGCAAGTTAGAATACCATCTAGCAGAAAAGCTGTAAACTAAGAACTCTCTGATCGATATGTTCTAAGAAACACATCTCTATCGCTCTCTTCTTCCGGCTCTCGGCTAGGCTGCAAGCACGCTTTGTAACTTCTTATTGTAAAACCCAAACATATATTAATAAAATAATAGTAACACCAATACGTGTTACCATAATGGTGACCACGATAGTAGTTTTCAGCTAAGTATATGACAAAAATCTTTTAAATTGAGCCAAACTGTCGCAAAATTAAAAATTTGCGCACGTACTGAGTTTTATGCACTTACAAACATTTTGCAACGGCGAAACATACATATAGTCACAAAAAGAGACTCTACCAACACAACGAAATTTTATGCCCGGCGAACCTCGATTTAACTTGCGATCCTTAGTACCAAGAAAGCTAATCTTCGAGAGCGACGAGAACATGCCCGACGAGCAACAACAACTGCAAACCAGGTTTCGGGAGCTTCAAGCTCAGGTGGAGGCATTGCAAGCCAATTCTACTGCTGGACAAGCGGCGAACACTGGACCAATGGCACGGGAAAAACTCCGCCTGCCAAAGTTTGACACGCTGAAGGCTCGCTTGCTTGACAAACTTGCAGAGTCAGCAGAATCAGAACTACGCCGTTTACTGCAAGGTGGAGGAACTTCTGGCCTGAAGCCCTCCCAAATTCTAACTCACATGCGTCGGGTGGCACCGGAGTCCCACAGAGAACCAATAATCCGGGCATTATTTTTTTCTGGGAGGAGACCGACCTTGAATAACTGGCCAAATGCTTGAAACCATCGGTTTTTCCAACACATAGCCGGAAACGCTTCGTTGAATGCAGTTGCTCGTCCGGAATCGATCAAGGACATCGCAGACTCTCTGTGTGCGCTGACAAAAAAGGTTGATACGATTCAAGGTGACCTTAAACGAATTCAATCTAGTAATCGTTCCGCCAGTCAAACTCGTGGATCATTTCACCGATCCACTTCACAACAACGCTGTCAATCGGGAACAGATATGAACAGACAGATATGGCAGACATCACGATATACAACACTACATTGAGACTACAGGAAGCCGAAGCCGTCTATCTGGTGAGAAATTTTTAACCGCAAAAAAAGAAAATAACTTCTTGCTTAAAGAGGGTATTTGTCGTCCTTCTAAATGCCTGTGGTCAAGTCCGCTACATATGGAGAGCAAAAAAATGGAGTTGGCGATCTTGTGAAGACTATCGCAAACTCAACGCGAAAACGGTACCTGACCGTTATCCAATTGCTCATGGGAACTGTGATCTTTTCTGGAGTCAGATGATTATGCCTGCTTATCTTGGCACGTTGACAAGAAACACAAGTTCTGCACCACTCAATGACGTTCTTCCTTATTGCCGGCCATACAAATTTTTGCTTAACTTGTTGCAGAGTGGATCTGGCGCCCGGAAGTGAGAGGCTGTGAAAGAAAGATAATATTTTATTGCGAATTACTAGGAGGTTTGATTCCGTACTCGTTAATGTTTCTCAAAGAAACTCGACATTATCAGAATATCGTCAATGTAACAATAAACGAAATTGATGCCACGGAAAATGTTATCTATAAACCTTTGGAAAGTCTGTGTAGCGTTTTTAAGGCCGAACGGCATATAGAGGAATTCAATAAGGCCAAACGGTGTACAAACAGCGGTTTTAGGGATGTCCCACTCAGCCATTGGTATCTGATAATACGCTTTTACAAGGTCGAGAGTAGAGAAGATCTTTTTCCCGTGTAGTTGCTCCGAGAAATCGTGAATATGAGCAATTGATTAACGGTCAGGTACCGTTATCGCGTTGAGTTGGCGATCTTTCTACTCTCGACCTTGTAAAAGCGTATTATCAGATACCAATGGCTGAGTGTGACATCCCTAAAACCGCTGTTTGTACACCGTTTGGCCTTATTGAATTCCTCTATATGCCGTTCGGCCTTAAAAACGCTACACAGACTTTCCAAAGGTTTATAGATAACATTTTCCGTGGCATCAATTTCGTTTATTGTTACATTGACGATATTCTGATAATGTCGAGTTTCTTTGAGAAACATTAACGAGTACGGAATCAAACCTCCTAGTAATTCGCAATAAAATATTATCTTTCTTTCACAGCCTCTCACTTCCGGGCGCCAGATCCACTCTGCAACAAGTTAAGCAAAAATTTGTATGGCCGGCAATAAGGAAGAACGTCATTGAGTGGTGCAGAACTTGTGTTTCTTGTCAACGTGCCAAGATAAGCAGGCATAATCATCTGACTCCAGAAAAGATCACAGTTCCCATGAGCAATTGGATAACGGTCAGGTACCGTTTTCGCGTTGAGTTTGCGATAGTCTTCACAAGATCGCCAACTCCATTTTTTTGCTCTCCATATGTAGCGGACTTGACCACAGGCATTTAGAAGGACGACAAATACCCTCTTTAAGCAAGAAGTTATTTTCTTTTTTTGCGGTTAAAAATTTCTCACCAGATAGACGGCTTCGGCTTCCTGTAGTCTCAATGTAGTGTTGTATATCGTGATGTCTGTCATATCTGTCTGTTCATATCTGTTCCCGATTGACAGCGTTGTTGTGAAGTGGATCGGTGAAATGATCCACGAGTTTGACTGGCGGAACGATTACTAGATTGAATTCGTTTAAGGTCACCTTGAATCGTATCAACCTTTTTTGTCAGCGCACGCAGAGAGTCTGCGATGTCCTTGATCGATTCCGGACGAGCAACTGCATTCAACGAAGCGTTTCCGGCTATGTGTTGGAAAAACCGATGGTTTCAAGCATTTGGCCAGTTATTCAAGGTCGGTCTCCTCCCAGATAACTAGAATCGGACGAATATTCTGTAACATTTCAGAAAAAAATAATGCCCGGATTATTGGTTCTCTGTGGGACTCCGGTGCCACCCGACGCATGTGAGTTAGAATTTGGGAGGGCTTCAGGCCAGAAGTTCCTCCACCTTGCAGTAAACGGCGTAGTTCTGATTCTGCTGACTCTGCAAGTTTGTCAAGCAAGCGAGCCTTCAGCGTGTCAAACTTTGGCAGGCGGAGTTTTTCCCGTGCCATTGGTCCAGTGTTCGCCGCTTGTCCAGCAGTAGAATTGGCTTGCAATGCCTCCACCTGAGCTTGAAGCTCCCGAAACCTGGTTTGCAGTTGTTGTTGCTCGTCGGGCATGTTCTCGTCGCTCTCGAAGATTAGCTTTCTTGGTACTAAGGATCGCAAGTTAAATCGAGGTTCGCCGGGCATAAAATTTCGTTGTGTTGGTAGAGTCTCTTTTTGTGACTATATGTATGTTTCGCCGTTGCAAAATGTTTGTAAGTGCATAAAACTCAGTACGTGCGCAAATTTTTAATTTTGCGACAGTTTGGCTCAATTTAAAAGATTTTTGTCATATACTTAGCTGAAAACTACTATCGTGGTCACCATTATGGTAACACGTATTGGTGTTACTATTATTTTATTAATATATGTTTGGGTTTTACAATAAGAAGTTACAAAGCGTGCTTGCAGCCTAGCCGAGAGCCGGAAGAAGAGAGCGATAGAGATGTGTTTCTTAGAACATATCGATCAGAGAGTTCTTAGTTTACAGCTTTTCTGCTAGATGGTATTCTAACTTGCGCCGCCACATTTGTATCTCCGGTCTCAAGCGTTACAATTGCCCCCCGCACAAGATCAGACTTGGGGGTCAGACTCCCAGTACTGATGAAAACCAAGCTTGAGGATATTCTGTTATTGCTTTAAATCTTTGGCGTGATACCTTCCCACATAGCGCCCCTGCAAATCTTCCAATTTATAGCAAGAATTCCCAACCCTGCTTTTAAATAGTTCGGACCCAACTTCGCATTACAGGAATGTGACTTCTGACGCTCTAACTTATCACAGAATTGAATTGCACATAAAGTAACTCATGCCGTATCTCGGGTCTTAAATTCCTGCTGATCATTTTCACTGTGGACTTTTCCTAAATTGGCGTCTCTAAGCTATTTATAAGGGCTACTATCGCATTCCAAAAAGAGTAAAAACTCTTTGCTTACGCAGCGCTTGGCAGAAAAATTCCAAACTCCAGCGATCGGAAGACGACTTGTGACACCGCTAGTAGACTTCCCGGGCTTTTCCTTCAAACAAGATACTTGCATTGTTTGCTATAAGCTCAAACTGGTTGTTTAGCGTTTGAGTTGTGAGCACCTGCACGCGATATATGAAATTATCGACACTGATGCCATCCCTACTACAACTAAACCGAAGCTTCCAACTATTCAATATACTGCCCACCTTATCTGGCCTCTAAGTCAGATCAGAGTCCATGCTCCCAGCTGTTGATCTAAAATCACCCTGAATCCTTGCTAAATTACGGCTATCTGACCTTCTTTGATTTTGCCAAAGAGGATCGCTATTTAGAACTTCTGGAGCTGATACGATTCCCGGTAGGTGTGCTAACAAATTTGTTTGAATTAGCTGAGCCATTTTCTGAGACAGATCCGTCAGCAGCTCAATTCGCATCCCCTGCATGGCCTGGGCTACAATATTTCCAACTTCGCTTGCAGATAAATTATTTTGAACGGGCTCTATTCTATTACTGCCTGAGATGCTGGCGAATCAGAGTACGTTAACTTTTTGCCTGCTGGTGTTGCTGGTGAAAGTTGAAAACAAACGGTTCCGCAAATAGGACATTCCTTATCGGACTTTGAGTGATTCCTTATGCAGATTTTGTGGAAATTGTGACCGCATTTGTTTTTATATAGGGCTGTGGAACCAAGATCTTTTCCACACAGAACGCACTTGGTCCCCACACTACCCTGTCCCTTATCAGTATCGGCCAATTTTTTAATATTTCCAGTCTTAAAATTGTTTACAAAATTTTCCAATCACAATTCAATTTTTCCGATAAAAACTTTTCTTGACTACTCAAAAAGTGGTGCGCCTCAATAAACACTAACCTATTATAAATAACATTAAGCATGAAAACCTAGTACAGAAATAGATGCAATACAATAAAATAATATATTCCTAAGATAAATTTCTTATTGTTTGATCAATATCAGCAGCCAAGCCAACAGCTGATCTTCTCTTTTAATGGCACACTGATTAACAAACTCCAAATTTATAGGGTCGGAGATGTCTTCTTCACTGCGTTGCAAACTTCTGACTGAAATTATAATGCCCTCTGCAAGGGTATAAAAATGTTTTGGCTAACTTTTCCAGCAACCGTGGCTGGACAGTAAATATACCCTACAGCCCACTGGTCAAGCAATACAGCAACCGTGGCTGGACCAATCAACATTTAAACCCGCCCGTTGCATTCCCTTGATAAAAAGTGCCTTGTGCTAACTTTTTAAATGTTTAATTTAAAATTAAGATTTGGTCTGCACGTTGGGCGCCACAATAATTATAACGATGTTAAATAATCATAACGATTCACACTGGATGTGATTTTTAGAAAAATGGCGCACCCGATTTGATCCCGGCTGGGGCTCGTCGGCTATTGGGGTGGTGATCTTCCCGCTTTCCTAAAATTGCCTTTTACCATCACTGACTTTGCGAGCTGCGACAAGAAATAAAATTGCGTGAGGGAATCTGGTTGTGCACTCTAAAAAACAAAGGCTCTTTCCACGCACGTTCTGAGATTTGCTGAGGATCCATGTTGCCCGCCCTACCTATGGTCATTCCATTGTAGCACGCACATATATGTATCAATCACTTACTGTACCAACACTTTTTCGCAGTGTTTACGTAATTCAAGGTCTCGGTCATAAACCTAAGTGGCCGAAACACATACCGACCGCTATGCCTTGGACAGCACACAGAAAGTGCATGTGTCGGCATAAATGTAACACGAGCGGACCTCATGTATGAGCATATACCTCCGCGCTCCAGCCTAAGTGAGCATAGCTATATACTTAAGAATACATAACCGGCTACCCGCAGCGCAGCTACGAGACTAAGACCTCTTAAGCTTATAAGTCAATTTGTTAAAAACAAGAAACTCCTTTGAGCTCAGAGCGGCAACAACAGCTGCTCTGCTCTAAATAATAAATTGAATAAAAATTATAAATGAAACAAACCAAAAGAAACCAATCGGACATATATTATTTGGAGGATCGGAGGGCTTAACATATTACATTGCAACCGTGACAGGATTCTAAGATGACATCAAAGGAAAATAAGGAAGATGTCATCGAAGGACCATAAGCATAACCGCAATCATAAGACACCAGCAAAAACGCACAATGAATTAAAGTGAAAGTGAACGGAGGTCGGACTACAGAAGCCGATGAAAAACAACAACCGCAGTAAATAGAGTGTGATGTGTGCTAAACGCAGTGGTGTGGTTAAGAGACTTAAAGCCAGAAGGGCTGAATTACTGAAGCTACTAAATAGCGGAAGTAAACTGAACTGGAACAACTCGGTAAAAATACACGTCGAAGTCGAGCATATAAAAATCTACTAACTAAAAGAAAAAGTCAAACCACAGCCACCCACACATCCACATACCCTGCAATCCAAAGCCTTGCTCAAACTCATGAAAAATTTCCTCCGCCAGAGAAAGAAGAGATCCCAAAGCTAAAGAAGAAGAGCCCAAGTTGCACAATTTTTTTTTTTTTTTGCACTGCGATGCATATTTTTTTTGTAGTATATAAAAATAAATGTAAAATTGAGCGACATTAAAGTTGCCCAATTAGCGCGTGGCCTGAAAACCATCCAAAAACTGGGCAGGTTATCATGTAAAAATTCCTTTTTATAAACACGAATATTTTATGAATACTTCTAAATCACTTATGGCCCTATAAGGCAATTCCCCACTTTATGAGCCAAACTAAATGGCAAATCAATAATAAATTGAACTACACAATTAAATAGTTATATACCGACTATTGATAAAACACCCAAAATGGTTTTAGTTGATGTTAGAGAAGTGGACTCCACTGCGATTGTTATAAACAAAATCGAATCGAAAAACGAATTAACAAACATCTTTAGTATAAACAACTGTTTTTTATTCTGAGCGCATTTATTTTGTATAAGGCATATATGTTCCACAACAAATACATATCAAAAAGAGCTATTAACAAAAGCCAGGATAACGATCTAGATAAAATATAAAGCGCTAACAATAATTATCAAAATATGTTAAAAAAAAAGCTACAAAAAAATAAAACCCCTCTAAATAAAAATATGTATATCCATATAGTGATATATTGAAGATAGAACCTAAATATAATTAAAATGACCTTATCTTATGTATTTCGAAAATAAAGAATAAGAATAAAAATATCTAAAAACTAAATATGAATACTGCTGAGTGCGTTAGACTTACTGTTGATAAGGAGCCTAATTTTGAGAATAGGGTATTAGCCATAATTGGAAACGGAGCAGAGCCTCTCTTAGTTTCTGATTTAGAACACGAATATATGAACAGGACCAACCTAGGTATTTCTCCTCTAATACATTGCTCAAGTACCCAGAAAGCAATAGTATTGAGTACAATTCCAAGTCTAAGGGTTAGATCTGTTATTGAAAATATTGAGATACTTGGAATACATCGTTTAATGATGGTTTCAAGGATCTAGATAATATTCCATTAAATAATGGAATGGAATAAATTATATAAGGAATTGAATAACTTAAAAGTTGATTTTGACAAATCCTATAAGTCATTCTCCAGACCTCGGCCAGCACAGCAAAACACTCTAAATAAGCATGCAGAATTATTAGTAAACCGCTTCAATACAGCTCGTAAACTAATACATGACCAGAGAGACCGGTTAAACAAAGCCCATCCTTAAACAAATTACGAGACAACCTAATATATAAAAACCCCCCATTGACAATCGAAACTGGAGAAGAGTCAGAATTATCAGATTCACCAGCACTTGAGCAGGCTGAGACTATCTCTACATGTCCTGAAATAGAGGAAAAATACATAAATAACCTCACTATTCCTGCAGTCCTTATTCAATCTGAATTTTCAAATCAGGACTTGACAGACTCTGATAATAACGATAAGACCATTGCCCAAAGGGCATACATAAAAGAGATATCGAATGCCATCCGGGAGTTTAACAGGCAAAGGCTACACCTTCAAAGATTCATAATAGCTTTGAAGTTGGTTAACCTGACAAAAGCAACATTCGAAGTTTTGGCTGTAGAAGTTTTTAAATCCAAAATAGTAGGATCGACATTATACAGAGTTCAAAACGAAACAACGATTGATGCCATAATTATAAAACTGCATAAAACTACGTAGTTAAAGCCAAAATGGCAAAAACAAGCCAGAAAGGCAAAACAGCAGAAAAATTTACAACAGCAACAGGCAACCTACGAAAGCTCCTTGACGCTTCGTACATTGATGAAGGCCTATCGGGCGAACACGCTGACAAATTCAGCACAAAAGAAGCCATCACCACAATGGTTAAAAATTGTGAGCATGGCGGCCTTAAAACAATATTGGAAGCAGGCAATTTTGCAACTATGAACGAAGCCGGGCAATGCTAATTCTATATTGTACACCCAAAAAAGAAACAACTATCGCGGCAATAACTTCTCGGTAGGGGTAACAACAGAGGTAACTATAACAACAACGGACATTACCAAAACAACGGCTATAACCAAAACAACGGTTACAACCGAAATAATAATAACCAAAATAGCAATAGAAACAACAACAGAGGTAAAATAAACCGCGGTGGAAACAACCGCGGGGGAAACAACAATAGCAATAACACCAATAATCAAAACAACAACGTGAGGGTAGCGAATTCGGGAACAACAAATTCGGGAAACTCCCAAACACCTTTAGATACACGGCAGTATATAACATCAAAATTCACACCATAAATTTCAGTCAAAGTTTTTCTATTAGAAACAGGCGCGGAAATATCCATATTGAAGGAAAATTCCGATATGTTTCAACACATTCAAAATAATCATATAATAAACATACAGGGAACAAGTCAGGAAGTTACCGAATCAAAAGGCTTAACTCTCATTGAAATACAAATTTCTAAATATATAATCCCACACGATTTCCATATCGTAAATTTACAATTATGATGGAATACTAGGAATCGATTTTATTAAAAGATACAACTGTCAACTAGACTTCAAGCAGTCTGAAGACTGTCTTATAATTAGACCAAATAACCTTAAATATCCGATTAATGTTCCAATAACATACAGTTCTGGCAACAACTCCCTAATTCTGCCAGCAAGATCCCAAGTCGTCCGAAAAATTTAAATAAATTCAGAAGAAGACAGTGTATTAATTCCGAATCAAGAAATTCAGCATGGTATTTATATTGCAAATACCATAGCAACAGTCCAAAATGCATACATAAGACTATTAAACACAACAAATACAGATCATGTAGTTTACATTAACAATATTCAACATGAACCTCTTTCAAACTACGATGTAGTACAAACAGACTTAAAAAACCGAGAAAAGATTGTATTAACTCAGCTTTCAAAAAACTTCCCGCCACAATTTAATAAACAACTAACAACATTATGCACCCAGTAAAGCGATGTATAAGAACTAGAAACCGAATCGATCACAACCAATAATTTTATAAACAAAAACTGAGATTAAATGATGATGAACAACAAGACGAGATTCAAAAACATGTTCAAAAACTCATTAAATACAAAATAGTGGAAAACTCTGTACCACCTTATAACAGCCCATTTCTATTCGTATTCAAAAAGTCACTTCCAAATTCGTAAAAGAAAAAATGGCGATTGTTAATTGACTATCGTTAGATTAATAAAAAACTCTTATCTGATAAACTTTCACTCCCTAGAATTGACGATATTTTAGATCAACTAGGTAGACCAAAATATTTCTCATGCCTTGACTTAATGTCCTGTTCACCAAATTGCACTCGAAAAAAGGTCACGGGATATAACATCCTTTTTAACAAACAATAGTTCATATCGCTTCACGCGATTACCATTCAGTTTAAAAAAAGCACCAAATTCTTTTCAGAGAAGAATGACTATAGCTATTTCTGGATTAAAACCTTCGCAAGCATTTCTTTATATGGATGACTTAATAGTCATAGGTTGTTCCGGAAAAACATATGCTCAAGAATTTAGCTGATGTTTTCGAGAAATGTAGGCAACACAACCTAAAGTTAGATCCTGAAAAATGTTAGTATTTTATGAACCAAGTCACTTTTCTAGGATATAAGTGAACAGATAAAGTAATCTTGCCTGACGACAAAAAATACGACGTCATTCAAAATTATCCAGTCCCTCATGATACGGATTGCATTTTGCAATTATAAAAATTTTGCTGAATATTACCGTCACATAACAAGATTATATAAGAAAGATGTGAAATTCGAATGGACAACCGAATGCCAAAACGCCTTCGAACATCTTAAATCAGCATTAATAAGCCCAACTCTGTTACAATTCCCAACACATTTCAGACCATATATTTATGGTAGACACTTCACCGTCAAAACAGACCACAGAGCACTTACCCACTTATTTTCAATGCTAAACTCCAGTTCCATATTAACAAGAATGAGACTTGAGTTAGAGGAATATAATTTTACGGTAGAGTATCTAAAGGGTAAATACAACTATGTAGCCGATGCGCTATCAAGAATCACTATCACTGACTTAAAAAACATACAATCAAACAATATGGTTCTGAAAGTCACTACCAGAAACCAAAGACAAAAATCCTGCGCAGGAAAAGAACAAATAGTATTGCATAAGCAATCTATATATAAAGCTTCAAAGTCATTAATAATGATGAAGTACGTAAAGTAGAGACCTTGCATGTAAATAATAATATGTGTTTATTTAAACACTGAAAGAAAATTACAGCAAGATATGATGTTCGCGATTTTTATACTAATGGAACCATTGACTTTCAAAGGCTTAAAAAACAGACCGGTAATAACAAAAATAACCAACTCAAAGAGGCACCGTGGGAAAATATCTTTGAACATGTTTAAATTGATAATTTTAAAAATTTGGGCAATAAAATATTGAAATCATTGAGAGAAGCGCTACTCAACCTGGTAACCGTAATAAAAAATAACAAAGAAAAAGAAGCTATATTATGTAAATTCCATGATTATCCAATACAAGGAGGTCATACAGGCAGTACAAAAACTTTGGCCAGGGTCCAGAGGCACTATTACTGGAAAAATATGTTTAAAGACATAAAAGAGTACATAAAGAATTGTCTTAAATGCCAAAAATCTAGAACGACTAAACACACCAAGATCCCATTAACTATAACCGTAACTCTACAAAGAGCTTTCGATAGGGTAATTGTGGATACAATTGGTCCACTACCAAATCTAATAATGGAAACGAATACGCAGTAACTCTCATCTGCGATTTAACAAAATATATGGTAGCTATACCAATACCAAATAAGAGTGCAAACACAGTAGCGAAAGCTATATTTGAAGATTTTATTCTAAAGTACGGTCCAATAAAGACGTTTATTACGGGCATGGGAAGGGAATATAAAAATTCAATTATTGAAGATATATGTAAAAATATAAATACTAAAAACATAACTTCAACTGCACATCACCACCAGACTGTAGGTACCGTGGAGCGAAGCCACAGAACACTCAATGAGTAAATTCGTTCATACATCTCAGTTGACAAAACAGATTGGGATGTATGGCTACGATACTTCGTATTGTTTTAATACGACCCCTTCTATGGCACATGACTATTGTCCATATGAGCTAGTTTTTGATAAATCTTCAAATTTACCAAAACATTCTAATAGTATAGATAACATAAAACCCCTTATAATGTAGAAGAGGGAATCAAAATTCAGATTAGAACAAGCGTTTAAGAGAGCTAGATTAATGTTAGAATCACATAAGGAAAAGCAAAAAATTAGTTACGACAAAAATACTTTGGATTTTGATTTAAAAATAGGAGATCAGGTTTTATTAAAAAATGAAACAGGGCATAAGCTAGATTGTAAATATATAGGTCCTTATAAAGTAAAACAAATAGGTAATAGAGACAACATAACAATATGAAATAATACAAATAAAAAACAAAAAAAAAAAACAAAAAAAAACAAAAAAAAATTGCTTTAAATAATATCATTTCTTAAATTTTATAAAATCCATAATTAAATTGGAAAATAACTTCATTATATTACGTTATTTTTTAAAAGGAGGGAGATGTCGTATGCACATATATCGAGCACCCACTGTACCAAGAGTACTAAAAGGGCAAAGACTGTAACACTTTGTCGCAGTGTTTACGTAATTCAAGGTCTCGGTCATAAACCTAAGTGGCCGAAACACATACCGATCGCTATGCCTTGGACCGCACACAGAAAGTGCATGTGTCGGCATAAATGCAACACGAGCGGACCTCATGTATGAGCATATACCTCCGCGCTCCAGCCTAAGTGAGCATAGCTATATACTTAAGAATACATAACCGGCTACCCGCAGCGCAGCTACGAGACTAAGACCTCTTAAGCTTATAAGTCAATTTGTTAAAAACAAGAAACTCCTTTGAGATCAGAGCGGCAACAACAGCTGCTCTGCTCTAAATAATAAATTGAATAAGAATTATACATGAAACAAACAAGAGAAACCAATCGGACATATATTATTTGGAGGAACATGGATCGGAGGATTTAACATATCACACCATACCGCGTCGCTAAATTTTGAATGACCCCTTTAACATATACTAAGTTCTCACTGGGCGGCATACTGGAGGCAATTAAAATTCTTAAAAACTAGATATTTTGCTTAAGCATATGAACATAATAAAAAAATACATAAATAGCGTTGAGTACGAATATAAAAGCAAATTAAATTACGGACTAGTAAACAGAGCGCAATGAAAACAGCAAGACAATTTAAATATATGCCAATCCGAAAACCAAGTAACGTGAGGTGGTGAGTAAGGATTGTAAGTACTAGATGTGATTGCGCACTTGACGCTTGTATTGAAGTCACTAGTTGTAGGGCGAGAGCGGGAGCCAATAAAGCTTTCGTATTTTCGCTCTTGCGAATTAGCCCCGTCTCTCGCCACCTTAGCATAAGTTAGGTTCTAAGAGAAATAATTGAAATATTAAATTTAAGTGATCAGTCGTCGTACTTTCGCAGAAGTTTTTAAACAAATAATCGCAAAATAAATCATTTCGAACCTACTGCAGTCACAAGTTTCGTGTTCTTAATACAAAATAGTATTACATTTTAATGGTGACCCCGACGTGATAGCAGTAGAGCTCGCGAGTTGTTTTAATTTTTTTTCGGTGAAAAACAATAAAAATTACCAGCAAAAACACAAAAGCAATTTATTCGTGTCGGTTCGGCCAAAAACAAAAAAATCACCAAAAATTCGTCGCTGGAAATTTTCTGCCGTTCCTTGTGTTTCCCCAAGACGTTTCTTCCGCCGCTGCTACTTTAATTGCTTAATTTGCTGCTGCCGCCAGATGGATGTAAAAAAGGAAGTTGCAATTATCAAGTCGGCGATCCAGGTATAGAGTGCCAAAAGTTGAAAGTTAATCTGTGGCGTTTTGTCAATTGTGTGTTTGGCCCATCTTTCAACTTTTTGCATTCGTGTAAAAATCGGTAGATAGTGAGCATTCTAACCAAGAAATAAAAATTTGCATGTACTAACAACCAAAATTCTACAATAAACATAATATATTTCGAATTATATGTGAATTGCTTTGGCCAAAAAACAAGCAATAAAATACTCGTCGTCGACCCAATTATGAGCACCAATTTAGGGTATAAATAAAAATAGCTGGAAAAAAGTGCAAATTGTGGAAAGTGTAGTTCTAAAAAATTAGCGGCAAAAACTTTCGCGGCAGTTTGTCTGAACATTTTCCCGCGCTTTTCAGAATTTTCCGGCGCTTTTTCCAATTTTCCCGCGCTTTTCATAATTTTGGGCGCTTTCGGCATCAGGCTTATTTATTCGTTGCCCTTAGTTATCGGTCAGTGTATCATTCTCCGTTAGCAATTGACTAGGAAGAGCCGCTAGCCGCGTACACATACACACGCACGCCAACAACGATGCCGCTATTTCGAGTTATCTTTGGTCGTTTTCGTTCTCGATCGCTGCAGGAGTGCAATTTCCGGTCTTTGTTTGTTTGTTCGTTACGTACGGTACGCTTGAGCGTTAACTCCCCTACAGTGCGTGCGTGCAGCATATTATTTAACAATTAAATAATTTAATAAAAATAAAAATTTAACACTTCTTCGATACCAAATAAATAAATACAAATAAACGCAATGGCAACTAAGGATATCAAAGAGCTTAAACACCAACGAGATGTTTGCATGAAAAGTATTAACCGAGCTGATCGCCATTTAAAAGAAGCTAAATTATCTGTAAATCCTGTTGAGCTCGAGTGTCGATTAGAGATTCTAAATACGCACATTGAAACATTCACATACATTCACTTTTGCAAAACCAAATAGAAGTGAAAGATACAAAAGATGTATACCGCGAAGAGTTGGAAGAGAAGGCCGTTATGACAAAGTCATTGCTGATTTCGATTTTAGATAAGTGCAAACAAAATAATATCGAGAAATCTGTTCCGCCAGCAGATCGCCCGCCTCAATGCCGCCTACCGAGCGTTGCTCTCCCATCTTTTAGCGGAAAACACTCCGAATTTAAAAATTTTATAAGCCTTTTCGAAACTTTCGTTGACGAAGACGACACTTTACACGATATTGAAAAATTCAATCATTTAATTTCGTGTTTAGCTGGAGACCTTTAGGAACAGTTCAGGCCTTTTAAGTCACTGCGGTAAATTATCCCAAAGCCCTTGCTAGCCTAAAGCGGGTGTACGATAATGATTGTCTTATTTTTTTTGACAACATATCGACACTTGAGAAACCTCATCGACACGGTCACATCCTTGTATGACTCCTTGCTGCCTATTGGGGATGATAGACGCATTACTAATGCTATTTTAATACATCTGGTAATGAGCAAGGTCGATGCAGGAACTAAAAGAAAATGGGAAGAACAGTTAGATTATACTTTGTTGCCACTTTGGAGCGAATGTAAGGCGGCCCTCAACAGACGATACCATCACATGGTAGCGGAAGAGGCTTCCAAGCCCAAAACTGTTCAGCAGACCCAACCTAACCCTACGAAGAATGGAAATAGGAGTTTTTCGTTTGTCGCTTCCAGGAACGACTCTTTTCAATGCGTGTATGACAACTCAGCTGAACATCAGATAGGAAACTGCGCTTCCTTCGCAGCCCTAACAGTTCAGCAAAGATTCGCTTAAAGAGCACTCTTATGCATTAACTGCTTAAGAAAGGGGCACATGATCAAAAAATGCAAATCGAACAGATGTAGAGTGTGCAATTCCTCACATCACACGTTGCTACACATATATTCCCCAAACACAAATCTCGCGTTGCCACCCCCTTCTCATCGCATGTTTTGCATGCGACAGCATCGGATCGAGTCATTCTTGCAACTGCTGTTGTGAGCGTTCAAACCTAAAGTGGCGAGTTTGTATTAGCTCAAGAGTTGCTCGACTCTGGTGGAGGGTGCCAAAATATTCAGTTGGCACTTCCATTCTTCTTGAAGCCTCAAAAAAAAAATATGCTTATCGGCGCTGATACGTTCTTTGAACCAGATAAAGCAGGGTCCTGAACTCCCCATCTTACAAAAGACAGTTTTCGGCTGGATAGTGTCAGAGAGATGTGCCTCTGAAAATAATGTAAAGGCTGAAAAAATGGTACAACTCAGCTGCCAGGAGGAAGCGTTGGAGTCAATTGACACAACCCTGCAGAAATTTTGGTATGTGGAGGACCTGCACCCAAGGCTAAAATCCATACTCCTGAGCAACAATTCTGTCAACAACACTTTGAGAAAAATACTCAAAGATTGTCGTCCGGCAGATTTTCGGTTCGTTTGCCGTTCAAATCTGACCCAAATACTCTTGGTTCATCATATGAAGTTGCGAAACGTAGATTTTTGTCGCTAGAAAGGAAATTGTCGAAGGACCCTTCGCTAAAGAAGATGTATCTTGAATTCATCGAGAAATAAGTTTCAATGGGCCATATGTCCTCCACCAATGACAAAATTCCGAATACTCCGCACTATTTCATTCCGCACCAATGCGTTCTACGGCCACAAAGTACTTCAACTATGTTGAGAGTAGTTTTCGATGGATCGAGCCGTACTCCCACGCAGGTAGCGTTGAATGACATTTTGATGGTAGGCCCAACTAACCAACAGGAGCTGTACTCGACTCTGCTTCTGTTTAAAATGCATAGGTTTGCACTTGCGGCCGACGTCAAAAAGATGTATCGCCAAGTGATGGTGGACGAAGCTGACCGAAACTTCCAGCTCATAGTAGGGAGACGAGATTCTTCTGAGTCCCTGAAAATCTTTAAGTTAAACACCGTTACATATGGAACTTCGCCAGCACCCTTTTTGGCGATTCGGTGTTTAATGCGACTAGGAGAGATGGCGCAAGCAACTCATCCAAAAGCCGCAAGGTTTATTCAGAATGATTTTTATGTTGACGATTTGTTGACTGGCGCCGGATGCGTTGAGGACCTGCAAAGCCTTAGAGACGAAGTTTCTCAGGTCTTGCAAGAGGCAGGCTTTGAATTGGCAAAGTGGTTTTCAAACTGACCAGAGTTATCCGCATCTGATAGCGCTGTAATGCCACATATGGCAGACTCAGACGTAACTAAGACCTTTGGCGTGGCTTGGATACCGGTTAAAAATTACTTTCAATTTCGGTTGAATGACTCTTTCCTGGATCTTCGCGCGACAAATCGAAATATTTTGTCGGTGACTGCTCGACTTTTCGACCCACTTGGCCTCTTGTGTCCTTTGGTCACAAATGCAAAGAAGTTGTTGCAGGAACTGTGGCTTCGAAAATTAGATTGAGACGAGTCGATGCAGTTGCTTACATCGTAGGAGACGTTTAAAGCGATGCTTCTGCAGCTGCCGAAAATTAAGGTATCGCGATTCGTCAACACAGATCCACAAGTCCCGATTTAAATACATGGTTTCGCTGACGCTTCCAAGCGTGCGTATGGATCGTGCATCTACGTTCGTACTCAAACTGCTGAAAGTTTGAAAGTGTCTTAATTGACCGCCAAATCGAAAGTAGCTCCCCTCAAGACGAAAACTTTGCCACGCCTTGAGCTGTGTGCAGTTTACCTTTTAGCAGATCTGTATAATCGTGTCAGGCCATTGCTAAATTGTCCCATTGAGAATGTATTCCGAGATCACTTTACACTGAATCAAAACCCATCCCTCGTCGTTGTCGGTTTTGGTTTCGAACCGGGTTGCAGAAATTCAGGAGTGGTCGGAGAAAGCAATTTGGAGACACGTTCCCACGAAAGTCAACCCAGCAGACATAGTGTCCCGAGTATGTGACGTGGAGGAGCTTACAACGTCTATTTGGTTCGGTGGGCCTTCGTACTTGCTAGACTCTGAAAATAATTGGCCTGTAAATAAACATTTCGAACTGCCGGCTGATGTAATGTCGATTGAGCTACGCAAATCGGCACTAGCTCTCGTAGTCAACCCAGAGCCTAATTATGTGCTTCCGAAAATAGAGTCGCACCTGAAGCTTTTGAGAGTGTTCGTTTGGGGTTTTTGTTTTATTCAAAGGTGCAGAAAGGTGTCGAAGTCCTTTGAAAAAAGTATAATTGTAGAAGTTATCCAATTTCGGAAAAATAAACCGGTAGCAACGAATATTCAAAAGTTAAACCCCTTTATTAAGAAAAATAAATTAGATTGGTGTTCCTCGACATTGCTACGAGCTGGGGGTCGGTTATTGAATGCTCCTATCCCGAACGAAGCAAAATTCCCGTTGTTGCTGTCTAAAAGCTCACAGTTCGTCAGATCCTATGTGTCATACCTGCACGTTACGAACTGTCACGCTGGCTCCCGAGCTCTCGTAAGTCGTCTGCGCGAGAAAATATGGTTAGTTAATGCTCAAGAAGTCTGCCGACGAACAGTTCGGTCGTGCATGCGCTGCTTTCGCTGCAAGCCGCAACTCTTGTCGCAAATTATGGGGAACTTGCCAGAAGAGCTCTCCGCCCGTTCAATAATTGTGGCGTTGATTTTTGTGGTCCCTTCAGCACAACGTATCGTATCCGTGGTAAGCCACCGTACAAGTCGTACGTGGCCTTGTTCGTCTGTTTTGCGTCCAAAGCGGTCCACTTAGAATTAGTGTCTGACCTAACCACTGATGCGTTCTTGTTGGCATTTCAAAGGTTCGTGATTCCGGAGAAGGTGTGGTGCGACAACGCCACCAACTTCGTAGGCGCAGATCGGCACAAAAGAGATCTCCGAGCCCGTCTGGAGGAGCATGGGGGCGGTATCGAAACACTCGCATCAAAAAAAGGATGCGAGTTTGCGTTCATACCGCCCAGAGGTATCTGCAAAGCACCTGTTCCTTCGGACGGTAGGCCAAGACCTCTTGACTGCGGAGGAGCTCGGAACTCTGCTCACCAGCGTGGAGGCTGTGCTCAACTCCACGCCCCTCGGAGCTCTAAGCAGCGACCCGAACGACGGCGAAGTCCTGACCGGCCCTCTTCTGGCCCCACCACCATCCCGGGCCAGATCAGCCTGACCGGCTTGCGAAGATGGCGAGGTGTCTTGTCTCCCAGGTACAGGTTTTGGCAGCGATGGTCCCGGGAGTACATTTCCAGCCTCCAGCAGCGGTCCAAGTGGCACCAGGGGGAGCCCAACATCGTCGTGAGAGCGCTCGTCGTCGTCGCCGAGGACAACCTGCCTCCCCAGCAGTGGAGGATAGGACGAGTGGTAGCGGTGCGCGCCGGCGCTGATAGCAAGGTTCGCGTGGCGGACGTCAGGACGCAGGAGGTGAATCATAGAGCAGTCCACCGACTGGCCCTGTTGCCCGTTCTGGGCTGAAGGACGTCGCCCCTTCAGAGGGGGCGGTGTTTGCGCACTTGGCGCATGTATTGAAGTCACTAGTTGTAGGGCGAGAGCGGGAGCCAATAAAACTTTCGTCCGTTCGCTCTTCCAAATTAGCCCCGTCTCTCGCCACCCTAGCATAAGTTGGGTTCTAAGAGCAAAAAAATATTGAAATATTAATTTTTAGTGATCAATCGAACGTCATCGTAACCACTCCTTTTCGTCGTCATACTTTCGCAAAAGTTTTTACACAAATAATCGCAAAATAAATCATCTCGAACCCTACTGCAGTCGCAAGTTTCGCGTTCTTAATACAAAATAGTATTAAATTTTCAAGATGAATCAACAATATCTCTTGTGGTCCTTACAAAACATTCGATTTTGGCAATAAAAAAGGAAATCTCTTAATAATTTTTATATTCGTATGCATATCATTTTTTTTTAATCGAAATTTGCCGTTCTCTTTCATTTCTTTGCTTTTTCGTGCCTAGCAATGCACAGTGGGACGGGCTAGCGGAAACAAGCGATTAAAATAATATGTGTTTGCAAATAAAGATTTATGTAAAACTCACCCAAATCCAGCTCCTTCGAAGAAAGCCCTCTCCCGATGTGGCTGCTGTGGTGGAAAGAATTTTAAACGCTTCAGAACTCCCTAATGCACTGGCCCCTTTTTCTCGGGTCTTATCCCACTGTGGCCAGACTTCTATGACAATTGTTTCCTTGCATTATTCTTTATTTTATTTTAAGTGGGCATTATTGAGAGGCCACCACAAATTATATTAAAGATTTTTATGCTAAAATAAACTCAAAAACAAATTGGAAGGCTTTATTATTTTTCTGGCCTTCTTGCAACACCATAACCTCACTTCTTTTGTTGAAACCCTACGATAACCACTTAAACCACTTAAGACTACAACGGATAAAACTTCCGGATCTGCTGCTTTTAAGATTGACTCGACGCGAATTTCCCGACCGGTAGCAAAATCTGGGCCAGTCCTGTCCTTTTCTGCGCGCTTCACATGGACTCGCTGCCCAAACTAAGTTCTCCTATCTCTCTTTTCGCTCTTTCTCCGCGACTGAAATTTATCGGGAGAGCTTAGTACTCTTTTGGCGCTCTTAACCTTCTCTCTTCCTTAGGGTGTTTCATTGTTTTATGGGGAATATTCTCCTGCTTTGCAACTCATGGAATTAAAGGTAGATGTAAACTTAGGAATATTTGCGGTTTGTTAAAGATGCTGAGCGCCTTGTCGCTGGTTTCCTTCTTCTCCGCCTGGTTTAGGGTCATTTGTCTAAATTTAATAGGCCTCTATGGCAGACTCCGGATGCAGCTAGGAGACAACCAGCGTGTTGACAAAAATGGGACTAAGCGCCAAGCCTAAATGCACCAAAAAACACTATTAACCTCTTACTGCCTTGACCAGAACTTCACATTAATGCCCTGCGTAACTCGGCGCTGAGTTTTTCACCAAAATTTCTTTTCTGTTTATTTTTTTTCTCTCTCTCTTTCTTTTGGCAGCCGCAAATTTAAAATTTTTTGTAATAAGTTTCGAATTTCACACTCGCGCTGACTTTTCGATTTCACGCTCTAGGGTTAAAAAAACGAACTAGATCCCTGGACTGCCAAGATGGGGAAGACTGTGGCAATCGCTCTACACCAGGCAGAAACCTTCTCCGCCGCCTAGGGCCTCTTCAGGTCATAGCCGACCAGTGACACTTGCCTCTGTTTCATTTAGCGCCTCGATTCACCAGCAACCTAGACACCATCTTTAGCTATGGCGACTGCTATCCGATACTCCCACCTAGGTCTGCTCGCCCACAGGTGGCGCCAGCCAAGTATTTTGTATGGTAACACATATAGGTGTTACTATTATTTTATTAATGTATGTTTATGTCTTACAATAAGGAGTAACAAAGCGTGCGTGCAGCTTAGCCGTGAGCCGGAAGAAGAGAGCGATAGAGATGTGTTTCTTCGAACACATCGATCAGAGAGATAACAATAAATATCATAGCTAAGTTCTTAGTTTACAGTTTTTCCGCTAGATGGTATTATTACTTGGGCTGCCACAGTACTCCCTCTGCAGTGACGACGTCACGATACGTTGAATTGTACTCGCTTCCTCTGGTAGGTTATTGGCTGTACAGCGATCTCAGGTTGAGTTTTATTCGATCGACGGAGACCGCTACTTCCGTTGACATTTTATATGAAAACTCGGTCATTGTTGCGATAAACGACTTTTAAAGGTCCGAAATAAGGCAGTTCCAATGGTAGTTTGACGGCATCGGTCCGAATAAATACATGAGAGCATTTGTCTATTTCTTTTAGGCGGAACATTTATTGGTTGCTGTGGTGCGCAGAGGGAGTCGGACGAATCTTTCGCATCAGGTCACAAAAATCGCCAATAAAGGTTGCAGGATCGACATTTACATCGAGATCTTTAAAAAATCATTCGGCATGCGTATTGTTGTTCCATAGAGCATCTCCGCAACCGATGATTTAAGGTCCTGTTCTAAACAGGTACGAAGTCCAAGCAGAGCGATGGGAAGCAGTTCCGGCAAGGGTTGTTTGAACGGCACATCATCGCAGCCTTCAATGACCTGTGCCATCTTTCGACCATTCCGTTGGACTGGGGGTGATAAGTCGTGTGGATGTGAGTGCCTTGGTCAGTTGTCATTGTTTTAGGTGTTTCTCAACGAGCAACCCATTGTGACCAAAAAGCTTTAGCCACTATATCAGCCGATATGTTTGTAAGAGGGACAGCCTCCGGCCAGCGAGTAAATATGTCTGTCGGTAAGGCAGTACCAAAGGTTTGATGGATTGGCATGATGACGATGTCCAGATAAACATGGTTTAATCTGTCGCTGGGAACTGTGATCTTTCCTGGAGTCAGATGATTATGCCTGCTTATATTGGCACGTTGGCAAGAAAGACAAGTTCTGAACCACTCAATGACGTTTTTTTCTTTCATTTGTTGCAGTGTGGATCTGCCGCTTGGATGTGAGAGGCTATGAATGAAAGATAATATTTTATTGCGAAGAGCAGTGGGTACATAAGGACGAACATAATATGTTGTTCTGTCTCAGTAAAGTGTCACATTGTCATAGTAGCGTAGTTCCTTGCAGTAAGCTCGGGGGCTCAGTATCGGCTGCCTGTGCTTCCTCAATTTGCTTTAGGCTGACAGAGACTAGCATGGTAATAGCACATAGCTAAGTTCTTAGTTTACAGCTTTTCCGCTAGATGGTATTTTAACTTGGGCCGCCACGATTGTATCTCCGGCCTCAAGCGTTATAACTATGATGATTTCCACCTCAATTATTGGATCGTTTGTATGACAGCCATATGATATTTTTCCGATTTAAATAAAATGAATTGCGTAAATCTGATCTATTTATCCATTACTATATCCAAAAGCATTTAGAAAAAAAATTGAAAATTAGAGAAGTCAATTTTATTTTTTTCAATTATTTTTTCAATATTCAGATTATTCCCATACGAGCTATACAAAATAGTCCTCATATTTTAATCAAATTTAAACTGTAATTATGAAACATAAACCATTACTATATATCAAAAAACTAAAAAAAAAAAAAAAAAAAAAAAAAATCAGCAGTCAACGAATGACGAATGGAAACATCTTAAAGTGTATTTAGTTAGTTGAATCCTTATTCATTTTTCGGCACAACATTTGATATCAGATATTTTATATGTTGAAGGTGCGATTGTCAAGACATTTTTACCTCGTTAGGGAGTGCTTTGTTTGATATCAGGATTTTTTTTTTTAAGCATAGTCAAAGTACCAAAATATTGTGACCATGGTTTAAAAAAAAAAACTTTTAACTATATTTCAGTAATAATTTTGTTTTAACAAACTACGTTTGGCAAGACTTTAAAGCTTAACAAACAAGGAAGGAAGCAAACTTCAACAAGTCTATGTTTATATACCCATATTTAAATTTTTAAACAACATTATTTTTTTTTACAAAGGTATCAAGGTCTGATTTTTATAAAATTAGAACCATAGTTCTGAAATAATACACCATTACTTCGTATCGAAGTAAATTCAAATCAATTGAAAAACAGCCAATTATAATTTTTCATAAAGGAATTTCGATGGGAGCTGTATGATATAGTCGTCCGGTCCAACTTGTTTCAACATCTACTAACAATTTTAAAACTGATGGGCTAGTTTGCGTAGAAACGAGTGGACAAACAATCGGACTTGACTAGCTCGACTCTTCTTATGAAGCCGTTACGGTCGGGAAATTGGCACACTTTTTTTCAAAGTACCTGCACTCATAGAAAAAATCAAGAACGAACGATGTCAAAAGTAGGGTAAATTCGAATTTTTTTGATTCAAGAACGAAAGACTATATTCAAGTACGAATTATTCAATCCCGAAGTTCTACATTTAAGAACGAACGTCATCAGTCCAAGTACTCAAAAGTGCTTGAAGAAAGTGCGAAAGATATTGGTTTGAGTACGAAAAATTCTTTATTCAAGTATTAAAGTGTCTTCAAATTGTGCAATTGAACAAATTAAGTATAAAAAACGTTCGTTTAAGCACGAACAGTTCTTAATTTAAGTACGAATAGTTTTAATTTAAGTCAGAAAAATTCGTAGTTAAAGAGTGAATTCTCTTATTTTCAAGAACGAATTATTTTTCATGTAAGAAACAAATATTCTTATTTGGAGAGTAAACCATTCTTCTTTTAAGAACCAAACCCTCTTTAATTAAGAATGAATATTTTTAATTTTAGAGCAAATAATGTTTTATTCAAGAAATCAATATTTATTTGAAGTATAAACAATTCTTTTCTTAAGTACAAAACGTTTTTAACTTAAGAATATAATTTCATAATGAATGGTATTTCAGTATTATATCTGATTCACTTCTTAATATTTAAAAGTACAACTTTTGTATTGTATATTTTGACATACATAAGAACAATTTGTCTTAAGAAGCTTATACATATTTAATACAAACAAGAGTTTTATCATTATTTACATGATATAAATGCAAAGGAGCAGTGTCGAATTCACTTAACTTTCTAATACAATATTCTATAGCAGAGCCAATTACGTATGCGCGAAAATGTATATCAAAGTTTGTAATTTGAATTTGTTGGCATATAACGTAAGCTTCGTTGTTGTAGACAGTAAAGAAATTAATTTTAAATAACTCAAAGTCACTTAATATTACACCTAAGTAGTAATTGATTTTGTACCGAGTTCCTTTAAAAATTAAGATATCATACAAATGGATTTTGTTGCAGTTCGAAAACTTTTCCTTTAACAAATTATTAAATTATTGTTGATGGCTTCCTCAACTATTGCGTTGATCAGCCAGATTCTATCCACCTCAACAAGATTCCCTTTATTAATTAACGTTTTACCATGCTCCTTCGCCTCTATAATCGAACGAATGCTCTGCAACAAAAATAAATTGTTCATTTTATATATACAAAATTAAAAAAAAAAATTATAATTTATAAAAAATAATTACCTTGTGGAGCACAAAATTGGTCTCGTTTTCGTTTTGGCGTGCGCTGACCTTGGTAATTTTCTAAATAAAATATTGTGTTAAAAACTACTCTAAAAAATGTCTATTATTAAACTTACATTTTTTTCTCTCCAAATTGTAAGCTCCCGATTGAACAGCATACGCAGTCCCAATTGGGGAACTGCTTTCTTTAGCTCCTCCTCTGTCACACTTTCTAATAGTGACAAAGTCACTCCAGCTTCTGTATACAATTAATATAAAAACAATTAATGTGATTATTCTAAGAAGCAAATACCAATACACGAACTAAAAAAAACAGCAAAAGTATGCATGTACATGTGTGCACGCGAATTTACAGTTCTTTTTGACTCCTTCTTTTTTTACTAAGAAAAACAAAGCAACTGTACCGCACTGAGTTCCGAAAAAGAGAAATAGAAAACAAATAGGAACGGTAAAGCGCTCGTTCACATATATACAAATTAATCTTTTAGTATCGCAACGGTGTGCTGTCGTCGTCAATAGATGCTCCTTCAGGTGGTCCCTCGCAGTTGCAGATGATCCACGTAGTACAATTAATATAGATGGCTTTCCAACGGTGAATTGCCGTCGGCAATAGAAGTTCCCTTAGGTGGTCCCTCGCAGTTGCAGATGATCCACGGAGGGCGGGGAGTAAGACTTGCCGCTATCTTTGTAGGCCGGCTGGCCGAATAATCCTCAGGATGAGTTACGATGATTATGGAGGAAGGGTGACTGCCCTTCTTTAACTGCTGGCCTAGAGACTCAGACAGTTTTCAAATGATAAAGATTTAACGACGGTTGTCGGAGTTATATTGTATGAGCAGCAGCTCTTTATTTGCATGAAGTCAAATCTAAACTAAAACTTAAAGCTACACAAAAGAGATTCATAGCGGCCACTCCAATGGGCAGTGCTTGCCGGCTATGCACGAGCTTCCGGCCAGACGCTGTGTCAGCAATTTGGCCGGAGCGAGCCTTCGGACGATCGGTCATTGCCGTCGCCCGGCTTACTTAGTTAACTACTCCCCCCTCAGAATTAAGGCCGCCCTCGGCCGACCCTATTTTGGCGATCACCTCCTTTAGTTGGGCCGTGGATCTCCTGGCCTGGGTGACTCGCTGATAAGTGAGGCCGATGCAGATCAACGCGCAGCAGATCGCTCCCACGATCAGCAATATCTGGTGTGAACGATAGCCGTTGATATCTTCCCCGAACTTCTTAATGTGTTCCAGGTTACGCTCACTCAAGCGGTGAAGGTACGGAAGGCTAAGTGTGTTGTGCTCCAGGGTGATGTTCAGGATAGGCGAGCTAGCCACTCCTGGTACCCTTTTCTGGGCTACGTCATGATTGACATATCGGGTTTCGTTAACCGTGGCGCTTTCAGTGAAAGTGATGAGGTGTGTGCCTCGTATATGGACGTAAGTGCCATTGTCCACCCTTACGCGAGCCGGACGATCGTTCACAATTAGGATGCCTTCATCTACGTAGGTGACGGGATGTAAATCACTGTGTTGGATGCCGCAATGTGCTGTGCCTCCAGCGTGGAGCTCCTGGGCGCATGACCTTCTTAGCGCCAGTTGGCAAAATGTGGCTCCCGGTGTTATGGAGCAATTTTTTACCGTGAGGATTTCTCCATTACAATCCGCTATTACCTTGTCCTCCAGCCTGAGCATTGTGTCGTGATGTGACACGGGGAAAACGGTGATTTTAATACATTCTAATTTAATTTTAGGAAACTTAATTATAAAATGCAAAATGTTAGTGGATTGCAAAATTTTTACGGACGCAACGGACAAAACATCTTTGATGGCAGTCCCGGTGGGCTCTTCCATCCATACACTTTCCAGGTCTGCATGATCTAATATGCTAGGGCTAACTATGCTAACTTTTGCAAGAGCTATTGCAAGTATGAGGTTCTGCAACTCCATTGTGATCATTCTATTTCGAGTTAATAACATCTCAAAAAGATGTCCCGTGTCGACTTGGGACTCTTTAGCTGACCTCAAGAGTTGATTGACAATGGCGGAAATTTTATTGATTTGTTCCTGTACTTTGTTATTGATACTAATTTGCCTATTGTTTGCATTATTTAATTGAAATTCGTTGAATTTAATTTTTTCGAAGTCCTCCGCGTCTGGCGTTCCCGCCACTACTTTTAACGCCGCTCCCAAGAAGTCTAAACTCCTGGCTACTCTGTGGTGGATGCTCAGTGACTCGAGCAGGTCACGCAGGTGAGCGACATCTACGCTCAAAAGCTTCTGCATGTGCGACTGGGGAAACATGTTAATCATGCCGCCAGTTTCCTCCACCACGCGCCTATACTCCGAGAGATTCGCTGAGTGCCTCAAGGATGCGAATTCTTCCCATACCAAAATCCGTCCGTCAATGACGGGAATGTATTTGGCTTGCGAGTAGTCCATGACGTGCGCCGATGTCAGGGCAAAAAGGAATAGCAGAGGTATGAGCTTGAACCTGTAATTTTGGATTTGTTGTAGTGTTTTATAAACTAGCGGGGTAGCCCTCCACCAAAGCATGACGAATTTAAGCATAATAAAAAATTATCAAATAAAAACCTATGCCAAGTGGCTAGAGATAAAAAATGTAAAAAAATTGTAAAAATTATTAGGCGAATGACAACGTGCTTGTGTTTCGCCTACTTAAGGTTGTCCTTGTGGACCACCCTCCCCTTAATGAGGACTGTGGTCCCCATGTCCGCTTCCACAGTTTTCTCTTCGCATAACGGTGAAAGCTTGTTGCCTAGTCTCCTGTTGGATTTCACTAGGACTTTGTCGCCGACATTGAACACTCTGTTCTGTCGGGATGCATTTTCCCTGCTTCTCAACTTATCCTGGGCACGCCTAATCCTATCCTGTATATCGCATTGCGGGTCACATTGTGTGACTACCACGTCGGCCGGTCTCTTATCGATAACCGAATGGATAGATTTGTTATACTTAGACGTGGCCAGTAAGATCAACTCTACAGTGTCGCTGATGCCTTTGTCGATTTTGAGGCATCTGGCAAGCTCCACTAGAGTGCTGTGGAATCGCTCCACTTGTCCGTTCGAGACGCTGTGGAGTGGCGGTGCATTTGAGATGCTAACTCCGAAGTGATTCTCTAGCATGGTCCGAATGGTGTGCGAGTTCAATGAGGGTTCATTGTCGCAGTAAATGACTCTGGCTTTAGGAAAAACGTTAAGGAGTTGTAGTAAAGCCGGTTTGAGGTCCTCTATGGTTCTAGAGGGAATTGGTTGGACCATTGCAAATTTGGAAAATTTGTCAATGCATGTGAGGAAGTATTTCTTATCAGTGGAGAAAATGTCTATGTGTAGCATTTCTCCCACATGAGACGGGACTGGCGTTTCGCCGAGTTCGTGTTTTCTAGGATGCCTGTCATATTTTGCTTTAGCGCAGGTTTTGCAGTTAGTGACAATTTCATTCGCTAACTTGGCCATTTTTGGGAAATAGTATTCCGAAAGTACCTGCTTGACATTCTCCTGTGCGGATCTGTGAGCCCTATTATGCTCAGTGGTGAGGACTTCTCGTCTCTCAGCGACTGCGAAAATATCTGTGACACGGTTCTTGCAGTGCCAGAACTTGGTGGCTGGGAATTGCCGGATCAATTCGTCCTGTATCATTGCCAGCGTGTGCAGATCGCAATGAATGGCGTTAACGCCTTTGGGGACTATAATGTCCGCAAGCTCCTCAAGCAGTGATTCCTTGCATGTGAAGTCAATATCATGCCGTCTCTTGTTTCCGAAGAGCACGAAGCTGCGTTTAGACGGAAAGCGAGCTTCTCCCAGAGTTATCTGGTTCTGAAAGCAATTCAAAGGCTTATCCGTGGTTTCGATGGTGTGTGTTAGCGACACTTCGCTGTGGATAGTGGCCGCACACGAGTAAGCTTCCTCCGCCTCCACAACGTTAAGTTGCTGTCTGGAGAGGGCATCCGCGACGAGATTCTCTTTGCCGGGCTTATAAAACATTTTAGCGCCGGACTCGTCGATGCGAGCTTTCCATCGTTTGATTTTCGCATTCGGATTGGACTCCGACACTGCGAATGTCAATGGTTGGTGATCAGTATAGATATTTATATCTTTTACTGCATATAAGTAATGGCGTAATTTGGCTAGCGCCCAAACTATGGCTAACAGCTCACGCTCGTTAGTAGCGTAGTTAACCTCTCGGTCCTTTAGGGTCCTAGATATCATAGTTATGGGTCTTCCCTCCTGGGATAGTACTGCGCCTATGCCAGTTGCCGAGGCATCCGTCGTTAGATCGAATGCCTTCTTGTAATCAGGATATCTGAGGATGACATCCTCCGAAGCCAGAATGTTACGCAATTTTCGGAAAGCAAGTCGTTGCTGCTCGCTAAATTGCACCTGCATATTTCTGGATCTGTGCCTGCTGACACTTCCATTCTCTCCTTTAAGGATATCAGAGACGGGCCTAGCTATTGATGCAAAATCTTTGATGAAGCATCGGTAATAACTGGCCAGGCCAAGGAATGATCTCACCTCGAATACATTTTTGGGTTCGGGGAATTCCTGAATGGCCTTGATTTTTTCTGGGTCAGTTGTGGCACCATTGTTGGTGACGATAAAGCCCAAAAAGCTAACGCTTTTTTTAAAAAAACGCGATTTTTGCGTTGACACCCTCATGTTGGCGTCGTGCAGGCTCTTAAGAACCCAATTTACGTGCCGAATGTGGGCGTTTGCGTCTTCTGAGAAAACGATGACATCATCAACATAGACATAGCAAAATTTGCCAACGTGCTCTCGCAGTATGTCGTCGATGGTTCTTTGGAAGATGCTGGCCGCATTCTTCAAACCGAACGGTAGCCGGCGAAACTCGTATTTTCCTCCGTTAACGGAAAAGGAAGTTTTTTCACGGTCACGCTCTGCCAGATTGATCTGATGGTAGCCCGACTTCAAATCAAGCGTTGTGAAGTATTTGGCTTTGCCTAAATTCCCTAGTATCACAGAGATATTCGGCATGGGATAGCGATCAGGTATTGTCCTCTCGTTTAATTTGCGAAAGTCTAATACGAGCCGCATCTTGCGGTTGCCCGCTTCGTCAGTGCCCTTTTTGTCTACTACCCATATTGGGTTATTGTAGGGGGACTTTGACTTTTGTATTATGCCATTTTTTAGCAACTCTTGGATTTCGCCATTGACGAAATCCGCTGCCCCCATTGGGTATGGGTAAAGTTTGGCATAAATGGGCTCGTCACTAACCGTCCTGATGGTAGCTACCACCGACGTGTTGTAGGGTAGGGCCTCGTTGGGGTTTGCAAAGGCTTTTTTTTGTTCGCCAAGCATTTTGATAAAGGCCTCTCTAGCTAGAGGCGGTGCGTCCGAAAAATCAATGTTGGTAAAATTGACGTCGGGGCACGATTGGAATTCCAATTTTTCTGCTTCGGAGCCCCATTTGAGGTAGCCGGAAGCTAGACACAGCGATGCCCCTGCCTGTTTTAACAGGTCAAGGCCAATTATGGCATCGAAGGAAGACAAATCTGGTAATATGAAGAACGTGGCCTTCAAGTTAAATAGAGAGACAAAGCACTTTTTAGTGATGGTGGTGACGCCATGGATAGAATGTATCGTAAATGGCGATTCTACTGGGCGGACGCCTTTCAACCCTTCGTATGGACGGATGAAATTTTTTGCCGCGCCCGTGTCTACCAAAAGCTTCATATCTATCCCCGCTACTCTTCGTCTGATGACAGGTAGCAGGGACTTTCCCCTAAAAAATTAATGGCGTCCGAATCATATTCATGAATGGCGTCGTCATTGATTTCCTGGGCCGCGCTTGAAGCTGCTGCAGTGTATTGTTCATTAATTTCGCCTGCGCCTTGCGCGATGTGGTTGACCCTCTGCCTCTTATGTGGGCCGGATCGACCGGACTCGGCCGGCTTTCTGTTTTGATAAGCCGGAGCTTGAGATGGCTTGAGCATCCTAGACATTGAAGGGTCAACCTCCATGGGCTCTGGCGTGTTTTCATGACGCCTGTCGTTGTGCGGAGCGGAGTGCACTTGAGCCTTGTGCTGCTTAGTGAAGTGTGGGTTTTTGCCCGCGCTTACTTGAGGGTGCGCTTGATAGGAATTTTGTTGGCGATCTTGCGCCTTTGGAAATTGCTTTCTATCCCTATCTTCTAGGCTCTTTGCAAACGATGTTGCGAAAGTGTATCTTTCGTGGTTTGATTCCACCTCTTGAGCCAATGCCAATGCAGTTGGCATATCTTTCGGCTTTGCCGAGAAAAGGACATCGGAGAGACTGCGCTTGAGGCCCGAAATAAATATACGGAGCGCGTCACCTCGGAATTTTTCGCATAGAATTCTGGCCGCCGATGCTTCGTACGACATGGTGGCTTTATTTGTGAGCAAGGTGAGCTTTTTCTCAACCTCGTCATAGTATTGTAGGAGAGTGAGGCTTCCCTGTCTAAGGGTGCCCATCTCCTGCTCGATGACGTGAATCTGACGTTTGTCACTGTATGTGAAATCGAGGCGGTCTATGATTGCATCGAAATTCAATACAGTGCCAAACGAGGATAGCACTGCATCGGCAGGGCCTCTTATTTTACTCCTAATAATTACAACCGCCTGATAGTGGCGTGAGCTATCTATGTAATTTTTAAATATATAATATGCGGCTACTGCCGCTTGCCGCCAAGAGACATATGTTTCTTGTGCCCCCGTAAATTCGGGAAGGCATTTGACGGCGTCAAGGGGCTCGTTGCATTGCACATTGTTTTTAATGTCAATGGGTTCGTAAATTTTTATTTGGGGGGTTCCGATTTGAGCGGGTGATACCCGCGTCTCTGCCACCTGCTTAGCTAAGTTTTCTATGGTTTTGCGCATTTCATTTTCCCTGCGCTGGTCCTCACCAGCCTTTTCTATGAGGGCATTGGCGATGGCCGCCTGGATGACAGCTTGGAGTTGATCTGCGTTTATGGCCATGTTTGTATTGGGATCGGCACCGGTAGCCGCCTGCCTCGGTGTAGAAGTAATAGGGAGCCTCTCCGAGTCTGACTCTGAGTCGCTATGTTGTCTTGGATCCCTATAACTTAGGAACGACATGGATAGCAATGCTAAATTCCATTACCCAAGAGTTGCATGCCTAAGCAGCTATAAACAAAATTCAAACGGGACCGTGGCGGCTGAGCTGTCGCTATGATAAACAAAGAGGCGAAGCTAACAGAGTCAAAACGCGAATGAGCGGTGTCGGGTTCGCGGACCGGAGCGGGTCGAGGAAGCAGTAAAAAGACCCCAAGATTGTTGCAAAGCTAATACACAGAATTTTTAGGTATAAGCAAAAAAACAATGACACAAAAGGGCTGAATTAAATCCTATAATTTATATGAGACAGTTTCCGTCGCCAAGAAAATTAATTCAATAAATGCACAATTTATTTATTTTCCAGCAGCGCCTTTGCGCCTAAGGTGTATGATGTTTATAATTTTATGTATGGCCGTAATATCGGTAATATTTTGGCCTTGGGATATTTATTTAAAATAATTATGCAAACAATACACAATAATAAACATTTATGATATGCGTGTAATTACACAAATTAAACTGTCAATCAACTAGTTAGTATGCTAATTTATTAAAATGTTAACACGAAACCATTAATGTGGAGCTGCAGAAAGTATTCTGGCAGTGTGTTTGAATGTTTTACAAATGCAGATTGGGAAAATATATGTATGGAGGTGCTCACTTACATGGTTCCCCAATTTTATAACAATGGGTAATTTACGGTGGGCGCCAATTAATCTTTTAGTATCGCAACGGTGTGCTGTCGTCGTCAATAGATGCTCCTTCAGGTGGTCCCTCGCAGTTGCAGATGATCCACGTAGTACAATTAATATAGATGGCTTTCCAACGGTGAATTGCCGTCGGCAATAGAAGTTCCCTTAGGTGGTCCCTCGCAGTTGCAGATGATCCACGGAGGGCGGGGAGTAAGACTTGCCGCTATCTTTGTAGGCCGGCTGGCCGAATAATCCTCAGGATGAGTTACGATGATTATGGAGGAAGGGTGACTGCCCTTCTTTAACTGCTGGCCTAGAGACTCAGACAGTTTTCAAATGATAAAGATTTAACGACGGTTGTCGGAGTTATATTGTATGAGCAGCAGCTCTTTATTTGCATGAAGTCAAATCTAAACTAAAACTTAAAGCTACACAAAAGAGACTCATAGCGGCCACTCCAATGGGCAGTGCTTGCCGGCTATGCACGAGCTTCCGGCCAGACGCTGTGTCAGCAATTTGGCCGGAGCGAGCCTTCGGACGATCGGTCATTGCCGTCGCCCGGCTTACTTAGTTAACTTACATATGTATGTATGTAGGTGCCCTTGTAAAAATTTCCGTCAGCCTTTTTATTTATTTTTTATAAACTCTGATTTAACACCAATTCTAATTTTTACTAGTTTTTATTGGAAAAATACGCGATAACTGGCACAAGAATGTTTTGCATTGTTATGTGTGCGTGCGAACGTTTTACCGTTGCTTTTTTCTTTCTTTCTTTTTATTTTGTCTTTTTCGGAATCAGGAAAGAGGCACATAAACACATGAACGACTACTCCGTTTTATTGTAAATTATAGTATATGTTTGTTTTTACTTTAATTCGTAAGTTAACTTAATTCACGCGAATTTTAATTTTATTGACGACATCGCTTCTCTTTTATGTTACCACATTTGCTAATAGTTTATTGTTTCACAATAATGCAGCACACCCTGCATTCCCATTTCTTCCAATGCGTCCTCCAGCTTTTTGGGCGATTCTCTCTCCATTGTTTTTACGCTGCGACGCGGATCTCTTACTTGCGTTTCACGTTTTTAAAGTAAGGCAGCTTTGCGATCGATTATCCGAAAGAAGATATCGACCGATAATACTGATGTGTATCGATATACACAAATGTGCTCGATTGTACAAAATTATCGTATAATCGTACGACTGCTAGTGAAACAATGCTTAATTTATAGATTTAAATGTTTTTTTTATAATTCTGTTATTATTTATAGACATTATAATCAGAATTAAAGCTATAAAATATATTTTCTCTGTGTATTAAAAAAAAATTTTAAAATATTATTATCAAGTATGAACCGTACTTATTCTGTTTTTAAGAATTATTCGGCCGATTTTCAGGAACGTTCGTGCTAAAATTATTCGTTCTACTTTTTTCTGGGTGGGGTTTCAAATAAGTGAGCTTAAATTAAGATTAGTTATAAATTTAAATTTAAAAAAAAATCATATATTACAATTTTTTAGTGTTTCTTCCTTTAACATGAAACAATTTTTTTATATCATTTTCCTCATTAAATCGGAGGTGGATACTTTTAGGAGAAAATTATTGCCTAAGCAGCTTTAACTTCTATAAACTGAGAAAAGTAGCCGGTTTCGTTGCTTTTGAAAACGTTCATGAAAAATTTGTTAAACACCAAAACTTGAGGAATCTCAAGGGCTTTAAACGTAAAAAGTAAACAAAAATCGACTTAAACAACTTTTAAAAACTTGAAAAAAAAATTAAAAAAATAATTTGAAAATTATATTATTTGGACCACTTATGTTAAGGCTTCGTGATTAGCATTTGAGAATAACGTTTTAATGACATATATCACTTGTCTGTAGCTTTATTAGTATGAAAGTCAAAGTTAGCGATTTCCCGCAAAGCTAGTTTTTCAAAAAGTCATAGAACAAATTATTTATGTCCACCTGCCCAACCAAACAAATTATTCCAGAATTTTAAAACAAATTTTTTTTACAATTTTTTTTAACTGACAATTACAAGGAAAACTTTTGTATTTTTAGATATATCAAAAAAAAGTATTTTTGAAAAACTTTTGAACGGAGCATCAGAATCGAATTTGGTGACATTCGTTGCGTATTTTGAATAAAATAAGGGTAAGGATAATATTTTACCAACCCACCGAACTTTCTCCTGAAACAATTAATTTTCCTAAAGTTTTGGTATGCAATCCTTATTCATTTTGCGATACCTTTTGATTGGTGTAGTTCTCGCTACGATCGGACCATCACAGCAGATCAATAGCAGTTCTACGGCTATATATAGTAGTCTTCTATGTACACGCTCTTGGCGCGCATCGTGACAACATGTACTGTCGTCCATAGTGATATTATTTTTATTTGAACCGGAACAATACCGGTACCCGCGACTTGTTTTGGTTGCGGTACAGTAATCGTCTACCGATAGATATGACCGAAACACACACAGAGTCCAACACCTACGGTCTAACATGAATCAGAGTGACAGTATATACTTTCACGATTTGCAATAAACTTGCGCTGCGAAAATGTCTCATTCACTGCGTTACAAACTTTTATGCATTTTAAAGTTCTAGTCTATTTCATTCGGGAGATACCGTTAAAAAAATATATATAACATCCAGTCTTGGGAAAATTAACAGTTTTTTGGATCTAGGTAAGGTACAAGGTATTTGCGCAAAATAAGTTTTTAGTATGGTAATATTTTCACAATTTTTCAAGTATTAAGGTAAGGCAAAAAAGAACGCAAAAGGAGAAAAATTTTTAATTAAAACGGAAACATCTTTTTGAATCTTGCATAAATAAACACAGTTTCAGTCCCTAAATACCTATAACATAGTAAATTCATAAGGTAAATAAGAATCTTAAACTAGGTAAGGCAAAGGTAGCCTTTTTTCCTAGGTTAATTATAAGGTACCCTAGAATTGTACCTACAACTGTTTAGGTATGCCCCTCACTGGAAACATCCTAATATTATTATATTCTTTCCTTTTTTACAGGTCTGCGGAAAAATCTTGTAAAACCTTTTTAATGGAATTTTTATTTTGTGTAGTTATTTATGCGTAGTTGACTATGCAACAAACTATTTCAAGCTATGTTTTGTTGACCGATGCTTCGGCTCAATTTGTTTTGTCGAATTGCAACATTATATTTGTGGTCTTTGTTTGACTTCAATGGTGCCCCGATTTTTTTTTTTAATTTTTCTATGTCCGTCGGCATTAGTCAAGAGTCCGTAGTTTGTTACACGAGCTTAAGACATGCTCGACCCATAGTACTTTGTTATTTGCTCGCCTTCATGTAGTTTGTTTTTGATTTTGGTTTATTAATTGTTTGAGCTGTTGGCGAATTGGGCGAGGACTTTAAAATATTTGAATTTATATTGAATAAAATCGAAATAAAAAAACATTTTGATGACGTCTACAAAAAACTATCCAGATTTACGGTGCATGTTATTATTTGCATGTCTCTAAAATATTTGCGTCTACTCTCCATATTGTGAGTGAGGGCCTGAGCCCAAATCAAACTCTAAGCCCGAAACCAGACCCTGAAACTACAATTAATTAGTAACAGTTCTCTTTAGAGCCCGCAGTATCACTACCAAAAATGTAAAACCCCTGGAATGCTCAAGCCTAATTAAGTCGCGGCGCCAGACAAACGTAAGGTAAAACGAGAATTTTAAGTCTTCAGAGCCGAGAGCCGAAGTCCGAAGCTTCTGTCGGTTTTTCTGCGACTGCGCGCTTACTCTGGGCAGAGTAGCCAAGATCAAGATCCGCACCAAGCGAAAGTGAGCATGCGGAGAGCACGAGCGTTAACGCCGTCGTCAGCGCCGCGTCAGGCGTTGACTCATCTGCCAGCGCAGGCTGCGCTGCGGCTGCGGCACCCAGTGATTCACTTGTTCGCATCTTCGGTGGCTAAAGCTGAGGCTTCTGATGCAGACGTCGGCTGCGAAGCCACTGCGACGCGTTGCGGGCGACTTTACCGGGCACATATAAAACAAACGATCTTGGCTAAATATTCACAATCATATTCAAGTTGTTCATTCGCGCGTTCGAGTTCAAGTCCGAGAAAATTTGACATATTTTTAGTGTAAGAAACTGCCGCTTAAGATAAATTGATCACCGCGAAATTGGTTACTCGTGGGCCATATCCGGAAAGGGAATAGAACAGTATGACCAGCAGGTGGTCAAGTGAAAATTTAAAGGACATCTGGGATACACCCTTTTGTCTTAGGCTCACAGGCCAACGGCGAGATACAACCGTAAATGCTTCAATACGTACAGGCCAATTGGGCTGTGGGCTGGAAGCTAAAAGTTGTGCAGCCGCAGTCTTTTGCAGCTGAAAATTAAATTAAATTCATTTGCGGTTGATTGATTGATGGATAGTTCCATTGATTCGGTTTCAGTTGTTGCTGCTCCGAGGTTGACGAGTCCCTATCTCTGCCCACCCGTCCGTTAGTCTGTACAGCCATTTCGTGTTCGGCTTTAGTTGCCACTGTGCATTGTGCTTAGATGGTGGAAATTTATTTGTTGCTGATGCGATCTGAACTTTGCGGTTTGTTGTTTGGTACTATGTTTTGTTGAACTGTTGCCAAATGTGCCAAGACAAAACTTTGCAGTTTTAATTTATGTGAAAAGCGCCCACGGAAATGCAGCAGTAACGGCAGCCAACATGCAACTGAGGGGCACCAGAACCACAATTTCCAAATCACCATCATCGAAACAAAATTAACATATATTAATAAGCCAGTTAGGTGGAAGACTTAAATGGAATTAAAACAATTGAGTTTTGACTTACCGCAGTATCTTTTTTTATTGCTATTTGGGTAAACCGAGAAAAGTATGTCAATAAAATGTTTGTTATGACCGCGAGCAAATGTCATGATTCTAGGGTCACGAAATAGAAAGTATAAATTCCAAGAAATTTCTAAATTAAAAAAAAAAAAGAATACTCATTCAAATTAACCGAATAGTCCGAAAATATTTTATGCAAATTTTGCTTGGGTAAAAACCAGCAATTTGATTTGTTTATACACACACACTTAAATTTTGACGTCTAATTTTTTTGTTTTTTGCATAGGATTAGAACGGCTTTTTGACTATTTTTAGCGTTGAGTCATGTCGAACGCATCCCGTATTTTGACTCAATGATCGATTTGTCGATAGAATGAAATGCAAATCTTGCTCTTTGTTGATTTACGGTTCAAAAATCAGTGACTCAATTAGCGTTATAGTCTCGCAAGCGAATTGAGCCTATCCGGAAATGATCTGGGCTGGAGCTGCTAGATTTGTTTATACTGTTTGGTACTGTCATAAACTAACATATTAGTTGTCAATTAGACAACCGCTTGAGGGCAGTTATTTTCCCAAATAGTATCTATGAAAAAATGTTATGCAGCTGCTAAAAACAAATTTTTTCAAATATAGAATGTGGGACGCCAAGGCGGGTTGCCATAGAAGCAACTACTGGCACCAGAGACTAAGACTTGAAAATTTCTCCTCGAAGCTAACGGACTGTCTCACCGTCTTTACATCTCTTGGTGACAGTCTATCTCAGCATATGGACTTGTATGGCACTCGCACGATCCCCTTGTAATCTTATGTCATGAAACAGTGTTCGAATTTAGATGATGACGATATAGCGCCGACTTTGAATCTTATACGGTCATTAGCTTCGAGACATCCGTATTTGTTTAATTATATTTTGTTTTCTGTTTTCTGATTCCCCCAGTTTTTCAGACCTAGATCCAGAGTGTTGGATAGCTATGACTATTGCTCAGTTTTGGAATCAGCTCGCCTTATGTATTACTCTGGCAGTGCTGGCTTTGGCCGACTACCACGAAAACATGTTCCTTAATGGCCAGTACCAAAATGGCATCAAGGAACACCCGGAGACCCACCATTCAGTCAACCCCTCGTCGAACGTCTTTCTCAACCACGCAATCATCAGCAGACAAGCGTCGCCATTTCAAGGACCCACCTATCTGCCGCCCAAGGAGAACCTGAAGTGCGCCGCCGGCCAGCAGTGCGTACGTCAGGGTCAGTGTCTGAACGGAATCTTCTCCCAAAAGTTGCCTAGGATACAAGTAAGTTCCTGACTATTAACAGAGCTCCAAATTTACAATTAAACTCTCAGGCGTCCATTTATTCAGTCGTCTATTGCATAACGGGATATTGATTTGAGGTTTTCCCGGGACAGAAAAAATATAAACGTTTCACAAGCGACCGCTGTCCCCCAATCCGATCCATCCGCTCAGATCCGTTAAAGCCAGATGAAGACCTAAATCAAAAATTAAAAGCTCGTCTGCACCAACAAAGCGCGAAACATTACGGTCGTTGTTGTTGCTCGATTAGCTTGCCTGATCTGCATTTTTTTTATGGCCAAGCGCTTGTTTTTGCTTCTGACGTTGTTGTAAATGTGGTTGGATTGAGTTGATTTGTTTGGCACAGTTAACGTTATTTTCCGGTTTGTCATTACCGGGGTCCGAAATACCAGACCACATACGTGCTGGCCAGACCATAGCTTTGGGGAATTTCGTAATCCTACAAAGTGGAATAAAAAGCGAAGTTCATGTTTAATTGGTCGTGGGCTTTTAAATATATATATATATTCAAATATATATATATACAAATATATATGTATGAAAGTCGCAATAAAAATTAAAAGTCGTTGATGATTTGCATATTTGTTAGTTGAATCTACGCGCCTATATATATAAATTAAATAATCCATACCAGGGCATGCTTCTCCTCAAGTCCTCTACCGGTACACCAGTGCTTACATAGAGAAGTTTTAATTGAGCTGGGAATTTCCCCTTTCATGTTAACTCTAATTATTTAGATCCAGTTAAATACTTTAAAAGCCGCGAACTCAAACTACTAATAGAATAAGTCAGACCATAATAAATGGTCAAACCAACTTGACCAACTTACGCTACAGGAATAAAAACCTCCCTTCGAAATGCCCCCTGTGCAACAAAGACAAAACAGACATAGCCCATAAAATTAGTGTAATGGCTTTTTTTCGGGCGACAACAGCATCAAAAATTATTAAGTTTTTAAAGGCGAATTTGCCTTTGAGTTCTATAGAGCCATATTCTTCTAAAATGGAAAACCCGCTTTTGACTTACAAATGCAACGCGAAAGAAACACAACGGTAAAAGACGAAGTTAACTGTCAGTCGGATGACTTTGCCGAGCGCTCAAAAGGCATTCACCTCAGTAACGTCATTCATCAGGTTTTTCGCGCAGTGTATATGCCATTGACATCAATTTTTCCAATACCTTGATCAGGGCGAAAGCGCTTGCATTTTTCCAAATCTTATTCTTTTATGCATACCTTGAAAAGGGTAAAAGGGCGTACCGATCAGACGTCTATATTCTATAGCTCCCATAGGAATAATAGGGTGAAATCGGTGCAAATTTGATGTTTTCAGCACATTTCGCGCAGAGTATATGCTATTGACCTAAATTTTTCCAAGTCTTATTTATTTACGCAGACCTTGACCAGTGTAAAAGCGCTTGCCGATCGGACCTCTACATCTCATAGCTCCCATAAAAATATTTATTAAACATTTGTTATTCTTCTCGCTACTTTTGCAATTTTAGCAATTTCGGCAAAGTCTGCAAGGATATTACAACTTCGGCTTGCCGAAGTTAGCTTCCTTCCTCGTCATTTTTATATTTTTTATAAAAATAAAATTATTTCTCAATAGATAGTATCAGATTCTAAGCCATTTCTGAAAATATATGTCTAATTTCATTTTTATTAACATGCCTCGTCAGATTTGACGAAACAGTCTTTGCGTTTGCCGTTTATTCTTTGAGTGCGAACATAGCCTAGTGATACATCGTCTCACTATCGCTCAGAATGACCGGGCCGAAGTAATTTTTCTTATATTTCTTGTTTTAAGAAATATTATTTCTCAAAATAGAAAAGAAATAATATTTTTTGGTTTAATAGTAATAATTTTTTGTTAAGAAAGACATATTTTGTTCAAATTAAGGTGACTCGACCTTGACGAAAATTCAATGGCTATTTTTCTGGATTTTAGGGAGACTCACAAATGTTAATGTTATTTGACATTGGCGGCCATTTGCAAAAATTAGTGCATCTTCCAATACGGTGAACCTATTGGACACTTTGAATAAAGCCTTGTTAAAACCGGTCCGTTTCAATTTATGTACTACATGCAATAGTAAGAAGACTTTTTGAAAAGTTTCATTTAGATTAGGCAAGTTTTAGACTTGTTTGCGTAAAAACAGACAAATGGAAGGATCCGACGGACATGGCTGGATAAACTTTCCTGGTAATGCGGATTTAGAATATATATACTATTAAACTTTTGATTGAAAATATTATACCCTCCGCAAGGGTATACAAATTGCTTATAATAAATCAAGACTCAATTATAAATAAATTAGCTAATAAAGAACATAAAAACAAATTTTTTTTAATATATTAAATTTGTTTGTTTAATGAAAGCCCTTACCAATCAAAAGTTATGAAATCAAGAGTTTCCGACCCTATAAATATATATATTCTTTATCAGGATCAATAGCCAATCGTCATGTCCGTCCGTCTGTCCGCTACCGATTTGTGGTTTGAAATTCAGATTCAAGTAGTTCTTACGCAGCGCTTATTTATTTTAAAACAGGGCACGCCCAATATAGCGCCCACAAACAAAGCCAAAAAAGCTGCACAATAAAATCAGCCTTGTTACTTAACAATTCCAAAGCAGCGTGCCGTTCACGAAACTAATTAAATCAAAACAATGTTAATTTTTTTGGTAAAATAAATAATAATCGTCACAAAATTTAATATCATAAATTGTTTGAGTGGAAGGTGCGATTGTCACTACATTCTTATTTTCCTTTTCTACCGTTCCTTTGGTTGATGCCCAAGCCATTTCTTCGTCGCGGCTGCAACTTGCTAAAAATCAAAAGTTAATCTGTGGAGTTTTGTTAATTGTATTTTGGATAGTGATCATATGAACTCCATCGAAACCACTCCCTTTCGTCGTCGCAATTTTCGATACATTTTTTAAGTTATTTTCGCAATTCAATCCGCCGTAGTAGGAGTTAACCAAGTTTGGCGGTTCGTTTATTAATACAAAATAGTAATAAATTTTCATTGTGACCCAGGATTCAAATATATTTATGTATGTCAGAGTTATAATTGTCAGTACATTCAATTTTTAATCGGGTGTATGACAGTGATTGTTTAATTTTTTTTTGTCAACATATCGACACTTTTTAATTTGCAAAAAATTTTTCAGCCTTTAGCTACAGCCTTGAGAACCCTCATCGACACCGTCACAGCCTTGTATGCCTCCTAGCTGTCTATTGGGGATGATAGACAAGCGTCTAATACTATTTTAATACATCTGATAATGAGCAAGTCAACGCAGGAACTAAAAGAAAATGGGAAAATCAGTTAAATTATACTTTGTTGCCACTTTGGAGCGAATGTGAGGCGGCCCTCAACAGAAGATACCAACGTAAAATAAAAATTTTGTAACTTCCGAAAGTTCAAGTCTCTCCCTTTGAGCTATGCGAGCAATTTACACTTTTCTAACTCCAATCATAGGACTACGTGGTCAGAAGATAGTAATCGGCGATAAAGAAAAAAATCTTTAAAAATCGAAATAATAATAATAATAGCTTGGGAAATGGTATAGGCTTTCACGAGCGGGAAATCTGTCGAAATCTTCCGGCTGTGAGAATACCGTGCAAAAACAATAAAACCAAAAAATATAATTAATTATGGGAAAAATTAGCTATGAGATTGAAAGAAACGCTGCCATAACGCATAAGAAATTACAAAATGTAAACAAATTGATGTTGTTTCTGTAGTTTAACAATAATACAATAATCCTAGCAGTTCCGGGACCGTGGAAACGAAAATGTTGAGCTGGTTTAACGATTAAGATTAAAACACGTGCGCCATAGGCAGATTAATTCACGGCAACTTAAAAGGCACTGCAAATAAAGTGTTACGCATGGGCTTCATCAAAACTGTTTCATAAAGCATCCATTTTAGAGATACATAAACCAGAATTGAGTACTTTCCAAAACCGCTGTAGCTTGTCTTCACTGATCCAAACCCGAATGTATTGCTTCGTAAATGTTTCCGTGCTGTTTAATACTCATTAGCATGCTTAGCTCTTGCTAAGGCCAAAGATCTTCATTAGTCAAGGTCAAGCTTAAGAACCATTTCAAAAAAAATTAAATGGGTTTCAGATTTTAGGTTTTCTTGCTTGAGGAGACATAAGAGACATAAATAAGAGGACTTAGACAGTTTAATTTGTAATATTCACAGTCTGATTGATATATGGAGTGCCAGTTTTGGGAACTCTACGGTCTGAACTGGTTATTTAAACTATTCTTTCATAGCATGACGTCGCTTCTCTAGCAGCACTACCCGTTGGCGAACTCTTCGTTCTTGAGCTGCAAACTCGTCAACGCGATTCCGTCTGTAGCCACTGTTACGGCATTTGAACTCTGGCACAGACTGACAAAGTTATTAATTTGCAATTGTTCAGTTGCCTAATGCCAGCTGGCCAACAGACAAAAAATTTAGCAATATTGGCGAAGGTCCGGCAAGATGACAGCGGCAAAGTTCAATGCAAATGCAACAGCTTCAAGCATCTTGTTGCTGGCCAGTGCCACTAGCTTCTGGCTGGCCACCTTTTAGCACATCATTTATACAAGTGGCTAACTGACTTTGCTGACCTTTTGGCCAAGATAACTGCAATCTCAATCATTGGGTAGGCGATGCAACTTTAAGGCTGCTGGATTCGGCTTGGCTTATGTCAAAAACCCCCTAATGTCAACTGATGCACAGGTTATGCAATGATGTTTTCTAGAGCTTAAGTTACAGAATTACTTATTTTGTATACCCTTGTAATTTAACTTAGAAGTTACCAGTGCATTGAAGGAGGCATTTCTTACCTTATAAAGTATATATATTCTGGACCAGCATCACTAGGAAAGTCGATCTTGCCTTGTCCGACGGACCGTTTCTATGCAAAATAGTCTCTCGGTTTAAAGCTATCTGTATGAAACTTTTCAAAAAGTTGTCTTCGTATTGCAGGTAGTATATAAGCAGGAACGAACCCGATCGGACGACTATATCATATAGCTCCCAAAGGAACAATTGAGAAAAAAATAAAATGAAAATATAACTTTGCTGGTTTTTTAAAAGTTTTTAGATATATAGTAATGGTTTATTATTTTAGAACTACGTTTTAAATTGATCAAAATCCTAGTCATGTTGATAAAGAATATATATACTTTATAGGGTCGCAAATGTCTTCTTCAAACATCTGACTAAAATTATAATGCCCTCTGCAATGGTAGACCCAAACTAAACTATTGTTACACGAATTTTAAACTATTGGGTATCAAAAATTTCTCAATAGGAGAACTAATTTAATAAGTTCGAACGTATTAAAATAAAACGTTCGAGGGTGTCAATTTTATACTCACAGCTTTATTATTTATACCGACACTCCTAGTTTACTTTTCAAACTCTTAAGTATAAAATACATACCGTGTAAATGTTATGTAGCATACATATAAAAATACGTATTATAAATTTGATACTATTTTGTATTACAATTATACTTTTTCTCCCAGAGGTTTGTTTCATTTTTCTGTTGTACAGAAATCGCTCCCAGTAAAAATGCACTATAAATGTTTTTAATACATTTTAAAATTGAAAAAAATTAATTAATTTATATTACTAAAAGCCTGGTGCATTTATAGATCTGCGTGCGTAAATAACATTACAGTGATACACATGTTTCTTTATCCACAATATATTTCGCGAGAAAACTCACTAATATATTATTTACTACACAAACTTGGCGTATTGCCTTTTGTTTACTATGTTTTGTTTTTACGAATTTGACTTAAATGCAGTACGCCTGCGCAAACGATATCTAAATAAAGCACGAAACTCGACGAAAAACCTGTACAATTTAGTCACGCATTTTGAATTCGAATTATTCTGGTCTCACAGCAGATTTCGTTTAGATTCTTAACTTCATTGTGTTGGCCTTATAATACTTAGTCTTGAATTAATACTACTGGGCTTACGTTTTATACTATATAGTATAAGTTTATATTGCATTTTTATACCCTTGCAGAGGGTATTATAGGGTAAAAATTATAACTTTGCTGTTTTTTTAATTTTTTTTTTAGTTCTTCGACATATAGTAATGGTTAAATATTTCAGAATTACGGTTTAATTTTCATCGAAATCGGACGACTATATCATATAGCTCCCATAGAAAAAATAAAAACATATAAATTTTTTTTTTTTAATGTAACTTTTCTATTTAGTAATTTTTTTTTAAATTCTTTTTGATTTGTTAATAATTTTACAGTTCAGAATTACGCTTTTAATTTTATTGAAATCGGAAAACGATTTCATATAGCTGCCACAGGAACTATCGAATAATTGAGCGGCAAATCATCATAGCTCTAAGGTTTTTCAACACTTACGCAAGTAAATCATAATTTTAATGTTTTCAAGAACATTTAATTTTTTCAATATTTTTAAACATAGACGCATATAAGTTCAAAATTTAGATGTTATAAAGAATTAAAAATTTTTGCAATGGCAGCAAGGGTGAATAAACTGTGGATTGCCGAAGATTGCTTTCATTCTTGTTAACTTTTTTTTACATTCTCAGAACTGCGACCCGGATACCGACGTCTGCTGCACCTACCAGGTGTCGCTCACAACCACAACAACTCCAGTGCCGTTTGAATCCTGTCCTCGTGATTCGGACTGTGTGGCCCCGGAAAACTGTCGCAACGGTGAAATAAGTGCCATCAACTACGTAAAGAAACAAGGGGTGAGTGCCTTCTTGTGACTTCTAAAAATCAGTTGCCACAAAATAGTTGAGCAAGTCATTGGCATCAATAGTATAAAGGGTTTTCCCATTCAATCGGCTTGTGTAGATTCCGTTGCCAAAGTAGCTTAGCTACGTTAATGTTTTAACAGTGACGAGATAAACAACCCAAATAAAGCGACCACAGCAGATGCAACTGGCTTTACCGGAATCAGACCCGACTGCAACAATCGCAGCACATTTCTCAAGCCCGGCGCACGAGGAGACCAAGAAAAAATCAACACAGCAACCGAAACAACGTCAGCTTATTAGCACACAATTAGATTTAATGTCTGCTCTGATTTTTCACTTGGGAATTTCTGAATCCGAAAACGCCGAATGGTAAAGGTTTCGCTGGACGGTAGTTAGATTTATTTGACTTGGTCGTTGATTTGGTACTTTTTAATACTTTTGCAGAGGGCAATACTGCTATACTATAATTCCGACTATAAAAAGTAAATTTATTTTTGAGCAGCACAACACGGCTAGTTGGACTGGCCTTGTCTGTCTATTTTGCTGTACTAGTACAGCAACTAGTACTTCGGCTCTAAAATAAAACTTTTCCAAAAGTCTTTTCTCTAATTCAGGTATATGAGATGGAATGGCAGAAATCGGGTGAATTAATCTCTCTAAATCGAATTTTTGTTGGAAAATCGACAAATCCTTGTTTTTTTTTAAGAATATATACGTATATACTCAGAGATATAAAAATTATGCTATTAAAAAAAATAAACCTGCACAAGTTTATAAAATTTGGACGACTATTTCTTGAAGCTGCCATAAAAAGCTGTATTCAATAGATATCAGAATATAGGCATAACTTCTTTGTTTTGAAACATATTTGCATTGAGGTATACCAACTTTCGCTTGCCGAAGTTGGCTTATTTTCTTGTTAAAGTGTATATGTTGGTAGCCCTAGCATTGACATTGCCACAAGGCGTAGATTTAATTTTAAACCCTGTGACAGCGGTAACGAACTTGACGCCACCAGGCAGCAATCAAACTGGAATGCAGTTGAACCTCAAGTAATACCTTACACACACAGCCGAGTCGAAAAAGTGTTAAATTACGGCCTACCAGACGAAAAATACAATCAGTGTATATACACAATGGTATATATGTATGCATATGTAGGCAGTGTGTAGATCGGTTCATCAGCTCAGCATCAGCACTGCGTACAAGCCAAGACTCGGAAAGACGGACAGACTTGCGACTAAGAGAGATCTCAGATTTTCACCAGTCCAGCGCAATTGCATAATTTGCCTACATGCAATGGCCGGAAAACCGGGTTGCGTACGGTGCTGCATGCAATGCCTGAAAAAATGAGCGCAGAAAGTGAATTATGCTGCAACGCAACAGCTGCAGGTCAACTTCAGAGAAATCATCGCAGCCATTTTCTGAAATGCCAGGTTGGCTTGTTTGGTACTGCTTGCTACCAGTTCTAACCATTTTTTAAGATCAACTTTAGTATTTAGTAGTTATGTCGAGATAAACTGAACGCAGACACACATAGACTTTAACTTCTCAAGGCGTTAATAAGAGTCGAGGACCTACGACCATCAAAACATTCCTCGTGGCCCCTCATTTCGGTGTATGACTTCCCCGATGTCAGCAACCACTACATACCATAATGGCACTGCTCGTTAAGTAATGCAGGCATTGACGTCAATTGCGTGGCGTGCCACAAGGCACTGCAGAGTACGAAAGCGACAGCCAAAGCAACAGCTATATTATCAATAATATGACTATAGTGAGGCAAGAGAAGATAAAAGGGTAAATGACTTGTGTAGTTTCGAAGTGAAAAATGCAATGAATGCCGGCAAGGTCGCTAGATCTTGGGAGTGAGTGCGACATAATAAACACAGGGCGAACCAAGTATGAAAAAATTAATCTTCATTCTGGCATGAGACTGAGAGAAATGTTTCTTCTCATTGGACACAAGTACTCTTCCGATCAATTAATGATACTTTGTTCCCCTTTTCGAATATACAGCTTTTGGAACCCGGATTTTGTTTGGAGCACCGATGACTGAGAGTGAACTTTTTTTGAAACGCTAAAAATTTCTTAAACTTAAAAGAATATATAATGAGGATATTTTTAATCATAACTTGAAAAACTTGCACGATCATTTGAATTGGGCCTACAGACTTCTGTGTTGTTATAATTAAGATAACCAACGCTAAATATGACCTCGAGTTTGAACTCCAATTAAATGTGTACATGTAAAGGGTCGCAAAAAACAGCCATTGTGACGGACAAAGTTAAAAATCAACTGAATTTTAATAATTACACCCTTCTAATTTCGTCCGGCAGTCTCTTAGTTTTAAGGATGTATGCAAGAAACTTTCAGAAAAGTTGTGTTTCCTTGCAGGAAATTTTTTTTTTGTTTTATTAAGCTTATTACTTTTATTGTATTTTTAAACCCTTGCAGAGGGTATTATAATTTCAGTCAGAACGCAGTATATATATATATATATATATATATATATATTCCTGATCAGCATCACAAGGAGATCTAGACATGTCCGTCTGTCCGTCCGTCTCTTTCTACGCAAACTAGTCCCTAAGTTTTAAAGCTGTCTACATGAAACTTTCCCAAAAGATGCCTTTCTATTGCAGGTGGTATATAAGTCGGAACGAGCCGGATCGGATAACTATAGCATATAGCTCCCATAGAAAAAATCGGGGGAAAAAATTATAAGTTTGCTGTTTTTAAATTTTTTCTTAGTTCTTCGACATATTTCAGAATTACGGTTTAAATTTCATCTAAATCGGACGACTATATCATATAGCTCCCATGGAAACAATAAAAATATTTTGTAATTTTTAATTTTTTGTAATTTTAAGAAAATTTTTTTTTTTATTTATGAAAAAATTGGACAGTTTAGAATTACGCTTTTAATTTTATGGAAATCGGAAAACGATTTCATATAGCTGCCATAGGAACAATCGAATAATTAAGCTGCAAATCATCATAGCTTCAATGTTTTTAAAAATATTTAATTTTTGCAATAGCTGCAAGGGTATATAAACTTCGGCTTGCCGATGTTTGCTTCCTTTCTTGTTTTTGGATATAGTAATGGTTTAATAACACAGAATCACGCTTTTAATTTTACTCAAATCGGAAAACGATATTATATAGCTCCCATAGTATCGATCGATTAATTTAGCTACAATTTATCATAGCTTCAATGTTTTTATACATATACAGAATATATACGTATATCGAAATTGAAAAGTTTTAAAAAATAATTTATTTTTGCTATAAGGGTGCATACTATGCTTACTTTCTTTTTTTTTTTTAAATAAAGTATTGTGCTTGAATTTTGGTCAAATGTTGTTAGTGCAATGACCATTTTTATACCTGGCATTTTTATATATGGCAGCAGACGGGAGAGAAAAATGGAGAACGACAGAACTGTTAGCGGGGGGTGGGGATGCTGCACGCTCTTAGCTTTTAGTGTTGACTACAGATGGCGCCACCTAGACACCGATTGTTTTGTGGGGATATATTTAATTTGAAATTTGTTAGCTCAGTATAGGGTACCTAATAGTCGGGGAACTCGACTATAGCGTTCTTTCTTTTTTGTTTGTATTTTTGAAGGACATTACGGATTTCTTAAATTTTAAAAATATTTCGATTTTTGCTGTGAAGAAAAATATAAAAAAGCATAACATCTTTTTGGATATAAAAAGAAAAAGTTTAAAATTTGTTGTGAAAATGTCTTCAAATTATTCTTTGTCATTATATTTACTCCATCTTAATAAAGTTATTTTCAGATTTTTAATTTGTTGTCCAAATCCAAAAAATAGTCACATTTCTTTAGCGGATTCATCGCTTTTGACTTCGTGACGTTTTGACAAAGCTGTAACAGGGCAATGCCGTAAAAAACGTATGCCAACAAAGCATACGGAGAAAACAGAGTAGATCGAGCGCCTTTTGCATGCAGCAGATGGTTAAACTCAAGCTCTGAACTCAAGGTCTAGGTCGAGCTCGGGGTCTGGGTCTGAGCAAGCTTAGTCTCGCTGACTGAAAGTCGTTGACAGCGCTTAACATTTTTTCGCTCGTGGCCAACTTTGCAGACACGCTTTGTAGTGGAGTTTTAGCTTCCTTTGGTTTAATGCGTATTTTATGATCATCATTATTGTTATGATTTTAATAGCTTCCACTGCCGTCAGCGATCGTTACATGTCGTCTTTGTCCGACTTTGTTATAATTAACATAAATGCGTGTTGTGCTGTTTACAATGACACTTTGACAACTAACTTCACTTATAATTAATTGGTTTTTGTGTAAGGCTACGTCCATATTCGTTGAGTTATTTGGCATCTAGTTTGCTCATAAAAAATAGGTTTTACACCCAGACCTCTGCATCTAAGGCCTATGCATAAACTTCATGTTATGTACCATAAACAAAAGACTTAAGCGCCGAACTTGTGTCACAACTGGCTGACGACCTGCTTGCACTTGCACTTCACGGCCAACTCTGTTTTTTAGAATCTTTTTCTCGGTTCAACTTGGCTCGGACTTAAGATAACCACTTATAAAACGGCCAAATCAGAATCTGCCCACTTAATAGACATATAACTTTTGTGAAGAAAAAGACGAAGAGAAGCAATGGAGTATTTAGTGCTGTGCTAGTGGCGCATTAGTGTAGTCATAAAAATAGTTTAATGTTTGCAGTGAAGCAATAGTGTCGTAAATTTCGCCGCTGCTCGTCACGGCTTGACCTTTTCCTAAGCTATAAAAGCGACCCAGGCAGCTCGAGCCCATGGATTTAAGGTACGTATCAAAACTGTACGGCACCTTAAAATAATTAGTGTTCAACGATAGTCAAATTTCTTGGTGATAGAGACAGCAAAATTTAACTACAGACAGAAAAAAAGTTACCTTGAAACTTCTGACTTAATATAACCCGTTATTTTAGGCAAATATATTTTAAATTCCGCTTAGTTGCGATAGCAACAAATAATATAATGTCGTGTCAGAATATAACATAATTTCCAATAACTTTTAAAGAAATGGTTTGATGTTTGGGTTTTTTTTTTGGGTTGTAGACCCAAAAAAAATATATTTCCAAAAAGGAGGTATCTAAATTACGGGCATAAGATTGGGCGTGGCAAAGTACTAGAGCCTTACTACTATCTGTAATAATGTTTCGTTTTATCTATAAACGATAGGGATATGACGAAGGTTAAACAACAATTTTTTAAAGTCCGTGCTCTTTTTATACGAACCTTACATGCTGCCCAAGTGGATTCTATGGCCTATCACCGAAATTTTGCTTTTCCAGTTTTTTCCACTAAACTTGGTAATTTCCCAAAATATACAAAATTTAATTATATATGTTTATAGTAAACTCAACATTATTAACAAATTGCGCCAGACACTCTATGGGACATTAACAACAACAAAAATGGACAACTTGTCTTGTATGGTCAACAACAACATTTATTAAAAGCATTTTGGATTCTCCCCGCTCGCTTGCTGGTGGTGATTACATATTTTAGCTGTCGCTGGTACACCAAGAAGCTTAAGGTTTTTTATGGAAGTTGTTATCTTGGCTAAAGATGATTGATCATAAGCTATGCAATGGCCAGCAGTCTCAGGTAATCGGAGCTGAGAGGCGAGGATTGATGGTGTACATGGATTTTGCCGTTTCGGAGACGCTTGTTGTCATTGATCAAACTTATGTGCCGTTTTCTGTCCTGCTTTCTCGTGGGGCCAAGTTTAATAATAGCGTGTATTACATAAAACTAAATGCGTGCTCTGGCTTGAGCTGTTCCCCAAAGCGCCTCCGTGATTGATGTCTACATTAAAATTAAATTTGGATTACGCTTAATTCATGAAAATTGCCAGTTGTGCCTAATGATAATGTTAAAAATTAAATGGGGCTGTCGCTGCTCGATCAGAAGGACAAGCTTTAATGACCTAAAGTAAGGCCAAGCTGATACTACGACTTGTCAAACGGAAGCGCTTTTGTTTTATTTAATTATATTGATTTACCATGTCGACTCATACTCGGAGATAAAAGACATGGTATTAGTAACTTCTGCCCACGGATTTGTTTTGATTAATTTTAAACAAATGAGCACATTATTATTCGGGGCAGCTCTTATTTAATGTTAAAATACCAAATGAGCGAATAGTAGGCTGAGACAGAATCAAATCTCTACTGACCTAAGGCTCAACTCCGTGTGAAAAGTTGGCCGGAAAGGGTACGCGGCGCAGAACAAAGCACACAACAGCCAAGTCAGTGGGATTTTCAAATCTTTTCTTAGCTGGGCGCAGATCAAATAATTATACGAATAATTGAGTAATTTGCTGTAAGCTGTTCAAAAAAGGGCTGTGTGCTCATCTTGTGTTTAAAATATCCATTAAATAGTAATCCCAGGAATAGTTGCCACTTATCTAATTAGCCATGTATAATTATATTCGGTAGGACCGTCATATTTTTGGTCTTCCGTTGGTTTACAAAATTTAAATCGTCAAAATTCCAGTACAGTTGGATTCCCTGACACTCAAAATATTTTTTTATTGCACAGTTTTTTTTTAAAGTGTAAATAACGTTTTTTACTTGTTTTCATGCCTGTTTTATTTCTTATCTCCACTTTTGCTTATAGATCCGATGGGTTTTCGATAGCTTATTTTACTACAAATATAACCTTCTTCAATAGGATAGGTTTCCTCATAAAGTAACCTATCCTATTCCTAGTACTCGACAAAGTTTTAAAACCAGTTAAAGCTTAAATCTTTACACCATAAAGTATTTCCTAACAAAAACAAAGCAAAATTTCGCCAGCCGAAGTTTGTATACCCTTGAAGCTGTTGCAAAAATTAAATGTTCTTTAAAACATTTGAATTTTGATTTATATGCGTTAATGCTTAACAACGTTGAAGTCTTGATGATTTTTAACCCAATTATTCGATGGCAGCTGAATGATATCGTTTTCCGAATTGGAATATAAAGAAGTTAAAAATGGAGAAATTTAAATTTTGTATTTAATAGTTTTTATACCCTTGCAGAGGGTATTATAATTTCATTCAGAAGTTTGCAACGCAGTGAAGGAGACATTTCCGACCCTATAAAATATATATATATATATGTTCTTGATCAGCATCACTTTAGAGTCGCTCTAGCCATGTCCGTTTTCCCGTACGTCTGCCCGTCCGTTTCTACGCAAACTGGTCTCTCAGTCTTAAAGCTATTGTAAAGTTGTCTAAACTTGTGCACTTATCGTGTGGGCAGCACGGACGCTGCTATTGCTTACACCCGTCCATTGCAGACACTTTCAATGAACAATAGACTTGGTCGAAGAACTTGACAAAGCCACATATGCAATTGTTTCTAAGTCTAGCCTTGTGTATGAGTCTGTACATACGTTGTGAGTTCACAAAGTCCGCCCACGAAGTGTTGTATTGCACCATGAAACTGCTAAATTTCTCGGTTACCATTAACCCCAAGCGGAAAAACCATTGACAACCAGCATTAGGCGTGTTAATGACCAGATAGCACATTGCCAGTCGAGTGGCCCCGTCCCATGCAGCACATGGCTGCGCATCTGGCCAGGCACATAATTGCACACTCCTACAATTTGTTATATTAAACATAAAAAATCGCCTTTGATTTTAGAAAATCGCCTTTCATTTTAGAAAATTCGCCTTTGATTTTAGAAAATCGCCTTTGATTTTAGAAAATCGCCTTTGATTTTAGAAAATCGCCTTTGGTTTGGATTCAAGGGTGATTTTCCTATATTACAGAAATTCTTAAACAATTTTCTGTATTTTTGAAAATTTGAGTTCATTGAAAATTTTTTAAACCCTTGTGCTTAGTGAGGAGGAGTCGTGGTACCTATTTTTATATCTGTTATCGGAACTATAGTATATGTGTCGCCCCAACCACCATCTTAAAAGTTTCTGTAACTAGAATGAAAGAAAAGGAAATACGGTAAACTATATTGTTATAAAAAGGAAGCAAAAAAACAAACTTTTTCGGGGTTCGAACCGGGGACCCATTAGATTCGTAGAAGCATTAGACGGTTGCGCCACGCTGGCATCACATTCAAAGGGACTAGTAGTCAATAGAATTGCTTTTGTTAACTATTCTTAGTCAGCTTAGTTACAAATTACAATAAAAACAGAACGTTATCAAAATGAAAACAAAAACATAAACAAAAACAATCGGGGATTTGAACCCGGGACCAAAATAGCTACGCATTGTTTAATGTTCAGAGGCATTTGCCACCTAGATTTAACATTTTAGAAAATTCTTTAGAAAATTTTCTATTCTTTGGAAAATTAAATTTCTATATATGAAAAAATGTATCTAAACTTAAGGGTACTTTGTTTTTAATTTTAAGAAAGGCTAGAGTATTTTTTTTCTGAAAGCTAGAAAATTTTACATGTAAATTCCAGAAAATCGGAGAGCGGCAGTTAGGAAAAAAAAACACCTTATAATTGAGACAAAAATATCTAAGAAAAATGTTTTAAAATTTATAAATGATTTTCCATATTTTAAACATTTTGTCTTACATGTAGAAAAAAGAAAATTTTTTCTATATTTCAGAAAAAAAAATTTTTGAATGCAGTCGTTTGCCGCTATATTGTGTTGGGTTGACACCCATAAAAAAAATATATGGGCTTTTTCACTAACCCTTACTCGCTATTCTGTACAGTCCAATCGTTGCTCTTCGCCCGATGTCTGCTGCCGCATGCCCTCGACTACGCTAACCGAAGACGGGTATATCTTTAATCTGCCGGACAAGACCTTTGTGCTGCCAACGAACCCTACAGTACCGGCCATACGCACTACCCAGCCAGCGTACAACCCGCAGCCCACGACGGTGGTGTTAGCTCCCCGACCCACTAACGAGTATCTACCGCCCCCAACCACTCGGCGTCCCAGCTATGAGCCCGTCCCGACGACCAGACGGCCGGTTTACCAGCCGCCTGCAACTGCCACCCAGTTGCCCCGCAGCTCGCCGACCAAATCAACCCAATCCAAGCCACGTCCCCAGCCGACGCGCCGACCCGGCAACGAGTACCTCCCGCCTGTGTCAGCCAACGAGATTCCACGCTTCGAACCTGACCGCGTGCCGCAATCCTCGAACGAGAAGCCGATCTACCGCGGGGAGGACCAGCTGTCGCCCCAAATTTTCCCCATGGTCCAGTCAGCGAGTACGCCAAAACACTTCGCCAAGTGCGCCTCAGCTCTCGTGTGCTCCTCCGAGAGCTTCTGCAATGCCATCGGAGTGCTAACCGACACCCCCGTTGAGCTGAGCCCCATGGAGGCGGCATTTCGAGTGCCTCTCACTGACTGCCTGCAGGCGGAAAATGGCACTCCCGGCAAGTGCTGCCGTGACCCAAACTATGTGGACCCCTGGCCGGTCAACTTGGCCGGAGTTTGCGCAACAAGGAACAAACGGTAAATAGGCGTATTTTATCCGTACACATACAAGTACCGAACAGTTGCCTTATTTCAGAACGAAGCCCACAGGAATCAAGGATCTGGACGCCAACTTTGCCGAGATCCCCTGGCAGGCTATGATCCTGCGCGAATCGAGCAAGACGCTTTTATGCGGCGGGGCCATTATCGGAGACGAGTTCGTGCTAACCTCCGCCAAATGCGTAAACGGGTAAGTCGACACTTTATCTTGGCTCCTTCCCAAGGCAAAATAACTGAAACTCCCTTAGTCTTCCCGTGAGCGACATACGGATTAAAGCAGGCGAGTGGGAGCTGGGCAGCACAAACGAGCCCCTGCCTTTTCAGCTGACTGGCGCCAAGTCCATCGACGTCCATCCCGCATTCGATTCCTCGACCAATGCCCACGACCTTGCCATAATTCGGCTTGAGAGGCGCTTGGAGTTCGCTACCCACATCCAACCCATTTGCATCAGTGATGAGGACCCAAAGGCGACCGAGCAGTGCATCACTACCGGCTGGGGAAAGCAGGCCTTATCAAGTAAGTGCTTTGGAATATACGAGTATAAAGCAAAACAAGAAAAAAGTCAAATTCGGCAAGCCAAAGTTTATATAATCTAACATCAAGTGCAAAAATTAAATATTACCATCTCAAAATATAAAAAAAACAAGAAAGGAAGCAAACTTCGGCAAGCCGAAGTTCATATACCCTGTTAGCTTTTGGAAATTTAAATATTCTTGAAAACATTAAAATAACGATTTACTTGCGAATATGTTTAAAAACATTAAAGCTATGATGATTTCCAGCTCAATTATTTAATAGTTCCTATGGCAGCTATATGATATCGTTTTCCGATTTGAATAACATTAAAAGCGTAATTCTGAGCTATTAAATCATTAATGAGTAAAAAAAGAATTAAAAAAAAATTACAAAATAGACAAGTTATATTGAAAAAAAAAATTCATATTTTTGTTGTTCCCATGGGAGCTTTATGGTATAGTCGTCCGATTTAGATGAAATTTAAACCGCAATTTAAAAATATTTAACAATTACTACTGTCGAAGAACTAAAAATTTAAAAACATCAAACTTATAACGTTATATTATTTATTTTTCCGATTGTTCCTATGGGAGCTATATGCTATACTCGTCCGATCCGGACGACTACCTGCAGTAGAAAGACAACTTTTGGGAAAGTTTCATGCAGATAGCTTTAAAACTGAGAGACTAGTTTGCGTAGAAACGGACGGATAGACGGAAAGAGGGACAGACGGACATGGCTAGATCGACTCTTTTAATGATGCTGATCAAGAATATATATACGTTATAGGTTCGGAAATGTCTCCTTCACTGCGTTGAAATCTTTTGACTGAAATTATAATACCCGCTGCAAGTCGAGTTCCCCGACTTTTAGATAACCGTTACTCAGCTAACAAAATTCAAACAGAAACAATCGAGGTTTGGGTGGTGCCTTTGCCATTCGCTAACACATCTTTCGTTCTGTCTCTCTACATCAGCGATCACGGGCAGAGCGGCGGTAGAGGACATAGAAACTTCTAAAATCATAGCCTAGATTTTGAAAATTGTGTCTACCGATAGATATGACCAAAACACACAATAGCTAGGGGTAACATGTCTCAGAACTGCGCAAGAACTACATATTAGAATTACTTCTACATACGGACAGACAGACAGACGGATATGGCTAGATCAACAAGGCTATTGATCCTGATCAAGAATATATACTTTACTGAGGAAAACTAAACTGGTATAGTTATAATTTTGTTTACACTTATTTTTGTAATTATACCCATGAAGAGGGTTATAATTTCATTCAGAAGTTTGTATCGCAGTGAAGGAGATATTTTCGACCCTATAAAGTATATCTTTTCAGCATTGTGTAGCATGCAATTTTGATAGTATACAAGGAGCTGATGGTGATCTTTACTCTAAGGCTCAACTTTATACACATTATAGAATAGTATTAATATCGCGTGCTGTTATAAGGAAAAGTAAAAATGAAAGGTAAAAGAACAGCCAAATTATGGGCATAGGAAGCTAAGAAAATAAGATAGGGCATGACATGACATACCACTGTTGTGGTATTCAGTGCCCTTAACCCCACCCTACCATGATCACCTTTCGCATAGTCTACGGAATTTTATCCTTTTATTTCATCGGCTCTATTATGTTCGGCAGGGCTTCCATAATTTTACGCTCTAGATAGATTTCATATTCATATATTTATTTATACGACTCAAGTCTTATTCTTTACAAAAATGCTCTAAAAATAATTTTTACTTCTTTTATTTAATTAAACTCTGTTTACTAGATTCAAGATTTTAATAAAAGGCACGGGCACAGCAAGAACAATTACACTGCTGTATGATGAGAAGTAGTGAAATATAATAATAATGTGCAAAATGTAGAAATATTTTATAAGAGATAAGGCTATAAATAGGATTTATACTCAGCAGCATCCAAGGTATCGATATTGACAATAATTTTGTTATTTATTTTTTTTTTAGATTCTTACTAAAATAACTAGCAAAACAATAAGCAAATTCGTTACTAGGCAGATTGATGCTTTTATATATATTTTTTTCCTGTTTTCTGCCGACCAGGTCTGCGATGTATGGATGTCATCATTATTTATATTGTTAATAATAGACATACGCCTTTTAACACGATCAAAAATCAAACCAAATCTAGAGATTCGATGCCCTTTTTTTTATCAAAAATTAATGCAAAGTTTTCTTTCGCTCGCAGCCTGAGTCGAGTTAGGGTTTTACTTTTACAATTAATACTTTTTTATTAATATCGGATGCAAAATCGAGAGCAAAACAAAGGAAGAATGGTGTTTAATTGTAGTTTGTTTAACTGGAGACTTACAACTTACGATTTTGCTGGTACATCGACGAAAGATCTTGCGACAGGTGCATCTGAATCAAGTTTTAGGAATTGGGTTTCGTTTTATATGTTATTTTGCCTTCACATTTATTCCTCGTTGCTCAACCACTTCGATTTAAGTTTTTTTGTACCCTTCTTTTTCAGAAATATTTATGGTTTATAGTTACTTTATCTTTTCACTGACTTAACTTTTTGATTTTGCACATTTCACACTTGCTGGCAAACATTTGATTTTTCTTTACCGCGTTGCCGATATTCACATAAGATATTAACATCCAAAGAAATACAGCCCTAACTAATGAGTCAATTGCTGCTTCCGATAATATGCCTATTTACCCTTTTCACATTTGGAGCGCTAGTGTTTTCGTGCTCCTTCTAAGACGGGTAAAGAAAACTATTTATGGGCGTAACACCAAGCTCAGCTGGGTCACACACACTTTTGCCCACTGGGCTGGACTTCTGCGCTGCTTCTGCACTGGCATTTGCGTTGGCTTGCAAACCGCGTGATATTGGCTTTGACGCGCAGCTACTTTTTGGAGTGATCGCAATGCTGAACGTTTTAAATGCGGCAAGCAATATCTTGTTGTGCTCCTCGTAGAGATGTAAATATATGGCCTGTAGGTCTCTTGCGAGTGCTGCGTAATGTCAACTACAAATTGTCCGGTTGGGTCTGGATAGGTCTTAAATTTGGTCGATTGAATTCAGCTAACCATTTTTAGTTGAAGGCAATCAATATTTTAAAATCCTTTCTTGGTTCCAATCTAGTATGGAAGACAAAAATAAGATTTGGATGTGTCTACATCGATTAAAATTGTATAACCCTTCTCGGATCTGGCACAAAAATTTAACGAGCTTTTTCTGCATATACTCTTTTCCAATATACAGCCTTAAAAATTCGTATATTTGCTAAGCAGACGGCTACGATGAACAAGGTTAAATACATCTGTACATCTGGGTATAGCTAGCCTAGATCCGAAGCTTAAATCACGTTTTCCTGACTTTGTATACAACACTACTGCTATATACAAAATCCAAAAACTTTATGTAATATATCTTAGTATATACTCTATAACGATCGGGTTTAGATTTTATTAATATAAACATAAGCTGTTCGCCACAAGCAAAAGTTGACTTCCTATTGCAGTATATAAAGAATCGGATCGGACACCAATAGCATATAGCTCCCATAGGAACAAAAAAAGAAAAAATATATTTAAATTTGCTGTTTTTTTTAGCGTCCATAATTAAGGCGTCCATAGAGCAAACTTAAAGTAAATACTAATATAGCTGATGCCAAATAGATAAAAACGGGGAAAAATTAATTTTCTCACGGTTCGATTCGAACTTATAATTTGGCTCGCGGCGAATTTCTGCAGGTAAACTGCTCGTCATCATTATTAAGGGGCATTATTTCTCTCGAGGCGAGAAATTGATTGTTTATTTAGAAAATTTATTTCAAAAGTTTTCCTGCATAGATTTTAATACTTTTGCTTAATATTTAAATATACATGTTTTGAATTGTACATTTTGGTTTGAAACTTGAAAAAAAAATGTTCTTTAACCTTGGAATGTGGTTTTCATAACTCATGTAAAAACTGCAGTGGTCCCGCTTAAGTGACGTTTTGCAGAGCGTTGTTTCGTTCTTACGTTGACTATGTTTTCCCGATGCAGGTTTTTTATACCTTTGCAGAGGATATTATAATTACAATCAGAAGTGTGCAACGCAGGGAAGGAGACATTTCCGACCGTAAAAAGTATATAAGTTCTTGATCAGCATCGATAGAAGAGTCGATCCAAACATGTCCGACTGTCCGTCCGTTTCTACGCAAACTGGTCCCTCCGTTTTAAAGCTATCTGCATAAAAATTTCCCAAAAGTTGTCTGTCTATTGCAGGTAGTACAAAAGTCGGAACGAGACGGATCGGACGAGGCATATAGCTTCCATAAGTACTATCGGAAAAATTAAATATAAAAAAATTATAACTTTGTAGTTTTTTAATTTTTTTTTTTAAATTCTTCGATGGTTAGTAACAGTTAAATATTTTAGAACTACGGGTAAATTTCACCAAAATCGGAGGACTTCCATAAAAATAATAAAAAAATTTAAAAACAATTAATTTTTTAAAAACTCTTTTTGACTTATTAATAATTTGACAGTTCAGAAATCGGAAAACGATATAGTATAGCTGTCACAGGAACTATCAAATAATTGAGGTGCAATCATCATAACTTCAATGCTTTTAAACATATACGCAAAAAATCATAATTTTTATGTTTTCAAGAAAATGTAATTTTTGAAATGGTTTAAGGGTATATAAACTTCAACTTGCCTTTTCTTTATTGTTTTTATACCCCTGCAGAGGGTATTATAATTTCAGTCAGAAGTTTGCAACGCAGTGAAGGAGACATCTCCGACCCTATAAAGTATATATATTCTTGATCAGCAGCACTAGGAGAGTCGATCTAGCCATGTCCGTATGTCCGTCCGTCTGTCCGTCTGTCCGTCCGTTTCTACGCAAACTAGTCTCTCAGTTTTAAAGCTATCTGCATGAAACTTTCTCAAAAGTTGTCTTTTTATTGCAGGTAGTATATAAGTCGGATCGAGCCGGATCGGACGACTATAGCATATAGCTCTCATAGGAACAATCGGAAAAATAAATAAAAAAAAATTTTAACTTTGGGATTTTTTAATTTTTTTTTAGTTCTTCGAGATTTAGTAATGGTTAAATATTTTAGAATTACGGTTTAAATTTCATCTAAATCGGACGACTATAGCTTATAGCTCCCATAGGAACAGTCATAAAAATAAATAAAAAAAAATTATAACTTTGGTTGTTTTTAATTTTTTTTTAGTGCTTCGAGATATAGTATTGGTTAAATATTTCAGAATTACGGTTTAAATTTCATTAAAATCGGACGACTATAGCATTTAGCTCCCATAGGAAAAATCGTATAGCTGTCATAGGAACTATCAAATAATTAAGCTCAAAATCATCATAGCTTCAATGTTTTTAAACATACAAGCAAGTAAATCATAATTTTAACGTTTTCAATAGTATAGTAGTTTTTGAAATAGCTGCAAGGGTATATAAACTTCGGCACGCCGAAGTTTGCTTCCTTTCTTGTTTTTTTTGCGTTTAGCAAAATTTAGGCGCTATAAAAACAAAACAAAAAAAATATCGCAAATCGTATTCGGCCAAACATAGCGGTATGTTGTGTGAACCATTGAAAAAAAAATGATGAAAATCGGCCTAGTTCTTCTATAAGAAGTCTTACTCGGCAGTTAAAAAACACTATTTTTTGGGAAAACGCTTTTAAAGGTAAATTACGGTGCATAACTTGATTGAAATATTTACCTTACAGTTGGCAGGAACATGGGAAAAAATATTATTTCAACAAAATCCTTTTTGCAGAGACATATATAGATGAAAATAATGAATAAACAAATAAATCGGTTTTTTGAAACTGCGAGAGTAAAAGACTCGATATTTTTTCATACATATTTTAAAAGCTTCGACATTTTTCAAAAATATGGTCCTAAAAGGATTTTTTAAAATTTTAATTATTTTCGGAGACTCAGCCAATTTTGTGACGTGGTTTCCAAGCGATTTGCCATTGTGTCTTAAACTTCAAACGCGTTTCTCTTGAAACTACTCATGTTCTACCGAACCAATTCCCCTGAAATTTGGTATATATCTTGTTTATAAAACTGTCTCTCTCTACCACGGACTTTAAAAAATTTGTATTATAAGTATTTTTAAAATATTCGAAATGGTCGAACAAATTGGGTAAAAAAAATTTGCGTCTTCAACTTCAGTTTTTCGTTTCTACATTGCGGTCCAAGCATCAATAATTTCATTGATTTTTTTTTTTTTTTTTGAATTGCTGAGTCAATTTAAAATTTGTCCTTTCTTTTCCTCGGCTCTCACTAACTTCATTACTTGTGTTCGTGATCTTTTTTGATGTGGTGGTAAATGCACTGCCAAAAGGCAGTTTTGTGCACCCCTGCTCTATATATTTCTTACTTTTTGGCTAGGACTAAAGAAAGAAGTGTGCATACAAATATGTATAAGTGTTGGCGCATAAGAAGTTTAGCGAAGTGCTGTACAATTTTATGTTTCCATTATCGGGAGCCGCTATAATCGTTTTTCTTCCTCGTTCTAACCGACCCAGATCTAACTATACCTTTCTTTCCGTCCGACAGTTCATGAAGAGGGCGCTATAATGCACGTGACGGAAACTTCGACGTTGGACCGGAGCGATTGCGGTTCTGACGCCAGTAGTGTGTGCAGCGCCACCAAGTTCGACGCCTGCCAGTTCGATGTGGGCAGCGCCCTTGTCTGCGGCACCGGCTCCAACGTCCGCCTCAAGGGAATCTTCGTCGGCGAGAACTCCTGCGGAGTCGGGCAGGCTGTCCGCTTTGCCAAACCGGACATAAAGTGGATAAACACGGCGTTTGCCGACAGAAACAAGCCTCTCTTACTAAAACGGTTTTAAACTGGACTCTGGCTCGGATTAGGACCAGAAAGGGAAAAGATACGAACGACAAAGGATCGGCACTCGAGCTTGCGTAACTAAGCTGAACTACTACAAAAATTTACCCAATCACCATAAGCAGCCTAAGTATATACGCCGCAGACCCAGTTTTCACCCTTTACGTTCTGTCGAATTACATAGATCGAATTCAGATATAAAATGTTGCCGTTAACATGTATTGCGATATGTAAAATACTTATTTTAAGCTATCTATTCAACAAATAATTTTGGAGATATCAACTTACCGCAGTTCAATCACAGTTGTATTGAGATTATATAAATATTTCATTACGAAGAGTAAGTCTAAGGATGTGCACTTTCTAGCGTAGGCACTATAGCCCACCTGTCAACCGCACAACCACATTTATGCTGCAACATCATATATAAACTGTTATTTAAAGTCTTTCCTATATCGTTCACTGAATATGTTAATATGCCTAAAAGTTGTATAAAGTGTCTACGTGTCCAAGTTTAGTTAATAATTTAATTACTAAATAAAGAAAAACGATTAAGATAAAATGTTTTATATAACACCTTCAGAGGATGATAAGGATATTACCAAAAAATAGTGGGAAACCTACCTGTTACATCCATTTCGAAAAATCCAAAAAACATTTTACCTTATGAGAAACCTAGCAGAGTTGTGTAATTAAGTGATTGCATTACATTAAAAGCAAAAAGGAAGCAAACCTTGGACAGACGAAGTTCATATACACTTGCAGCAATAGCAAAAAATTAAATTTTCTTGAAAACATTTAATTTTGATTTATTACTGTTTATACTACCTGCAACAAAAAACAACTTTTGGAACAGTTTCATGCGGAAAGCTTAAAAACTGAGAGACTGGTTTGCATAGACACGGACGGACAGACAGACATGACTAGCTCGAATCTCCTAGCGATACTGATCAAGAACATATATACTTTATATGGTCGTAGATGTCTCTTTCATTGCGTTGCAAACGTCGGACTGAAATAATAGTACCACCTGCAAGGGTATAAAAAGATCGTCAACAAAGTACATCAGGGTAAGAAGTACTCGAGCAACAACAACATCAGCAAAAACCAACGACGTCATCGGCTTCAAACTATCTTCGAAGATGTCAGCGAAAGCAGCAGCTAAGTTAAATTTGAAATTAAAATTTATAAGTTAAGAAAAATTAATATGATTAACAAAGAGCCGAGTGCATAAGCTATCATTTGGCATTAGTAATAATCGAATTAGTCAATCATGACAGATAAAGTTTTACGCAAGGCCGTTCTTGAAGTAGTCAGCAAATTAGATAGAGCAATCGAGCAGTTTGATAGATATTTGAAAGAGACTTGTGAAGATATAAATGAGGGTAAGATTACTACGTTTGAAACTATGATTGAAAAATAACATTTTTTTGGGAGAAAGTAGTTGCGTTTAAACAAGTCGACCATAAGAGTTTTACATTTCGGCAGTGCACTATGGTCCAAAAGTCAATATTTGTGGCATAATTGATTTTTTTTTTGTTGAAAAATTTAATTCCATTTTTTTTCATTTCTTAAAAGTAGTTAATAGCAGATAGTATAAAAAATTTTGTAATACCCTTGATTGAAGTTTGAAAAGAGAACAAAACCAAAAAAGGAACCGTTAAAGGTTTTGTGATAAAAATGTTAGGAGAAAGCTGACTAACTGAAGACCAAATAGTGGAAATATAAAAAAAAACCAACTATGCAGCCTTATGTGGTGAACCGAAATTAGTTTAGGATGACTATTTCTGAAAATTGATGAGATTTTCTAGAGAATATTTTTAAATTGTCAGGATTTCGACGAAAATTGACAAACTTATAGATATTGGAAAAAAATGTTCGAGAAAATCTCGTTTAACGCTATAAAAGAATATTTCTATCTGACTAGTTATCACGAGAAATAGTACGAGAATGGAATCGTAGGAGAAATATGTATCGTATCGACAAATCCTTTTATACACACTTTGTACGCATACGTAACTTAAATTTTGTGTAAATAAAAGGAAGTAACAACTAAAAGAAGGTGGCACCGAGTTGCTAGGTAGATTTATTTTAAATAATTATAATAACATTCTAATTGAGAATTTTTTTTTTTTGCTATGTGGTTTGTATGGGGGCGGTGGGAAGACGTGGTCCAACTGGCACGAACGAAATTCTACTTAAGTCTCCCAAACATTTGTTGCAAACTTCAGAGTTTTAGGTTTATTTTTTTAGATTTTATGCCAAAAATTGTGATTTTTGGACCATAGCTTTAATTTTTTTTTTTTTACAAATTGATCTAATTTATTTTAAAATATTTTTCTATATGCTTTCTTCTTAATGAACCAATATAGTCTGAACTAATGTTAAGCATAATTATTTAAAAGTACGCACAGAAAACAAAATTGCCTAAAAAGTTCAAAAACTTAATGAAGTTTGAGGTTTATTTATTTATAAAACTAAAAATTCTTTTTTTTGTGTGTTGGGTGGTGATCCCTTTTTTTTTTCCTTTTTCGAAAATTTGTAAATATAAGGTCAAGTAAGGTCAAAGTAATCCATTTTTTGTACATGAAATTCAAAGCTTTTTTAATGGTTAGAATTAACCGATTTATTTAGATAAGCACCATTTTTTTCTAGAATCTATTGTCATTTTGATGGTAATTTCATTATACCCCTCTTATAAAATCCTTCGTCCTTATTTGCAAAAAACTGAGCCAGTCGGTTTTCACAATCCTTTCATGTAGCTAATTTTACACTATCTAAATCGTTCGACATTGATAGGAAAAGGTGGTAGTAACTTGGTGCGATGTCCGGGCTATAAGGTGGAGGCAAAAGAACCTCCCATCCATGCTCTCGGAGCTGCTGGCGACGTGTGTGGTCTTGCGTTGTCCTGATGGAAAACAATTCCTTTCCTTTTGGCCAAAGCGTTGCGCTTCTGGGCAATTGTTGACAGTACAAAACCAAATAGTGTTTGGCCATAAGGGGGCAGCTCACACAGCACTTTCAAAACACACTGCAAAACCTTTCAGGCCGTAAGACTTTGTTAAATGGTTCCAAACTAGTTTTTTGAGCACTGGCCATTGATTTAATGCTTGATTGACGGTCAGACTCAACGATTTCCATTATTTTGTCGGCATTTTTGACGATTGGCCTGACTCATCCTTAACATCAAAATTCCTAGAACGAAATCGATTGACAGTTACAGTATTAGGGCCATATATTCCATTTACATTTTCAGTTGCCTGGCTTGCGTTTTCGCCTTTGTCAAAGCAAAATTGTAAAATATAGCGGATTTTTTCTCTATATTTATCGAGCTCTCAAAGCATTTGTCTTATCGATCAAAAACTTCTATGAAGCTTTTGTTGTACGAAATCTTAACTTTTAAGCGCCTATAATTGAATCAGACTTATACAATGCGAGATAGAGCTCACTAAAGTCATATATTTTTCAAATAATGGAATATTTTTTACTTGACCTTATATATTAATATTTCCCCCTCAGAAATACATACATTTTTTTTACCTCCGCTAAGATTCGTACCTGGAAAGAAGGTTTTCCTAAAATTTTACGAATTACAATTATATTGCCTGAAATTACCATTTTGGGTTACAGTAAAAACACCTAAAACAAGAAAGGAAGCAAGCTTCGGCAAGACGAAGTTCGTATACCCTTGCAGCTGTTGCAAATACTAAATATTCTTGAAAACATTAAAATTATGATTTACTTGAAGTTGTGATGATTTGCAGCTACATGACATCGTTTTCCGATTTTAATAAAATTAAAAGCGTAATTCTAAACTGCCAAATTATTAATTAATCAAAAAAAAATTCTAAAAAAAATACAAAATAAAAAAGTTACATTTTCAAAAAAAATTTTAATATTTTTAGAGTTCCTATGGGAGATATATGATATAGTCGTCCGATTTTGATGAAATTTAAACCATAATTCTGAAATATTTAACCATTACTAAAGGTCGAAGATCTAAACAAAAAATTAAAAAAACAGCAAAGTTATAATTTTTTTATTTTTTTCCGATTGCAATAGAAATACAACTTTTGGGAAAGTTTCATGCATATAGCTTTAAAACTGAGAGACTAGTTTGCGTAGAAACGGACGGACAGACGGACATGGTTAGATCCTAGTGACGCTGATCAAGAATATATATACTTTATAGGGTCGGAGATGTCTCCTACACTCAGTGTTGAGACAGGTACCATTTTTTTTACCTAGGTAAGGTATAAGGTAGTTGCAAATATTTGTACCTAGGTAAGATAAAAGGTATGCAATTTTTTCTGTACCTAGGTAAAGGTAAAAGGTAAAAAATACAACTTAAAAATTTTTTAAATTTGAAATTTATATTATCAGTTTCTTTTTCTGAGATACAAAGATATAAACATAAGTCACATTGGTTTCTTTTTTTGAGATCGTTAGATCTATAAACATATATATCATTGGTTTCTTTTTCTGAGATACAAAGATTTATAAACATAAGTCACATTGGTTTCTTTTTTTGAGATCGTCACATTGGTTTCTTTTTTTGAGATCGTCACATTGGTTTCTTTTTCTGAGATACTGAGATTTATAAACATAAGTAACATTGGTTTCCTTTTCTTAAATACTGAGATTTATAAACATAAGTAACATTGGTTTCCTTTTCTTAGACACATTGGTTTCTTTTCTTGGATTTATTAATACTCGTGTTTTTTTAACATAACAAGCGTTTCAAATATTTCGTCCCCCAGCCGGTTTCTTTTCGGGGTAAGAATTTGACCACCACAGCTAAATAAGCGTTCAACCGGAGCTGAGCTCGGGAGAACAGAATTAAACTTTAAAAAAACATGTAGGACTCTTTTGTAGTTTTGTAATGATGTCAAGTTTTTATCTGTGTCATTGAAATATGCTAAAACATCGAGTTCAAATTTACAATTTTCAAAATCTTTTTCCTTGACTTTAGAGCTGAAGTTGAAGTGTAAAACTCTTCTGAATCGTTGGTCAAAACACTATCATTTACAAATTGTTCTTCGCCTTCTTTTGTTTCTTCAACTAGCCACTCCTTAAATGTTTTCAAATTTCTTTTCTCCAAAATTGAAATCCATTTTAATTTAAATTTTGGAATTGTAATGGTTGACAAAACAAAAGGTTTGGCCTCATCGGAAGTCAAGTTAATAATGAAAGGAAACCGCTTGTAAACGCCAGATTTAAGCGCATCTGATAGAGGGTCGCAAAATTCTAAGTTAGTTAACTGTTCCAATTTGTGTGTAATTCCAAGTAACGTAGGTAATAAATATCCCAGGTAGCAACGATTTTCACCCTGCAAAAGATCAATTGCTTTTGCAAAAATATCGGTAACAGAATTCATTTCCTGCAAAAATTCTATTTCTGTGGCTGTAAAACAAGGCTTCTTTAAAGTAATACATATAGTTTTTAAATGATGCTTTACTCCTAAAATACGGCTAATGCTGTCATGAAAAGAGTTCCACCTGGTCGCACAAGGGGCTATCAGTTTAAGGTGGCAAATGCTTTCAACTTCGTCTGCTGCAACTGTTGATCGGCTCACAATATTCCAAAGTGACGTCGCTTTTGCAAGAGACGAGTGATACAAACGTTTGAATGAGATGGACTCTAATGCCTTTTCTGCATCTTTTGTGACAATTAAGTTAAGCGTGTGAGAGGCGCATCTAAGTGCTTTGGCAGAATAATTTCATCATCTTTACAAATGTCAATCTCTACAGCATCGATTTCAGACTCCTCTAAAAATTCGGGTTTTATAGCATTTAGCAAATTTATCGAAGCTGTAGACTTTAAATGCTTTACAAAAGTTTGATGCATTGTCGGTAACAGTGCCGGATATTTGAGAATCTTTTTAGCCGTATTGAGAGTGAACATCTGCCAAAGTTTTTCCAATTAGTTCATGGGTATGAGAAAAACGAACTCGTTTACATGCAAGCACAAGTGAACGTCTAGCTAATGTAGAATCAATATAATGTCCGGTGACACCAAAATAGCTTTTGTTGTTGGATGTCAGCTGTCGTACAAATAAAAGCCACTTCTTTAAAAATATTCGTCAAATTTTGCTCATACTCGGCTCTGCGCTTCTCTAAAATTGGCTTGATTGTTTTCCGGCACGGTATATTAATAGATCGCCCTGATATTGTTGACAGAAGGGATCTGAAGCTTGCTTTTTCGACGTGGCATAGTGGTAACATTTCCGTTACAATATAGTCACAAATTTCATTATTTACCTGCAATAGTTAAAATATATTAAATTAAATTAAGTTATATTTAAATCTTTTTATGTTTACCTGGACTGAGTTAAGAGTACTGAAGCAGGATTTTCGATCTTTTGCCCCACCGGAAATGTTCACTTCTATTTTTGAATTTTTCGCTTTCAAAGCTTCATACGAAGAATAACTGTTCGGGTGAACCCTCTGAAAAAAAAGTTTCATAATGTTTTAATGTCTTCATTATACTTGTTTAATTTAAACATTATTATGTGCTTAGTCATACATATATTTATAAAAATGTGGTTTAATAAAAAAAATAGTTTTACATTTTTTGGTGGAAAATAAAACCGCTTAAAAATATTGGTAATTGTTAAAGAATGACCACCCCATCAATGTCCATAAAATTATGACCATATGTAAATATTTTTGCATTCTTACCATAAAGACCTCTGTGAGTAAATGGTGGAACTATCATATTTCTAAGTTTTCGATTGCATTGCTGTGAAGCAGGGCTATTTCTAATATGCACAATATTTACATACACGTATGGAAGTACCTAAATACCTTACATAGCTAAAACTTAAGGTAAACGAAAATTCGTACCTAGGTAAGGTAAAAGGTAGCCAAATATTTTTTTACCTAGGTAAGGTAAAAGATACCGAAAAAAATTACCTAGCTACATATCTAGGTACAAGTACCTAGATACCCCAACACTGCCTACACTGCGTTGCAAACTTCTGACTGAAATTATAATACCCTCTGCAAGGGTAAAAAAAAAACAAATTATTTTTTGTAGGAACGCCACGCTTTGCATATTTTTAGCAAACATTTTTTTCAGAAAGTTTACTTTTGAATACAAAAGTTGTTGAATTGTTCACCTATATTTTTTGGGTGCCGGTGTTTATTTTGAGTGCTAGAGTTCAAAACAGCAGCTGTGATCAAAGAGGCGATTTCGTCAATTGGAATACGAGTTCTATTCTGGGAAAGGCTGTTCTCTTGGAGGAAAACGCACAAGTATATTTAAATTATATTTAGCGACACAATTTTTAGTTATTTATCGAATTAAAATGTATAAAAAATACAAGGAAGATTCTGGGGTATGGCATTTTTACTGAGAAAAAACCGTTCTCAACAGTCTCGATTTCAGTATTTCCGTGCTCAATTAACAAAATCAAGAAGTTTTTTTTTGATTGAAAATGTTTTTTTTGAGACTGAGTATTCTCAATTTAAAAATATTCCAAATTTGTAAAAAAATCTTTTTTTTTATTTTGTTTTTGACAAAAATCATTCAAATCGGCAAACGATATCATATAGCTGCCATTAAAACGATCGAATAATTTAGCTGAAAATCATCATAGTTTCAATATTAATCGAAATTTAGATGTTTTAAAGAATAATTCGACTGGCCAAAGTTTGCTTCGCTTCTTGTTGAGTATGTTTTGAACAGAGATTTCGGATTAAGATGATGTTAATAACGACACTCTAGCTAATGTCCTCAGAAGCCCTCCCTTTTCTCTGCCTGAAGGCCCCTATCATCCAACCCTGTTGTTGAATGTTGAGATCGTTGCAGAAATTCAGACTAAGGCGGCCTTACGCGTAAAATGTTTCCGCAATGCCAATTTTGTTGGTTTACACCGGCATCTGAGTGCTATCGATTGGTCCTTCTTAAAATCATGTAATGACATAGAAACTGCAGTGTCATCCTTTAATTTGACATTGCAGTCCTCATTAAATCTTTTCGTTCCCGAGGTATCGGTAAGTGACTCTTCTTACCTCAAAAATAAAAAATCGAGGCTGTATAAAAAATACTTAAAATCCAATTCTGCAGTGGATTTTTCCAATTATGTCACGAGCCGCGTCCTGTTCTTTAATGCCTCTAAACTTTGTTATGAATGCTACATCGCTCAATGTAGAGATAACATTCGTAATGATCCGAAAAGTTTTTACTCCTTTGTAAACTCCAAAAGAAAATCAAATGCGTATCCTTCAACTATGTATTTACACAACCGAACTGAATCATCATCTTTAGACATTTCTAATCTTTTTGCAAACTGTTTTCAGTCAACCTACTCTCTTCAATCCTATGACTTTTCCACTCCCTACCCATATGATCTGCCCTGCATCAATAATATTTTTGTTCCTCGATTTGAAGTTAGCGATGTTCTTAAAGCACTTCTGTCGCTGGAAACGTCCTATTCCGCGGGTCCTGATAACATCCCTAGCTGTGTTCTAAGAAACTGTGCCGAAGCTCTGTCTTGGCCAATCACGTTTCTATTTAACTTATCTTTATTATCTTCAGAGTTCCCGAGAATTTGGAATGAATCTTTTATTATTCCTATTCATAAAAAAGGCTCAAGGTCCGATGTCGAAAACTATCGTGGTATAGCCAAACTTTCTGCCATACCTAAGCTTTTTGAACAGCTGGTCACTTGTCAACTTCAACATATGTGTGCCTCCATCATCTCTCCCGCACAGCATGGCTTTGTAAAACAACAGTCGACCACTACTAATCTTCTCGAATTTTCTACTCTCATCCACCGTAGTTTCCTAAATAAATGCCAAACTGACGTTATTTTTACTGACTTCAGCAAGGCATTTGATTCAGTAAGCCATAGCCTTCTCCTTCATAAACTATCTCTTCTTGGTTTTCCACCTAATTTACTTAACTGGATTTCTGCCTATCTTTCAAACAGAACTCAACGCGTTCTCTTCAATAATCAACTTTTCTCCGTCGTAAATGCTTTTTCTGGTGTCCCCCAAGGAAGTCATCTGGGGCCACTAATTTTCGTTCTTTTTATTAATGATCTTCCAAAAGTAGTGTAATTTGCCTCTACTCTAATGTATGCGGACGATGTAAAAATTTGCCTATCATTCTCTGACCAAATGTCATACCTTCGCCTACAGTCGGACATTGATCAATTACAATTATGGTGTTCCAACAATTTGTTGCTTCTTAATCACACTAAATGAAAATGTATGTTCTTTTACCGGACTGCAGCCTCTTACCATCTTGGAAACTCTACTTTAGAACGTATTGCAAGTTATGTTTCAAAAACCATATTTCTGTCATCATTTGTAAAGCTAAAGGTTTTTTAGCCTTCATAAAACGTTGGGCCAAGGAGTTTGACGACCCGTATACAACAAAGACTCTTTACATTTCCATGGTTCGCCCCATTTTGGAATACTGCTCATGTGTTTGGAGCCCTCAATACATTGATCAACAAAAATTAATCGAGTCAGTCCAAAAGCAATTTTTATTATTTGCTCTCCGACAGCTGAATTGGGACCCGGTAAGGCGTTTGCCACCTTACTCTTCAAGGTTAATGTTAATTGATCTAAAGTCCTTAAAACATCGTAGAATGTGCAGCGGAGTAATTTTTTTGCATAAGCTTCTCATAGGTGAGGTGAATTCTGGCCTCCTCCTAAGCTATATTAACATCGCTGTTCCCTCAAGATTTACTCGTACTTTTCGACCTATTTACTTGCCAATTTGTAGATTCAACTTTGCCCTTCATGAGCCCTTTCGGGTGCTTTGTTCCAATTATAATGCAGTATACCCTGCAATATCTTTCGAAAATTCTATTGATCGGATATCATCTAACATTTATGCTTTTCTTGAATCATATAATATTTAGTTAGTTTTAAGTTATATATATTTTTAGCATATATGTGTAAGTTAGCAGTTCATTGTTAACTGTAAATCAATAAATAAAAATTGAAGTGTCGTTGAACGCGTAAATTTAAAGAGGTTATCAGGCCTGTTCAGTTTCCCTTTAACATAATCAAAGTTCCCTTGCTTGCTAGCAAATTTCCTAGGGAAATTACTATTTGGTGGGAAATAAATTAGCTGATTACCGCTACTGCCCTTAACGAAAGCTAATGATTTGCCGCTGCTGTTCCTTATCTTTGTGGATTATTGGTGCTTACATTTAATGTCTAAAATCAGTCAAAAATCATTGGTAGCTAAAAATAACAAATTCTACTTATTTTAAAGGCAGTGATGGAAACTGACCAACAAAAGTGTTGAACAACTTCAAAGATTTTTGGTTTGATTTTAACAATGTTTTTTGGCAACTTTTGGCAGATAACCAGTTGAGAAGACAATAACTGTTGGACAATTAACGCAATAACCGAAATTTAAGATGCAATGCTATATTTTTCATTTTCCAGATCTGTCACCTTTCACAAACCCCCGGGCAAAGTTCTCCTCCATAAACTTCATATATATGACGTCTTGTTTGTTGTTCTTATTAGTTTTAAATAAAGAAAATTTTCGCTTGCCAAAAATAAGTCCCAAGAAAATGATTATTTTTTTTGTACCATGACAACCATTGCTTTGTTTCTATCAAATTCGTTCAGAAATTAAAACAGAAGCGGCGGATTTGCAAAACTCCAGTAGGTTAGAACCGAAGTGATTCTGAGGTGCCATCACAAAATCATTTTTAACAAAAAAAGGAATCAAACTTCGGCAAGGCGAAAACTAAATATTCTTGAATACAATAAAATTATGATTTACTTGCGTATATTTTTATAAACATTGATGCTATGATGATTTGCAGCTTAATTATTCGATAGTTCCAATGGCAGCTATATGATATCGTTTTCCGATTTTAATAAAATTTAAGCGTAATTCTAAACTGTCAAATTATTAATAAGTCTAAAAGAATTAAAAAAAAAAATTACAACATAGAAAAGTAACATTTAAAAATAAAAACAATTTTTTATATATTTTTCCTGATCTATGGGAGCTTTATGATACAGTCATCCGATTTTGATGAAATTTAAACCGTAATTTTGAAATATTTAACCATTACCATATGTCGAAGACAATTTTTTATACACTTGCAGAGGGTATTATAATTTCAGTCAGAAGTTTGCAACGCAGTGAAGGAGACATTTCCGACCCTGTAAAGTATATATATGTGGGATTTTAGTTTTATTATTGCTTATTGCTCATCCTCGTCGTTCGTCTTTAATCTTCATTTGTAGTCTTCTCGTCTTTCGTCTTTACTTTTAGATCTCTCTCTTCATAGTTCTCGTTCAGCTAAATGGTTGTTGTCTAGGGTAAACGTGTGGCATGCTTGCTCTTTAAAGCAGACCAACGCTTCAAATATTCAGCACAAGTCGAAGAATTAATTGGACTATCAAAATTGCCGATCTTCTGTACATCGTAAGAGTTATTACCTTTGGATTTGACAACTTTATACGGGCCCAACAGTTTTGGTTTCAGCTTTAGGCCGCTGCCAAATTGAGTTCTTTTAATAGCGACAATGTCACCAACATCGTACTTATTAGCTTGCTTGTGACGCAAGTTATAGAAATTTCTGTTTTCATCTTGTACCTTCGAGATTTGAGTTTTAGCTTTAACTCTCAAATCACTTCGCTCGTCGTTAAACGCTGAAATCGTCTCCTTGTTTATCAAGTCTTGGAGCTTAATGTTCCTTGTATGACTTTTGGAACCTACTAGAAGCTAGAACGGCGTTGTGGCGATGAATCTAGAAAACGTAGAGTTTATCGCCTACTGTACTTTGTTGACGTGCCTTTGTTGGGTCGTCGATGCTTAATTTCGAGAGGACTAAAATTATAGTGGCGTTCAATCTTTCGGCTTGCCCGTTCACGCGTGGAAGTCCTGTGGTCGACGTGATGGGTTTAATGTTTTCCTCGTCGCAATATTTTAAAAAGTCCTACAAAGTAAATGCGGGTCCTCTATCCGAGATGATGATTGCAGGCTTTTCAAATACTGCACTCTGGTTACGCAGTTTTTGGATTACTTCGTTCGACGAAGTCGACTTAGTCGGGTACAACCAGCAGAACTTGGTAAAGGAATCAATTACTGCTAGGATATGCTTGTAATCCTTGTTGGTTGAGTCTAAAGGACCTAAAAAGTCGATATGAAAGGTGTGTAGAGGAACGTCTCCTTTGTCCAGAGGGTGCAGTAGGGTCGAAAATGTCTCCTTCACTGCGTTACAAATCTTTTATGCAACAATGTTCTTAAAACATCAAAGAATAAGGTACAATAAGGTAATTTCATTTGAACTTTAAGTTATTTTAAAAGAATAAATATATGTTCTTGCGGATCTGAATCCGTCAGCCAAATGCTTGGCGAAAAGTTTCTGTGAGTTTTTTGCGGAAGTTAACAGAGAATTAACAGAGGAAACTTAGATTCTGTGCAAATCTTTCGGAAATGAAAATTGGAACAGGTCTGGGAAATTCGAATCCGTGTGAATCTTTTGGAAGTGAAAATTGGAACAGGGTTGTATATAAATTTAAAAACAAAACGAATTAATTTTTGTTGTATTTTCTTGATGTACATATATTTAGAAACACACACAGAAAATTGCATACCGTTCCGGTGAATATTTCCGAAGTTACGTGGAAGTACAAGTATACCAAAAAATGTGAGAACAAAAAAATTAAGAGCAAATCTGCTCTATTTCAGAAACGTTCTTGAAATCGAGAAGAAATTGTTCTTTTTGTTCTCGATTTCGCTAATCGAGAAAAAATATCTTGAACTCGAGAATAAAAAAATTAAAATTAGTCTAAAACCTAAAAAATTGAAAGAGATAAAAATTGGGAGAGTAGTTGTCTCTGAAATTGTTCGGAAAGTTACCGAGGTATACTTCGGGCCTCGTCGTTTTAGCGAAGATAACCGGTTGTTCGACCTATTGGTCGAATTTAAGTTGTTTGAAGCCCAGCGATAATTGCACAGTAAGTAAATGATATTTTATTAAATAAAAATTAAAAATATACCTATTATTATTTACATACGTGTACTTTATATAATAATTTTCATTTAATTTAAGCAAGTGTGATTGTATTAATTTATTTGTGAACAAAAAAAACGTGTTTCGAATGTTTAACTTTTATTCACCAATAACTTTCGACATTATTAACCAAAAACTGAAAAGACACTGACAAAAGTAAACATACGTTTCGTTAGACAGCTATTTCTGGTATTCCTTTTAGCTTATAACTAGCGGTAAAGTACCGTTCTTTTTTTAATTATGCTTTACGCGGTATTTGGCTTTGCTTTATTTGTATTTTATTAGTTGGAACACGCTACAATTACGAAAATGTCTCCTCGAAAAGAAAATACTGTGGCTGTGCCGAAATTGGCGATAAAACACAGAAATGAAATAAAAAAATCATTTGGCGAAATTGCTAAATTGTTAGGTTTAAGCAAAGCAGCGGTGGCTTTCCCGAAGGGACATCACTTTCATCCGCAGTGAAGTTGGCCAAAACCCTAAGGTACATGCTACTAATTTGGTCCAGGAACTAGCTGACAGATCCAAAATTAATGTGCACCCACCCACAATAACAAGGGCTCTAAACAATGAAGGATTCCGCAGCAGGACTCCTCGCAAGAAACCTTTCATAAGTGAGGAAAATCGTTTCTTTCGTTTGGAGTTCGCAAAAAAGCATTTAAACAAGAATTATGAGTTCTGAAAAAAACGGTTTTGTTTACTGATGAGTCCAAATACAACATCTTTGGATATTACGGCAGAGCCAAGGTTTGGAGGAAACCCAAAACGGCAATGGATCCCAAGCACCTCATTACAACAGTAAAGCATGGCGGTGGGAATGTCATGGTTTGGGGAGCAGTTGCAGCTTCGGGAGTAGGAAACTTGGTCTTCATTGAGGGTAACATGGATCCTTTTCAATATAAGACCATATTGGAAAACAATTTGAAGTCATCGGTGGACAAACTATGCCTTGGCCCAAGGTGGATCTTCCAACAGGTCAATGATCCTAAGCATACAGCGAAGATAGTGAAGGACTGTCTGTTGTATTATGCCCCCGGCAATAATATTCACCACCGCTATGTCCGCACTTGAATATAATAGAACACCTTTGGGAAATTTTGGAATGAAAGAGTCGAAAACTTCAAGAGGAGTTGCAAAAAATAACAGGAGATGGAAAATTTAGCTTTTTCAATGCTCAGGCGCTTGTATGCAGTAATAGATGCAGGTGGTGGCCCAACTAAATATTAACTTTAATATAAATATCAATATTACTTCATAGAAGCGATTAGTAACAGATCGTATGTTCACTTTTGTCAGTGCCCTTTTTTCAGTTTTTGATTAATAACTTCGAAAGTTATTATTACATAAAGACGATATTTTAGTTTTTGTCTTACAATACAATTTATAACATGACTGCATGATTAATTTTACTGGAAACTCTACAGAGCTGACTAAACTCCAATAATAGGGGTCGTATGTAGACTTCAGTCCGCCACTGTATGTGTTTTCTTTGATTCTTATTCTTTTTCGACTTGTAAATGTTCGCACAACATCACAGTCGCAAACAAAGTTAGAATCATAAGAAACACAAAAAAAACACTCACATACATACATCCATACTCACATAGCGTCACTTGCGGTAAATTAATATTTCCAACTCGTGTTAAATCTCTTATTTGTTATATAGTATATTAAAATATATATTTTTTTGAAGCACTGTTTAATCATTTTTATTTAGGGGCCGGTCTTAATTTCGAGTGCCTTGAATTCATTACAGCAGAGGAGATAAAAGAGACGATTCCCCTCCCCATCATATGTATGTTTTAATTATTGATAAGGCAATTATAGGATGAAAACATATGTGGCTATATAATTTCAAATGTGAAATGTATGAAAAAAATAAATAAAAGAAAAATAAATACAAAAATACAAAATTCGAACAGTATTTGGAATCTGGCAGTAGAAATGAAACAAAAACCGTTCTCAACAGTCTCAATTTCAGTATTTCCGTGCTCAATAGTGCGCCAAGAACGGCTTAACCGAAATCAAGAAGACATTTTCTTAGATCAACCAGTGTTTTTTAAGACTGATTATTCTAGCTTTGAGAAAACGTCTTCTATGTTCTGGGAATGAATAGGTTCTTGAGTCCAAACATGAGCGCTTTCGTTTTCAAGAGTAAATCATTTTTGAATTTGAGAATGATTTACTCTCGAAGCCGAGAAGACTTATTCTAAAATCGAGTATGTTCAGTCTTAAAAAAGCAGTCTTTATCTAAGAAAATGTCTTCTTGATTTCGATAAATCCGTTCTTGGCGCACTATTGAGCACGCAAATACTGAAATCGACACTGTTGAGAACGTTTTTTTTTTCTCGGTGTACAAACTTTAAACGCGATTTTCTCAAAAATGTGTTTTCTAAGTCGGTACCCACAGTTACCCGAAAACAATTAGTCTCGCATTTAAACACGAGCTTCTAAAATATATATTTTAAGTAGTTAATTGAAAGGTTTTTTTTTAAATGATAAATATTTTTTGTACCCTTGCAGAGGGTATTATAATTTCAGTCAGAAGTTTGCAACGCAGTGAAGGAGACATCTCCGAACCTATAAAGTATATATATTCTTGATCAGCATCAATAGGAGAGTCGATCTAGCCATGTCCGTCTGTCCGTCCGTTTCTACGCAAACTAGTCTCTCAGTTTTAAAGCTATCTGCATGAAAATTTCCCAAAAGTTGTCTTTCTATTGCAGGTGGTATATAAGTCGGAACGAGCCGGATCGGACGACGATATATATATATAGGAACAATCGGAAAAATAAATAAATAAAAATTATAACTTTGCTGTTTAGTTCTTCTACATATAGTACTGGTTAAATATTTCAGAATTACGGTTTAAATTTCATCAAAATCGGACGACTATAACATAAAGCTCCCATGAGAACAATACAAATATAAAGAAAAAAAATTTTTAAAAATTTAACTTTTTTATTTTGCATTTTTTTTACAAATTCTTTTTGATTATTTAATTCTTTGACAGTTCAGAATTACGCTTTTAATTTTATTAAAATCGGAAACGATATCATATAGCTGCCATAGGAAGTATGAAATATTTGAGCTGCAAATCATAATAGCTTTTAGACAAGTAAATCATAATTTTAATGTCTTCCTTTTTTTCCGGTTTTTTTTTATTTTGGGATGTTCCAGTACAGAGATATGGTGATCACCGCAAGCGTATTTTTTAAGAGGAGCTCCCGGAGATCAGCTGTAGCTCCTTTCCAAAAAATACTTTTTTTCCAATACTTAGTCTCTAAATACAGTTTAAATATAACATAATATGTGTACAAAATAACAGATAAACGCTGACTTTGAAATAGTATTTAATAATTGCCTTTAATTAACATTCGATGGGTTTTGCTTAACTGCTCTCTACGAGATTCTGACGACGAGTGTCTATTGTCAGCTCGCTTCCACTCTTTTCTTAAATTATCTTCTTAATACTATCGAGACAGAAAGAAATAAATAATGAATCAGATTGTGGGACCACTTCTGGTTGTCCTTGCTACTCCTCTACCGCACTCCACATAAATTTAATAGTTTTCCCCGAAAAAAAAATCAAAAATTAAAGTTTTCCGGCTTTTTAACTGTATATAACCCCTCAAGATCTTACATAAGGGGCTATATACAGTTACGAGGACGAAAAAGGGGAAGTTTTGATCATTTGTTTTGAGAAAACTGTTATTTATCTGTTTAAAGTTTGTACTTCTGCTGGCAAAGCGTGTAGCAACGCCAATATTTTTTTAATTTTGCTTTCTAAAACGTGCTTTAGTAAAACGAAAAATTTAACAGGATTTGTCAAATCGCAAAGTTTTACTCACGACCTGCAAATGCTTGCAGCTTGCGGTAAATTGCTATTTCCCAACACGTGTTAAATCTTGTATTTTACTTAAGGGGCCTTACCAGTGAAAGCACCGACAAATTTGCAATCTCTATAATATTTTGTTGAATAAAGTACTAGATAGAATGTTATTTTAAGATTTTGTTATACCCTTGCAAATGGTATTATAATTTCAGTCAAAAGTTTGCAACGCAGTGAAGGAGACATTTCCGAACCTATAAAGAATATATATTTTTGATCAGCATCACTAGGAGAGTCGATCTAGCCATGTCCGTCTGTCCCTCCGTTTCTACCCAAACTAGTCTCTCAGTTTTAAAGCTATCTGCATGAAACTTAACAAAAGTTGTCTTTCTATTGCAGGTAGTAAGACGGAAAGAGCCGGATCGGACGACTATAGCATATAGCTCCCATAGAAACAATCGGAAAAAGAAATGAAAAAAACATTATAACTTTGATGTTTTTTAAGTTTTTTTTTAATTCTTCGACATAAAGTAATGGTTTAATATTTCAGAATTACGGTTTAAACTAAAAAAAAAAATTTATTTTCTTTTTTATAATTTTTAAAAAATTATTTTTGGTTTATTAATAATTTGTCAGTTTCAGAATTACGCTTTTAATTCTATTAAAATCGGAGAACGATATCGCATAGCTGTCAGAGTTCCTAACTATCGAATAATTGAGCTGCAAATCATCATGGCTTCAATGCTTTAATACGCAAGTAAATCATAATTTTTAATGTTTTTAAGAATATTTAATTTTTGAAAAAGCTGCAAGGGTATATGGACTTCGAAGTTTGCTTCCCTTCTTGATTTACTATAAAATAAAAATTTAAAAATATTAATTATCAACAAAATGGAATAGGTTTAAAAAAAAAATTTGTTACGGGAGCGGGCTAAGGCGGGGTAAGGAATAAAAACAAAAAATAACAAATAAAATAACCAGATACTGTAACGGGTAGTTACGCTACAAATCATTCCAGACGAGATGTTGAAAGTGAGACACAAGCGCACGCGGAATAGTTGTGCGGCTGGCGGCTCGTCGGCTATGGCTGTGGTGGTCTTGTGTCCACGTTTGTCTTTCAATATTGATACTCTAATAATCGCGTTCAACGACCATGAACCGGAAAAGATAGAGACACACATGCTGCTGATGTACCCCTTTTTGCCCCTTAGCTGTTATGGAGGTCCAGTCGAGCCCACCCTTCCTTTGGTCGCTCCATCCACCTGCTCATTAGCCTGAGCGAACCCTTCTCTTAAGCGCTACCCTACATCTGCATATTGCTAGCTGCGGCCAATCTCATATTTTCTTAAAACATTATAATGGTTTATTAACAGCCAAAATCCTTCTTAACACTAGACATAACAAAAGATTTACTTATAGACATGAGTAAATACGACATATAACTAAGTAATATATATATCAGAGTTTATAAATATTAAATGTGGAAAATGCGTAAATAACAACTCGTAGTCTTTCTTTCTTTTTCTTAATAAAATCAAAGTTTAGGCCAATGGGGAGGGGAATTTAATCCGCATAACAGGAATTAATTTAAAAACGAATAAAAAGTACGACTGCAGAAAAATTATCCCGTGCGATTGAGTCGGAACCAAAATTTAGTTTTTTCTTTCTACATTTGCTTTGGATTTCACTCATTTTTTTTTTGCTCAATCTCTATCGACGTTTGTGGTTAAAATATTATAATTTTTATTTTTATTTTTTTTTTGAACCCTATTACATTTACTTTTTCTTTGTATGAAATAGAAATTAAATTAGAATTTCTCACTCACCGATAATTAATGCAATCCATCGACGAAAGCGCTTTCTTCGGGATGCGACGAGCTTGAGGGGTTAAGAATTTAAGTACAAAATAAGAGAACAAAAAAATCAATTTTGCTGCCACACCTCATCACAGCACACTGCACTTTTTCTTCACAATTTGGGGTCTTTCTAGACCGATTTTCGCCCGCCACTGCCATATTAAACAATTAACAAAAGAAACTTAATCAACTAATAAATTAACCTAAAAAAAATCATCACTTATTTTCTCGAATCCACTTCTCCTGGTCAGGTCATCACTTTGCCCTCTTGGGACGTTTCGCGGCCAATCTTTCCGGGTATCATTACAGCTTTATTTGTCCCAAATTTGATTCCAATTCCGGGTTTAACTGCCTCTGTTTAGAGCAGCTCGCGCGCCGCCGTCATACGCGAATTAGAGGGGAAACGAAACTAAAGCTGAGCTCGATCGAACATCTCCCCTTAGTATCGAACTTAATTCATTGGTAGTTTTTACTTAATTTGCTTTGTGCCTTTCGGAGTGGGTGTGCGATCGGGTTTACATACGAGCGGCGCTCAGCTCGGCCGCAAGAGATAAGGTTAGGGCCGTATGCCCGCTAAACACAATCTTTACACAACAAAGCGCTCCTAATTGCCAATTTTAAAATTGGTTGCGCTGGCTCGACGGTTGCGCTGGGTTCGACGGTTGCGCTTCGGTTTGATGTGAGCTGTCGGTTTTCTTAGCCTTGCCTCCGCTTCTTGGGCCTTAGGATTCTCGCCCATTCGCTCGCCTAATTTAATAAAAAAACCACTGAGGAACTGCTTGGATTTTCCCCTTTTTTTTTTCTTTAAAAACTCACCCCAGACCACTGCACAAACGTCCGGGAATCCAAAGTTTTCCCTTGGCGTTGGAATTTTTACACTCGCGATTACTTTTCTTCAAACGAGTTGCACCTTTTAATATTTTACTGCCAGAACCTTCTAAGGCCGAGCTCCAGATGGCGCTAATAGTTCCTAAAATTCCATTCCTAGATGGAGCCATAAACGTATATTTATGGTAACACGGATTGGTGTTACTATTTTTTTATTGATGTATGTTTGGGTTTACAAATAGGAGTTACAATGCGTGCGTGCAGCTTAGCCGAGAGCCGGAAGAAGAGATCAAAAAGATAACAATAAATATCGTAGCTAAGTTCTTAGTTAACAGCTTTTCCGCTAGATGGTATTTTAACTTGGGCCGCCACAGTACTCCCTCTCCAGTGACGACGTCAAATTGCACTCGCTTGTTCTGGTAGGTTCGTGGCTGTACATCGATCTCAGGTTGAGCATCCTGCTGTGTGTCGGTCTTAGCTAGAAAGGCCGGTTTTATTCGATCCACGGAGACAGCTACTTCCTTGCCGTTGACATTTAATGTGAAAACTCGGTCGCTGTTGCGATAAACGACTACAAAAGGTCCTGAATAAGGCGGTTCCAATGGTAGTTTGACGGCATCGGTCCGAATAAATACATGAGAGCATTTGTCTATTTCTTTTAGGCAGAACATTTTTTGCTTGCTGTGGTGCGCAGAAGGAGTCGGACGAATCTTTCGCATCAGGTCACGAAAATCGCCAATGAAGGTTGCAGGATCCACGTTTACATCGAGATCTTCAAAAAATTTATTCGGCATGCGGATTGTTGTTCCATATAACATCTCCGCAGCCGATGATTTAAGGTCCTCTTTTAAACAGGTACGAAGTCCAAGCAGAACGATGGGTAGCAGTTCCGGCCAAGGGGTGCTTGAATGGCACATTGTTTTAGGTGTTCCAAAACGAGCAACCCATTGTGACTAAAAAGCTTTAGCCACCGTATCAGCCGATATGTTTGTAAGAGGAACAGCCTCCGGCCAGCGAGTAAATCTGTCTATCATGGTAAGGCAGTACCGAAAGTTTTGATGGAACGGCATGATGACGATGTCTAGATGAACATGGTTGAATCTGTCGCTGGGAACTGTGATCTTTTCTGGAGTCAGATGATTATGCCTGCTTATCTTGGCACGTTGACAAGAAAGACAAGTCCTGCACCACTCAATGACGTTTTTCCTCATTTCCGGCCATACAAATTTTTTGCTTAATTTGTTGCAGAGTGGATCTGCCGCTCGGATGTGAGAGGCTGTGAAAGAAAGAGAATATTTTATTGCAAAGAGCAGTGGGTACATAAGGACGAACGTAATTTGTTGATATGTCGCAGTAAAGTGCGACATTGTCATCGTAGCGAATTTTTTGCAGCTGAAGCGAAGTAGTTCCTTGCAGTAAGTTTGGGAGCTCAGTATAGGTTGCCTGCGCTTCCTCGATTTGCTTTAGGCTGACAGAGACTGGCATGGTAATAGCACATAGTCTGGAAAATGCATCCGCGACTACGTTTCAGATCCCTTGACATGTATAATCTCGGTCGTGAATTGCGAAATGTAGCCAAGATGACGAAGTTGCCTCGGTGACGCTTTTTCAGGTCGTTGCCTAAATGCATACACGAGAGGCTTGTGGTCTGTTTTAATGCAAAATATTCGACCTTCAAGGCAGTGCTTGAAATACTTGATGGCTTCGTAAATGGAGAGCAACTCTCTATCGTGTGTGCTGTAATTTTTCTCAGTGTCGGTTAATTTTTTTGAGAAAAAATCAAGAGGCTGCCAATGACCATTGACCAGCTGTTCTAGTGCAGCTCCGATTGCGACATCAGAAGCATCACATACGAGAGCCAGTTGTGCTTTTGGAAAGGGATGAGCCAGTAGTACCGCATCCATGACGCTTTGTTAACAAGAATCGTAAGCGGCAACTCGTTCTGGTGTGCATTCGATCGGGCGTTGGTCGTTTTTCTTGACGTTCCGAAGAAGTTCTGAAAGAGGAGCCTGGATGTGTGATGAACGAGGCAGGCATCTCCGATAATAATTTATTATGCCGAGGAATCTTCCTAGTTCGTTGATTGTAGACGGCCTCGTATAGTTTTTTATTGCCTCTACCCGATTACTAGGAGGTTTGATTCCGTGCTCGTTAATGGTATAGCTTAAAAAATTCACCTCTATCTGGGCCAATTGACACTTGCTTAGGTTTATGCGAAGTCCATGGTTACGAAGGATCTCCATAACGGTACGCAGATGTTTTTCGTGTTCCTCAAAGGAACTGGACACTATCAGAATATCGTCAATGTAACAATAAACGAAATCGATGCCACGGAAAATGTTATCTATAAACCTTTGGAAAGTCTGTGTAGCGTTTTTAAGGCCGAACGGCATATAGAGGAATTCAATAAGGCCAAACGGTGTACAAACAGCGGTTTTAGGGATGTCACACTCAGCCATTGGTATCTGATAATACGCTTTTACAAGGTCGAGAGTAGAAAAGATCTTTTTCCCGTGTAGTTGCTCCGAGAAATCGTGAATATGAGCAATTGGATAACGGTCAGGTACCGTTATCGCGTTGAGTTTGCGATAGTCCCCACAAGATCGCCAACTTCCATCTTTTTTGCTCACCATATGTAGCGGGCTTGACCACTGGCTTTTAGAAGGACGACAAATACCCTCTTCAAGCAAGAAGTTGATTTCTGACTTTGTGGTTAAAAGTTTCTCACCAGATAGACGGCGCGGGCGATGTAGTGTTGTATATCCTGATGGTTGCTTCCCTTCGGTGCTGGAACAGTAACGTCCACAAATTCCTGTAACAGAGTTTGGAAACTGTGTGCACCTTGAATGGTAGACACAGAGTGATGTACAGCGTTGGAAAGACAAGCTGGTGTCAATAGATTGGTGTTCGCATCGATGAGTTTTTGGCCCTTTACGTCGACGAGGAGATGAAAGTGGGACAGAAAGTCTGCATCAATTATGGCTACTTCGGTGTCAGCAACGATAAAAGGCCAGATAAGGTTACGCCGTAGCCCAATGTTCAGGTCAACTGGCATGCTTCCATAGGTGTGGATGACTGTTCCGTTTGCTGCATATAAAACAAGGTCGGTTTGTTTTGTGTGATGCCTTGCCCGAGGGCGGGGAACAACAGAAACCACGGAGCCCGAGTCGATAAGGAATCTGTGGTGGGAGTTGCGATCGGTAATGTAATGGCGGACTTCAGATAAGATTGCTGACTGGACGAGCTTTTCGCTGGCGTTGGTTGTACTGCCACCCTCCAGCGCCGAAGGTGACAGCGGCATTAGTTTAAAAGGTGTGCAAGAGAGCAAGGAGATTTGCACTTGCGAGCATCATTCCAAAACGACGATGATAATAGCAAAGTTCAGCTTGTGGATCGCCAGGTTGTTGTAATGGACCATCAGAAACTGTTGCCGATTGAGAGCGTTGTTGTGAAGCGGATCGGTGAAATGACCCACGAGTTTGACTGGCGGAACGATTACTCGATTGAATTCGTTTAAGGTCAGCTTGCATCGTATCAACCTTTTTTGTCAGCGCACGCAGAGAGTCTGCGATGTCCTAAATAGATTCCGGACGAGCAACTGCATTCACCGAAGCGGTTCCGGCTACGTCATCTGCAGAGATGGCGAACGTGTTGGAAGATCCGATGGTTTCAAGCATTTTGTCTGCGACTTTGGCCAGTTTCTCAAGGTCGGTCTCTTCCCAGACGGTTAGAATCGGACGAATATTCTGAGGCATTTCAGAAAGAAACAATGTACGGATTATTGGTTCGCTGCTGGATTCCGGTGCCAGCCGACGCATGTGAGCTAGAATTTGGGAGGGCTTCAGGCCAGAAGTTCCTCCACCCCACAGTAAACGCCGTAGTTTTGATTCTGCTGCAAATTTGTCGAGCAAGCGAGCTTTCAGCGTGTCAAACTTGTTTGCGACTGGAGGATGCGTGACTAAATCCTCAACGGCTAAAACGACCTCCGGCTCCAAGTTAACGGTGATGTGATCAAATTTGTCGTCGTCATTGTTAACGCCGTGCAAACGAAATGAACGTTCCACCTGGGCGAACCATAGTTGAGGATTGCTGCTTGTAAACTTTGGCAAGTGGACTGTTGCCCGTGCCATTGGTCCAGTGTTCGCCGCTTGTCCTGCAGTAGAATTCATTTGTAAAGCCTCCACCTAAGCTTGGAGCTCTCGAATCCTGGTTTGCAGTTGTTGTTGCTCGTCGGGCATGTTCTCGTCGCTCTCGAAGATAAGCTTTCTGGGTACTAAGGATCGCAAGTTATATCGAGGTTCGCCGGGCATAAACTTTCGTTGTGTTGGTAGCGTCACTTTTTGTGACTATATGTATGTGTCTCCGTTGCAAAATGTTTGCATGTGTAAGTGCATAAAACTCAGTGTGGGCAAATTTTTAATTTTGCGTCAGTTTGGCTCAATTAAAAAGATTTTTGCCATATACTTAGCTGAAATCTACTATCGGGGTCACCACTATCGTAACACGGATTGGTGTTACTATTATTTTATTGATGTATGTTTGGGTTTACAAATAGGAGTTACAAAGCGTGCGTGCAGCTTAGCCGAGAGCCGGAAGAAGAGAGAGATAGAGATGTGTTTCTTAGAACATATCGATCAAAAAGATAACAATAAATATCGTAGCTAAGTTCTTAGTTAACAGCTTTTCCGCTAGATGGTATTTTAACTTGGGCCGCCACATATTTTCCTTCCTTTTTTAGAGCAAGCGCTACAGAAATTACCCCCCCCCAGCAAAAGCAGACTTGGGGTTTGACACTCCAAGGATGATAAATCCCGCGAGTGCGAAACTACTGCTAAATATCCTTCGCATGGAACCTACATATCGTCCTTGTAGATCCTTCAGATCGTAACAAACTTGACCCACCTTCTTCCTTATCCTTGCTTTTACAAAAGATGGGCCTAACTTCGCATTGTATCCAGCTGCGAAATTGCTTTGCTTAAAGTTTCTTCGGTAGACTTCTTGACCTTCGCTAAAAGATACTTCTCTTGACCTCAAATTATATCTATTTTTATTCTTCTCGAACTGGCATTACCGCTAACGCTTTGCTGCGTACAAGTTCTAGAGAATCCTCTTTGGAATTTGCCAATGTTCTATCATCCAACAAGCTTAGAGCTCTTAATAACTTGTATGTGGCACCGGACGAGACGAAAAACCATGTAGTATGGGGTCGTACTTTAACTAGAGTGAACAGCTGACCTAAGTGCACAACAAATACTGCTCAATTGTTCGTCCCAATCCTTTTGGTCACTTTGCACATACGACCGTATGGCAGAGATCACCGAACGATTAACCCGCTCTGACGCATTAGCTTGCGCCCAATGAAACGCGGTGAAAGTATGAGATACTTTGTACTCCCTCAGGAACTTCTGGAAAGCTTCTGACTTGAATTGAGACCCATTATCGGATACTATGATCTCTGGAACGCCGAATGTGTGAAAGAGCTCCTGCTGCATGTACTTAATTATCACATCCGCTGTGAGTTTCTTAACAGCCCTCAGAAATACGAATTTGCTGTAGTGGTCTAGTTCCCAATGTTTCCACTCCTCGATCGGGGATTCGGGCCTAAAAAATCTATATAAAGTATTTGAAAAGGTCTTGTCGACTCTGGAGCCACTCCCATGGGAGGTCTCAATGCACTATTAGGAGGCTTAGTCATCTTGCAGATATCACACGCTTGAATGTACTCCTTCACATCCTTCACTAGTCTTGGCCAATAATAATACCTTCTTAACCTCTCCAAAGTTTTGTGAACTCCCCCATGCGAAGCTAAGGGATCGTCGTGAGCATTTTTGAGAACTTCGCCCACCAAGCCCTTAGGGACCCATAACTTCCAGCATGCATCGGCTCCCCAGATACGATATACAAAACCATCGGCTTCTTTTAGATCGGGAAGTCTGCTAGAGTTGGCTTTAACATTTTCGATTAACTCAAGGTATTCGGGATCCTTAAACTGAGCAGACTGTAAGTCAACGAGCAAACCATGGCTGGCTTCTATGGCTGCCATTTCCTCCTTATTAACCCGAGTTAAAGCATCCGGGACTACATTTATCTTACCGCTGCGATGCATGATCTTAAAATTAAAACTTTGCAGTTTCAATGCCGACCTAGCAAGCCTAGAATGCAGATCCGTCTGCGACATTAACCATTTAAGCGACGCGTGGTCAGTGATAATGGTAAATTCGTGACCCTCGACAAAGGCTCTAAATCGCTTTAGACATATAATGGCAGCTAGACACTTCTTTTCGCTTACGGTGTATAACTTTTGGGCTCTATTTAACTTTGAAAAGAAAGCTATTGGACACTCCTCGCCACTAGAAGATTTTTGTACTAACACGCCGCCTACACCGGTATTGCTAGCATCTCAGTAAATATAAAAAGGCTGACTAAAATCTGAGCTGCGTAGCACTGGCGTAGAGCGAAGCATCTCTTTTAATTTTTCGTCATTACAAATTTTTTTCTGGGCTTTAAGAGATCCGTTAGAGGTGCTGCTACAGATGGGAAATTGCTGATAAATTTCCGGTACCAGCCGACCATACCGAGAAACCTCCTCATGGCTTTAAATGATCTGGGCAATGGAAAATTTGTCATTGCTGGTATTTTATTCGGATCAGTTCGCACTACTCCTTTTCCAACTATGTGGCCCAAATATTTGACACTTTTCATACAAAATTTTCTGTTTTCAACATTCAATGTTAATCCAGCGGAGCGAATGCGACTCGCCACAGAACTAAAACTTTTAGATGACTATCAAAACTATCGGATACAATGAGCAAATCGTAGCGATATACAAACACTTCGTTCCTCAGCTCAGCTGGTATGACTCTATCGATCAACCTAGTCATTGTCTGCGAGGCATTCGAAAGCCCGAAAGGCATTACTTTATATTGGTATAATGGCTTACCAGGAATTGTAATCGCCGTTTTGTCGCGCGACTGAGGATCTAAAGGAATTTGGCAATAGGCATCTTTAAGATCCAGGCTGGAAATGAAAATAGCTTTGGGAAGACGACTAAGAATCCCATCAATCTGGGGCAAAGGATACGCATCTTTCTTCGTCACGACATTTACCAGACACAGACGCACTTTTCCTGGCTTCTGAACTAAAACAACTGGCGCAGACCAGGGACTTTCTGACTCTTCGATAACCTTAAGCTTGAGCATGCGGTCGACTTCTGCGTAAAGCAACTTTTCTACCGCTGGCGAAACCGGAAAATGTCTTTGTTTTACGGGTTTTGCTTCTCCCAAAACACTCGAATGAGAAAGCAGACTAGTTTTTCTTAAACCCGAGACAGCAAAGGACGGAAATTGATTTATAACTGCTTGCAAATTTGCTTGCTGAGCCTCAGACAAAAAGTGAGCATCACTGGTCAACTCCTCTATGCTCATATTGGAGGGCAAGAGATCAAATGCGGGCCAAAAGTCAATTCCTAAATACAAATCCTGGCTCAGTGAAGGGATGATATACATTTCTATTTATCTTATTATTTCTTCATGCTGAACTGGTGTTTTGAAACGCCCTACCACTTCCTGTTTTTGCCCATCAGCTGTTTCTGCTGTAGTTGCCACTCTCTTAAACGGAATTCTTTGCTTTATGGCCATTTCGGCCAACTTTCCACCTATCGCACTCATGGATGCCCCTGTATCTAACAGACCGAGTACTACTCTATCTAAAAGGCGAACTTCCGCGTACGGACGCCTATCTGGGTTCTTGTATCTTATGTCGTTTATGTTTTTCGCTGCCCGCCAAAAGTCTCTCATTCTTTTTGCGTTTCGAGAGTCTGATCTTGCCAAGTTAGTTTTTAAAGCTGGCACGTATTTTTTTTTACAAGTTGTGGCCAGAAAGTTGGTGAATTTTTATGACAATTATTTAAATCGGCCTTTTTATATGTATTTGGTAGGCTTAAAAAATTAAAGAATTTGTTGGCTGACATCTTGATTGGCTGGCTTTCGAGGAAGACACGGCTGTTGTCGGGGTCGTGTTTTCTGCTTGCCTTTTTTTTGGCATTTAATACACGATGGCTTGTAGGTATTTGGGGTGCCGCAGCCATAACAAAATATCTTCCTTTTCTTCTCACAATCGTGATAACGATGCCCTTCTCTCCTACAATTGCATCTATTTCTGCCCCCAAATCTACATCCGAAAACTCCGAAGCATCATCCGAAAGATACTCTGGTACCAATTCAGATACCTGCTTGCGAGATAGAACTGCCTTCTGGTACCCATAGCAACGCCTCACGTCTTCCAAGAAACTTTCCCTACGTCGGCAGATATCTCGTAGCCTTTGAACATAATCTATGCTAACGTTTAAGAGTTCGTGTCTGATTTCCGGTCTTAAGTTCCTACAAAGCGTTTCTATTAAATCTTTTTCTGGCATGGGTACTTCCAAGAAGGAGGCAAAATCTTCCCTCTCTTTTTGCTTTCTATCCCTAATAGCTTCTCATAGATCAACGTCTGTTCGAGTATCCAGAAACTGTTTGCGCAAAGCCTCGGTGAGCAAATCCCATCTGGTACAATCTGATGTTTTATGGAAACGCCAATAAAATTCGCGGGCCTTTCCATCGAACAAAACACTAGCATTGCTGCCAACTAGATCGAACCTCGACTTGAGCGTTTGGTGTGTTAAAGCCTCAACTGGATATAGGAATTTATCCACACTCAATCCATCTTGTCCCTCATTAAATCTCAATTTCCAGCTACTGATTATTTGTCCGACTTTATCGGGACGGGTGGCCAGATCGGAATTAGAAAAAGCTGAAAGTGGCCTGGCCTCTATCTCGATTTCTCCGATTTGTGAAGGAACTCTGGAGTTAGGAAGAGACCCTACCGGTCTAGGCAACGCTTGCAACTCTGCTGCTGTATTGGCCTGAATTATGCGGGCCATCTGATCGGACAGCTGCGACAATAAGTCATGTTGCAAGCTTTTTAACTGTTGGGACACAATGTTGCCGATCGCCTCCGCATCGGCGGTACTAGTGGCCGGTCTTCCAGCCGAGCTTCCAGGGACTTTGGGCTTTGCGCCTTCTCCCTTGGGGCTACAAAGTGGGCAACATCCCTTGGCTTTAGCTTGGTTTTCCAAGCACTCCTTGTGGAACTCGTGTCCACATTTTGCACGTCCTACTTGGTCTGCCGTCAAGGTTTTGTCGCAGAGCACGCATTTGGATGACCCAGAAAATTTCTTTAAAAAAATTAATTTGCCAAAACCAATACCAGCAGCCAATACAAATACAAATAAAGCTTGCTGTGAACCGCACCAAACACTTAATAAATGTGAACAAAAACTTAAAACAATGAAAGACAACCTCAAGTACCGAAAATTAAAATTTAAAATTACAAACTTATATCTCTAAAAATACTTTTTATCCAAATTCCAACCCTAAAGTTTGCTGTTGGGATTATTGTTTGATATCAACAGGTTCGATCCAACTGTCCGTTCAAACTTTGAACTTGAAAATTAAAATGTTGGCTTATTTATGAATTTGAATAAATATAAATAAGGGATAATAAATATAATAATTAAATTCTATTATAAAAATTGTTTAAAATGTGAAAATGTAATAGGAAGAATCAACGCAAACCAAATCAAAAATCAATATCAAAATACTGGCCAGCAAGCATAGCTAAATGCCTGCAGAATAAATCGCTTAATTGCAAACAAAAGGTTTCAAACAGCGCAAAAGAGAATTGAGAAAAAAAAGTTGAGTGCGCTGCTTATCGCTTATTAGCGACAACAACATCGACGCGTGTTTGCCGTGGTCAGCTGCTATGCGAAAACCTTCGCCGTCTGATCTCCAGCCAACAAACACTTGCACCCTCTACTCTAATGTTGGGAATATGCCTTTACCTGTTAATCGTGGCCTGAGAGTATCTTCTCAAAGATTTTGCCTCAGTAAATCCTATGCGAAATGATAAAAGCCTATGTCCAACTAGGGATTTGTTGTGCACCTCTGCCATGCTAATCATCCACGGTCAAATACCTTGCGTCTGAAAGCAATTGTACTCGCTAGTCACATGCGACTGATCTGCACTAGCTCGGGCTGCACTGTGTAGAGTATACACAAGTCGACCAGCTTTAACTCAGAAGCTGTCTGCAGTGGCCGGCTTGACAATTTTAAACGATTGTCTTTACTATCCGTTTTCCTGTACTTCCGAGCAATCCTGAGTTAAATCAAAGCTATTTCTTTAATAACCGGAGCAACAGTAGCTATGTGACTTAAATGTTCCCACAAATTTGTCATAGCCCACTCCTTGATTATTAAAATTTATACAGCTAAGTTATATGTGTGTGTGAGTCACATATAAATGCATATGTGGCCAACACGGAGGGCGCCAATCAATTTATCATTATTATTAGGATTTAATAATTTATCAATGTAACGGGTAGTTACGCTACAAATCATTCCAGGCTAGATGTTGAAAGTGAGACACAAGCGCACGCGGAATAGTTGTGCGGCTGGCGGCTCGTCGGCTATGGCTGTGGTGGTCTTGCTTGTGTCCACGTTTGTCTTTCAATATTGATACTCTAATAATCGCGTTCAACGACCATGAACCGGAAAAGATAGAGACACACATGCTGCTGATGTACCCCTTTTTGCCCCTTAGCTGTTATGGAGGTCCAGTCGAGCCCACCCTTCCTTTGGTCGCTCCATCCACCTGCTCATTAGCCTGAGCGAACCCTTCTCTTAAGCGCTACCCTACATCTGCATATTGCTAGCTGCGGCCAATCTCATATTTTCTTAAAACATTATAATGGTTTATTAACAGCTAAAATCCTTTTTAACACTAGACATAACAAAAGATTTACTTATAGACATGAGTAAATACGACATATAACTAAGTACTATATATATCAGAGTTTATAAATATTAAATGTGGAAAATGCGTAAATAACAACTCGTAGTCTTTCTTTCTTTTTCTTAATAAAATCAAAGTTTAGGCCAATGAGGAGGGGAATTTAATCCGCATAAAAGGAATTAATTTAAAAACGAATAAAAAGTACGACTGCAGAAAAATTATCCCGTGCGATTGAGTCGGAACCAAAATTTAGTTTTTTCTTTCTACATTAGAGTGCTTTGGATTTCACTCATTTTTTTTTGCTCATTCTCTATCGACGTTTGAGGTTAAAATATTATAATTTTAATTTTTCTTTTCTTTTGAAATAGAAATTAAATTTGAATTTCTTACTCACCGATAATTAATGCAATCCATCGACGAAAGCGCTTTCCTCGGGATGCGACGAGCTAGAGGGGTTAAGAATTTAAGTACAAAATAAAAGAACAAAAAAAAAATAAATTTTGCTGCCACACCTCATCACACCACACTGCACTTTTTTTCACAATTTGGCGGTCTTTCTAGACCGATTTTCGCCCCGCCACTGCCATATTAAACAATTAACAAATGAAACTTAATCAACTAATAAAAAATAGCCTAAAAAAAATCATCACTTATTTTCTCGAATCCACTTCTCGTGGTCAGGTCATCACTTTGCCCTCTTGGAACGTTTCGCGGCCAATTTTTCCGGGTATCATTACAGCTTTATTTGGCCCAAATTTGATTCCAATTCCGGGTTTAACTGCCTCTGTTTAGAGCAGCTCGCGCGCCGCCGTCATACGCGAATTAGAGGAGAAACGAAACTAAAGCTGAGCTCGATCGAACATCTCCCCTTAGTATCGAACTTAATTCATTGGTAGTTTTAACTTAATTTGCTTTGTGCCTTCCGGAGTGGGTGTGCGATCGGGTTTACATACGAGCGGCGCTCAGCTCGGCCGCAAGAGATAAGGTTAGGGCCGTATGCCCTAACGCCTATTTAAGTAACAAGGATAATTTCATTGGGCAGCTATGTGGCGATTACAAAACTAATTGATTATAAAAAAAAAAATTTTTCCTATAATACCCTGGATTATTCAGAAAATATCAAAAAATACAGTTCGTTATATTGCAAACATAAAACGCGAAATGGATCATGTACCTCGAAATTCGTCTTACAAATATCTAAGGCAATAGGTCGAATGTGACGAGAAGACCTTACAGGGATGGAGAACCGTATTTGACCCAATAGGTAGCTTGAATGTACAAGTCCAGTTATTAATTTGTAAAGCAAAATGGCAGGTCCGACGATCCTTGAGGCAGGGTAGGTTTAGTAATATGTAATATGGTAGGTGACTATGTGGATCCCAGTTTAAACCACGTAAAGCAAACAAAAGGAACTGTTTCTGTACCGATTCTATAAGGCCCTGATAATTGGTATATTGAACACGCAAGCAGTATTCAAGAATAAAACGAACCAAGAAAATATATGTGTTTTGTGGAATAGGGGTGCTCAAATTCCTTAGACCAACGTTTAACAAACACAAAAACCCCTTTTGCTTTACTAACTATAATGCCAATGTGATCAGAGAAGTTTAAGTTGTGGTTGAATAACACTCCAAGGTCTGTTACGAAATTTATGCGTTCAAGATCATTGACCCAATAGAATATGAAGTGAGGAGAAGCCTCTTCCGATAAAAGGATATAAAGTACATTTCGAGTTGTTTAAAAACAGCAAATTCTGGGTGCACCAAGAATGCAGATTGTTCAGATCGGCTTGCTTCATGGGTAAACAAAGTTTTACGTCGTCAGCATACATCATAACATGAGAAGAAAGAACTACTCGAGGTATGTCATGTATGAAAATTCCAAACAGTAGGGGTCCTAGGTGGCTTCCTTGTGGAACAGCTGAGGTCACGTGAATAAAGTTAGAGAATGTGCTTTTAAAAGCTACTCCCTGAGTCCGGTTCGACAGGTATGTTGAAATCCACATTGTCAACGGGATCGGGAATCCTAAGAGTATTAGTTTTTTCAGTAATAACTGATGGTTCACGGAATCGAAAGCCTTACTGAAGTCCGTAGAAATAACATCAGTTTGATAGTTTTAAAAGGACTTCTGATAACTGAGGTAAATTCAAGAAGATTTGTAGTCGTTGACCTTCGTTTTATAAAGCCATGCTGAGTTGGGGATATTACTAAGCTGCATTGGTGATGTAGCTGAGCGGTAATAAGCTGATCAAAAAGCTTGGGGATCGCGCTCAGTTTTGCAATACCGCGGTAGTTTGTAATGTGCGATTTGTTTCCTTTTTTTGAAGGGGAATGATAAAAGATTCCTTCCAAACCTCAGGGAAATACGAATGAAGGAGGGATATCTGAAAAAGTTTAGATAATGGTTAACACAAAGCATCAGACCATTTTTTTTATAACACAGCTCGGTACAAGATTAGGGCCCGCAGAGAAAGTCGTCTTGATTATTAGCAGATTTTGTAAAACATCATCCTCACTAATTAAGGGCGTGAAAATACAGTTGGAGTGAGGAAGAGCGTATGGGTAGTATGAAGTGTTATCGTAAAAGATGAGTATGTGGACTGGAAACATTTTGCAAATAAGTTTGCAATGTCGGAGCAATCCGCCTCTAGGGATGTCGTATCAAGGTGAAGGCAAGGTGGAAATTGATGCGATTTCTTTTTTAAATTATCAAATGCGTAGAACTGCTTGGGGTTGTCTTGGAATTCTATTTTGCAACGGTTAAGATAACTTTTGTAACAATCGGAATTGTGGACTAAGAAATTGGAACGAGCAATTAGATACATCGAATAGTCAGCTTGCAGCCCGGTTCTCTTAAATTTCTTAAAAAGTCTGGACATGGAGTTTTTCAGGAAAGAGAGTCTACGAGGGAACCACGAAGGCTTATGAGATTACAGAGGGAAATGAGGGAACGAACGTATCGAAATAGAGTATACCATAAAGCTGTTCTAAAATGTGTAAGGAATCTTCAATCTTCAATCGAGTTCCGATAAATCCCTATTCATTTCTGCGAATTAAGCTCTTCGAAAACAGCGAAAAGATGCTGGTTCGATTTCGGGACATGGCAGTAATGGAGCTGATGCTTTTAAAGTGAAAGAATACTCTGTTTTTAAGCCAAATGCTGAAAGGGGAATATACGTGTATAATATAAAAACAAATAATCGTGAAGCTTAATCCGAAGTGCAACCAACTCTAATATGCTCTCCTTACCAGTTATCGGAATGCGTTCAGAGACAAGATCGGACTTAACGGCAATAAGAACACCACCGCCAAGACGCATCGTGCGGTCACATCTAAATATAACATAATTTACAAATATTTCGCAGTCAGACAGAGAGGAATAAAGCCACGTTTTGGCAAAAGCAATCACATTGGCATCGAAGGAGTCACTGTTTGTCCAATAAGCTGCGAACATTCTGGTAGTGTAGGGAAAAGAAATTATTCAGTTTTTTGGAACGTTGGTTGAGGGAATCTGAGTCCCATAGACCCGAGCATTAAAACATCGAGAGCCTTATTAAGATGTTCCTCAGGAAGTCCAATTTTAACGAAGAACTTCAAGACGATTAGTTCGGCTCTCGAAACATTCAGTTTGCTGCAGAGCTGGCTTTTGACGTCAGCTTCAGAAAAAAAGTTTTTATTTTTAATGTTTTTATTGTTTTCATTTTAGTTATATGATATAGTCGTCCGATTTTCATGAAATTTAAACCGTAGTTCTGAAATATTTAACCATTTTTAAATGTCAAAGAACTAAAAAAAAATTAAAAAATAGCAAGGTAATCATTTTTTTTTATTTATTAAGATCTATTGTACCCCCATTCAGAACCTACAGCTCAGATATCAACCCACTTCCTCGAATAAAGTCGAGGAGTTTTAATGGGTTGATTCTTCCTAGGAGCTCAGGTGTAGGAGTTGTGGTTCCTAAGATTTTACATCTTATACTTGCTAATGCCGGACAGTCTGCGATGATGTGTTTAGAGGTTTCGTTCTCTATGTCGCAGAATCTGCAAGTTCTACTGCTGGTTATTCCCATCTTACTTAGTTGACTTTTCAGTCTACAGTGCCCGGTTAGTAATCCGGTAACGATCCTAAGTGAATTTGTCCCTAGTTGAATAAGTTCCTTAACCTCTTCTTGTTGTAGTTGTTTATTTGAGTTTTGGCTTGCCTTAGGCCTGGGGTATTCCTCCAGTGTTCTTGCCTCATGGCGCCTTCCTCTTTCCTCAGGTATTCCTTTACGGTGTGCCTCCCTATGCCACAGTAGGGCTCTGGTCCTATCAGGGGCTGTTCGGCTCCTAGTTTTGCCATTTTATCGGCAAGTTCATTTCCGGATACATCCTTATGTCCCGGAATCCATCTGAGGGCCAGCCTGTTTCGGCTGCGCAATATATTTAGCTTACTCTTCACCTCTAGGACTAGCTTCGAGGTAATTTTGTTATTATGTAAAGCAGTAATTGCTGCTCGGCTGTCCGAAAGGATCGATATGTCATTTTCCTTGTATCCACGCTGTATGTTTAGCTCTGCACAACGTCCAATGGCACATACCTCAGCTTGGAATATGCTGGTATATTGGCCAAGGGATTCGTAGAATTTTATGCGAGGCCCTACCACTCCAAGGCCAGTGCCTTTTTGTTACAGGGATCCATCTGTGTACCATGCTATGGTGTGTTTAGCCATAGGGTGCACTTCAGACAATGTGATCCAATCTTTCTTATTGCCTAGGTGTGCTGTGAAGTTTTGCTCGAAGATTAATTCGGCTGTCATTTCATCCCTAGGGTGGAGTATTAGGGGCACCTCACCTGACAGATTAGTCGCATCCTTGTTATTTAGAATGCAACCACTACCTGTGCCCTCAGTGCTTACTCTCAGGAGTGTAGCTTTGCGTTGAATTTCAATTACACAGTGGAGTGGTGTTAGCTCCATCAGAATTTCTAAGGCAGTTGTAGGACAGGTCCTCATTGCCCCTGTCATGCATACGCAGGCAAGTCTTTGCAGCTTTCCTAGCTGGTTTTGCTTGCTGGTGAGCTTAGCTCGTTTACCCCATGCAAGTGCTCCGTAAGTGAGGATTGGTCTCACGATCATTAAGTATAGCCATCGTATTATCTGAGGCCTGGTTCCCCAGGATTTCCCAGCAATTTTCCGACAGGTGCTCTGTAACACTTTTCCAATGTCTTTTGGACATGGGAAGCGAAGTTCAGCTTACTATCCAAGGTGATTCCAAGATATTTGACCTCTCGGCTAGTTTCTATAGGAGTTCCTAGCAGTGAGATTTGTCTCATTCTCTGTAGTTTGTACTTCCTTGTGAAAGGAACGATGACTGTTTTAGCAGGATTTAAGTTGAGTCCAACCTCCCTGCACCAGTCTAGCGTTGTCTTTAGTCCGAGTTGGACGATGTCGCAGAGTGTCGCTGCAAATTTGCCCCTGGCGATTATCACGATGTCATCGGCGTATCCCTGACATTGGATTCCTTTTTCAGCAAGTTTGCTGAGAAGCTCATCTACTAGCAGCGGACAGTCTCTGAGAGCTGTTCTTTTGATACTGTAGTCTACCAGTTTTTCCAGCGTTTTAAGACAAAACGAAGTTAAGCTGATAGGTCTGAAGGACTTTGGGCTGGTGATAGCTTTCATCCCGATCTTGGGGATGAAGACCACCTTAGCGCTGCACCATGCACTTGGGATGTATCCAAGGGCTAGGCTGCTCACCATTAGTCTTCTTAGGCGGGTTAGGAGTAGTTCCTGCCCCTGCTGTAAGAAAGATGGAGAGATCATGTCTAATCCCGGTGATTTAAATGGTTGGAAAGTTCCAATAGCCCATTTGAGTTTTTTGGGTGTAACTATAGACTTGGCTGCTGCCCAGTCACTAGACTGCGTGTCAAATAGTTCTCCCTATCCGTGGAGGTGAAGGTGTTATTCCCTTTCCTCAGGGCTAAATTACTATCCGTTGCACTTTTAGCCATTGCTTTGTGCAGTCTCGCGCCCTCTTTGACGTTACTTATTGCCTCACAGAAGTTCCTATAGTTTTTCCGTTTGGCTTTCCTGATCTCCCAGTTCCTATCAGTTTTTGGTTTGTTGAAGAGCTTCCGAGTGGTTACTCGTAGTCGTTCAAGACTGTTTCCCGCTTCTGTCTGCCTAGAGGACAACTGTCTTCAAAGGCATTCACTATTTCGTGACCTAGGTTGTCTACCGCTCTATCTAATTCCAAGGGATGTCTAGGATGCCTGACGGTTCGCTGGAAAGATTGAGCTCTAGAGTTGACCTGAATTTGTCCCAGTTTGTTTTCCTGTGGTTGGAATTGGTTGCCAGAGTTATGTCTAGCACCTCTTCCCGTACCCTAGTAACAAATGTCGGCCTGTCGCCGACATTACAGATCTCTAGGTTATTGTTTAAAATAAATTCAAGTAATTGCTCACCTCTGATGTTGACATCCGTGCTGCCCCAGAACACATGATGCGCGTTGGCATCGCATCCTATGATGAGGGGTATCTTGTTCGTCCGGCAGTGGTCCACGAGTCCGGGTATTCCTGGCGGTGGACAGGGCTCCTAGGCGGAGGCCACTGCTAGCTTTGGTGCAGCTCCTGTGCCGTTGATGGCTACGGCGACGCAGTCTCTGCTCATGAACTCTGAAAAGATACTGTTATTAATATCATTCCTTATAACAATGCATGATCTGGGAGGTAATCCTCCTGGATCGCATATTACCATAGTGTCTTTCGTGTACAGGCCTTTTATGCCATGGTGCCACCATGGCTACTGAACAAGGGCTAGCCCGAAGTATTGGGAGGTGAACATCCTCGCCAATACAGCAGATGCTGCTTTGGCCCGATGGATGTTTACCTGGGCTAGCCGAGTGCTGCTTGTTGCAGCCATCACGCTGAGGTTTGGTGCTCCGTGATGTCTGGCAAAGAGAGAGAAAGAGTCTCCACCACCGTCTATCACGGTAACCTCAGCCTCCTCGCAGCTGTCATCCAGGAGGAGCTCCTGGGCCAGCTCCTGGGATGACATAGGGTGTCCATCCCCTTGGTCGTCCCCAATGTCCATGCTAGTGATGGATTGTCCGTCTTTCTCCCCACTCTACGACGTCGGCTCCACATTCAGTGGTTCGAGGGTATCCTCGACAGCCTCGCAGATGTCGTCACTGGGCGTCTCTTTCGGAGCTTTCTTAGTCTTTTTCAGACCGCTCACGGTGACGTGGCCAAACCGGAAGTTGAGCTAGTGGTCACGCTCCACTATCTCATCCCTTCCGGTCTGGTCCATCCCTACGACCAGGAGTGCACCAGCTCCGTCGTTCTTCCTGGAGATGACTTTCCAGGCGTCCGTCTCGACACGGTTTTGGAAACCAATAAAGGCTAGTATCTCCTTATTGGTCCGGTCTGAGCTCCTCGGGCAGAACAACGTGGCGTTGTAAGCTGCCGGGATGTCTGCTCCCGTGCGGGTTTCTAGGGGTACTCCCTTCCACGTCCGCAGCTGAGGTACGGCAACCTTAAGCCACTCAGCTGAGCCTTCATCCAGGCAGTCGATAGTCAGGTAACCCACCCTGAAGTGGCTTCCCACTCTGACGTGAGCATCTCGTCCATGACCGATTCCTGAAGCCCGGATAGTTCCTCTGCGGTCAGGCTGGCCGCCGGGAAACCCTCCGGGAGTATGGACACCCTGATAAGCGTGGCTTTCTTGACAGCCTCCGCGTAAGTCGGACGGGGTCCGATGACCGGTGGTGCCGAGCTGGAGGGTCGTCCTCCGGCGGTTGTCGGCTGCTGGTTTTGGCGGGGCTGGGAAGGTATCTTCCTGGCCTGCACCTTTGCCTTTTCTGCCGCTGCTGCTGCTGATGAGCTAGACCCCTCTTGCCAAGGGACCCGTGAGGACGTCTCACTAGCCCCTGTGCCGTGCCTAGACCTCTTGGGGGTATCTGATGGTGGTGTGCGGCTGGTGTTCAGCCGTTTGCCAGCCGGTGCTGCCCCCAATGCCGGCTGCTCCCTCGGCTCCTTTGCCTTCTTCAAGGCCTCCTCCGGTGTCATGCCCTGCATAAGATACCTAAGGTACCACTTTACCTTCGACCCTGGCAGGCCACGCCTGTTGGGGTCGTCCAGTCCTCCGGGCTGTCCTAGGGCTGGAAGAGCGTCCTGCTTCTTCAGCTGTCTGATAGAGGTTGATAGTGGGCGTGCTGGCAGGGTAGCTCCTGCTGGCACACCACGCTCTCTGGCTGGGAATGACTGCGGCGCAGGTCTTCTCGCCTGGGCTGCTGGTGGGGTCCTAGGCGGGTGCGCTGCCGCTTGGGGTCTGTCGCCGTCGAGGGATCTGTCCTCGAAGAGTCTTGCTACACCAGTTGCAGGGATATCCTGCGGGATTTTTATGTTCTTATTCTTATTCATGGGGTCCCACGAGTTGCGCAGAAGTATATAGTCCGCCCGGGCAGAGATCCGCCGTACCCGGGTAAAGCGTAGTTAGGACAGACGGTCGCCACATGCCTGAACCCTCCGTTTGCGACTGGACTAGAGAGGCGCTTTTTGAAGAAGGCTGCCCTGCGCTTGAATTCGTCTTTGTATGTATGCGTGATCATGCATTCTCATACACGGGAGCATGTGTGCATTTATTTCATTCATCTCTGCGACTGAACGATTGAACTCGTGCAAAAAACCCGAACGCACACAGAGTGCAGCGGCCAGCTGCTGTGAGCACGGGGGGCCTCCCGCTGGCCGTTTTTTGTGTCCAAAATCGTTGTATGAAATGACCAGTCTATATGTTGTATGGTTAGTGGTACGATATAGGCGCAATATTCGAAGTCAGCTAAGAATAGTCCGATCTTAATAAATGGTGTAGCAATCAAAATGTATCACTTTTATTGTGCATTCTAAGAGTTTTAGAAAGTCATTTGGTTTCGGAGAAATAGGGGTGAAAGTGCCAAAAAAAATGTTTGTCTTATACTAAAAATGTTGGGGCCGGTGGAGCAAAAAGTATTACTTTTACGGCGTGGTTGTATTCTGGAATTAAGTACGCGTCCAGCGACACAACAATTATCTCAACCCGATACTCCGTTGAAAAGATATTTAGTAAACGAAAAATATACAACATTTTTGAAGTAAGAAGTAAGAACGTTTTTTTCCGTTTTTAGTTTGTATGTGCGTATCAAAGCAATGTTTTAGGGTCCTGAATGCAATTTTACTGTATTAAGTAGCTCGAGCTGAAAAACTTTTGTTCTACCACTTTTTGGAAAACCCGCTAGTTTAGCGGGAAAACAGATACAAAAACTAGATTTCAAAAGCCACCAACTTCCAAACGACTAAAGTTACGGTTATGGGGCTATGACACTACATTGTTGGTCTCGTTCATTGTTTTTTTAACCATAAGATTTTACGTACGTGACGATTCCAATGAGCAACAAATGAAGGAAATTGTCAGTACCGATACCCGATAATAAAAAATATGAATCGGATTTTGGTAAAACAAGAATGGAAGCAAACTTGGGAAAGGCGAAGTTCATATACCCTTGCAGCTATTGCAAAAACTAAATATTCTTGAAAACATTAAAATTATGATTTACTTTCGTATATGTTTAAAAACTTTGAAGCTATGATGATTTGCAGCTTAATTAATCGATAATTCCTATGGCATCTATATAATATCGTTTTGCGATTTTAGTTAAATTAAAAGCGTTATTCTAAACTATCAAATTTTTACAAAATCTAAAAGAATTTTAAAAAATTTTTAAATTTTTAAACAAAATGTTTTTATATTTTATTGTTTCTATGGGAGCTATATGATATGGTCGTCCGATATTGATGAAATTTAAACCGTAATTCTGAAATATTTAATCATTACTATATGTCGAAGAACTAAAAAAAAAAAATAAAACAGCAAAGTTATAATTTCTGTATTTATTTTTCCGATTGTTCCTATGGGAGCTATATGATATAGTCGTCCGATTTCAATTAAATTTAAACCATAATTCTGAATTTTTTAACCATTATATATGTCGAAGAACTAAAAAAAAATTAAAAAACAGCAAAGTTATAATTTTTTTATATTTATTTTTTCGATTGTTCCTATGGGAGCTATATGCTATAGTCGTCCGATCCGGCTCGTTCCGACTTATATACTACCTGCAATAAAAATACACTTTTTGGGAAAGTTTCATGCAGATAGCTTTAAAACTGAGAGACTAGTTTGCGTAGAAACGGACGGACAGACGGACATGGCTAGATCGACTCGCCTAGTGATGCTGATCAAGAATATATATACTTTATAGGGTCGGAACTGTCTCCTTCACTGTGTTGCAAACTTCTGACTAAAATTATAATAGCCTCTGCAAGGGTATAAAATGTCAGTGTGACCGTGAACTTATTACCAAAAATATTTCAAGCAGTATCCATATAGTTGTCTCTGTCTCTGATCTTCAATGAATCTGTCAATGAATGAGACGAATAATGTAATGTCATACCCGTATTGCGTGCTACATAAAAATTTGACTTATCACCCCAATTCTCAGTTTTTGGTTCAAACTTGTAATTCTATCCCACTATAAATTGCTGCACTGCTCGCTTTTAGTGATGAGAGCTGGTGCGAGACTGAGAATTGAGGTGGGAAATCAAGTTGAACTAAGGACATGTCTCTTAGCAGGATGGCCAGAGCAAATGGTGTCTACATGTTTCTTTGGCTTACTATTTAGGCTACCAAAATTGCTGCCAAAACAAAAAACTTCATTTACCTCCTGATATCAAAATTTGTGACGACTATTTTTTATTTTACCAATAAAAAATACTTTCTTATACCCTTGCAGAGAGTATTCTTTTCGTGGTATAACGATATTAAATTAAGAATTAACATGAAATGCTGAATTACTTGGAATTACATTTTTATTTAGAATTAAAGCCTATGCTATGAATGCAACTCGTTGCTTTTTATTCCTCCCTTCGCATTCCTTTCTTTATATGAGTTTCTGTGTGTAAGTGTTGCGTTGAGCCTAACGGATCTCTGTTATGTGCAGTCTCGGTGTGACATGGTACGAGTAAAAGAGACGGCCATATGGTATTTGGCAAAGTATGTGAACAAGAGGATTATGACCAATTTGAGCTGTATAAAAGGGAGTTCTGATGGATAGATCGGACAGTCTCGATCGAGGCGCGGTTACGAAAGGTTACGAAATGTCACAGACTAGAAAGCGCACGGCTCGCAACGCCGCAGAATTCATTGAGGAACTCGATGTTCCGACATCAGAAGTGGGATCGCCTACACCCCAAATTCAGTCCAATGATCGCGTTTGTGCACTTCTAGAAATGCAACACCGAAGCATGATAGAAGTGATAAGAGCAGTGAAAAATGCAGAACCACAAAGAAGTGAAAACAATCCAGGACATATTGCATCGGCTTGCCTTTGACGTCTATCATCACAAATCCATGGGCAAATCAGAAGAAAAGCGTATTAACTTGTGTAACTTATCAGGACCAATAAGCACTTTGACATCATCCGGAGAGTCGTATCCATTTTGCTTTGATTCTGGAGCAGAGTGCTCCCTCGTAAAAGAATCGGTATCCCAACAGCTTTCCGGCACACGAACCAATAATGTTGTTAGCTGAAGAGGGATATGAAATAATACGGTAACTAGTTCGTTACAAATATTATCTAATGTCACGATCAGCGAGTACACGCTTGAAATTATTCTGTATGTTGTTCAAGATAGTTATATTAATTATAGTAGTATAATTGTCCGCGAAATTCTAAGTCAGGGCTTTGGCGTATCAATAACGATCGATAAATTTAAACTGTTTAAAACTGTATCTATAAATACCTGTTCTGCTTTGATTAATAGTTGTAATTTTTCAAATATCAATACTGGTTTGGATGGTGTAAATAAGTCAAGCTTGTTGTGCATTTTGAATGAATTCTCGGACGCATTTATAGATGGATTCCTTAAGAGTCGAGTGCTACCACAGAATTTCATATTCGATTAATTAATCCAAATAAGACCGTCCAAAGGCGGCCATACAGACTCAGTATCGAGGAAAAAAAAATAGTGAGACAAAGAATAAATGAATTACTACAAGCTAATATCATCCTTCCTAGCTCTTCTCCATTCGCTAGTCCGATGGTTCTGGTAAAAAAGAAAGACGGATCTGACCGACTCTGTGTAGACTACCGCGGGTTAAATTTGAACACGGTGGCAGAAATATTTCCCTTGCCTCTTATAAATGATCAGATTGCTAGATTAGGTGGGGTAAAGTATTATACGTGTTTGGATATGGCAAGCGGTTATCACCAGATTCCGATTAATCCAAACTCAGTTGAACGTACAGCATTCGTTATACCAGAGGGTCAATTTAAGTTCTTAACAATGCCTTTCGGACTTAAGAATGCGGTACCTGTGTTTCAAAGGGCGGTAATTAAGGCGTTAGGTGAGCTGGCATATTCATACGTCATAGTTTATATGGACGACATCTTAATAACCTCTAGTACTCAAGAAGAAGCATTTGAAAGATTAAGAACTGTTCTGAGCCTATTATCACAAGCTGGTTTTTCATTTAATATCGCGAAATGTTCCTTTTTAAAAAACAAGCGTGGATTATATCGGTTTTCAAATCAAAGATGGCGAAGTTAGACCCAATCCACGAAAGGTACATGCTTTGGTCAATCTACCCCCTCCGCAGTCAGTTGCACAAGTTACCTGTAACAATAAAGTATTCGAAAAGAAAAGCGACCATGGGGAAGTGCGAAAAAAATTATTGAAATTTTAACTGATAAGCCGGTGCTTTTAATTTTTTGACCCCCAATATAACCTCGAACTTCACACTGACGCTACGGTGCAATACTACTCCATAAAATCGACAATAAACATAGGGTAATTGTATATTTCAGTAAACAAACATCCGCAACTGAATCACGTTAACACTCTTACGAGTTAGAAAAACTGGCCGTGCTTAACACTATGAAACACTTTCGACACTATTTACACGGCCGACATTTTGATTCTCTGCAAGCTACGCGAAATAAAATAAGCCTTACACTAAGAGTACAACGTTGGTGGGCCTATATGCAGATATTTGATTTTGATATAAAATATGTACATGGTGCAAAACTGGCCACGTAGATGTTTTTAATCCGTTGCCACCGAAGGTAACTACTAAATCGTATCCTAGTCCTGAAAACAAATGCGTTTCGATGGCCGAAATTTCGGACAATTGGTTGCTTGTTGAGCAGCAACGAGATGAAGAAACTTTATCCATTATTTAAGGAATTCAAAATGAAGAACTTTGAGAAGATTTGGCCACTGTAAATCAAATTACGATAGCAAGCCCTCTAGAACTATTAATTGGAAATGAAGCGGGACTTCTTAATATGTTGCTTGTTGTAAATATGGAAAATAATGATAAATATGGAAAGAAAAGATTTGATAAAAACAAATGTAAAGTTAAAAGTTTTAGAATTGGGTATTTAAAAACGAAGAGAGGCATCAGACCAAATTAGATAGTAGGTTTAAAGGCCCAATTTTAATGTCAGAGTTACTTGAAGGTGACCGCTGTGTTCTAAAATCACTAACTAATAAACGAACGTATAAATACGCGCACGAAGCTTTAAGAAAAATGCCTATTGAAGAGATTCGCAGAGAGTAAGATGTGTGTAATGAGAGAATAGAAAATGATGATAGCTTATTGGTGGAATCCAATGAAGCAAGCGACGTGGAAGGTGACGTCGAGAGTCAGTTAGAGGATTCTAACTAAGAAGTGGCATTGATGGACTTCAATGCGAAATTCTATACAATCATACACTTAGATCAACTCAAGCCACAAGGTTGCCGTAGGTACATGGTCATGTATTCACCTGGCTATGGTGAGGCGCCTAATTAGTGGTGGAAACCTGAGTGGTGTGTTTGTTGTAGATGTTATTAAAATCTTTGGGAATCGACATCTAGTATAGGCTCTTCGCAAACGAATAATCTAATTAACTAGTAACTATTGGAAAAAATAACAACGAGCGACGTATTATTTTTATGATCGTTTCTTATTGAGCAATACCTTCTATTTACTCTTAGTATTTTCTTTAAAATTTGTAACACACGAGGACGTGTGAATATCAGGATGGCCGTGTCGGATCTTTAGTTTTGTTTTCGTGGTATTACGATATTAAAATAAGAATTAACATGAAATGCTGAATTACTTGGAATTACATTTTTACTTAGAATTAAAGCTGATGTTATGAATGCCACTCGTTGCTTTTTAATCCTCCCTTCGCATTCCTTTCTTTATATGAGTTTCTGTGTGTAAGTGTTGCGTTGAGCCTAACGGATTTCTGTTATGTGCAGTCTCGGTGTGACATGGTACGAGCAAAGTATGTAACAAGAGAATGTTGACCAATTTGAGCTGTATAAAAGGGAGTTCTGATAGATAGATTGGACAATCTCGATCGAGGTCCGGTTACGAAAGATTACGAAATGTCTCGATGTTCCGACGTATATATATATTCCTGATCAGCATCACTAGGCGAGTCGATCTAGCCATGACCGTCTGTCCGTCCGTCTGTCCGTCCGTTTCTACGCAATCTAGTCTCCCAGTTTTAAAGCATGAAAGCAGTTTCTGCATGAAACTTCCCCAAAAGTTGTCTTTCTATTGCAGGTAGTATATAAGTCGGATCGAGCCGGATCGGACGATTATAGCATATAGCTCCCATAGGAACAATCGGAAAAATAAATGAAAAAAATTATGTCTTTGGTGTTTTTTAATTTTTTTTTTGGTTCTTCGAGATATTGTAATGGTTACATTTTTTCGAGTTTCGGTTTAAATTTCATCAGAATCGGACGACTATAACTTAAAGCTCCCATGGGAACAATAAAAATTAAAAAAAAATAAAAATTAAAAAAGTTAACTTTTTTATTTTGTAATTTTTTTTTAAATTCTTTATGATTAATTAATAATTTGACAATTCAGATTTACGCTTTTAATTGTTTTATTAAAATCGGAAAACGATATCATATAGCTGTCATAGGAACTACCAAATAAGCTTCAGATAGCTTCAATGTAAACATACACGCAAGTCAATCCTAATTTTAATGTTTTCAAGAATTTAATTTTTGCAATAGCTGCAAGGGTATATGAACTTCGGCTTGCCGAAGTTTGCGTCCTTTCTTGTTTTTATTTAATTTGTTTTGGTTAAGTAACAAGGCTGATTTTATTGTTCAGCTTTTTGCCGATTACGAATCAAATTATGCCATAGGTGTTGGACTCTCTCTGCCGCTGCTCGGCCGCTGCTTGCCGATAATCGCTGGATTAGAGAGACAAAACGATAGAACTGTTATTGTTGAGTGGGGGTGCTGCACACACTAACTTCTTGTGTTGTTTATGCATTTCGAAAGATGGCGCCACCTAAACTTCGATTGTTTTGTATAGTTAGTTTGAAGTTTGTTGGCTGAGTAACGGGTATCTAATAGTCGTGAAGCTCGACTATAGCGTTTTCTCTTATTATTTATTTCCACTTCTGCTTAACTGATTTAGATCATTGATATTGTTTTACTAAAAAAAACATTCTTCAAATACACGGTAGATGACGCCACTTAAAACTCGATTGTTCTCTCGGGGCATATTTATTTTTAAATTGGTTTAACAACGGGTATCCTAACGTCGGGGCACTTGACTATAGCGTTTCTTCGTGATTTTAAGTTCATAAGCTGAGTAACGAGTATCTTATAGTAGGGATACTAGACTATAACGTTCATTCTGGTTTTATAATTACAAATAGTAGTTTAACCGCTGCTCGATCGCTTAATTCAGGTAAACACGATCAAGTCAAGTTCCGGCTCCTCCAAAAAATTCTTAGTGTCATAAGTTTTAGGAGAGTCGACCCGCAGATTCAGCCGCAGGTGCTTCATCGATAATTATATCCTTGTATGATGTATCGCTGACATCCTCTCTGGTATACACGGCTGCCGCCTGGTTACCCGCATTAAACTCGTTTGTTCGCAAAAAATAATGTCTTTCAGAAGGATCAATCGTAGTTGATGTGCTAAAATGATGAATAATAAAGTTTTAGGGGTGGGAAAAAAATTATGTGCAAATGCTTACTTTAGGGAGTACGTAGAACTATATAGCGGTGGAGGAGTGTTCAATCGTAATGGGGTGTGAGCTACGATGGCAGCTGTCGAATGGTGGTAGACCAAAGCATACTCGTTAAGAGATGTTAGATAGGATGGCGGCGGCTGTCGATTCTGAAATTCTGTATGCAAAAAGCTTTCAGGAAGAACTCGGTTGTGGCAATGCGGACTATTACAATGACGGCAAGTTTCAGTCTGCCTAAAACATAGACAATCGTCGACGTCGTCTGGCAAACTCAGCCTCCAAACGGCCCCCGAAATCACCAATAATGAAACTCCGATACCAATCATCAATAGAGCAGCGCTTAGATATTGAGTGGAGTGCTCTATGAGACCTGTGCTGCCCAGCACAATGCCGCCTAGAGTGCACGCCACGCCACCAAGAGCGAGAATACCAATCACAAAGGGTAGGGAAGGACGTTGGAAACACTTCCGAATAGCGTTTTCCCTACTAAGGTCTCCACTCGACACAGGTACTACAGGTAAATGAATGCTGGTACTGGCCATGTAGTTTCCGACATGTGCGGAGTTTCCCGCCAGTGGCACTCCCACGTCAAAAATCGTCCTAAAAATAAAAATAAAAGAGAAATTAAAAGAAGTTTTCAGTTTTTCTCTAATATATAAAAATAAAATAGTTCGGCAAGGCGAAGTTTATATACCCTTGAAGGAATTGCAAAAATTAAACATCTAAATTTCGAATTATATGAAGTCCCATAAAAAACCATTGAAGCTATGATGATGGCAGCTATACGATATCGTTTTTCAATTTATATAAAATTAAAAGCGTAATTCTGAATTATTATACCATCTTATGTCCAAAATAATTACAAAAAATATTCAAAATTGGATAAGTTATCATTTTTTTTTTTAATATTCCGATTGTTTCCATTGGAGATATATGATTTAGTCTCCAAATGTTGATCAAATTTAAAACTTATTTCCAAAATCATAAAACAACTTTATATATCGAAGAACGATAAAAAAACGAAAAACAGCAAGTTATTTTTGTTTTCTTTTTTTTTCATTTTTTTCCTCCGATTGTTCCGATGGGAGCTATATGATATTATGTGAATACAGTTTAGGATCGGAAACGCTTCCTCTGACCTGTTTTTTATATTTTTCAACAATACAATCTAACCGTATACTGTACCCCAAAAAAAAACATCTGAGCGTCAATTTAATAAGTATGTTTTAATGTGACTTTACACATAGTATGATTTTTGTTACGATCAACTTGATCCTTAATGACAAAAGTATGCCAAATGATGTTAAAATATAATTTGACATAAAATAGGTCACTGCGATACCGACCAGGTATAGGAGAATACTATATATAGCCGCAGACTTGAAAATCTGATGTGATTCGATCGTATCGAGTTATACATTAATTAAAAGGTATTTTTAAAAGAAAAGGGATTACATACCAAGACTTTAGGAAAATTGACAGGTTCAGGAGAAAGGTCGGCGAAAGTGACATGCTAAATATTTTTTTAAGTGGAGTTCTTGACTATTTGTTGGCAAAATATTCCACTTTTTTAGCACACTTAAAATTTTGGTGAAATTTTATTGGATCCGATGCACCGTTCAAAAGTTATTCAAAAAATACCTTTTTTTGGTATATTTCAAAATAAAAAGTTTTACGGTGTCTGGTTGTCAGTCAGAAAAACTAGCTTATTGACCGGGAAATCGCTATAAATAGCGATATAAAAATAGGAAATATCAGTGAAGATGACCTCCACTTTTTACATTGTTATTCCTTTTATAAAGACTATAAGGAATTAAATTGTTTTTACAAACGACTCATGTATTTATTTTTAGATAGCTCAGCAACATTTTTTTTATTTACTAAGCATTTTTCCGGTTTGGATCAAAATTAACGAAAAAACTACAAATTCTGATGTTCAGTGAAATAGCGGAGTGACCAGAAAAAGCTTCTTAATCCAATATATGTATTCATAAACTTAGTTACTAAACAACATATTGGCCTATGTCCTTTTTTTTAAATTTCAACCATGCGGCTAATTTTGTTGATTGTTCAGTGTCAGTATAAGTATATAAGAGTATTAGTGAGCAACAAAAACGCTAGAAATGGAAAATATTGGTTTTGTAGACTATATATTTAAATATAATAAATGTTTCAGGCAAATATTTATGTTTGGAAATTTATGTTTGTACTATGCTTTACATTAGAGGGCATCCATTTCGAAGGATATAAAAACGAAGCTCCTCTCTGGGGAGTACACCGTTAGTGAGAAACGTTGACGCAGCAAAATGTGGTTATTTTTCGGAAAGATTTTCGACAACCAAAACCGGGAAGTTGATGGCGTGGTTGCCTGTAGAACCTGTCGTTGCGTAAAGAAGTTTTTTGGAAATACATCTAACCGTCCGACAAAATGGTAGAAACTGTACTAGACGTAGGCAAAAAAGCTGAACTAACAGTGGTCATAACAAAATGGTCTATTAAAAATTGTCGATCATTTAATAAGTAGCGGATGATGGCCTAATGGATTTAGCAGAAATGTTAGTAGGAAGCGGTACTCGGCTTATGTTGATATTAATAGCACCTTACCACATCCAACAACAATATCTCGCACCATTAAAGACCTATATCATCAGAAACTAGTAAGGCTGTAAGGAGTAACAGATCGGGGGATATGTTAGCATTTTACGGTCACATCAACTGTATAAACCATTGGATTAATAACATATTGAAAATTCGTTTAAAGAGATACCAGAACTCGATTAAATGCTATTACATTCCAGCAGAACATTTATTTAAGCTCTAGTTTAAAAAGTGTATGTCCAACCCGATAGAATACCATATTTTACTTTAACTTTAATGAAATAAGTGCAATACTTATAAGAAAAAATGAGTTTCACAGGATAATTGAGCTCAAAATCGCAGACCTTAATTCGGTAAGAAACTTCAAAAGCTTTGGAAGGAGAAAAATACCTCAAATTACACCTAGTTATTTCACACTTGGGAAAACTTAAAAAAGTTTGCCAACACATCCACGGGCTTATTATTGGGAAATAAATTAAAATGTGTGGAAAATAATCTTAACAATCTTGTATCAAAACTTCAGAGGCTGGTCCACTTTCTTTTTCCACCGACAAACTAACTAATTCTATTCAGCTATGACGACAAAATAAATACTATTTCTCTATGCAAGGAAATTATGAAGGCAACCTCAGATTATATGGATGAACAACTGTAAATTGTCTCACGCAAAATATTATGTTTACCTGCAAGTGTTAATGAAATAATGTTTGTTGGCGCACTTGGCGCTTGGTGTTATTTAAATTGAAGTTACTGGTTGTAGGGCGAGAGCGGGAGTCAATAAAGCTTTCGTTTGTTCGCTCTTGCGAATTCGCCTCGTCTTTCGCCACCTTAGCATAAGTTAGGTTCTAAGAGAAATTATTGGTACATTAAATGTAGTGATCATTTAAACTCCATCGAAACCACTCCATTCCGTCGTCGCATTTTCACTAAATTTTACAAAAGTTATTTTCGCAATTTAAATCCGCCGAACCTACTGTAGTCACACAAGTTCGCGTTTCGTTAATACAAACTTGTATTAAATTTTCATGGTGACCTCGACGTGATCGCAGTAGAGTTCGCGATTTTATTTACCAATTTTTTTCGGTGAAAACTTAAAACAATTTCTAAACAAACACCCACAAGAAAATTTTTCGTGTCGGTTCGGCTTATAAATTAACAAGTTTAAGCTTCCGAAATAAATTTCTTCGCTCCACTTTAATATGGAATTAATTTAATTTGTCTGCTGGAATATGGAATCAAACAAGAAAGGAAGCAAACTTCGGTAAGTTCATAAACCCTTGCAGCTATTTCAAAAACTAAATACTCTTGAAAACGTTAAAATTATGATTTACTTGCGTGTATGTTTAAAAACATTGAAGCTATGATGATTTTCAGCTTAATTATTTAATAGTTCCTATGACAGCTATATGATTGTTCCTATGGGAGCTATATGCTATAGTCGTCCGATTTTGATGAAATTTAAACCGTAGTTCTGAAATATTTAACCATTACTATATCTTGAAGCACTAAAAAAAAATTAAAAAACACCAAAGTAATAATTTTTTATATTTATTTTTATGATTGTTCCTATGGGAACTATATGCTATAGTCGTCCGATTTTGATGAAATTGAAAACGTAATTCTGAAATATTTAACCATTACTATATCTCGAAGAACTCAAAAAAAAAATTAAAAAACAGAAAAGTTATAATTTTTTTTCATTTATTTTTCCGATTGTTCCTATGGGAGCTATATGCTATATATATATATATATATATATACTTTATAGGGTCGGAGATGTCTCCTTCACTGCGTTGCAAACTTCTGACTAAAATTATTAAATATAATAAATATTTAACACTTTTTCGATACCATCAAAAATATATACAAATAAACGCAATGGCAACCAAGGATATCGAAGAGCTTTAACACCAACAAGATCTAAGCATGAAAAGTATTAACCGAACGTATCGCTATTTGATAGATGCTAAATTATCTGTGAGTCCGGTTGAGCTTAAGTGTCGACTAGAGATTTTAATTACGCACATTGAAAATGCTTCACTTTTTCAAAACCAAATAGAAGTGAAAGATACAAAAGATGTATACCGCGAAGAGTTGGAAGAGAAGGCCGTATTGACAAAGTCATTGCTGATTTCGATTTTAAATAAATGCAAAGAAAATAATATCGAGAAATCCGCTCCTTCAAAGTTTTCGTTGACAAAGACGACACTTTACACGATATTAAAAAATTCAATCATTAAGTTTCGTGTTTAGCTGGAGACTTTTAAGAACAGTTAGGGCCTTTTAAGTCACTGCGGAAAATTATCCCAAAGCCCTTGCTAGCCTGAAGCGGGTATACGATAATGACGGTCTTATTTTTTTTGACAACATATCGACACTTTTTAATTTGCAAAAAATTTCCCAGCCTTCAGATACAGCCTTGAAAACCCTCATCGACACGGTCACAGCCTTGTATGACTGCTAGCTGTCTATTGGGGATGATAGACGCATTACTTATGCTATTTTAATACATCTCGTAAAGAGCAAGGTCGATGCAGGAACAAAAAAAAACAGTTAGATTATACTTCGCTTGCACTTTGGAGCGAATGTGAGACGGCCCTCAACAGGCGATTCCAACATATGGTAGCGGAAAACGCTTCCTAGCCCATATCTGTTCAGCAGACCCAATCTAACCCTTAGAAAATGGAAATAGGAGTTTTTCGTTTGCCGCTGCCAGGAACGACCCTTTTCAATGCGTGTATTGCAACTCAGCTGAACGTCAGATTGGCAACTGCGCTTCCTTCGCAGATCTAACAGTTCAGCAAAGATTAGATTTCGCTAAAAGGGCATCATTATGCATTAACAGTTAAGAAAGGGTCACAGTCAAACCTGCAGAAATGTTGGTCTGGGTAGGACTTGCCTGAGCAACAACTCTGTCAACAACACTTTGAAAAAAGTGTGTGGTACTCTCGGTTCATCATACGAAGTTTCGAAATGTAGATTCTTCGCTGAAGACATGTCCTCCACCAATAACAACATTCCGAATACTCCGCACTATTTCATTCCGCACCAATGCGTTCTACGGCCACAAAGTACTTTAACTAAGTTGTGAGTAGTTTTCATTGTATCGTGCTGTACTTCCACGCAGGTAGCGTTGAATGACATCTTAATGGTAGGCCCAACTATCCAAGACTCTGCTCCGGTTTAGAATGCATAAGTTTGCCCTTGTTGCTGACGTCAGACGGGTGTATCGCCAAGTGAAGGTGGACGAAGTTGACCGAAACTTTCTGCCCATAGTATGGAGACGAGATTCTTCCGAGTCCCTGAACATCTTTAAGTTAAACACAGTTACATATGGAACTTCGCAAGCACCCTTTTTGACGATTCGGTGTTTAATGCTAGAAGAGATGGCGCAAGCAACTCATCCAAAAGCAGCAAAGGTTATTCAGAATGATATTTATGTTGACGATTTGTTGACTGGTGCTGGATGCGTTGAGGACCTGCAAAGTCTTCGAGACGAGGTTTCTCAGGTCTTGCAAGAGGCAGGTTTTGAATTTGCAAAACTGCCCAGAGTTATCCGTATCGGATAGCGCTGTAATGCCACTTATGGCAGACTCAGACGTAACTAAGACCCTTGGCGTGGTTTGGTTACCGGTTAAAGATTACTTTCAATTTCAGTTGGATGACTTCCTCCTGGATCTTCGCGCGATAAAGCTAAATATTTTGTCGGTGTCTGCTCGACTTTTCGACCCACTTGGCCTCTTGTGACCCTTGTGAATTCACAAGATTCGATTCAAATACATGGTTTCGCTGACGCTTCCATGCGAGCGTATGGAGCGTACTCAAAATGCTGAAGGTGTTAAAGTGTCTTTATTGACTGCCAAATCGAAAGTAGCTCCCCTTAAGATGAACACTTTGCCTCGCCTTGAGCTGTGTGCAGCTCACCTTTAAGCAGATCTCTATAATCGTGTCAGGCCATTGCTAAATTGTCCCATTGAGAATGTTTTCCTGTGGATAGATTCCGAGATCACTTTACACTGGATCAAAACCCATTTGGTTCGGTGGGCCTTCATTCTTGCCAGACTCAGAAAATAATTGGCCTGTAAATAGACATTTCGAGCTGCCGGCAAACCGGCAATAACTCTCGTAGTCAGCCCAGAGCCAAATTATTTGCTTCAGAAAATAGAGTCCTTTTCGTCGCACCTGAAGCTTCTGAGATTGTTTGTGTGGGTTTTTCGTTTTATTCAAAGGTGCAGAAAGGTCACAAAGCCATTTCAAAAAGTATTTCGCCAAGAGAACTGGATTTCGCTTTTGAGAAAATTGTCGAAGATATCCAATTTCACGAATTCAGGGACTTTATAAGTAAAATTCTGAAAAATAAACCGGCAGCAACGAATATTCAAAAGCTAAACTCTTTTCTTCAGGAAAATAAATTAGATTGGTGTTCCTCGACATTGCTACGAGTTGGGGGTCGGTTATTGAATGCTCCTATCCCGTACGAAGCAAAATTCCCTTGTTGCTGTCTAAAAGCTCACAGTTCGTCAGATCCTATGTGTCATACCTGCACGTTACAACATGTCACGCTGGCCAACGAGCTCTCGTAAGTCGTCTGCGCGAGAAAATATGGCTTGTTAATGCTCAAGAAGTCTGCGCTGCTTTCCCTGCAAGGCGCAACTCTTGACGCAAATTATGGGGAACTTTGTTCGGTTTTTTTGCGTCCAAAGCGGTCCACTTAGAATTAGTGTCTGACCTAACCACTAATGCGTTCTTTTTTTGGCGGCGGACTATGGGAGGCAGGTGTGAAGTCTGCAAAGCACCTGCTCATTCGGACGGTAGGCCAAGACCTCTTGACCGCGGAGGAGCTCGGAACTCTGCTCACCAGCGTGGAGGCCGTGCTCAACTCCAGGCCCCTCGGAGCTCTAAGCAGCGACCCGAACGACGGCGAGGCCCTGACCCCCAGGCATCTGCTTATCGGCGGCCCTCTTCTGGCCCCACTATCAGCGGCGTTCCCGGACCAGATCGAGGCGAGGTGTCTCGTCTCAGGTTTTGGTACAGGTTTTGGCAGCGATGGTCCCGGGAGTACATCTCCAGCCTCCAGCAGCGGTCCAAGTGGCACCAGGGAGAGCCCAAAATCGTCGTGGGAGCGCTCGTCGTCGTCGCCGAGGACAACCTGCCGCACCAGCAGTGGAGGATAGGACGAGTGGTAGCGGTGCACGCCGGCGCCGATAGCAAGGTTCGCGTGGCGGACGTCAGGGCGCAGGAGGGGGAGTACCGGCGAGCAGTCTACGGACTAGCCCTGTTGCCCATTCTGAGCTGAAGGGCGTCGTCCCTTCAGGGGGGGTGGTGTTTGCGCACTTGGCGCTATTATTTAAATTTAAGTTACTAGTTGTAGGGCGAGAGCGGAAGCCAATAAAGCTTTCGTTTGTTCGCCCCGTCTCTCGCCACCTCATCATAAGTTAGGTTCTAAAAGAAATTATATGAACATTAAATTTAGTGATCATTTGAAGCCAATAAAGCTTTCGTTTGTTCGCCCCGTCTCTCGCCACCTCATCATAAGTTAGGTTCTAAGAGAAATTATATGAACATTAAATTTAGTGATCGTTTGAACTCCATCGAAACCACTCTCTTTCGTCGTCGCAATTTCGCTCAATTTTTCAAATGTTATTTTCCCATTTTAAATCCGCCGATTTTACTGTAGTCACACAAGTTCGCGTTTCGTTAATACAAACGACATTTAGAAAACACATTTTTAAAGAAAATTTAAGTAACTCAAGGATGAAAGAATACCACGAATTCTTCAGATGAGGATGGATAATTATATCTGTCTTTCAAAGTTGTTCTATATTTTACGCTTTCTATGAAAATTAGACGTAGTGGTCACCCAAATTATTACATTTCATATTTTTTATATATACAGTAGGCTTTTTGTCATATTACCGTTTAAATCGTCTCGAATCGTTCGAATAAATGAAACATGTGAAACATACTTATAAAATGTTACGAGACACTTTGGTCCTTATGATTCGAAACATTGAAACAGTGAGACATCGAATCACCGAATCATCAAGACATATAAAACAGAAAGATCCGAACATTACTATTACTGACTCGCATATAATTGGCTAAGCTTCTGCGGACTCTGTGCATATGCTTTTTAAAAAACGTTCCAAAGTTGAGGCTTAAAAGAAGGGGATTTCTTTCTGGTAGTTTTAGTTTCAGAAACTGCGCTGGCCTTGGCATTACGTTGATTCTTTTCTGACTTAACCATAATTTTTCTTATTTATCCTATTTAACTGTTTATTTTAAGGGCATATTTAAACTGTCATATGGCAACATAACGTTTTTCAATGTAAAAAATTTCGTCTATTTTCTCATTAATCAAAATGTATTGGCCCAGGCCGCTATGTAGACTCATACAAAAATTTTAAACCCAGCTTTCTTAAGTCTTGACAGTATGATTTGGGTAACACTCCGTGTTTGGTGGCCGGTGGATGAACTTTTTAACCTGTTTCACCAAACAGGACCAGTTTGAAATGGTTATTTGAGAGGATATAACCAGTTTAAATGGATTTTGGAAAACACCAACCGTGCTTTGAAATGTATTGTATTGGGCAGTGTCGCCTTTCGTGGGGTTCGGGCGCTTTTACTTGTCAAGTGAAAGACAGTTGTCGTCGTATGGTTACGTCTCTGATCCACAAGTTTTGCTTTGCTTTAACATCGCTAAAGGAGACAAAAAGACTATTTTTACGGTCGCAAACATCGATGTTTCTCCACCTCTATACATTGGCGCATTAAAACGCATTTAGCCTAATACGCAATTATATAATTGCCGCGTTTAAAATAATAGTCTGATTCTATTGGCGCATTAAAACGCATATAGCCTAATGCGCATTGATTTACACAGGGAATCCCATAAGGCTATATGCCGCATTTAAAATAAATGCGATAATTAAGTGCGATTAAAAATCATTCGCCACGAACGTTTCTAGAAAAAATACTGGAAAATACCGATGTTTAACGATATTTTGTTCGTCCCACCACTATAACAGCTGATTTCTATATGCAAGGATTGATATGCAATTTTGGATTGCTTTCGAATATAACATCTATTTTGTATAAAAATGACTGAATACAAGAGCGCACGCTGCAAATTCTGCTCGCAGTACTACAATGCATTACTGCTGAATATCTGGCAGGAAATAACTCCCACATATACGGGGATCCTTGCCCTTTTTAGAAACTGTGGTGGTCTCCATTGCAAGCCCGTCAAACAACACCATCACTTCTCTTCCTTGTCGTCCAAGTTGGCAAATGCCTCGGTCGCATTCTGGATGTCCTACTGAGCATTAAAGAGGTGAGTAAACTCACTCATATTCATTATTTTTAATTAATTTCTTTTGGATGTGCCAAAAACAAACCCAGATCAGCTGTTCGTGCCTTTCACATGTCGGAGTAGCATTAGCTAAATGCTTATGCGCCAATGGAATTAGGCACATTTAAAAAGTCCACTAATGCGGCAATGGAATCAGGCTATAAATAATAAATGCGAATAAAAATTATTATATTTCGTTCGTGCCACCACTACAAAATCTGGCTTTTATATGCAAGAAAATCATGTAGTCAGCACTTGATGCTTTAGTAGCACCATTTCTCATCTCTACCACCCTATGCAAGACCTATGTAAAAAAAATTATAATACCCTCTGCAAGGGTATAAAAACTGCGTCTGGCCGTAGACGCAATCAAGCAGTTCAAGTGTAAAAAGCGTCTAAGTTGGCTTGATTGCATATCATAATGCATTTTAAACTACAAAACTTTTTGAACCTGATTTCCCGATAAATTGACTTTTTTTTAAAATGTTTTTTCTGTGGCGCTGCTTATACGGGTATAACATTACATTGTTCGCCTCATTCATTGACATGTTCATTGAAGCTCAGAGACAGAGACAACTTAATGGATACTGCTTGCGATTTTTTTATACCCTTGCAAAGGGGATTATAATTTCAGTCAGAAGTTTGCAACGCAGTGAAGGGGACGTTTCCGACCCTATAAAGTATATATATTCTTGATCAGCATCACTAGTAGAGTCGATCTAGCCATGTCCGTCTGTCCGTCCGTCTGTCCGTCTGTCCGTCCGTTTATATGCAAACTAGTCTCTCAGTTTTTAAGCTATCTGCATGAAAATTTCCCAAAAGTTGTCTTTCTAGTGCAGGTAGTATATAAGTCGGAGCGAGCCGGATCGGACGACTATAGCATATAGCTCCCATAGGAACAATCGGAAAAATAAATGAAAAAAAATGATAACTTTGCTGTTTTTTAATTTTTTTTTAGTTCTTCGACATTTAGTAATGGTTTATTATTTCAGAATTATGATTTAAATTTTATCAAAATCGGACGACTATAGCATATAGTTCCCATAGGAACAATCATAAAAATAAATGAAAAAAAATTATAACTTTTCTGTTTTTTAATTTTTTTTTTAGTTCTTCGAGATATAGTAATGGTTAAATATTTCAGAATTACGGTTTAAATTTCATCAAAATCAGACGACTATAGCATATAGCTCCCATAGGAACAATCATAAAAATAAATGAAAAAAAATTAAAGCTTTTATGTTTTTTTTTTTTTTTTTAGTTCTTAGAGATATAGTAATGGATAAATCATTCAGAATTACGGTTTAAATTTCATCAAAATCGGACGACTATAGCATATAGCTCTCATAGGAACAATCATAAAAGTAAATAAAAAAAAATTTATAACTTTGGTGTTTTTAAATTTTTCTATAAGTTATTCGACATATAGTAATGGATAAATATTTCAGAATTACGGTTAAAATTTCATCAAAATAGGACGACTATATCATATAGCTCCAATAGAAATAATAAAATTATATAAAATAACTACCTAATAATGAGCTGCAAATCATCATTGCTTCAATGTTTTTAGACATATACGCAAGTAAATCATAATTTTAATGTTTTCAAAAATATTTAATTCTTGCAATAGCTGCAAGGGTATATAAACTTCGGCTTGCCGAAATTTGCTTCCTTTCTTGTTTTAACATGGACTTAGTCTTTGATTATAATTATTGTAATATATGAAGTTAACTTAAAATGGGAAAAATACCTACTTAATTTCATTACGTTTTTTGAATTGAAAGAAACCATTTTCTACTTAACACTTAGCACCGATTTGATATCGTTGAGTTATATATAAATATTTAATTAGGAAAAAGAATCATTCGTGCAAATAATTATTTGAAACATAATTCTTCAGGTTTTCAGAATTGACCGCATATGTTCCTCTTGTGCTGGGTCGTTCGTAAACATTGTTATTTAGTTAGTGTGAAACTAGAAATCAAATATTGGAAGATATAAACATTTACCCCAATGACAGAAACTCTTTATTCTTTTGAAAAACATCTTTTTATGATATACCCTTGCAGCTTGCAAGAATTAAATAGTTTTGAAAACATTAAAATTATGATTTACTTGCGTATATGTCTAAAAACATTGAAGCAATGATGATTAGCAGCTCAATTATTAGGTAGTTATTTTATATAATTTTATTATTTCTATGGGAGCTATATGATATAGTCGTCCTAGTTTGATGAAATTTTAACCGTAATTCTGAATTATAACTTTGCTGTTTTTTAATTTTTTTTGTTAGTTCTTCGACATATAGTAATGGTTAAATATTTCAGAATTACGGTTTAAATTTCATCAAAATCGGACGACTATATCATATAGCTCCCATAGGAACAATCGCAAAACAAATACAAAAAAAAATTATAACTTTGCTGTTTTTTTATTTTTTTTCTTAGTTCTTCGACATATAGTATTGGTTAATTATTTCAGAATTACGGTTTAAATTTCATCAAAATCGTACGACTATATCATGTAGCTCCCATAGAAACAATCGGAAAAAAATGAACAAAAATTATAACTTAGCTGTTTTTAAATTTTTTTCTTAGTTCTTCGACATATAGTATTTTAGAATTACGGTTTAATTTCATCAAAATCGGACGACTATATCATATAGCTCCCATAGAAATAATAAAAATATATAAAATAGCTATCTAATATTTGAGCTGCAAATCATCATAGCTTCAATGTTTTTCGACATATACGCAATTAAATCATAATTTTAATGTTTTTAAAAGTATTTAATTCCTCCAATAGCTGCAAGGGTATATGAACTTCGGCTTGCCGAAGTTTGCTTCCTTTCTTGTTATACCAAAATCCGGTTTTTTTTTTACTCTCGGATATCGGTTATGACAATTTTATTCATTCATTGCTCATTGGAATCGTCAAAGGTTGTCTTGCTCGCACTTACGTAAAATCGTATAGTTAAAACAAAAAATGAGCAATGAACGAGGCCAATTATAATAATTTCAGGATAATAATGATATCGAAACACAGATTCAAACTTTCGAACATTTCGAAAAAAGCCCAAAAATTACACTGGCGAACAGAAGTTACTTAGTTTTTGCAATAGCTGCAAGGGTATATGAACTTCGGCCGAAGTTTGCTTCCTATTTGTTTTACATAAATTCTTAACGTTTTTTTTTCATACTGTCACTATTTAATTTTAAAAATTTCCATAAGGTCCAAGTAGTATTTGCTTTTTTTTTTAACATGGACTTAGTCTTTGATTATAATTATTGTAATATATGAAGTTAACTTAAAATGGGAAAAATACCTACTTAATTTCATTACGTTTTTTGAATTGAAAGAAACCATTTTCTACTTAACACTTAGCACCGATTTAATATCGTTGAGTTATATATAAATATAAATATGTCTAAAAACATTGAAGCAATGATGATTTGCAGCTCAATTATTAGGTAGTTATTTTATATAATTTTATTATTTCTATGGGAGCTATATGATATAGTCGTCCTAGTTTGATGAAATTTTAACCGTAATTCTGAATTATAACTTTGCTGTTTTTTAATTTTTTTGTTAGTTCTTCGACATATAGTAATGGTTAAATATTTCAGAATTACGGTTTAAATTTCATCAAAATCGGACGACTATATCATATAGCTCCCATAGGAACAATCGCAAAACAAATATAAAAAAAATTATAACTTTGCTGTTTTTTTATTTTTTTTCTTAGTTCTTCGACATATAGTATTGGTTAATTATTTCAGAATTACGGTTTAAATTTCATCAAAATCGGACGACTATATCATGTAGCTCCCATAGAAACAATCGGAAAAAAATGAACAAAAATTATAACTTAGCTGTTTTTAAATTTTTTTCTTAGTTCTTCGACATATAGTATTTTAGAATTACGGTTTAATTTCATCAAAATCGGACGACTATATCAGATAGCTCCCATAGAAATAATAAAAATATATAAAATAGCTATCTAATATTTGAGCTGCAAATCATCATAGCTTCAATGTTTTTCGACATATACGCAATTAAATCATAATTTTAATGTTTTTAAAAGTATTTAATTCCTCCAATAGCTGCAAGGGTATATGAACTTCGGCTTGCCGAAGTTTGCTTCCTTTCTTGTTATACCAAAATCCGGTTTTTTTTTTACTCTCGGATATCGGTTATGACAATTTTATTCATTCATTGCTCATTGGAATCGTCAAAGGTTGTCTTGCTCGCACTTACGTAAAATCGTATAGTTAAAACAAAAAATGAGCAATGAACGAGGCCAATTATAATAATTTCAGGATAATAATGATATCGAAACACAGACTCAAACTTTCGAACATTTCGAAAAAAGCCCAAAAATTACACTGGCGAACAGAAGTTACTTAGTTTTTGCAATAGCTGCAAGGGTATATGAACTTCGGCCGAAGTTTGCTTCCTATTTGTTTTACATAAATTCTTAAACGTTTTTTTTTTCATACTGTCACTATTTAATTTAAAAAATTTCCATAAGGTCCAAGTAGTATTTGCTTTTTTTTTAAACATGGACTTAGTCTTTGATTATAATTATTGTAATATATGAAGTTAACTTTAAATGGGAAAAATACCTACTTAATTTTATTACGTTTTTTGAATTGAAAGAAACCATTTTCTACTTAACACTTAGCACCGATTTGATATCGTTGAGTTATATATAAATATAAATATGTCTAAAAACATTGAAGCAATGATGATTTGCAGCTCAATTATTAGGTAGTTATTTTATATAATTTTATTATTTCTATGGGAGCTATATGATATAGTCGTCCTAGTTTGATGAAATTTTAACCGTAATTCTGAATTATAACTTTGCTGTTTTTTAATTTTTTTGTTAGTTCTTCGACATATAGTAATGGTTAAATATTTCAGAATTACGGTTTAAATTTCATCAAAATCGGACGACTATATCATATAGCTCCCATAGGAACAATCGCAAAACAAATATAAAAAAAATTATAACTTTGCTGTTTTTTTATTTTTTTTCTTAGTTCTTCGACATATAGTATTGGTTAATTATTTCAGAATTACGGTTTAAATTTCATCAAAATCGGACGACTATATCATGTAGCTCCCATAGAAACAATCGGAAAAAAATGAACAAAAATTATAACTTAGCTGTTTTTAAATTTTTTTCTTAGTTCTTCGACATATAGTATTTTAGAATTACGGTTTAATTTCATCAAAATCGGACGACTATATCAGATAGCTCCCATAGAAATAATAAAAATATATAAAATAGCTATCTAATATTTGAGCTGCAAATCATCATAGCTTCAATGTTTTTCGACATATACGCAATTAAATCATAATTTTAATGTTTTTAAAAGTATTTAATTCCTCCAATAGCTGCAAGGGTATATGAACTTCGGCTTGCCGAAGTTTGCTTCCTTTCTTGTTATACCAAAATCCGGTTTTTTTTTTACTCTCGGATATCGGTTATGACAATTTTATTCATTCATTGCTCATTGGAATCGTCAAAGGTTGTCTTGCTCGCACTTACGTAAAATCGTATAGTTAAAACAAAAAATGAGCAATGAACGAGGCCAATTATAATAATTTCAGGATAATAATGATATCGAAACACAGACTCAAACTTTCGAACATTTCGAAAAAAGCCCAAAAATTACACTGGCGAACAGAAGTTACTTAGTTTTTGCAATAGCTGCAAGGGTATATGAACTTCGGCCGAAGTTTGCTTCCTATTTGTTTTACATAAATTCTTAAACGTTTTTTTTTTCATACTGTCACTATTTAATTTAAAAAATTTCCATAAGGTCCAAGTAGTATTTGCTTTTTTTTTAAACATGGACTTAGTCTTTGATTATAATTATTGTAATATATGAAGTTAACTTTAAATGGGAAAAATACCTACTTAATTTTATTACGTTTTTTGAATTGAAAGAAACCATTTTCTACTTAACACTTAGCACCGATTTGATATCGTTGAGTTATATATAAATATTTAATTAGGAAAAAGAATCATTCGTGCAAATAATTATTTGAAACATAATTCTTCAGGTTTTCAGAATTGACCGCATATGTTCCTCTTGTGCTGGGTCGTTCGTAAACGTTGTTATTTAGTTAGTGTAAAACTAGAAATCAAATATTGGAAGATATAAACATTTACCATAATGACAGAAACTCTTTATTCTTTTGAAAAACATCTTTTTAATGATCGCCTTGACCATTTTGACTTTCGGCAAGTTCTATAAAGGCTCCACCAATAATCCCATCTTCTCTGGTATTTTCTTTCCATGATTTTGATATCTTGGTAAAACCTCTCGTCCTGCTCTTCACTTTAATATCCAAGGTTCGTTGGATATCCGGAAAGGTGACTGTGAATATAATGCACCTTAATGCTCATGTTGCAGTTAAGTTTTTGAAACGCAGTTTACAATGCGCTACTGGCCTTTGGGTCGATTTTGTTAGCGGGTACTGCACTTGGCCCTTGTTAAGGATAGCAATCACTACTATGGTTTTCTTGTTTTCGACAAATCATGGGGAAGGTAAATCGTGTTTTCTTTTCTTTCTTCCACCCCAAGCAATGGATTGGCACAGTTTGCATACAAAATTGGGTGACCATTGTTCATTTACATTAATTTTGAAGCCAAAATAACTTAAGTAAGCGTACCTTAATTCTTCGGTTATTTTTCTTATATTTTCTTTAAACATGTATTTGACACAAATAAAGCAAAATTTGTTTCGGTCGTTTTTACAAGACCCTCGTGATTCTGCCATCATTAGAAAATTGTTGTCCAGGCTAATTAACCATCTGAGTAACAATGCAAAATATTTTTATATGTTGACTAATAAAATTTAACCCACTTAGACAACTATTTTTAATAACCATAAACATTAATAATAATAATAATAACCAGAAAATATATTATTATTTACAAATCATAATGCTGAGACGTAAACACTATGAATCGTTGATAATAATAATACATTTAAAAGGTTTTCTATAAATCTCTGTTTAAATATTTCATATTTGTTTTAAAAACCCTCCACAGACTTTTAACTTACGCACATGTTTACTTAAGTAAAGTAAGTAAGCAAAGCCAACTAATGCTCAAAAAATGATGTATAATACTTAAAGCTGTGACAGGTTTCAGCACAGTTTGTGAATTGTGATTGGGAAAAAATATGAAAAAATATGTTTAAAATCTGAAACAGCCCAGAGAAACATGACCAATGTCTCAAATGATAGAAAAACACGTCATTTAATGTTAAAAACAAAATCATGGAAAATAATTTTATTTGATTTCACAAATTGAGATTTTTTAATATCACTATGATTTTGAAAATTAAAATGCTTATATATTCGCTTCTGCTTATGTTAGGGAAGCAAATCAAAAAAGACCATGTTTAAGAACCATAAGACTTTTTATTCGCAAAGAGTGTACTAAAATTGGTTGACCATTCTTAAAGATATTATCAAACTAAAGAAAAGAAAACGTGATTTTCTTACATTAACAAGAAGGAAAGCAAACTTCTGCAAGCCGAAGTTCATATACCCTTGCAGCTATTGCATTAATTAAATACTTTTGAAAACATTTAAATTATGATTTACTTGAGTATGTGCTAAAAAAAAACATTGAAACTATGATGATTTGCAGCTCAATTATTAGATAGTTATTTTATATATTTTTATTATTTCTATGGGAGCTATATGCTATAGACGTCCGATTTTGATAAAATTTATACCATTATTCTGAAATAATTAAACATTGCTATATGTCGAAGAACTAAACAAAAAATTAAAAAACAGAAAAGTTATAATTTTTTTTCATTTATTTTTCCGATTGTTCCTATGGGAGCTATATGCTATAGTCGTCCGATTTTTATGAAATTAAAACCGTAATTCTGAAATATTAAACCATTACTATATCTCGAAGAACTAAACAAAAAATTAAAAAACAGCAAAGTTATAATTTTTTTTCATTTATTTTTCCGATTGTTCCTATGGGAGCTATATGCTATAGTCGTCCGATCCGGCTCGTTCCGACTTATATACTATCTGCAATAGAAAGACAACTTTTGGGAAAGTTTCATGCAGATAGCTTTAAAACTGAGAGACTAGTTTGCATATAAACGGACGGACAGACGGACAGACGGACGGACAGACGGACATGGCTAGATCGACTCTACTAGTGATGCTGATCAAGAGTATATATACTTTATAGAGTCGGAAACGTCTCCTTCACTGCGTTGCAAACTTCTGACTGAAATTATAATACCCTCTGCAAGGGTATAAAAATAGCGCAAATACCAGAGCTGATGGACCATAGCTGTAGTGGGAAACTATGCTTAGAAAAGGCTTATTAACCATAGTCAAGTGCATTAAGCCTGCAAATCGAAAAAAAAAAAATTTGGCGAACATCGGGTTTCTGGCAATTTGACGTGTATTTTCAACAACATGAAACCAGGCTTCCAATATATATATCCTAGCAGTGGGTATTATAATTTCAGACAGAAGTTTGCAACGCAGTGGTGACACATTTCCGACCCTATAAAGTATATATATTTTTGATCAGCATCATTTGATTTCTCTCAGTTTTAAAGCTATCTTCATAAAACTTTTAATAAAGTTGTCTTTCTATTTCAGTTAATACCTTATATTGAGTGAAAACCTGCCAAGGGGGCAGAACTAAAACTAAAAGGTCCGATTTTTGTGGAGCTTTTTGACTGGCTACAGAGGCTTTTTTAAGCCAACTTTGGTCACTTTTCTGAAAAAAAACACTTACTCTTTATTTAATAACTACTGATTGGTAGGAGGTATCTTGATTTTAAATATTTTTCCTTGGTTAAAAAAAAAATATCTTTTTTGAAAATGTGCTGGGTCAGCTACAGATTTCTCATTTTATAAAAAGTGAACATTGATTCATTTTAGACATTAAAAAAAAAAGTGTCAACTTTAACAAAGATTTAAGAAACACGTGATTTTTTGCGCGCTCAGCGATTTCTCATACAAAAGTTGAAAAAACCGCGAAAACAAAACGGCGGAGCGCCCTGCTGCCGAGTGTTGCCGTGCGCTCCGTCTCTTACTTGCAAAACTGTATCAAACTGTCGGAATTTCTTATAAACTTTATTGGATAGTATTCCCCAAGGATCTTCTATTGGGCTTACATTCAGGCTGGTCGCTGGCCATAACAATAAAGGTATCTTCCAAGTGGCCAAAAAGTCTTTTGTAGTTTTTAATGATTTTGTATTGAAAATTTATATATGTCTTTAATAGAATTTTTCTGAAGACCCTCAGAAAGAGCTATCAATACATAAAAAGGAAACAGCGATCGAGTTCTAAAGAAAACTATGTGAAGCAAAAATGAATTTTATATATAAATAATGTATTCTATTGTTGTATTTCCATATTTTCAAGTTATTTTCCAAATAAAAAAGTATAAATTAACAATGTGTCATATGTATTTGAAATACGATCTATAATTAAATGGTACAACTATTTATATTGAACAAAAATATGTTAAACCTAAGTAGGTGCTTTTGTTTATTTTGAATATGAACTTAATTCAAATTAAATATTTATTCTTATAAAATTAAGTTTGAAACGTTCAAATAAAATATGAAAATAGTTACTATGAATAACTACTAGGCATATTTAAAATAAATATTTGTAACTATATATAATGGCTTCCCTCCTAGCATTCAATTTGACGTTAGCATGAGCAAGCGATAAGGGCGTATTTTTACACACTTGCACAGAATATAATATAATTTCAGTAGGAAGTTTGTAACGCAGTGAAGGAGACGTTTTCGACCCTTTAAAGTATATGTATATATATTCTTGATCACCATCACTACGAGAGTCGATCTAGTCATGTCTGTCTGTCCGTCCGTCTGTCCGTCCGTTTCTAAGCAAAACTAGTCTCTTGTTTTAAAGCTATCTGCATGAAACTTTCCCAAAAGTTGTCTTTCTATATCAGGTAGTACATAAGTCGACTATAGCTCCCATAAGAACAATCGGAAAAATTAATGAAAAAATATTATAAATTTGCTGGTTTTTAATTTTTTTTTTTGTTCTTCGACATTTAGTAATAGTTAAATATTTCAGAGTTACGGTTTAAATTTCATCAAAAACGGATGACTTTACCTTAAAAATAAAAATATTAAAAAAAAAATGTTTTGAAAATGTAACTTTTTTTTTTAATTTGTTTTTAAGTTCTTTTTGATTTATTAATAACTTGACAGTTCAGAATTAAGCTTTTAATTTTATTAAAATCGGAAATCGGTATCATATAGCTGCAATAGGAACTATCAAATAATTGAGCTGCAAATCATGATAGCTTCAATGTTTTTAAACATAAAAGCAAGTTATTCATAAAATCGAAACGCGTTTCCCGGGGTGTTCTCTTGAGTTTTAGGAAGTCACACGGAGCCAAATCGGTCGAACACGGTGGTTGCGGAACGATATGCGTCGAAATGGTCACAAATAACGCGTGCAGTGTGAGACGGTGCATTATCGTGATGCAAAAACAAGACGGCCTGAAAGGTCTTTCAAAATGGTTTTCACAGATCTTTGTACCACTTATAAACATTTTTCTGCGACAGGTAGAATCACCAAACGCCTTTCGCATCATACTCAACGTTTCCGCAGTTGAAATTTCATCCTGAAAACAAGATTTGATGGCCTTTCTCTGCTCAATTAAACCAGACATTGTAACAACTGAAAAACGCACTCAACCCAAGCGTAAATGTATTTCTGATAATAACATTGACATGAATTTTGGCCAAATGTAATAAACAGTCCTGCCAACTCAAGAAAAAAGAACTAGCCCGAAATGTTAGGCCCGCGAAGTTTAAATTGAAAACTCACCTTACACTAGTATGTAGGTAAAGATATAACACACAAAAAAAACTTGAGTAGATTTTTTGCTTACCTGGGCACATGATGCACAAGATGGGCCTGATGCTGTTGGCCAAGTCCGAGACCCAGGCTGTGCATTACTTGTGGCGATTGACAGTACTGGAGATACTGCAAATAGGAAGTCGTGCTAACATTGCCGGTCAGCAGATGTTCACTTAACTGTCCAGATAGTTGTCTGCGTAACTGTACGTTAACAGATTCCGAGCTTCCGTTGAGGTGATGATTGTCCACGAAAATGGCTGAATATTGGGGCGGAAATCTGTTCGCCGCAGACACTAATGAGGTCGCTGGGCACTTTCCTAAATCGGATCGCGAACAGGCGCTGGAGTTTAGCATGTTCAGTGGTTGAGTTTGCAGAGGCGTGGCAATCTGGTAACCTGTAATCAGGATCACGATTTTCTTGCTGGCAGCTAAGTCCCTTGTGAGTACACAGACATATAAATATGTAGTAACGACAACGAACAAAATTGATTTTTAGTTTTCGCATGCAGCCCGAAGTTGTCCTCCTAAGCGGATCCTCCCTATTAAACACATAGTGTGGCGTTGGGCTGACCTTACGAGAGCACGGACCGACAAAAACTGATTTGTATTGCTTTCGGCTTCTTTCTAGTTTTCAACATCTCTTGCTTCGCGGCCCTGCTGACGCCGACGTTGCCGTTGTTGATTTTCGTCCAACCACCAACCTCTGATGATATTGCATCTTGCTAGTGTACACGAAAAGAACAGAACAAAGACACCCTCGTACACTCACCCTCAAACACTCACCCTCACACACTCACCCCCGCCCTCGGCACAGCTTGGAGATGCCAGGACCAGACAATCTTCCTCTTTCCTCGACCTAGGTAGCGAAGAGACCTACCCGCTAGGTGAACGTACATACATATATATGCATGTATTTATGTATGTATATGTATATGGGTATTCCCGATCATTTCCAACTCTGGGATTATAAGTCAATATAAGTTCCACACGGCGTTTTTATACTAAGGTAAAAAGAATAAACTGTCTGCACCTTCGGTTTTTTTATTTTACTTTTACTTATTTATTTACTTATTAATATGAACGGGTAATTAGGTTACTTACAAATTTTGTGTATAAATAACATACTAAGAGGGTTTTAAGACACCAAGCTGCCAAAAATTTTCGGTGTCCTTAGATCTTAAATATTTTAGTTACGATTTATGGCCATTTCTGAAAATGGTTAAGATTATAGGTATATGTGTTTCTAAACTGTGGGCAGATTAATCACTAACCATTAATATGTGCGGGAATTCTTTTTTTTTGTAAACATATTTTTTCAGCCCTTCATCTGGAAATGCCCTTAGTACATAATACATTTCACACATGCATACATAAATATTCAATAAATTATTTTTTTTAATTCGGGCATTTACTGGGAGTTTCTTGAAGAGGTAATAGGGGTAGAAGTTTTCAGAGGCTCTTTTATGAAATTTTGCACACCTTTTTGCACCTTTACACTATATACACTATAATTACACTTTTTCTGTTTAATTTTCATAACCTCGCAGAGGGTATTATAATTTCAGTCAGAAGTTTGCAACGCAGTGAAGGAGTCATTTCCGACCCTATAAAGTAAATGTATTCTTTATTCTCGATCAGCATTACTAGGAGAGTCGATCTAGCCATGTCCGTCTGTCCGTCCGTTTCTCCGAAAACTAGTCTCTCAGTTTTAAAGCTATCTGCATGAAACTTTCCCAAAAATTGTCTTTCTATTGCAGGTAGTACATAAGTCTGAACGAGCCGGATCGGACGACTGTAGCATATAGCTCCCATAGGAACAATCGGAAAAATAAATAAAAAAATTATAACTGCTGTTCATGGGAACAGTAAAAACAAAAAAAAAAAATTTTAAATACATGTAACTTTTTTATTTTGTAATTTTTTTTTCTTTTGACTTATTAATAATTTGACAGTTTAGAATTAGGCTTTTAATTTTATTAAAATCGGAAAACGATATAATATACCTGCCATTTGAACTATCGAATAACTGAGCTGAAAATCATCATAGCTTCAATGTTTTTAAACATTTACGCAGTTAATCATAATTTTAATGTTTTCAAGAATATATAATTTTGCAATAGCTACAAGGGTATATGAACTTTGGCTTGCCGAAGTTTGCTTCCTCTCTTGTTTTCTGAATATTTTAACAGACTTTAAAACCGCGCCACAAAATCAACTTCACATATTTTTTAAATTTAATTTCCTTCATCCCCACATATAACTAATATATTAAGTAAATCAATTTAATTTTTTTTTAATATCACAGTGAGTCTAGGCTTTACGCACCGCAACACGCCATTTTTTTGAAGAGACTCCGAACGACCGCCGCCGTCGTGCTATATAATAAATATAAAAAAAACCCTAGATACAAATATAGGCATTTACCGTGAAAAAATAAATATTTACATTTACTCAGAAATAAGAATAATAAGCGCAAAAACCATCCTGCCCTCTAAAGCATGTCGATGACTGGGTTTTCTGCAAGAGGTTTATTCCGGTGAACGAATTGGCTAACTTTTATTTTGTTCGGCCAAAATTCTCAATTAAAAACATTTGGAAAATGTAATTATGGTACCCCCAACCTTGAAGCTGATAAATTTGAGCATTGAAACATCCGTTTTTTTAAACTAGTACGTGGCACGAAATGGCTTCAACTTTAATATGCAGCTATTCAGACACGCATTTACACAACGCATTTACCAACATGTTAGAAGGTATTGTTGGGCAGACCTTTGATTTCCCCACAACTGGGATGAGCAAGAGCACTCTTCAACTTGACGATCAAGTTGAAGTAAATCTTTCCCCGCTCCAGAATTCTATATTTGATTTAATCAATTTTGTGAGTGCCGGCCATAGCAATAATAGCAACAGGTTGCAAAGCAACACACGCTGCAACAAATGGCATCGAAAATACGCAGCTGACAAGCGGTACCTTCGATATTGCATTCGACGAAAAGTATGTCAAAAAAAAAGGACGACCGATCACAATGAGAGCTGATTGAAGACTGACTAATTATTTTTTTACTAAGCTTTATTAGTTAATATTCCTTTTTATACTGACTGCAATTATGTATGCTTCTCGACATTAGTTTAGCCCAGATCGCAAGCGGTGCTGTTGCCGAAGCCGGCAGCGGCGAGGCAGCGTTGTATCAAAGTTTATATACTGATCTCTGAGCGATGCACTATGTTGCCAACCACCAAATTTTTTGACCCAAAAACTCATTTTTTAACAGTCATTAAATATATATTTTTTAACCGCGATGATTCAGAATAACATTAATCTTAAATGTTACAGCCATAAAAATTTAACAGAGTACATTACTGTTAATGTTACAGCTGCTGAAGTCATCTGTTGGTGGAACGTAAATCTAGCGTTTAAGGCAGTGTTGCCCACGCAGACGACTCTGCCGAAACCGACAGTGCCAACCAGGGGTGCTCAAAACTGCCTTATGGTAGTGAATTTATCAACACATTTAAAAAAGATCACGAACACAAGTAAAGAATTCAGTGTAAAGCCGAGGAAAAGACATAAACAAATTTCGAACGCTGCCGATAATTTCGAGATCATCTTTTTCAACGAAAACCTCGCATACCAAAGAACGCTTGTTTCGTAATGGACAAAAAATGGGAAACCAATTTATTATATTTTTCTTAATGAACAGCAGCGGCGTGAGTATATTCACTTTTTATCTTTAAAAAAAAATCTGAACGCCTTGTTATGTTGGTGGTAAATGACTTGTTAAAATACTAATATTTAATTTTAATAACAATAATATTTAATATATTATATATTTATTAGAAAATTATTGATTTGAAACAGTTTCTTATACATTTTAATTTTAGGTAATAATAACAAGATGATTACATGATTTCTTTTAAAAGCGTGATTTTGTTTTGAATTATTTTACATTTGCTGGCGCTAAATTTTCTCCCACCACTGTAATCACAAGGAGTAACCGAACGAAACGGTACTTTTAAAAGCAAACGACAGGAACAAAAGGGAAAGTAAGCGCGCGGTCTTTTTCGGTTCTTTTACATTTCTCGCCACTTGCGTTTTGATTTTCTTGGAGACAATCTCGTGTGCTGTGTTTTAAATAAATCGCTGCCGTTGAAATTTTCAAGTAAGTATAGTGTTGATATAAACAAACTAAAACAAAAAAGGAAATTCCAATACTGTTAATAAAATAACAGTTCATGTTAATTAAAACAAAATGAAATTTGTACCTGTTCCAAAAAATTATTCAATTTAAAAACACTGATTAACAATCTTATATGCAGTGTACAGTCATAACAAATACTAATAATGTGAACGAAAATCATGAACAAAAACTGGACTAATTTAAATTTAAAAATATTATAATTTAAAACAAGAAAGGAAGCAAACTTCGGCAAGCCGAATTTTATATACCCTTGCAGCTATTGCAAAAATTAAATATTTTTTAAAACATTAAAATTATGATTGACTTGCGTATATGTTTAAAAACATTGAAGCTATGATGATTTGCAGCTCAATTATTCGATAGTTATTTTATATATTTTTTTATTTCTATAGCAGCTGTATGATATAGTCTTCCGATTTTTATGAAATTTAACTATGAAATATTAAACCATTATGTCGAAGAACTTAAAGAAAAAGTAAAAACAGCAAAGTTTTAATTTTTTTTCATTTATTTTTTCGATTGTTCCTATATAGCACGACCGCCGCCGTCGTGCTATATAATAAATATAAAAAAAACCCTAGATACAAATATAGGCATTTACCGTGAAAAAATAAATATTTACATTTACTCAGAAATAAGAATAATAAGCGCAAAAACCATCCTGCCCTCTAAAGCATGTCGATGACTGGGTTTTCTGCAAGAGGTTTATTCCGGTGAACGAATTGGCTAACTTTTATTTTGTTCGGCCAAAATTCTCAATTAAAAACATTTGGAAAATGTAATTATGGTACCCCCAACCTTGAAGCTGATAAATTTGAGCATTGAAACATCCGTTTTTTTAAACTAGTACGTGGCACGAAATGGCTTCAACTTTAATATGCAGCTATTCAGACACGCATTTACACAACGCATTTACCAACATGTTAGAAGGTATTGTTGGGCAGACCTTTGATTTCCCCACAACTGGGATGAGCAAGAGCACTCTTCAACTTGACGATCAAGTTGAAGTAAATCTTTCCCCGCTCCAGAATTCTATATTTGATTTAATCAATTTTGTGAGTGCCGGCCATAGCAATAATAGCAACAGGTTGCAAAACAACACACGCTGCAACAAATGGCATCGAAAATACGCAGCTGACAAGCGGTACCTTCGATATTGCATTCGACGAAAAGTATGTCAAAAAAAAAAGGACGACCGATCACAATGAGAGCTGATTGAAGACTGACTAATTATTTTTTTACTAAGCTTTATTAGTTAATATTCCTTTTTATACTGACTGCAATTATGTATGCTTCTCGACATTAGTTTAGCCCAGATCGCAAGCGGTGCTGTTGCCGAAGCCGGCAGCGGCGAGGCAGCGTTGTATCAAAGTTTATATACTGATCTCTGAGCGATGCACTATGTTGCCAACCACCAAATTTTTTGACCCAAAAACTCATTTTTTAACAGTCATTAAATATATATTTTTTAACCGCGATGATTCAGAATAACATTAATCTTAAATGTTACAGCCATAAAAATTTAACAGAGTACATTACTGTTAATGTTACAGCTGCTGAAGTCATCTGTTGGTGGAACGTAAATCTAGCGTTTAAGGCAGTGTTGCCCACGCAGACGACTCTGCCGAAACCGACAGTGCCAACCAGGGGTGCTCAAAACTGCCTTATGGTAGTGAATTTATCAACACATTTAAAAAAGATCACGAACACAAGTAAAGAATTCAGTGTAAAGCCGAGGAAAAGACATAAACAAATTTCGAACGCTGCCGATAATTTCGAGATCATCTTTTTCAACGAAAACCTCGCATACCAAAGAACGCTTGTTTCGTAATGGACAAAAATGGGAAACCAATTTATTATATTTTTCTTAATGAACAGCAGCGGCGTGAGTATATTCACTTTTTATCTTTAAAAAAAAATCTGAACGCCTTGTTATGTTGGTGGTAAATGACTTGTTAAAATACTAATATTTAATTTTAATAACAATAATATTTAATATATTATATATTTTATTAGAAAATTATTGATTTGAAACAGTTTCTTATACATTTTAATTTTAGGTAATAATAACAAGATGATTACATGATTTCTTTTAAAAGCGTGATTTTGTTTTGAATTATTTTACATTTGCTGGCGCTAAATTTTCTCCCACCACTGTAATCACAAGGAGTAACCGAACGAAACGGTACTTTTAAAAGCAAACGACAGGAACAAAAGGGAAAGTAAGCGCGCGGTCTTTTTCGGTTCTTTTACATTTCTCGCCACTTGCGTTTTGATTTTCTTGGAGACAATCTCGTGTGCTGTGTTTTAAATAAATCGCTGCCGTTGAAATTTTCAAGTAAGTATAGTGTTGATATAAACAAACTAAAACAAAAAAGGAAATTCCAATACTGTTAATAAAATAACAGTTCATGTTAATTAAAACAAAATGAAATTTGTACCTGTTCCAAAAAATTATTCAATTTAAAAACACTGATTAACAATCTTATATGCAGTGTACAGTCATAACAAATACTAATAATGTGAACGAAAATCATGAACAAAAACTGGACTAATTTAAATTTAAAAATATTATAATTTAAAACAAGAAAGGAAGCAAACTTCGGCAAGCCGAATTTTATATACCCTTGCAGCTATTGCAAAAATTAAATATTTTTTAAAACATTAAAATTATGATTGACTTGCGTATATGTTTAAAAACATTGAAGCTATGATGATTTGCAGCTCAATTATTAGATAGTTATTTTATATATTTTTTTTATTTCTATAGCAGCTGTATGATATAGTCTTCCGATTTTTATGAAATTTAACTCTGAAATATTAAACCATTATGTCGAAGAACTTAAAGAAAAAGTAAAAACAGCAAAGTTTTAATTTTTTTTCATTTATTTTTTCGATTGTTCCTATATAGCACGACCGCCGCCGTCGTGCTATATAATAAATATAAAAAAAACCCTAGATACAAATATAGGCATTTACCGTGAAAAAATAAATATTTACATTTACTCAGAAATAAGAATAATAAGCGCAAAAACCATCCTGCCCTCTAAAGCATGTCGATGACTGGGTTTTCTGCAAGAGGTTTATTCCGGTGAACGAATTGGCTAACTTTTATTTTGTTCGGCCAAAATTCTCAATTAAAAACATTTGGAAAATGTAATTATGGTACCCCCAACCTTGAAGCTGATAAATTTGAGCATTGAAACATCCGTTTTTTTAAACTAGTACGTGGCACGAAATGGCTTCAACTTTAATATGCAGCTATTCAGACACGCATTTACACAACGCATTTACCAACATGTTAGAAGGTATTGTTGGGCAGACCTTTGATTTCCCCACAACTGGGATGAGCAAGAGCACTCTTCAACTTGACGATCAAGTTGAAGTAAATCTTTCCCCGCTCCAGAATTCTATATTTGATTTAATCAATTTTGTGAGTGCCGGCCATAGCAATAATAGCAACAGGTTGCAAAACAACACACGCTGCAACAAATGGCATCGAAAATACGCAGCTGACAAGCGGTACCTTCGATATTGCATTCGACGAAAAGTATGTCAAAAAAAAAGGACGACCGATCACAATGAGAGCTGATTGAAGACTGACTAATTATTTTTTTACTAAGCTTTATTAGTTAATATTCCTTTTTATACTGACTGCAATTATGTATGCTTCTCGACATTAGTTTAGCCCAGATCGCAAGCGGTGCTGTTGCCGAAGCCGGCAGCGGCGAGGCAGCGTTGTATCAAAGTTTATATACTGATCTCTGAGCGATGCACTATGTTGCCAACCACCAAATTTTTTGACCCAAAAACTCATTTTTTAACAGTCATTAAATATATATTTTTTAACCGCGATGATTCAGAATAACATTAATCTTAAATGTTACAGCCATAAAAATTTAACAGAGTACATTACTGTTAATGTTACAGCTGCTGAAGTCATCTGTTGGTGGAACGTAAATCTAGCGTTTAAGGCAGTGTTGCCCACGCAGACGACTCTGCCGAAACCGACAGTGCCAACCAGGGGTGCTCAAAACTGCCTTATGGTAGTGAATTTATCAACACATTTAAAAAAGATCACGAACACAAGTAAAGAATTCAGTGTAAAGCCGAGGAAAAGACATAAACAAATTTCGAACGCTGCCGATAATTTCGAGATCATCTTTTTCAACGAAAACCTCGCATACCAAAGAACGCTTGTTTCGTAATGGACAAAAAATGGGAAACCAATTTATTATATTTTTCTTAATGAACAGCAGCGGCGTGAGTATATTCACTTTTTATCTTTAAAAAAAAATCTGAACGCCTTGTTATGTTGGTGGTAAATGACTTGTTAAAATACTAATATTTAATTTTAATAACAATAATATTTAATATATTTTATATTATATTAGAAAATTATTGATTTGAAACAGTTTCTTATACATTTTAATTTTAGGTAATAATAACAAGATGATTACATGATTTCTTTTAAAAGCGTGATTTTGTTTTGAATTATTTTACATTTGCTGGCGCTAAATTTTCTCCCACCACTGTAATCACAAGGAGTAACCGAACGAAACGGTACTTTTAAAAGCAAACGACAGGAACAAAAGGGAAAGTAAGCGCGCGGTCTTTTTCGGTTCTTTTACATTTCTCGCCACTTGCGTTTTGATTTTCTTGGAGACAATCTCGTGTGCTGTGTTTTAAATAAATCGCTGCCGTTGAAATTTTCAAGTAAGTATAGTGTTGATATAAACAAACTAAAACAAAAAAGGAAATTCCAATACTGTTAATAAAATAACAGTTCATGTTAATTAAAACAAAATGAAATTTGTACCTGTTCCAAAAAATTATTCAATTTAAAAACACTGATTAACAATCTTATATGCAGTGTACAGTCATAACAAATACTAATAATGTGAACGAAAATCATGAACAAAAACTGGACTAATTTAAATTTAAAAATATTATAATTTAAAACAAGAAAGGAAGCAAACTTCGGCAAGCCGAATTTTATATACCCTTGCAGCTATTGCAAAAATTAAATATTTTTTAAAACATTAAAATTATGATTGACTTGCGTATATGTTTAAAAACATTGAAGCTATGATGATTTGCAGCTCAATTATTAGATAGTTATTTTATATATTTTTTTTATTTCTATAGCAGCTGTATGATATAGTCTTCCGATTTTTATGAAATTTAACTCTGAAATATTAAACCATTACTATATGTCGAAGAACTTAAAGAAAAAGTAAAAACAGCAAAGTTTTAATTTTTTTTCATTTATTTTTTCGATTGTTCCTTTGGGAGCTATATGCTATAGTCGTCCGATCCGGCTCGTTCCGTCTTATATACTACCTGCAATAGAAAGACAACTTTTGTGAAAGTTTCATGCAGATAGCTTCAAAACTGAGAGAATAGTTTGCGTAGAAACGGACGGACAGACGGACATGGCTATATCGACTCGCCTAGTGATGCTGATCAAGAATATATATACTTTATAGGGTCGGAGATGTCTCCTTCACTGCGTTGCAAACTTCTGACTGAAATTATAATACCCTCTGCAAGGGTATAAAAATATTCAATTTAGAAACACTTATTAACAGTCTTAAAAACAGTTTACGGTCAACACATATGTAAACAAATTGTTCCTAAAACCTTGTGTGGCTGTGAATCAAACAAATAAAAAGAAACTTTTTTTTGAGCGTACATTGCAATAAGATTTGAGTTTTATTTTATAATAAATACATATCCATAAATTGTGTTAATTTAACTAACGCGTTTTAAATATTATTTTCGTTTAATTCCAGAAAAACTATTACAAAACAGAAGGTAACTTATGTATAAATTTAAATTTTGTGTTTTGTGAACTCGTTTCGTTTATTTGTCCGCTCTCTATTTCTTTTCCTTATGCCTAGGGTGGGTTTACATCTACATCTTTATTTTTCAGGTTGCAATATTCAAAACACTTTTGGAGGACAATTTGCCAAGGAATATTAGTAAGGTATTAAGTCCCAGTTTAGTGATGGAGCTAAGCTACGACGGTACTAGGAACAAGGAAGGTTTTGCGCCCTATATTCATTTAAATGTGACATTATTCGGTAAGGGCTTTACAGCCTTAACATCATATTTTAATGAAGTTACATATATCCTTCTTTGTGATATCGTTCAATTTTTGATCAATCAATTTCCAATTTTAAATTTTTAGTGCTTTGCACTCTTTGAGTAAAAACAAAAATATCATTTATTTATACATAGTGTGTTAAATTACAAGCATTATAAGTTTTTAATTATTATATTTTTAGAGTCACAAAGAGGGACGGTTACCGCTACCACATCAAAGACACTAGGGCTTAGAATTACAATTATAAGGCTAAAAGTATGGCCAAAAAGATTAGCGAGGAAGTAAACGACCCGGAATAAAACAAAAAATTTTAAAGCCAATGTAAAACAAGAAGGAACGCAAACTTCGGCAAGCCGAAGTTCATATACCCTTGCAGCTATTGCATTAATTAAATACTTTTGAAAACATTTAAATTATGATTTACTTGAGTATGTGCTAAAAAAAAACATTGAAACTATGATGATTTGCAGCTCAATTATTAGATAGTTTTTTTTATATATTTTTATTATTTCTATGGGAGCTATATGCTATAGACGTCCGATTTTGATAAAATTTATACCATAATTCTGAAATAATTAAACATTGTTATATGTCGAAGAACTAAACAAAAAATTTAAAAACAGAAAAGTTATAATTTTTTTTCATTTATTTTTCCGATTGTTCCTATGGGAGCTATATGCTATAGTCGTTCGATTTTGATGAAATTAAAACCGTAATTCTGAAATATTAAACCATTACTATATCTCGAAGAACTAAACAAAAAATTCAAAAACAGCAAAGTTATAATTTTTTTTCATTTATTTTTCCGATTGTTCCTATGGGAGCTATATGCTATAGTCGTCCGATTTTGATGAAATTTAAACCGTAAATCGGAAATATTTTACCATTACTATATGTCGAAGAACTAAACAAAAAAATAAAAAAAAGAAAAGTTATAATTTTTTTTCATTTATTTTTCCGATTGTTCCTATGGGAGCTATATGCTATAGTCGTCCGATCCGGCTCGTTCCGACTTATATACTACCTGCAATAGAAAGACAACTTTTGGGAAAGTTTCATGCAGATAGCTTTAAAACTGAGAGACTAGTTTGCATATAAACGGACGGACAGACGGACAGACGGACGGACAGACGGACATGGCTAGATCGACTCTACTAGTGATGCTGATCAAGAATATATACTTTATAGGGTCGGAAACGTCTCCTTCACTGCGTTGCAAACTTCTGACTGAAATTATAATACCCTCTGCAAGGGTATAAAAATAGAACTGTTCCCAATAGCTTTTTTGGGAACGATAATATTTGCATTTTTTGGTAAGACTATTAGAAAGCATGTTTTGGAATCATTCTAAATGTGTTCTTGTGGAAGGGATCAATATTCATTATTTATATGTGTTACGCAATGCTTGCTTTGGAAGAAATCCAGAAAGGTTCCCGAGGAACGTTCTGAGTTAATTCTAACAGTGCGCTGTAGAATTCTTCCTTCGTAAAGTATAAATGAAAGCGAAAGCCGAGCGTTTCCGAAGTTGAAACTAAACTAAAAGAAGGCTTGCTTCTTGTCCCGTCTCGGACAAAAAGGAAAGGGAGCTTTCAGGATTTGGAATGCGTTTTTTGCATGCAAAGGAAGCGTGAAAGAACACATCCTGGATATTTACAACTGGATTAGCAATCCACAAAAAAAAAATTACGGCCGTGTTTTCAGTGAAAACATTGCTTACAAAAGAACGGGAAAGGAACACTAGTTTCGGAAAGAACAAAAAGAAAGGAAACTAACTTTTTATATTTTCTCTAGCTTTATCAGCGGCACAAATTATATTAAATTATCCTTAAAAAACTAACGAACTAAGTGTTAAATGACTTTTAAAATTTTTCCTAAAATTAATTGATTAAAATTAAGATATATAAAAAAACAGTTTAAAATTTTTTTTTTTTTTGTATTTTTTACAATTTAATTGTTTTCTGTATTTGTATTTATTATAAAATTTCATCCTAACGCTACAAGTTTGGAACTTATAAATTAATGCGCTAGTCAATAAGAGTTTGCAAATATTGAATTGTTACATTAAACTTAAAACTAATTTTCATAAAAACTAATTTAAGTCGCCTTCTATTTTTACTTTAATTTACGTAATAGTGTTTTTAAGGTGTGTGAATAATTTTATCTTGAATTGCGTGGCACTGCTAATATCTTTAAGATGGTTTGGGAGCTGATTCCATGATCGAATAGCATTAATTAAAAATTGTCTTTCGGATGTCAATGATCTAGGTCTTATGCAAGTAAGATTATTTGCTCTTCTAGAGGATGTAAATTGAAGTTTTTCATAAATACGAAGGTTGTTTTTGGAAAATAATTTTTTTCAGAAAAATTAAGTTTCGCATCTTTATCCATTCATTTAGCGAGATATCGAATATTTTCAGCGAAAATTCGGATACGTGATCTCTATGTGGTTGGTTGAATATATAACTGGCTATGCAATTAAATAGAACTTTAATTTTGTTCTTACTGGTAGTGTCACAGTTTGAAAAAACTTCTACTCCATAAAATGGCGCTGGGACAATGCAGGTTTTAGCTATTAGTAAACGTATATGGGTGGGCAGGCAATTTTTAGTTACGGCTAATGTCCTTATTATGCCATATGATTTCCCTACAGACTTTGTAATATGATCATTCCAGGTAAGATTTATGTTGAATGTAAAACCTAAGTTTACAGCTGTATCAACGTACTCAAGTGGCGTGCTATTCATACTCAGTGGCTGCAAATTGTTAAAAATTATCTTTCTTTTACTTATGACAAGACATTTTGATTTTGATGGGTTGATCCCAAGTCCATTGTTGCCGGCCCACTCATTTACACGTTCAAGTTCTCTGTTACAAACATCTATACATTCATTTATTCTGTTTAAAGGACGACTCACATACATTTGGACATCATCAGCATACAAGTGTACATTACATTCAGATAACGCATTGGGAAGGTCATTAACATATAAGGTAAACAATAAGGGACCAAGCACAGACCCTTGGGGTACACCACGATTAACATTTTCATATGAAGTCGAAACGCTAGACAGTACAACAGATTGACGACGATTTTGTAGGTACGAAGACACAAGTTTGACAGAAGTTTTAGGAAACATAAACATATTACGTAGTTTTGCACAAAGGACATTATGGTTTACTGTATCGAAGGCCTTAGTATAGTCCAGTAAAACTAAGAGTGTAACATTGTTTTTGTCTATTTGATCCCTTATGTCGTCTGCAATTTTTAAAATAGCTGAGGTACAGCTTCTGTTTACTCATTATTTGATTTACTCATTATTTGATTTAGGAATCGGAATAATTTTTGCCGCTTTCCAACAGTCCGGATAAGTAGATTTTGTCAGTACAGTATTAAAGGAATAGGTTATGTATGGCAGGATTTTTGGCAGCAGAATTTTTAAGAATTTATTGTTTATGTTGTCAGACCCAGTGGCGTCACTCTTAATTCTTAGTATACTTTGAAGGACATCACACTGATTAACACACAAAAACCTAAATCTAATATCACAGACAGTTTCAGGTACAAATCGTGGGTTCAGATATTTATTATCAGTGATTTCAGATACTGTGCAGCTAAAGAACTTTTTATTAAGTTCATTTACATTCATGTCTTGTTCAAGTCTTGGTTTAACTTTGCATATTTCTAGGTTTTTAATTATTTTCCATGTCTGAGCAGTGGAAGATTCGTTGTTGAATTTATGGGAATAGAAATTTGTCTTTGCGGTGTCAGTATGTTTGGTCACTTTTTTTCTCAATGACTTGAACACTGCGTAAGCTTGAGGTGTCCTGTACCTTCTCCACTTATTGTACGCCCCGTCACGCTGTAATATTGCGTCTTTGATGTTTCTTTGCAACCATGGTTTTTCAGAAAAACGAATAACTTTGCTACGAACAGGTACAAGACAGTTATATAAATAACAAATATTGTTTTGTAAAAGGTTAACTTGTTCGTCTACTTCGGAAAGGGAATGTATGTCATTCCAATTGCACAAATTAAAGGTGATGTCCAAAAGGTCATAGTTGATATTTCTAAAGTCCCTAAAAACTATTGGATGGTCAAGGTATTGTAGGTCAAGTGCGTAAGTCAAGTATATGAGGCCGTGTTTTGAAAACGATGGGACAATAAGTTGGTCATATGTAGCTACTTTGTCTGTATTAGACACAAAAAATAAGTCTAAAAGCGAGTTGCGGGTTTTGGTAAAATGCGTAGGGGACACAAAGTTAACCAACTTCATCCCCAGCGATTTCATGTCCTCTGCAAGGTGGGATTCGCTTAAAATATCGCTATTAAAATTAATTGACACGTCAGGAATGATGTTTAAAAATTGTTCATAGTCAATCTGGCAGTTAGGACGGTATATACACCCAATTAGTAGCTTATCAGCATATCTATGGCATCTAATTTCTATAAATAAGTATTCAACTGCACTACTGGTTGAGTGTTTACATATAAACGTGGAACATAACTTTTTACTAACATATATTGCAACCCCACCCCCATGACTATCACGATCAGAGCGATGCAAATTATAGCCATCACATTCAACTAAAACATCACATAAATTAGGAACAAACCAAGTTTCAGAAGCACATATAACATCTACGATCGAATTGATAAAGAGGTATCTAAATTCTTCAATTTTCGTGTGAGGCTTTGAGCATTTATATGACACAGATTAAGACCAGCTCTCTTCTTTCCGAGAACCCTTAACATCGCATGGCTATTTGATCGATTTGGATTTATGTTTATGTTATTGTTGTTGCTGTCACCCATTTTAAATTAATTAATTGTAATATTAGCTGCGCTCGCAGTCTTATGACATAAAGACACACCACACCAAGAAACAAAATAAAATTAAAATTAATGCGACTGATACTAATCCTTAATAAATATAATAAAACTACTGATAATTTCACAACAATGGAATGTAAATATAAGCGCCTCTTAGGTGCGAAATGAATTATCTTTTGATGTCCCAGAACTAGCAGCTTCCAGCGCAGCTAATTCATCGGGGGTGCAAATCTCCATTTGAGCCAGTTCGCCCAGGCTTTGCACTCAAATGGCCTCCCCTCCCTCTCTCTCCTTTACGAAGATATCTCCACGGCGAGAGGAAACAGCTGTTAGGCGCTTAAGCCTTTTGAGATGCATCTCCCGCTTGAAAATTTCATATTTCGTTTTGGTCAGTTGTTCGTTTATATATATAAACGCTGGCGAGTCTAGGCCGTTGAGCTTTAAACTCAGTTGCGTTTTGTTTTCTTTTCGGTATGCCCCTTATCGTGCACGTGTTCCATTTTAATAATTATAATTGGATCCACTACTGTACGGGTCGATTTTCGCGGTCGCATTCGAAAAATCGTACGTACTTTAGGCGGCGGGGTCAGTTTGAAAGAGAAGCACAGTGCGTGAAAAAGTGCTTTCACATTTTCCCCCTGGACTTGTGGGACCCCATGCCAACGCAAGCCACAGGCGACTTCAGACGCCGCCTGTGCGTTGCAGGAGGCCACCCACTTTGCCTCCAACTCGTCAACGCGCTGATCCTGGCAGTTTTTTGACAGTTTCGCCTCCAGCTCCTGGACCCGCTGCCTCAGCATCCCCATCTCTCTCACCTCGCTCTCCAATTGAGTGACTCTCAGTGAAAGTTTTTTGCAGTCAGCTGCTATTAACTTAAATTTTTCTTCCAGAGTGCCGGTTATACGTGCCTCGCCATCACGGATCTCCCCTGCTAGACTTTCCTTTAGCTCGGAAAATCGGGGGTCGATCGTGTGAAGCAGTTGAACATCAGAGTCACGGGCTCCCTTCAGATCGGAGTCAGTTTCCTTCCTAAGTCGCTTTGCTGCTGAAGACATTATTGTGTTGGTGACGAGAGGGTTGAGTGTTTTGATGTGTTGAGTGTTTTGATGTGTTGAGTGTTTTGTCTCTGTGCTCTGTTTGCTATGCACTGTTTCTTTATTGGTTTGTTGTTGCACTTAAAATTGTGGATTTATTAAGAAGCGATTTACTGCTTAAAACCGATTTTTTCCGGGCAACAAGAACTTTAATGTGTTATACTCTTATTTATGCAGCTGCCGTAAGCAGTTTTTAATTTTTTTAAGCCGTGTTTAAGGTGTATTTCGGTGTTTAAAGCGGAGCTACACAAAAAAGCGTCTATTTCTCTCTCACTCTCTTCAACAACAAAATTTTAATATTAAATATATATACGAATACATGATTTATTTTCAAAGCGGAAATTTGTTTTGAGTTATTTCACATTTCCCTGTACTATACTATACGAAAAAACGTGAACAAAAAGCTGGACTATTTAAAACATCATGTATAGTCTACCTGTGCCAAAAAATTATGAAATTTATAAAACTTATTAACAGTCCTAAAAACAGTGTACGGTCAAAACAAATATAAGGAAAATTGTCTGTGTGTGGCTGTTAGTCAAAAAATAAAATGAATTAATTTAACAAGATTCGAGTTTATACTATAATAAATACATATCCATAAATTGTGTGAATTTAATTAATTCGTTTTTAATTTTATTTTCGTTTAATCCCAGATAAAACTATTTCTAAACAAAAGGTAATTAATGTTTTGTTCATAAATATTAACTCTTCTAATTGATTTTTGTGCTCTCTTTTTTCACTTCTGCCTATAAGCCTATAAAAATGAATTGAATGAAAAACATATAAAAAACAAAAAAAAAAAAATTAAAATAAAATAAAAAATTTTAGAACTTAAAAAATAATATTTGATATATTAAACAAAAAATAGTATTTAAAATGAGGAGAAAGTCGGGATCTAATCTTAAACTCTTAGCGAGAAAACAAAAAGAAGAGTTGCTGCGATCGGCTGCTAGTGCTCTTACTTTTGATAGAGAAATTAATTGAAATTTATTGAAACTAAGGTATTTTTTGTGCTGGCCCCGCAAGGTGGTTTATGTGTGGGTCGCCAAAGACCAATTCATTTGGTGGTTGCTTGAAAAGCAATCAAGTTGGCAAGCGTATTATCCATGTCACAGTATATAGTAAATTTCCAGGCCTTCCAATTACCAAGGAACTATTTCGAAACAGGTCTTTTCTTTCACACCTCTTGCCTTTTTACCACAATAAATCGTTTTATACTAAACAATTTCCAGTTAATATATTAACGTCTTTTCCTCCCGACCCAATGCATTTAATTGATTTGTGTGGTGCCAGAAAAAGTATTAATTTAAGTTTTTGATAAAAAAACTATTCACTTCAAACAGCGGTAAAAATAATAAAAAACAAAAAATATATGTCAATTACATGCGTTCCGGCATTATCCGAACGTGTAACGAAATCGAATTGCTACGACAAAGAAAAGCATCGCACATAAACCGGACCACATACAATCATAAAAACATCATACATATCATAAAAACACCTACAGATATACGGATGAACTACAAAACGGACACTGACAATTGCGCTCATTTACTAGGGAAAGAAAAATTAGTAAACAACTCCACGTCACCGGACGCAGACGTGTAAATTAAATGTATGTTAAATGTAAATTGTTTTTGTTTGTTAAGAATATTAAAATCGTTGTTATACTTTTAATATTGTCCTGAAGACGGTTTCCCGAAGAGAACCCGAAATATATCGATAACCCAAAATTAAAATTGTGATATTTTTTCAACATCCTGACGTCGAGTCGGCTAACAATCAATATAATTTGGAAAGGTCGTCAAAACTAACTACATTAAACAACGAGAGGCACGCCGATAGCATTACACTCCAACATGGGATATGCTGAACTTAAACGTAGCCCCTATAATGCAAGACCAACGACTAACAATTTTCAACTGACAACTAAATTAACTAAGTTAAAAACAAACCTTAAATTTTTTTTTAATGTAGGAAGACCGAAATAATACCAAAAATCATAAAAGACAGAACTAGGAGTAACAAATTATTTAATGCGATAAGGACATACATTTTGACCTAAACAAATTACTGGACAAACACACATTACCACCACATGAAAATATTAAGTTTGCTGATCAAACATAAACACCATTTACAAAAAAGACTAACCAAAAAGTGAGAGGAGAAGAGAACGAGAGAGCGAGAAGAACAAAGCCAAAAAAATAACAACAATAACCAAGGTGAGACAATAAGGAATCTAGAGAGACCGCAGATGGAACGAAACAAAATTCTTACCGACAACAAAAAGCAATACAATCAGTTTTGGCGAAGGGTCCAAAGTTCGTTCTCCCATTGGAGAAGAAAAATTCCATCTCTTAAAATACATTGCGGACGGAGAGGAAATCCTCACAACTATTAATGACTAAGAAAAACAAGAAGAGGCGCGAACCCAATTCTCTTTGCTCATCAAAGACCACAAAACATCAAACCAAGAAAGTGGATTTGATCATGCAATACTAGACACAATGGGACAAACCAAGAGATTTCTTAAAGAAAATTACGATATTTTAATATTGACCTCAGACAAAGGAAACAAGACGGTAGCCATGAACAAAGATGAATACAACCAAAAAATGAAGGACATATTAAAGGATATGAACACATACAGGACACTAAGGAAAACAAACAAAAAAAAACGAAAGTGGAGAAACTTTCAAAAATGGAATTTATCTCAAGGATCGAAAGGAATAAGTTGACAACCACCACAGCATTACCACCAAGAATGGACTACCAAAAATCCATAAAGATCTGCTCCCCCATCAGATCACCATCTTATACATTTTGCAAATACATAATTGACATATTAAAAAACATAACAATAGACTCCAATTATAACATAAAAAACTCAGAAGAATTCAAAGACAAAATCGTCAACACATATATTTGCGACGTTGAAAGACTAATTTCATTTGGCGTAATTTCTTATTCTAATTTCTAATTTCTAATTTCTACTAATTAAATTTAGTATTCATGAAAACAGATGATTTATATTTGAAAACAATTTTTACATACAATTAAAAAAAATGCCTATGGGATAGCCAGCCTAACCGGTCATTGCAGATATTGTAATGGAAACTCTTCTGAACAACACGTTGGAAAAACTAAGACGACCTCCAAGATTACTGACAAAATACGTAGATGACCTGTTCGCAATCATTCAAGATATAATTTTGAAACATTTTTTTATATATCTTAATTTTAGATAATTAATTTTAGGAAAATTTATAAAAGTCATTTAACTCTTTGTTAGTTCTTTAAGGATAATTTATATATATATAAATAAGCTTTTCTTTTTGCAATGAGTTCTCTTAGTTCCGACTCGGATTTGTCAAGCGTCTTGGGGTTAACGCACACAAATGCAAGTAGTCATTATAATTGTGTGGACAACATTGTTAACTCCAGTCCTACATCGGAGGTAATTCAGACTTACTACCCCAATGAAATGTAATTTGTTCGTGTAAAAGTTAACCCTTTAGTTGTCCCAGAGGAGCGAAACCATCCCACAATGGAATTGACAAATTCCCTGCCCTGCCCTGATACCTATTACTTTGTAGTCTCTGAAACTAAAACTAAATGCTTCGGTAAACTACTTGATTTCTGAATACAACTGGACAAACTTTTACAATTGCATGGATATGGAAAGTGCCGCTGAATTATTCTACAGCGTTTTAAACACGTTTTTTAATGACAGCGTTCCTGACAGTCTTCCTCCAAGACATAACAGTCCTCCGTGAGCACAAGAGCTTCAAGGATTAAAAAACTTAAAAAGAAGTGCTTTCAAAAAGTACGAAAGGACGGTCAAGCCATCTATGTATCGAAACGATGTAAAACCGATGCAATTTTTTAACTTTGTAAATGTCAAGCAAAATAACTCCGCCTTGCCTTCATTAGTACGATTAAACTTAACTGAGGCGTCCACTGACTCTGAAATTGATGAATTATTTGCCAAGCACTTTATTTGCTATTTGCACTACCTATAGTGCGGATCCTTGTCTAAATTCAGTTTACTCTGACAAATTAAACAGGTCAAATTGTATTTTTTCCCCGGTAATAACAGAAAGTTATCTGCAAAGAAATTTGGAGACCACAACACCAACATACTCTCCAGGGCCGGACGGTTTTCCTGGGTGCGTGGTTAAGTTTCGTGCCTCAACTATTTGCAATCCGATTCTTAATCTGTTTAATTTAATTGTCTACCTCAACATCAGTTTTTCCAACAATCTGGAAACATTCTTTTATTATTCCACCCCATAAAAAAGGAGGAACGTCGAAGCTTCAAAGTTATGGAGGTATTTCTGAATTGTCTGCAAAATCTAAAGCATTTGAGCGCATTATTGCTTCTTATAATAAAATGCAGACTGGTGTTACATACACAGATTTTAGTGAAGATTTTGATTCTGTTAACCATTCTCTTCTTTTATTTAAATTAGATCAGCTCGGGTTTTCGAATAATCTTTTAACTTGGATTTCAAGTTATTTGAACGGAAGAACTCAGATGGTTATTTTTAAAAACGCAGTTTTCAATATCATTAACGTAACATCTGGAGTGCCTCAGGGTAGTCATTTGGGCCCCTTGATATTTACTTTATTCATCAATGATATTCCTTCTGCCATAACACATTCTCGAGTATTGATGTATGCTGATGATGTTAAACATTGTTTGTCTTATAATAATTTGCAAACGGGTTTTGTTGTACAGTCTGATATTGATTGTTTTCAGAGATGGTTTCAAACTAATCTCTTAAATTTGAATTGCCTTAAATGTAACGTAATGACTTTTTATAGGGGTACGCCTTCAGTTAGAAGCTTGTAGAAGGGCTTGTTCGAGCTCTCTTATAAAATAAAAAGAAAACAATAAGAAATCCCGAAAAGTAGGCAGTATAGCTTAGGACTTATAGTCAGAATGCTAGCTTGTATCAAGTGCAGCCCATCATGATCAGGTGGCGCCCTCTAACGCGGGAATCCGAACTTTGTCGTACTGGCAACGCAACAAATACAATCAGCTGAGTAGAAGACAGTGGTCTGTGGTCAATATCAATTTTGACAGAGCTATATTTCCGTTTTGGGGTAACCTGCTAAACTCACGGCTTTAGCTTATTCTTTTCGATTTCTACCGCCAACGATACAAGTCGTCTGGAATAAATTTTCTCCAGCAAGCAGGCAGACCTCGTGCTTTGGTTATTTGGTTAGAAAAATAAACCGTGAGTAACCATCAACCAAAAGAAAAAGCAACGAAAGCTTATTAGTGCTTTTTTTTAATTTTGTTTAAAGAAATATATTCGTGTAACGCAACACGCGTTCAACGGTGCTGAAGACAGTGAACTATCAGAGGCCAATTCCGATGCTGGCTTAGCACAACCATATTCCTCCTGAGACGGCGCCTAACCCTAACCGCACTGGCTTACAACACGGCTCGTGGCCATAACTAGTAGCGCTGCCTAACAGCCGTAGCACGATCAGCAGCTACCCAGCAGCCTAATTCGGCCCAACAGCCAGTACAGCAGAGCAGGTGCAGCAACAGCAGGGCTACCCAGCAGCTCAAATAAGCCCCAATACCCAGTGGAAATAGAGCAGAGCAGGAGCAGCAAACCCAGGGCTATCTTCAGCAGTTATACTAAAGCCTAAATAGGCCCAACAAGCTGTCCAATGTAGAGCAGCAGCCGCAGCAGCATCAGCAGTAGCTGTTGCTACTCATCCTAACCCTACCTCAACATAAATCTAATGCACGTTGTTGCTATATTTTTCTCAGTTTTATAAGAAAAAAATCTACCTAGTATGAATATAAATATTCGATAAAAAAATGTAATAATTAAAATTAGAGTTCTAAATTTGCTGTGGTTTTAAGATATTAGAGAGAAAAATTATAGGCAAAGAGATCAACGTTGCTGCTGCGAACCGGTGAAAATTTACAGTGAAAAAAATATATAAAAAAAACTTGGCGAAATAAATGATATGTGAGTGTGCTAGTAAATGTGTAATGTGTGTGTTTGAACGCGCAAATTTTATAAAATTCATACCTAAAATGTTAACGAAAAATAATTCACAAAATTAAAAGTAAACAATGTTGCCGAATCAAAACTAAAACATTGTTAGCTAAAAATAAACCCGACGACCATATAACTAAATAAACATGTACAAGAAGTCGCCGCTGCCAAAGATCTTTCGCCGCCGGAGTTAATCGACTGTAAGTTACCTTTATCATACATTGTTTCATTATTTCCTTTATTTAGTTATTTCGTCACTGGTTAAACTGCATAAAATTTACGATGTTTTGTTTTGAATATACATATTTGACCGTTTACGCTGTATTGCTGACCGTTGCTCGCAAGTTCTAAAGCTTTGTTTTAATAAACGAGGGCCGCTACAAAAGTTCTCTCAAGATTTACACGCGCAGTCACTTATAAATTTAAAAACCTGAAATCTTTACAATGATCGTATACTATTAACCTACATGATATTTTCATATAAATTTATATATATATAGCCATTATTATTTATATATATTAATCCCGTTCTCTTTCAGCAACTTTGAACTCTTTGCAATTTTCGATAAGAAAAAGAAAAGAATGAAATTAATTAATTAGAAAGTTTTTTTTAGGTATGTACATAAAGCGGAAATTTTTGTGAAGCAGTAATTTTCAAATTATTTTGTTTTGGTAATACACCAGAATAAAGAAAAAAAAATAAATAAATGAAATCGAAATGATAGAGAGCTTTTGTTAGAAATAAAATGTACCTACATCTAAAAATTCTTTATAGTATTGTTTAAAAATTTAAAACCACAAATATGAAAATTTATATGAAAACCATTTATTTTTCTTAAGTCGAAGTTACCTACAAATAAACAAATTTAATAAAAAATAAGATTTTATGAAACAACAACAAAAATATCTCAGCCCATATGAAAGGGATAGTTCGTAATTATAATTTGTAATAAAAGAAATGAATTTTAACTAAGTTTCTCCTTATCCGGGGATCATGGAAGTCGAGTGTCGTTTAAAAAGGTGATTGGTAGTCACTCCAAGGGATCCTGACGAGGAAATGTTGGACCACTAGGATCATGGTAGGGTGGGCACTTCGCCTTCTTGGCAAAGTAAAAGGAGTGATGTTTTGGCAAGTATCTCTCACGTTTTGTTTTGGGTTTCCAAAACGCTGCTTTAAGATACGAACTAATCTCTTAGTAGCTTTTAACGTTTTGGATCACACATTTGTACGAAGGTTGGAATGTCTGCAATAGTTAAACCTAATTTTTGTTGTTTACTTTTGATACACAATGCTTAAGCAATTATGATTACCAGACACGAAGATTATTCTGATTCCCGGAAATTATTGTAATTTCAAGGAAAAAAAAAAACTTTTTAAATATTGAGTTATCTTTTTGATTAATTTTAAGAAAAAATTAATGATTGTTAAGAAATGTTAGGTGAAGACGAACCAGCAGAGGATATTTCCGTCACGGCAAACGGTGATTGCTTTATTTGTCTAAGAGGAATTGAATACGCTGCTCAGTTATTATCTGCTAACTGTGGTCATACTTTTCATCGATTTGGTTTAACACAAAGGTCCGAAATCATAAAAATTGCCCTGTGTGTAAAACAGATTTAAAATCCGGTAGTGAAAGTGCAAGTAGACCATCGAGTGCATTGGTTAGGTCTCAGATTGATTTGAGCAAGGAACTAGCAGGAAATCCTATTACAGACGACTTTAACATGGAAGAGTTACAGCAAGCCGTTAAGGAATCTAATAAAAGAACGGAAGCTTTAGCAGAAACTATTAGCGCTGGGTTTCGACGAATGTTAACTCTTTTGGAGAACCAACAGCAAGCCCCAGATGCTGGTAATAGGCTAATAGAGAGTAATGATGAGCTTCAGGAAAGAGGGAACTTTCCTGAAGCAGGATATTCTTCGGCTACAGGAAATCTTCCTCCAATAGAAAGTAGGCCTGTAGCAGGAAATTCATCTCCAGTAGGAAATCGTTCGACAATAGGAAATGAGTCCGAAGCTAGGTTTTCGCAAATGAATACAGATTTAAGACCAGATCGTATTAGCCAGATAATGATAAACTGGAAACTGCGTTTCTCAGGCCGGTCAAACATATCGATTGATGAATTTATATATCGACCTGAAGCCCCTACCTATCAAACTCTAAATGGTAAATTTGCGTGCCGCTATGAGGGCTCAGTTTAAAGATGAACTTACGGATCTCAACATTCGCTCAGCAATAGATCGACGTAAGCAGACGAAAAACGAATCGTTTGATGAATTTTATGAGTCGATCGTATTGTTGGCCGATAAACTTTCGGTTCCATTGTCAGACTTAGCATTGTTGGAAACTTTACGGGCTAATTTGCTGCCTCAAATTCAACATGAACTTCTTTATGAAAAAGTGACAAACACAGCACACCTACGTCAGTTAGTTAGAACTCGTGAGGTATTTATGCTGAGCTTGAAAAAGAATAAACCTATATCGCAAAGGCCACAACCTCCTCTACGACGTAAATTCACGCTGTAGAGACACATGGCGATTGCGCAGAGGGTTTCAGCGATGAAGACGAGAGTCTTGAGGTAGCAGCAATTAATTTGCCTTGCTGGAACTGTCGAGCGAAGGGCCATCGATACCAAGATTGTCTTTGCGAACTGCAGGTGCTTTGTTACGGCTGTGGTCAGCCCAACACTTATAAACCATCCTGTACGAAATGTACTGGCTCAAAAAACTTAGTAGATCGTGCACCAGTGGCAAGTGCACGGAAGAAACAAACAGCAAGTACGACTCAGACGGATTTGTAGAGCCACCTCAATCTACAAAAACAATTCTACCAGACAGAACCACAAACCTGCCAATACCAAAACTTTTGCATTCACCACCAGCAAGAAGCAAAAGATCTCGCTTGCGAATCAGTGAATACTATAGGAAAATTAGAAATGAAAAACAGGCCTTGATCTCAGCCATAGTCGTTCGCGACGTACGTCCTTATGCCGAAGTCACTATCTTTGGGAAACAGATGATAGGGTTGTTGGATACCGGCGCATCTATTAGTTGTATAGGAGGAAACTTCGCCAACGAACTGTCCTGCCGAAATGTAAATTTTAAGCAAATGTCCTCAAATGTGCGCACGGCAGATGGTCAGTCACAGACTATAATTGGTAAACTTAATGTAGACGTCACTTATCGGGAGACAACAAAACGCCTAAATTTGTACATCGTTCCGTCACTTGTTTAGTCGTTATATTTAGGCATTGACTGCATTTGTTATGCTACCTTCTGGATTGTCAGTCCGCGAAGGTATTGCTAGCTTAGCAAGTCCGGGTGTAGAAGAAGCTGTTGCTGTTTCGCAACGTAATTTAACAAAGCACCAGCGTACTTTATTGGAAAAAGCTATTCAATCATTTCCATCATTTTCTGAAAGGAAATAGATCGTATGATTGGTCTTGAAGTCATTGAAGAATCCAATAGTTCGTGGTCTTCGCCAGTAGTGATCGTAAGAAAGCCCGGCAAGGTGCGCCTCTGTATAGATTGTCGTAAAGTCAATGAGGTGACACGAAAGGACGCTTATCCTATGCCACTAATAGAGGGTATCTTAAGTCGTCTACCAAAGGCTGAGTACATCACTAGCCTGGACTTAAAAGACGCGTATTGGCAAATACCACTCGACCTTGATTCTAAAGACAAAACCGCCTTTACAGTTCCCGGGAGACCGTTATATCAATTTAAAGTTATGCCTTTCGGCCTTACGAATGCCCCTTCAACAATGTCAAAGTTAATGGATCGCATAATTCCAGCCTACCTTCGAAATGAGGTATTTATTTATCTGGATGACCTCCTTATAATTTCTGACACTTTTGAGCGGCACATAAAGGTGTTGCGCGAAATTGCAGAAGCATTGAAAAAAGCAGGTCTTACCATAAACGTTCAAAAAAATCGGTTTTGGGTACCTGAAGTTCATTATTATTATTCATTATTTCCATAGCCATGGACGTTGTGAAGATTGAAGCCATTAAAGAGTACCCCACACCGCAGTCGTTAAAACAACTTCGTAGGTTTTTAGGTATGACCGGGTGGTACAGTAAGTTTATTGAGAATTATGCTTCAATAATAACCGATTACAGATTCCTTAAAAAAGAAGAAAGTATTTACGTAGTCTAGTGCAGCGGAGCAAGCATTTCAGGACCTTAAAACAGCAATGTGTAAAGCTCCCGTTCTTCATATGCCAGATTATTCACAGCCATTTTATATACACTGTGATGCTAGTCACACGGGAGTTGGGGGAGTTTTGATGCAAGTTAACCAAGAAGGAGATGAAATTCCAATAGCATTTATGTCACGAAAACTTAATGATTGTCAGCGAAGCTATTCTGTAACGGAAAAAGAATGCTTAGCGGCCATTCTGAGCATAACAAAATTTCGAGCATACGTAGAAGGACATACCTTTACGGTAATAACCGACCACTCCTCACTAAAGTGGCTGATGTCGCATTCCGATCTAAGTAGCCGCTTAGCGAGATGGGCACTCAAGCTACAAGGATATAGTTTTACCATTCAGCACAGAAAGGGTAGTAGGAACGTAGTTCCCGATGCGTTATCACGGACGTTTACCGAAGATTTATCTAGTTTAGAAATCGAAGACTTCATAGATCTCTGTTCACCACAATTTCAATCAAAACAATATCAAGAACTAAGAGCAAAGCTAATGCAAGCTGAAAAGCAGTTTCCGGAAATCAAAGTCGTGAGGGATTGCATTTATAGAAGGACAGAGCATGCGTCGGCTGAAAGATTAGCGGATGATATGGTGTGGAAACTATGGTTGCCACAAGAACTAATCTCGGTTGCTTTACAAAAAGCTCACGATAGCCCGTTAGCCTTGCATTGTGGAATTAATAAAACACTAGAAAGGATTAGGCGACACTATTTTTGGCCAAATTAGTTAATGATGTTAAAGATTACTTCAACAATTGTGCAGTGTGCAAAACCACTAAGCATGCCAATTATGTTCTTAGACCTCCTCTGGCTAAAACAGGTGAAACCCAGAGGTTGTTTCAGAAACTTTATATTGACTACCTAGGCCCTTATCCTCGATCAAAATCAGGATATGTAGGAATTTTTGTGGTCCTTGATCACTTTACAAAGTTTCCATTTCTATGGCCAGTTAAAAACTTCACAGCCGAAGGTATTCTAAAATATCTAGAGCAAGATTTATTTCATTGCTTTGGAATACCTGAAGTTATCATGTCCGACAAAGGAGTACAATTTAAATCCCAAATTTTCAATAACTTGCTTAAAAAGTACGGCATACAGCATGCTTACACCGCTGTTCATGCTCCTCAAGGTAACGCGTCAGAGAGGGTTAACTGTAGCATTATTGCTGGAATCAAAGCTTATGTTCATCCGGATCAATCCAATTGGGATGTCAAACTTAGTAGCATATGCTGTTCGCTTAGATCTAGTTGGCATTCAGCTGTTAACAACACACCTTATCGCCTAGCTTTCGGTCAGTATATGATCACAGAAGGTTCTACATATAAACTACTAAGAGATCTGGATATGTTAGAGGATCGGGCTATTCAAGTCAGTCGAGATGATTCAGTCGATATGTTTAGGGGAGATGCAGTGAAAGCTATGAGGCAACAGCAACGTCGGAATAAAAAATCGTACAATTTAAGAAGCCGAGAAGTGTCATAAACTGTTGGCCAGGAGGTGTACAGAAGAAATTTTCAACAAAGCAAGTTTGTGAAAGGTTTTAATGCCAAGCTAGCGCCAACTTTTGTGAAAGCTAGAATAAGAAGGAAGCTAGGTACAACCTATTACGAACTCGAAGACCTCCAAGGAAAATCAATAAAAAAGTACCACGCAAAAGACATAAAGCAGTGATAGATGTTGGCTCTCCAAGCGTGTATCGCACATTGTGTGTTTAGACCTCCCAAGTGCGATTTTAGCGGTGGGGACTTGTAGAAGGGCTTGTTCGAGCTCTCTTATAAAATAAAAAGAAAACAATAAGAAATCCCGAAAAGTAGGCAGTATAGCTTAGGACTTATAGTCAGAATGCTAGCTTGTATCAAGTGCAGCCCATCATGATCAGGTGGCGCCCTCTAACGCGGGAATCCGAACTTTGTCGTACTGGCAACGCAACAAATACAATCAGCTGAGTAGAAGACAGTGGTCTGTGGTCAATATCAATTTTGACAGAGCTATATTTCCGTTTTGGGGTAACCTGCTAAACTCACGGCTTTAGCTTATTCTTTTCGATTTCTACCGCCAATGATACAAGTCGTCTGGAATAAATTTTCTCCAGCAAGCAGGCAGACCTCGTGCTTTGTTTATTTGGTTAGAAAAATAAACCGTGAGTAACCATCAACCAAAAGAAAAAGCAACGAAAGCTTATTAGTGCTGCAGAGCAGGTCCAGCAACAGCAGGGCTACCCAGCAGCCCAAATAAGCCCCAATACCCAGTGGAAATAGAGCAGAGCAGGAGCAGCAAACCCAGGGCTATCTTCAGCAGTTATACTAAAGCCTAAATAGGCCCAACAAGCTGTCCAATGTAGAGCAGCAGCCGCAGCAGCATCAGCAGTAGCTGTTGCTACTCATCCTAACCCTACCTCAACATAAATCTAATGCACGTTGTTGCTATATTTTTCTCAGTTTTATAAGAAAAAAATCTACCTAGTATGAATATAAATATTCGATAAAAAAATGTAATAATTAAAATTAGAGTTCTAAATTTGCTGTGGTTTTAAGATATTAGAGAGAAAAATTATAGGCAAAGAGATCAACGTTGCTGCTGCGAACCGGTGAAAATTTACAGTGAAAAAAATATATAAAAAAAACTTGGCGAAATAAATGATATGTGAGTGTGCTAGTAAATGTGTAATGTGTGTGTTTGAACGCGCAAATTTTATAAAATTCATACCTAAAATGTTAACGAAAAATAATTCACAAAATTAAAAGTAAACAATGTTGCCGAATCAAAACTAAAACATTGTTAGCTAAAAATAAACCCGACGACCATATAACTAAATAAACATGTACAAGAAGTCGCCGCTGCCGAAGATCTTTCGCCGCCGGAGTTAATCGACTGTAAGTTACCTTTATCATACATTGTTTCATTATTTCCTTTATTTAGTTATTTCGTCACTGGTTAAACTGCATAAAATTTACGATGTTTTGTTTTGAATATACATATTTGAGCGTTTACGCTGTATTGCTGACCGTTGCTCGCAAGTTCTAAAGCTTTGTTTTAATAAACGAGGGCCGCTAAAAAAGTTCTCTCAAGATTTACACGCGCAGTCACTTATAAATTTAAAAACCTGAAATCTTTACAATGATCGTATACTATTAACCTACATGATATTTTCATATAAATTTATATATATATAGCCATTATTATTTATATATATTAATCCCGTTCTCTTTCAGCAACTTTGAACTCTTTGCAATTTTCGATAAGAAAAAGAAAAGAATGAAATTAATTAATTAGACAGTTTTTTTTAGGTATGTACATAAAGCGGAAATTTTTGTGAAGCAGTAATTTTCAAATTATTTTGTTTTGGTAATACACAAGAATAAAGAAAAAAAATAAATAAATTAAATCGAAATGAAATCGAAATGATAGAGAGCTTTTGTTAGAAATAAAGTTTACCTTCATCTAAAAATTCTTTATATGAAAATTCCACAAATATGAAAATTTATATGAAAACCATTTATTTTTCTTAAGTCGAAGTAACCTACAAATAAACAAATTTAATAAAAAATAAGATTTTATGAAACTACAACAAAAATATCTCAGCCCATATGAAAGGGATAGCTCGTAATTATAATTTGTAATAAAAGAAATGAATTTTAACTAAGTTTCTCCTTATCCGGGGATCATGGAAGTCGAGTGTCGTTTAAAAAGGTGATTGGTAGTCACTCCTAGGGATCCTGACGAGGAAATGTTGGACCACTAGGATCATGGTAGGGTGGGCACTTCGCCTTCTTGGCAAAGTAAAAGGAGTGATGTTTTGGCAAGTATCTCTCACGTTTTGTTTTGTTTTCGTATTCTTTCCTTTCTTCAGCCCTTCTCTTTTATTTTTTTTTTCTCTTGCTTCCCCAATGTACGCAAATGAATAGTACGCGAATTTTAATTTATTTCTACTAGCATACGAGCCTTATAACGTGGCGGTCTTCTTTTCTTCGTTAAACCACCCCATGCCGACCAGACATATGAAAAGCCGAGGATGTCGCGTACTCCGCAAACACGTTAATTTTTTCACCAGCTCTTTCTTAATAGATCGTTATATGCTACAGAAATAATTATGGCGCCCAACCGTGTGAGGCCGACCTTGGCTGGCCCCGATATAGAATTAAATAGTCAACTTCATCAAACAGTGCGTAATTTTCATACACACTGGAGACTAAAAATATGGTCAGATTTATTACTTTTCTTTAACTTTCGCTTACCCAAACCGAAAATAAAACTAATTGCACCTTGATTTTGAGTTAAGATGTTTCTGGATTAGCGTACTATTAATATAGAAACGTTCCGAACAATTTTAATTTCTATGAGTCATTAAAGAGAAAACAGCTAAATCAAGTAGGAACCTGCGATTGGATGTGGATATTTTAGAAGATTTCTATCACCTGCCACGCAGCAAAATAAAAACTCTGATAGGCTTTTGAAGTACAAAAGGATTAGATACACTTTTATAAAAAGGGTTCTACCGTTACTTACAATATTCTCGCAAGGTGCTTAGGGTTTCCAAAACGGTGTTTTAAGATACGAACTAATCTCTTGCCAGGTCTATAAACTTGGATATAGATGGATATTAGTTGCAGTACCGCTTTGGAATTTTTTGTTGTTCAATTTAGTTATTGCAGGTTGCAAACAAGTCAAAATCGTAACAGAGGTGTGCCAGAGTAGAAGCTTTATTTAGTAGCTTTTAACGTTTTGGATCACACATTTGTACGAAGTTTGGAATGTCTGCAATAGTTAAACCTAATTTTTGTTGTTTTCTCTTGATACACAATACTTAAACAATTATCATTGCCAGACACAAAGATTGTTCTTATTCCCGGAAATTATTTGTAATTTCAAAGAATAAAAAAAAACTTTTTAAATATGGAGTTATCTTTTTGATAAATTATAAGAAAAATTAATGATTATTAAGAAATATACTTCCGTCACGGCAAACGGTGATTGCTTTATTTGTCTAAGAGGAATTGAATACGCTGCTCAGTTATTATCTGCTAACTGTGGTCATACTTTTCATCGAGTTTGTTTTAACACAAAGGTCCGAAATCATAAAAATTGCCCTGTGTGTAAAGCAGATTTAAAATTCGGTAGTGAAAGGGCAAGTAGACCGAATGCATTGGGTAGGTCTCAAATTGATTTGAGCAAGGAACTAGCAGGAAATCCTATTACAGACGACTTTAACATGGAAGAGTTACAGCAAGCCGTTAAGGAATCTAATAAAAGAACGGAAGCGTTAGCAGAAACTATTAGCGCTGGGTTTCAACGAGTGTTAATTTTTTTGGAGAACCAAAAGCAAGCCCCAGATGCTGGTAATAGGCTAATAGAGAAAGATGATCAGCTTCAGGAAAGAGGGAACTTCTCTGCAGCAGGACATTCTTCGGCTACAGGAAATCTTCCTCCAATAGAAAGTAGACCTGTAGTAGGAAATTCATCTCCAGTAGGAAATCGTTCGACAATAGGAAATGAGTCCGAAGCTAGGTTTTCGCAAATGAATACAGATTTAAGACCAGATCGTATTAGCCAGATAATGATAAACTGGAAACTGCGTTTCCCAGGCCGGTCAAACATGTCGATTGATAAATTTATATATCGACTTGAAGCCCTTACCTATCAAACTCTACATGGTAACTTTGATCTAATATCTCGCTACATACAGCAGGCCATGGGACAGCCACAAAGTAACATGGAAACTATGATGATAACTTTGCAACAAAATATGATGGAATTTATGTCCTTCATGAAAACCACCATGCAAACTCTAATGCAAAACCAAAATATCTTGTTACAAATGCTTGCAGCTCAGCAGTCCAAATAAATTATGCCTAGCCTCCGAATAACTCTGTGGAACGCCAACGGTGTTTCACGGCATATACCTGAAATAACTCAATTTCTGAACGAAAATCACATCGACGTTATGTTTCTGGCAGAAACGCATCTCACCAGCAAATATAACTTTCAAATACGAGGATACACGTTCTACGGCACCGATCATCCAGATGGTAAAGCACATGGCGGAGCCGGCATCTTAATAAGAGACCGTATCAAACACCACTTTCACCAACGGTTTGCAAAAAACTATCTGCAAGCTACATCGATAAAATTACAGTTGGGCACCAGCAACCTTGCCATTGCCGCTGTCTACTGCCCACCCCGCTTTACAGTCTCAGAAGACCAATTCATGGACTTCTACAATTCACTTGGAGAGCGATTCATAGCAGCAGGTGATTACAACGCCAAGCACACACACTGGGGATCCCGCCTTGTTACCCCCAAAGGAAGGCAACTATATAATGCACTCATCAAAACATGCAACAAACTGGACTACGTTTCACCAGGCAGTCCTACATACTGGCCAACAGATCCTAAAAAACGACCTGATTTAATTGATTTTGCTGTGACAAAAAATATTTCTCGCAATCTAATATCTGCAAAATCGCTTTTGGATCTATCATTGGACCACTCACCAGTGCTAATAACTCTTCTTCAAAGCCCGGAATTAATCGAGCACCCTTGCAGGCTGACGTCGCATCGAACCAACTGGCTGAAGTTCAAAAAGTACGTAAGTTCCCACATCGAACTAACTCCACAGCTCAACTTCAAGGAGGACATCGACTACTATGCCAATGAACTGGAGTCTGTACTCATCGCATCAGCCAAAGTCTCTACACCGCAAGGGAGGGATGGGCACACACACCAACACAAAACTAACCTTGAAATCTAACAGCTTGTTTTGGAGAAAAGACGTTTGAGGCGTGCTTGGCAAACCAGCAGATCGCCATCCTCAAAACATAGTCTTAAGGAAGCTGGTCGCAGACTTACCAGGGCTCTAAGGCACAGAGAAGAAAAAGCACAACGCCAGTACATTGAGAAACTTTCACCCACCAGCACCAAGCATCACCTGTGGAGGGCCCACCAAAATCTAAGTGCGCCGGACGAAACAGTAATTCCCGTAAGAGACTCTTCAAGCAGCTGGGCCAGAAGCGACAAAAACAGAGCCTGTACATTTGCTTTACACCTTCGAAATGTTTTTCAGCCAAACCCTGCAAATAATTCATTCACACTACCGTCGCCGTCAATTCGAGGTGGAACTGAGACGGCGCCAATTCTGTTCCAAACAAACGAAGTTGCAAAAGTCATCAGCGAGCAATTAAAAACAAAAAAGGCCCCAGGCGGTGATCTAATAACTCCTAAGATGCTAATTGAACTCCCAAACTGTGCAGTTGAGGTAATTTGTAAACTATTTAACGTGATTACAGGACTTGGCTACTTCCCAAAAAAATGGAAAAAGTCGGTAATCATAATGATCCCAAAGCCAGGAAAAGATCACACAATACCAGCCTCATATAGACCGATAAGTTTACTCTCGTGTCGGTCAAAACTGCTCCAAAAATGCCTTTTGACACGCATAATCCCATATCTGAAAGAGCACAACATTATTCCGGCGCATCAATTTGGCTTTCGAGAAAGCCATGGAACAATAGAGCAAGTTAACAGATTAACAACAGAAATACGAACTGCATTCGAGTCTCGGGAATACTGCAGTGCGGTATTCCTTGACGTTGCGCAGGCTTTCGACCGAGTCTGGCTCGATGGCCTTATGCATAAAATCAGAGCGTTACTACCGGAAAACACTCACAGGATACTTAAATCGTACCTTTACAACAGAGCCTTCGCCGTGAGATGCAACACTACAATATCCGACGATTACACGATAGAGGCTGGAGTTCCTCAAGGTAGCGCCCCTGGTCCAACTCTATTTCTCCTTTACACCGCAGATATTCCCACGAACGAGCGGCTAACTACTTCTACATTCGCAGACGATACCGCGATCTTAAGTCGGTCCAAATGCCCAATTCAGGCAAAAGCACAACTAGCTGATCATCTCGTGGTAGTGGAGAGGTGGTTATCAGACTGGCGTATAAAAATAAATTCGCAAAAGTGTAAACACATAACGTTTACTCTTAACAGACAAACGTGTCCCCCGCTAACTCTGAATAACACGCCACTTCCACATGAAATTTCAAAACAAAAGGCGTCCTACCACACCAAGCTAACTTCTCATCCAAACCAGCTCGCCAGGGGCCTAGCCAGGGTTTCCAACCGGACCCGATTGCAACGAAATGACCTTCCAGCTCAGCAATAGTTATTAGAGCCCTTACATCCCGTGTCAGTCAACTTGACTGTCAGATATAGCTTTTTAATTTAAGATTTTATATACTTATTGTTAGTCTCAATTCAGAGAAGATTCAATAAATAAAATGCATATGTAGAAAAAAAAAAAAAAAAAAACATAAGCAATATATTAGACGGAAGTGCTAATGACTGGTTTTGGCGTTATCACAAAAGCGTTCAACTAAGTCAGGGTACTAGATCATTGCAGTGGGTAAATTTGCGTGCCGCTATGAAGGCTCAGTTTAAAGATGAACTTACGGATCTCAACATTCGCTCAGCAATAGATCGACGTAAGCAGAGGGAAAACGAATCGTTTGATGAATTTTATGAGTCGATCGTATTGTTGGCCGATAAACTTTCGGTTCCATTGTCAGACTTAGCATTTTTGGAAACTTTACGGGCTAATTTGCTGCCTCAAATTCAACATGAACTTCTTTATGAAAAAGTGACTAGCACAGCACACCTACGTCACTTAGTTAGAACTCGTGAGGTATTTATGCTGAGCTTGACAAAGAATAAACCTATATCGCAAAGGCCACAACCTCCTCTACGACGTATAATTCACGCTGTAGAGACACATGGCGATTGCGAAGAGGTTTTCAGCGATGAAGACGAGAGTCTTGAGGTAGCAGCAATTAATTTGACTTTGCGAACTGCAGGTGTTTTGTTACGGCTGTGGTCAGCCCAACACTTATAAACCATCCTGTACAAAATGTACTGGCTCAAAAAACTTAGTAGATCGTGCACCAGTGGCAAGTGCACGGAAGAAACAAACAGCAAATACGACTCAGACGGAGTTGTAGAGCCACCTCAATCTACAAAAACAATTCTACCAGACAGAACCACAAACCTGCCAATACCAAAACTTTTGCATTCACCACCAGCAAGAAGCAAAAGATCTCGCTTGCGAATCAGTGAATACTATAGGAAAATTAGAAATGAAAAACAGGCCTTGATCTCAGCCACAGTCGGTCGCGACGTACGTCCTTATGCGGAAGTCACTATTTTTGTTGGATACCGGCGCATCTATTAGTTGTATAGGAGGAAACTTCGCCAACTGGCGAAATGTAAATTTTAAGCAAATGTCCTCAAATGTGCGCACGGCAGATGGTCAGTCACAGACTATAATTGGTAAACTTAATGTAGACGTCACTTATCGGGAGACAACAAAACGCCTAAATTTGTACATCGTTCCGTCACTTGTTCAGTCGTTATATTTAGGCATTGACTTTTGGACTGCATTTGATATGCTACCTTCTGGATTGTCAGTCCGCGAAGGTATTGCTAGCTTAGCAAGTCCAGGTGTATAAGAAGCTGATGCTGTTTCGCAACGTAATTTAACAGAGCACCAGCGTACTTTATTGGAAAAAGCTATTTAATCATTTCCATCATTTTCTGAAAAGGGTCTGGGTAAAACAAATTTGTTGCATCACGAAATAGATGTAGGTAGTACAAAGCCCATTAAGCAACGACATTATCCAGTTTCTCCTGCTATCGAAAAACTTATGTATGAGGAAATAGATCGTATGATTGGTCTTGGAGTCATTGAAGAATCCAATAGTTCGTGGTCTTCGCCAGTAGTGATCGTAAGAAAGCCCGGCAAGGTGCGCCTCTGTATAGATTGTCGTAAAGTCAATGAGGTGACACGAAAGGATGCTTATCCTATGCCACTAATAGAGGGTATCTTAAGTCGTCTACCAAAGGCTGAGTACATCACTGTCCTTGACTTAAAAGACGCGTATTGGCAAATACCTCTCGACCTTGATTCTAAAGACAAAACCGCCTTTACAGTTCCCTGGAGACCGTTATATCAATTAAAAGTTATGCCTTTCGGCCTTACGAATGCCCCTTCAACAATGTCAAAGTTAATGGATCGCATAATCCCAGCCTACCTTCGAAATGAGGTATTTATTTATCTGGATGACCTCCCTATAATTTCTTGAGCGGCACATAAAGGTGTTGCGCGAAATTGCAGAAGTATTGGAAAAAGCAGTTCTTACCATAAACGTTTAAAAAAGTCGGTTTTGTGTACCTGAAGTTCATTATTTGGGCCACATTGTCGGTCATGGGACCATAGCCATGGACGTTGTGAAGATTGAAGCCATTAAAGAGTGCCCCACACCGCAGTCGTTAAAACAACTTCGTAGGTTTTTAGGTATGACCGGGTGGTACAGTAAGTTTATTGAGAATTATGCTTTAATAACTTCTCCGCTTACAGATTCCTTAAAAAAGAAGAAAAACAAGTCTAGTGCAGCGGAGCAAGCATTTCAGGACCTAAAAGCAGCAATGTGTAAAGCTCCTGGAGTTTTGATGCAAGTTAACCAAGAAGGAGATTAAATTCCAATAGCATTTATGTCACGAAAACTTAATGATTGTCAGCGAAGCTATTCTGTAACGGAAAAAGAATGCTTAGCGGCCATTCTGAGCATAAAAAAATTTCGAGCATACGTAGAAGGAAGGTCGGTAATAACCGACCACGCCTCACTAAAGTGGCTGGTGTCGCAATCCGATCTAAGTAGCCGCTTAGCGAGATGGGCACTCAAGCTACAAGGATATAGTTTTACCATTCAACACAGAAAGGGTATTAGGAACGTAGTTCCCGATGCGTTATCACGGACGTTTACCGAAGATTTATCTAGTTTAGAAATCGAAGACTTCATAGATCTCTGTTCACCACAATTTCAATCAAAACAATATCAAGAACTAAGAGCAAAGCTAATGCAAGCTGAAAAGCAGTTTCCGGAAATCAAAGTCGTGAGGGATTGTATTTATAGAAGGACAGAGCATGCGTCGGCTGAAAGATTAGCGGATTATATGGTGTAAAAACTATGGTTGCCACAAGAACTAATCTCGGTTGCTTTACAAAAAGCTCACGATAGCCCGTTAGCCTCGCATTGTGGGATAAATAAAACACTTGAAAGGATTAGGCGACACTATTTTTGGCCAAATTTAGTTAATGATGTTAAAGATTACGTCAAAAATTGTGCAGTGTGCAAAACCACTAAGCATGCCAATTATGTTCTTAGACCTCCTCTGGCTAAAACAGGTGAAACCCAGAGGTTGTTTCAGAAACTTTATATTGACTACCTAGGCCCTTATCCTCGATCAAAATCAGGATATGTAGGAATTTTTGTGGTCCTTGATCACTTTACAAAGTTTCCATTCCTAAGGCCAGTTAAAAACTTCACAGCCGAAGCTATTCTAAAATATCTAGAGGAAGATTTATTTTATTGCTTTGGAATACCTGAAGTTATCGTGTCCGACAACGGAGTACAATTTAAATCCAAAATTTTCAAAAACTTGCTTAAAAAGTACGGCATACAGCATGCTTACACCGCTGTTCATGCTCCTCAAGGTAACGCGTCAGGGAGGGTTAACCGTAGCATTATTGCTGGAATCAAAGCTTATGTTCATCCGGATCAATCCAATTGGGATGTCAAACTTAGTAGCATATGCTGTTCGCTTAGATCTAGATGGCATTCAGCTGTTAACAACACACCTTATCGCCTAGCTTTCGGTCAGCATATGATCACAGAAGGTTCTACATATAAACTACTAAGAGAACTGGATATGTTAGAGGATCGGGCTATTCAAGTCAGTCGAGATGATTCAGTCGATATGTTTAGGGGAGATGCAGTGAAAGCTATGAGGCAACTGCAACGTCGGAATGAAAAATCTTATAATTTAAGAAGCCGAGAAGTGTCATAAACTGTTGGCCAGGAGGTGTACAGAAGAAATTTTCAACAAAGCAAGTTTGTGAAAGGTTTTAATGCCAAGCTAACGCCAACTTTTGTGAAAGCTAGAATAAGAAGGAAGCTAGGTACAACCTATTACAAACTCGAATACCTCCAAGGAAAATCAATAGGAAAGTACCACGCAAAAGACATAAAGCAGTGATAGATGTTGGCTCTCCAAGCGTGTATCGCACATTGTGTGTTTAGACCTCCCAAGTGCGATTTTAGCGGTGGGGACTTGTAGAAGGGCTTGTTCGAGCTCTCGTATAAAATAAAAAGAAAACAAAACGAAATCCCGAAAAGTACGCAGTATAGCTTAGGACTTATAGTTGGAATGCTAGCTTGTATCTAGTGCAGCCCATCATGATCAGGTGGCACCCTCTAACGCGGGAATCCGAACTTTGTCGTACTGGCAACGCAACAAATACAATCAGCTAAGTAGAAGACAGTGGTCTGTGGTCAATATCAATTTTGACAGAGCTATATTTCCGTTTTGGGGTAACCTGCTAAACTCACGGCTTTAGCTTATTCTTTTCGATTTCTACCGCCAACGATACAAGTCGTCTGGAATAAATTTTCTCCAGCAAGCAGGCTTTGGTTATTTGGTTAGAAAAATATACCGTGAGTAACCATCAACCAAAAGAAAAAACAACGAAAGCCTATTAGTGCTTTTATTTAATTTTGTTTAAAGAAATATATTCGTTCAACGGTAACGACCTAATTTCTTAGATGTTCTCGCTCGCTACGTTAACGGGCGGCTAGCTCAGAGAGGTTATGGGTTTGTTCCACCATATTTATATTGGGTGATTGCCTTTGACCAAAAAATAACGCAAGTCCTCGACTGCTTGCTGGTATCTGACTCGTGACGGCTCCTTTGAGACTCGGGATATTATGCGAACCTCACTGTCGGGACCGGCAAGGTGCTTCGCCTAGCAGGTAGAACTAGGTTCTGCCTCTTCGCCCAGCCACCTTTATCGCAGACTCCACGCAAGGACTCCCTGAGCTCGATTTAACCACGACCTAGCACCCGTTGGATCTCAGCGTTGTAGTCTCAGCCTTGTAGACTCTCAGTCGTTCGGCGTCTCGACTTTGCGATTTTGATCCTGGTACTCGGCACTTGTTTAACTTGCTACTGGTCTCGTGTACACTGCACACCAGTTTTTACACTATATTGGGAATCAAATAGGTTTATAAGGGTTCTTAACAAAGGAAAGCAAATCTAAACTACTAGTCGATATAATTACGCATGCATGAGCGGGTCTTTACCAAACCAAACAGTTCTCGAAGCATCGGCGAGAGGCAGTCGAACAGTTTCGTGAGGCAGGATACTGTATTTAATTGTATGAGGCGCCTACTCCTGCCATATGAAGATCGAAGACGGTAACGCAGCGTTTTGACGAATGTGGTGACTGCTCCTGATTCCTGCACGAAGATTGATCACACTGACATAGCGTTTTGATGTTTACTTTGCAAGCCCTGGCATCGTTTCGATTCGTGTAAGGACAGAGAGTTCCTATGTATGCGTTGTCAGCCCTGGGTGTGATGGTAACGCAACTTTCGATGTTCCAGGAATGTGCTTGAAGTTTAATGTACGTACTCCAGATATTAGAAATATCCAATGTTTTTGTTTTTAATTTCGATACTATGGACACAATCTAATAGAAGCTTTCAAAATATCGAAAACATCGAATACGCCAACTATAATTACCCAAAAAATGAAAAATTATCTATTTTCATGCCAATTTAAATTTTTATCTCCAGTTCTGCTTAACCGATTTCAGTCATCAAAAGTTAACCCACATAACCACCGATTGAGCCGTAAGAAGTCCTAATCTCTAACCGCGAGTGCTCCACGTGTGATGCTACTTTCGCGCAAACCATACTACCTCGATAAGAATTATGCCAGCCAGGAGCCTAGTATTAGTGTTCAACAGCCAGTTTACGTTATCCATATTTAGAGCCCTATGATCTCTCGAAAGAAAGCCGTCGTCTTAAAGCATATCATCAAACTTAAATTCGTGAAATTTTATACAGCACACCGTCATCTTCAGGCCTGTCGACAACGGAGGAAAGCAGCTGATTCGTGAGTACGGCCAAGCCGAAACATTTTTTTTTATGATTAATGATGTGAACCGTATGTTGATTAAACTTGTTTTGTATCTGAGCTGTTAAAACCCAAAGAGATCGTAACCTTTCCTTTCTGTTACCGAGAGCTCTTCATTAATATATTAAATTGTATTTTTGTAAAATAACTTACGGCCAACAAAATAATTTCCCCGATGTGATTTATAAACAATCGAATGTATTTCATATAAGTTCCTGAATAGCTAAGTAAACTTTACTTTGTTTACAATAATATTTTGATTAAATAAGACTTACAGTTGAATTTCAACAAATATGCGCGTACCCCAAGAATGAGTATCCATTAATCTGAAATCTGAATTGGTACTTAAAGTATGAGTCTCAAAATCCTAAACAGTTGTCCAGTTATGTGGTTTTAATCATTTTGTAATTGCATCCTTTATTGGGTTGCTCATGAATGAGTTAACAAAAAAGTGATCACTCAAGTTAGTGAACTGAACGTGTTTGCAATTATTGATCATTTTTGGTCACTTGTTTTGTTACTCACTTGTTCAGTTGCTCACTTGTTCAGCTGATCACTTGTTTAGTTGCTCACTTGTTCAGTTGTTCAGTTACTCACTTGTTCAGTTGCTTAGTTGTTCAGTTCAGTTGTTCAGTTCAGCTGCTCACTTATTCAGTTAAGCAGTTGCTTAAAGATCTTTATTCGCTCAACAGTTTTATTTGCTGACTAGTTCATGCAAAATATTATTTAAGTACATATGTATATGATCTCAAATAATATTCCATTTGACATTGTACTGTACTCGAAAACATTTGATAACAAATGTCTGCTGCAAATTATTTTTTTTTTTCAAAGCTTTTTTAACTTGCGATTCTCTATCAGTCATAAACTGAATTTTCGTCAGTGTGTTTGCTGCGGTCGCCATTTGATAATCAATTGTTCTCAATCCTTATATGACATCATTTATTTTTAATCTTTTACGCACTACGTAACGCTGTGAAGACTCCCCACAATAAGCAGTGAAGCGGTTGCGCGTAGCAACAGCGAAGGTGGCAGAAGGAGGAGGCCGGAGGAATACCGTTCTAGCGCGCTTAGCAACAGCAAAAGAGGCACAAGGAGGAGGCCGGATAATACTGCGCGCATAGCAACAGCCGACGGGCCAATGGAAACGAGATCGAACGGTAAATAAGTGGACTACGGACCCGCCACAAAGAGGACTCACCGATAATAAAAGGTACGATTATGTACCTTGCACCCGGTCTCAAGGAGCAAAGGATAACGGGACCGGGGTAGGCTATTTAAGGTAGGCGCAAGCGCAGCTCAAGGCAGAAAGTGAGTGAGAGCGCGCACGTTGAAAGCAGCCAGTGAAACAACAGTGAGACAATCAGGAAACCAGGCGTTGAGCCCGGCGTGAAACAAGGCGTAAGCCAGGCGTTAAACCAGGTGTTGACCGCAATTAATCCCACAGAAAGGATCGGGTGCCAAGACACGATCGAAAGGTGCCCGTCTCAGCAACGTATAGTGAGAGAAACGAATAATTTTATCGAACAATAAAGACGGGGATGTAGTCATTGAAGTTCTTTGTTCTATTTGGTTGGCGGCAATCACGTAATATAAATTTGGTGGGACGAACCTACGGATTCTCTGAGCTAGCCGCACGGTTACGTAGCGAGCGAGAAGGACAAAAACATGTCGTTACAACGCCTAAAACGCAAGTTAGTTTAATTAAACTGGCTTACAAATTTAAATCGATGAAATCCTCAAAAGATCAAACTTTGATTTGCCGATGGACTCCTTGATTCAAAAAATTACACTCAAGATTTTTTGTATGGTAAAATTTTTTTTTTAAGTGTAAATAACGTTTTTTACCTGTTTTCATCACAATTTTATTTTTTATTTCCAGTTCTGCTCGACCGATTTATCCCCAACTTTTATTTACACTTCATAAGGATAGGTTTCCCAATTTAGATGCTAAAGTTCGACAAAGCTTAAATTAATTTGAATACTTAAGTTTCGGCATCATAAATTAATTTTTAAAATTGGTCAAGCTCGCAAAAACGGTGATTTTAGGGGTGTTAGCGGCTGTAAAGCATTTATTTAGTACTATTTGCAGATGTATACGAAGACAAAAGAGGTCGAAAAATACAATTTTTTCGCAGACAGTAAAATCCGTAAAAAATCGGTTTACCCGCCGAATGTTAAAGTTACTAGTGAATACAATCTTGCAATCTGCAATTTATAATTTTATATAAATTTGTTATTTTTTCAGTCGTGTTTTTTTTTTTTTTTAATTAGTTTTTGGAAATTCAATTTTAGCCATTAATTCAAACTTTGCCGAGGTCAAGCATCTATATTAGGCATAGCTTTGTGATTAGTGTCACCGGACTAGCAACATTAAATTTAAAGGATGTGCGATCACAACATCATCTACCAGCGCATTACTGGATGATATATTTGCGAAGTTTGTAGTGCCCCAGAGGTAGTTTCTGATGATGGAACGAATTTTAAATCCGCGGAGTTTAACGAATCTTATCTTCAACCAGTCAAGTCGGCACTCAAGGCAACTTCGTGATCATTAGAGGCATATTCAAATTTATTCCTTTGGCTTTATAACAACGCTCCACTTTCAACAACAGGCAAGTCATCATCGAAATTGTAAATGGAAATAAACTGCAGAACAGAGAAAATATATAAACATGGTTACATTGGAGAAATCTCCATAAACTCACGTCATTCCATCGTGCTGCAGCACATACTCCGTCCAGTAAATCGCTGTGTTTAGGACTGTTAGGCGCTGGTTGAGCAAGAATTTTTGGCGGTACCGAGCTGCATTTTTGTAGCGCGGATCATGAATCACTTTCATAATAGCCTTGTAAAGCTGATTGATCGAAAGTGTCTGAAGATCTAGTTTAATGGCATAACCATCGAGCTCGGCCTTAGCTGAATTGACATCGTGATCGCAAAACACCGGCATTGTGACGACGGGCACCCCGTGAAACACCGTTTCAAACATGCTTAGCAAACCTCCATGAGTGACAGCCTTTACCGAAGATCCCATGGAAACATAAATGAATCCCGAGACTCCGGATGCACCGACGAATTCCTCGAGGTTCCTGGGAAGTTTTTTAGCAGCCTTACAGAATGCAAGCCACCTCTGCCACATTTGGATTAAAGGCTCTGGGATAAGACAGAACTGCATGTCCATTCTGCAAAATAAAGCTCACATTGCGCGACAAGTCGTAGGGATGTGGGCCCTTAAATGCTTTTTCAGCATAACATACTATAATGGAGATGACAACGATATTGATCACGTCCTTAACTTTACTTTGTTAATAATAATATTTCAATTAAATAAGAGGTATAATTGAATACCAACGAATTTGCGCGTTCCCCAAGAATGAGTTTCCATTATAAATGTGGAAGTAAATTATGAAACGTTACTTAAAGTATTAGTTGAATCTCATAACCCTCCCGCGAATAGTAATCTTAATAAATATTGTATTCCAGTATGACATTGAAAACATCAGGAGATGTTGATGGTTGACTCAACGTCAACCACAAATTGGGTAGGAGAATGCAACCATCTCAGGTTCTACAGGTATAGTGGTCCAGAAAAACAAGAACAACCACATCTTACTTCTTCTGTCAAACATATGAAGGTCAAACATATCGGAGTACCAAAATGATAGGGAATGCTAAATGACACAACCTCTTCTATTGAGTTCTTAATTAAAACTGTTTTATTTTTCTAAAATTTTTTCCAAGATTCTTATTCTAGTCTCATAATGGGCCTACGCAGAGACCGCATCTGTTTGCCTGAGAGGAAGAATTTCTTTTGACTCTCGCCCAGAACTGGTGCAGTGTGTGAGACACATCTGAAGCGATAATATGTAGTAGTTCGAGTAGCCTAATAAACAAAAATGATTTTTTTTTAAAGAAAAAACGAGTTGCCTTACAATTACCTATAATTAAGTACTCATCATGCCCTCCTGAAAGTTTGGTGAGGAGGCGGTATCTATTTTAATTTGGATATAGTTCACAGAGTTTTTGGTGTGACGCACCCGTCCCACTCTCTTGCATCCTTTCACAACTCTCTGTAATTATAATGAAATCTCATGAAACGGTAGAGAAAAACAAACTTACTTTTTCTCGAACCCAGCCGTCAGAGCCTTGGTTCGAACTAAGGACCTTTGGTTTCGCATCAGCAGGTTGCGCTATCACAATCGACTGTGCCCTAGGCCCGTACAAGAATTCAAACGGAAATGTTTGTAATCAATTGGCCTTAATTTTGCAAGTCTTTTAAAATTAGCTGAGTAAAAACTTAAAATAACAATAAAGGAAGCAAACCTAGGCAAGCTGAAATTCATATACGCATACTGCAAAAGTAAAAATGAAATATTCTTTAAAACATATAAACTTTGATTGCGTATATGTTTAAAAATATTGAAGCTATGAAGGCTTTCAGCCAAATTAAACTATCAAGTGAAATCTTGAGTGTCATTTTTTGAATCAGGGAGTCCATCTGCACCGGAAAATCAAGGCTTGATCTCTGGAGGATTTCATCGACCTAAATTTATAAACCAGTGTTATCTGTCCTCACAACAGGAGTCTCAAAGACTCCATCGCTTTCCACTGCATCTGAAGGGGATGCTAACTAAATGAAACAACCTTCTACATTGAGTTCTGAATTAAAACCGTTTTATTGTTTTAAATATTGTTTCCAATATAGTCTTATCAATGGCCTTCGCAGAGACCGCATCTGTTTGCTTGAGCAAGAGACTTATCTTTTGTCCCCCGCACTGGAGGTGGGATAATATTAGGCATCTCAATTGGCCTGCACTTACAGATTACAAGTACTAAGAACTGCACTTATGTCATGTTTTGATAAATAAATTATGGCTCTAGATCGATTAGCTAGACTCACCCTGAGCTCATAAAATCTTATACTTTATGATTTTTTGTGTTCTTTTGAACAGCATCCTTAATCTCTTTGGAGATTAGAGCACGTTGTCTTTCGACTCCTCTTGCGCATAGCGGCAAATGGGCGGTTGTCCTGAGTGACCCAATCGGCGCAGGTTTGACTAGAAAAGTATTTTAGCACCTTACCGCGAGTACTGCAATGAACCACGACTTCCCGAACCATCCCGTGAATAAATGCCTAGGGACTGTTTCGCGGGACTGGACACCACACCCAACTCATACACCACCCACATCCCAACCCTGATATGTATAATCATATTTGTTAAATAAAATAAAAAAAAGTTACCATGGTGAATGCGTGGCACGCAATACAGGCATATTATTCCTTATCCTCGTGCATTGCCTTACGTTTTTTGTATGACTTGCACAAACTGACGAAAAATTGGATTGGAGACGGGTGAAAAAAATTGGTTGCAGTGGATGAAAAAATGGCTAAATATTTCCCACCCGAAACACACAAAAAGCCTTTTAAAAGTGTGTGCCGGTGCTTTACTTTGCAGGTGATAAGTGCCACCGTTACAAATAGGTTTATGGATGTGCGCAAGGTGGCAAAAAGTAGCACTCTTTCAGTTCTTTGATACACACCGACTATATCTGACCGGTTAAGGGCGTGATATTGTTGATAACCACAGATGCATACTCAAAGTGGTTGAAAGTGGCAGCTACAAAATCGATAACAGCATCAGCTACCTGTGCATTACTGGATGGTATATTTGCAAAGTTTGTGGTGACCCAAAGATAGTTTCTGATGATAGAACGAATTTTAAATCCGCGGAGCCTAACAATTTTTTGAAGAACGGGCAAGCGGAATCTTATGTTCAAACACGCAAGACAACTTTGTGTTGATTAAAATCATACCAAGTTAATTCCCTTATCATTATAAAAACGCTCCAATTTTCAAAACAGCCGAGTCACCATCTAAACTGTTGATGGAACAACCACACATTTTGATCCTGTTCGCCTTGAAAGACCTGATAGCCCATTTTGGTTTGGACTATTAGTACTCGTACAATATCGTTTTTGGCTTATCAAAATGAACACTATGTTCTCCCTATCATCTTAGTTTTTTTAAATAACATCTCATTTAATAAAATATAGAACAAATTATAAATATATTTACAAAATAAGTTTTCCAAAATATATGGAAATCACTACAAATCCCTTTTAAATGGTTTAACAAGTGATCTCTTTACAGCTTTTTCGATTTCGTTTTTACTTCTGAATATGAAGCAGACGTCAGTAATTGAAGGCTCTGGAGCTTTTCAGACCGGAAGTCGATGCGTTTTATTAATAAAAACAGGCCGTAAAGTAAGGTTAAATAGACTGCAACTACATCAAGTAGATAGTATTGCCACCAACTAAGTACAGAGAAAATATATAAACATAGTTACATTGAAGAAATCTCCATAAACTCACGTCATATTCCGTGAGGAAGCCTGAAGGTGATAAGCTCCCTTGTGCCGCAGCACATACTCCGTCCAGTAAATCGCTGTGTCTAGGGCTGTTGAGCGCTGGTCGAGCAAGAGTTTTTGGCGGTACCGAGCTGCACTTTTGAAGCGCGGATCATGAATCACTTTCATAATAGCCTTGTAAAGCTGATTGATCGAAAGTGTCTGAAGATCTAGTTTAATGGCATAACCATCGAGCTCGGCCTTAGCTGAATTGACATCGTGATCGCAAAACACCGGCATTGTGACGACGGGCACCCCGTGAAACACCGTTTCAAACATGCTTAGCAAACCTCCATGAGTGACAAATGCCCGAAGCTTAGGATGGCCCAAAATATCTTGTTGCGGTAGCCATCGCAAGAGCTTTACATTAGAAGTTAGATCTTTAATATCTGCGGAGCTGCCTTCATACTTCCATAGCACATGATACGGCAAGCGTGCAAAGGTCCTTACAAGCATGCGCCGCAGAGCCTCTGGCATATTCGCAGCCTTTACCGAAGATCCCATGGAAACATAAATGAATCCCGAGACTCCGGATGCACCGACGAATTCCTCGAGGTTCCTGGGAAGTTTTTTAGCAGCCTTACAGTGAATGCAAGCCACCTCTGCCACATTTGGATTAAAGGCTCTGGGATAAGACAGAACTGCATGTCCATTCTGCAAAATAAAGCTCACATTGCGCGACAAGTCGTAGGGATGTGGGATGTGGGCTCCTAAATGCTCTCTCAGCACAATATGTGTCCTCCGCATAACATACTATAATTGAAATAACAACGATCTTGATCAATTGCACCGTAAATCCGAAGTCCACTCACCATGTGCATCAGGTTTTGTCCAATCTGCATGGCCGTGTTGACTGCCCGTTCATAGAGGCTCATAGTGTCCGTAAATCGAGAGTAAAAGTTCGGAGTAATAGCGTAGCTAACGGGATTTCCCGCTGTCGAAAGACTTCCTGTGTAGAAGCCCACCGTGTTTATGTACATGAACGGGATCTTAAACTGGTACATCAACCCCAAAAAGCACTCCGGGAAAGCTCCATCCAATACTGCTAAGTCAAAGCTCCGATTTGCCAGCTCTTTCGTCTCAGTGTCACCAAGCATGGCGTCGCACGACTGTTGATAAAAGAAAATAGTACGAAGCCTTGTCGTTAAGTTGTACAGTATTTAAGGTGCTTTGGTTATCTCAAAAAAAAAAGATCAGATTCGCGTCATATAACAAATTTCAAAATAATTATTCCCAAAGAAAACAAACGAAGTTTGGTGTCATCTACCAAACTGCATTAACAACACAACAAGCAAAAAGCAAATAGCGCACACACACCCCGCCAACAGCGGCCCCATATAATGCAGACCAGCGGCAGAGCACGACACAAACAGTATTAAGCCCCGTGCAAAAAATATTTTTCAAAGCCAACGAGGATATGCCATCTCTCAATATTGTTATGTAAATTAACCGAGAGGTGGTATGGCAGCTATATAGCTATAGATATATATCAGCTATTCGAATTCTATAAAATTAGAAAAGTACTACAATGTTCGTGCATTACAACTCAGCCTAGTTGACAGCGCGTCGGTTATATTAAATTAAAGGGGGTCTGGCAGATTAAGAACGAATCCTTAAACTTCCCCACACTGCGCACTTCAAATGCTTGTTTAGCTTTGATTGAACGTCTAAAATAGCTCAACACCGTTACTTACCGCGCTGCTTGACAGCGGGACGAGTCAGTCCCAATGCCGCTTCAACATGCATGGTTAACAGCTTTTTCGTCAAAACACCTCTTGGACTCTCTGGTCATCCCACGATTTTACGTACAGCGCCACATAAAAGACCTACAAATTCTGCAATGCCTGCGTACGGAAGAAGCTGCATCTACGCGCGAACGAAACTTATCACCTAAAATCGAAAGTGGCTTGCGCTTCGCAGAGCTGACCTCTTGGCTCGACTCTACATGCAAAAATAACCAGAAATATACAATGACATTTTGCAGGATTTTTTGTACCAAGTAGAAGTGTTGCTGTGCATGCCTGTTTTTTTTAAGATTGTGTGAAATGAAATTGTTGCTTTGTACACAGACGGGTAGTTTTGTGTTTCTCCTGCTTTTTTATTATGTTGTTATTGCATTATCTCTTATTATGAACATACACCAACTCTAAGTTGGACATTTGACCTTAACCCGGTCGTTTTAACATTTTAATAGGAACACAACATTTTGAGGCGACTAGTGACAAAAAAAACAAAACACAAAATTTGCGCAGAAAAATTTTATTTTGTGTATTTCGTAGTAATGGCTAACAATGCCGGACAATCAATGTTCAAACGTTGTTGGCTCAACAGCAACAATTTGCAAAGATTGGTGGAATCCATACTTACCCAAAAATATGGATTGAGAGTAGCTAGATTATCAGTGTCTCTGCCGTTACCAAATGTTAATAAAGTCTATCAGAATTCAAAAAAGTATCATCAACAACTATCCCAGGACTTCGCCGCTTACTCGGTATAAAGTGTATTTTCTATTCTACTCCAATCGACGAAGTTCGCACAGCTGCGTTGCAAACGTTCCGCCCCTCGATAACGTTCTCTTAATTGCCGAAACATACCAATCAACAACAAAAACAATGGCAGAAAACAAAAACAGAAAATAGAAAAAAGAGCTTTTGATATGAACGCAATCTTATTACACAAGTCAAAAAAAAGGATCTCAATGGTATTGACGCAAAAGAGTCACTCACATACTCGTGAAAATTGCAAATTTCGCTACGCAAGTGTGCTTAAAAGGGACATATTGCTGTTATTAGCTTATCCAACCAGTGTAAAACCGAAACAAGATCTCAAAAATAGTTTAAACAATTTACAATGCTTAAAGTTTAGTTAAGTTATAGGAACACGAAACCGGGATTAAAATTCGATTGTTTTTTAAGGAATGCTTAGTTTGACTTTGTTAGCTGAGTAACGGGTAACTATAGCGTTCTCTATTGTTTTAAAATGTCTGTGAATAGCAGGGTACTTAAATGACGGATCTTTGCAAAAATTACATCGAAGTACTTAAGGCAGCTATCGGTACAAGCATTTATTTAAAACTGAATTCCGTAGAACTGCGCCCAAGCCAGGTGGAGCACTATAATTTTGCGGCGATTTCAAACAAGATGTCAATTCCCAAATCGAGCCTAAAGCAAAATCCATTGCCAACTCGTGAGTCATGGAACACATTTTCCCAAAACTCAAAACGATGTTTTTTAATTGGATTTAATAAAAGCAAAAATTAAAATGTTTAAAAAAAAAAGGGTTGGTGCTTTTGCAGTATACACGTTTGACCTATGGAATAGCTAGCGCTCCAGTTATAATCCAGTGTCATCTTGAGCAACTTCTTAGTGGAATAAAAATTTGTGGTAATTATTCGACGGTATACCTTCTGTCTGTCAAAAAAGTACAGGGACTGGATTACTTAAAAATCCCGTGATAAAACGATTTTGGAATTTTTTTGTTACGTTGGTAACTTTTTTCTGCATTACGAAGGGAAGTTTGTGCGCAATCTGTCAAGTAGTTTGCTTACAGTCGCTGGTGGTGTAATTGTATATGTTATCATCTATTCTTAAATGTTCCTCTCTGAAATCAGCCTTTGTAATTATTGCATTGTTATATACCTTGTACACACACCAATACACACCCCAAGCTTGTATAAAAGGATGGCCACTGTTGGAAAAAGGCGTTTCCATGATCTGAGAGTTTCCAGACTCGGGTGGGCGTGCGTCGATTCCTGAAACTTGCGAAAGGCTGGCGAAGAAAAAAAAGCGAGACGAATGCGTGCGGTTTTTGATGGTATGCAACATTGAACTGTCTTCTTTTAATGGCAACACCAAGAATGCAGTGTTATTAACATAGTTTTAAAAAAGCAAAGTAATTAAATTGTTGTTAAAATAACATGTTTAAGTGTCAGTTGAATTCAAGTATTAGCCGTTGACCAAACAGTCAGAATAAAATCAGTTTGACATTTGATTTAAGCCCGATCGTTTTATTTATTTAATCGGAACGCAATAAAAATCATATAATTTAAGTGGATCTATACTATACACCTCTTATACAAGCAATTATTCAGAGCCTGGGCGATCTTATAGGAATGTGGTTAAGTTATGCCGTATTTCTGATTCAGAATTTATAAAGGGTTTCAAAGGCCATCTTTCAGTTGGTTTATGTGTGTGGCCCAGCTTTACCCATTTTTTTAACTGTGAGGCCTGGGATTTTTGTGGTGTTTGCGTCTGGACACTAATATAGCAAAATTGTAGTTTTGCAGACGTGTTGGCATTTATCTATTGAGACAAAGGATCCCAAATCAGCGTACTATTATTTTTTTACATGTGTCTTTCTATACGTCATAAAACCGGAAAGGTTTAATAAGGGTCGCGTGTCATAATGTACACATATGACGTTAAATTACGTTAAGTTAATTCAGACTTACAAATGGATCTAAATGCTTTTAAAACATTTTGTTGTTCAAATTTATTGGACTTGTACCACGTTAACGTTGCGTAGATGAGCGCTGAGTAAAATGAACTTGGCGTCCTTCTGGACCTAAGACTTAAGTTTTCTGACCATACTACTTTTATAGTGGATAAAGCCAGGGAAGATCTTGTCTTTTTTAGAGTTGTTCGAAAGAATTCGATAATCCCTATGCTCCAAAGACTTTATTCATTTCATTAGTCTGTCCAATCCTGGAATATTGTTCACCAATTTCGAGTCCCCAACATGGTATAGATATAGAATTAGTCCGTCCGTTCCTTCTGTCATGTCTTTTACTTCTCGTAATCTCGTTTTAACGACCCAAGGGAAATAGTTCTTTTTTGTACTAATCAAAGTGCTTCAACGTCCGACAACATGTTTAAGAATACGCGGCCCTACTTTTTACTTTTTATGAATACCCATTTATCAAAAGGATTTGTAATGAATAAGGTGATTATTGAAAAAAGACGGCTCAAAACTAGTCGACAGATGCTCTACATATACAACCCTGTCTGGACCGATATTCCCCTTTTAAAACCAGTCTGTTTTATGTTGCACCCTCCTAAAAATTACTTTATTCAGAACTATTGTTTTGATTTGAGGCTTTAATATGAAAAGATCTTGAATAAGTGTGTAGGATTGTGGGATGTGAAAATAAAAGTGATGAACAAATTCTAAGTGGGAAGGTGGTGGGTGTGTTTTTATTCCGAAGTCTCAGTTTGAAAGCTGCCCTGCGCAGAAAACCTTTAGTTGTCAGCAAATCGAAAACTCGAACTCATTTGTCTCGCCCAGGGATGACTCTAGTTTCCCTTACCAGGATCCAGCCACGATCCAGCGTTGCGGAGGGAGATTGTCCTCGTGGACGTTTACGAGTTGGCCGACCTGGATGTTGGCGTTTGGCTTTGATATATGGATATATTCCCTTTGCTACATACGCCAAAACTGTTGCTTAATGACTTGGAATCGTCATTGTCCTCTGCTGAGTTGTGAAAAGATTTGGCTGGCGCAGAAAGTAAAGGTGTCCCAATGAGAAAATTTTCCCGTCCCTCTTGCGTGCAATTCGATTGATGGTCAATCGAAAATAGTCAATTTTCCTTTACTCTCAACATAGTCAGGATTGCATTGCCTGTAGTCAACAAAAGGTGTAAGTCCCTGGCACGTGTACTGTTTCTTGAACAGTTGTATTTCTGACTGCAGGAACCCTGTTAAATACTCGAACAATTATTACTTCTTCTGACATTCTGGTTGTCTTGAGTAACAATGCATTTTGTTAAGCCTTAAGGGATAGGCAGATAGGGCCATTCGCTCTCCGACCACATGTTGCGTTGCAGATCTTCTACGCTGCAACTTCTGGATACGATGTCTGTAGGATTTTGGCTTCTTGATGCGCAACGGCTTTCGACATCTTGTGTGTATGACTGTAGCTCGGAAATCCTGTCAGGCTGGAATGTTGGCAGCTGAGGAGAGTGTTTTCGTAGCCACTGTAGAATGGTTTTTGCGTCTGTCAAAAAATATATCTTTGATATATAGAGCTTGAGGTTATGCTGGAGTTTTCGATAAGTTCTGTAGTTCTGCACAAAGTTCAAGCTTTGGAATCGATAAGGACACAATCGGCGTCACTCTCGCTTTTGCAAGTAGTAAGCTGACTTTAACGAAGTTGTCGATTTCGCCGCGAATGTAAAGACAGCTATCGTATCCACGCTTGCAAGCGTCTGCAAATCCAAGCGAGTCGAAGATTTGTGATGCTTCAGATAGAACGGTCCGTCTAGTAGGAGTATCAGAGAATTCGAATTTAAATTAATTAATTTATTCTTAGTCAACCCAGCTTTGTTTAGCATTTCCGATAACTACACTTTCTTTTGGTGTGCGATTTCCAGTTCATCTGCGCCTGTCAGCAGATCATCGACATATAGATCGGTTCGTAATATGGTGTTGCTGAAAGTCCGTAGCGTTTTTTTTCTCCAAAGAATTAATTGGCGGTACATCTTTGAGATGTCACCTGTTAGTGCGTAGCGGTTGAGTGGAAATCAAAGCAATGTCGTGATTAGGTCCTGTTGAGTTTTGGGGCCTACCGTTACCGAAGCGATTGGCCAAAAGATTGAGACGATTCCTTGAGTAGAAGGCGTACTGTAATTTGATTATCCGCAACTAAAGCTACTTTGGACTCGAAATGCTGTTCACAAAGCTTTTCTTCCTCGGTTAGTGTTTCTCGGCTCGTTCAATACTCCTTCTCTTCCCAGAAATGTAAAACGATTTCGTTAAGAGATGGCTGATCCTGTACCAGGTCACAATTAAATCGCGGCTGGCTCAATAATCAGCGTCGTGCTGCCTCCCATTTCCTAGCCAAAGCTTGTGTTGATGAGCATTGGCATGTTTGTTCCCATTATACATTTTCAAACGCAGATGGCGTTCAAAATTTCAATTTGGCTGGGCTGGTAGAATGTTGGTTCGGCTAGAACGGTTCCCTCTGGCATGTTTCCTTTGCTGATGTTAATACTCTAACTTGGTTGATTTTCGCAAATTTATGTGAGAACAGCGAAAGTCGAAAGTTGAAATCTGAAACTCGTGATTTTAGAGTAGTATTTACTTTGAAATGAATCTGTCTTGAGGTGTCAGAAATACCATTGATAGTTTGACTAACGCGGAATTTGGATAGTTGTAGACCTTTGGCAGTCTCTTCGGTTATCAAGTTTACTTCCGAGCCTGAGCGCTCGAAGACTTATCTTGGCGGTATGCGCTAGAAGAAATAACTGGGTTGTTCCTGGCTGAACCGATGTAACCTGATTATGAAATGAACCCAGTACCCTACACCTTGAATTGGATTGGCACTCGGCTACAGTGTACGTTTTTCGTACGCAGTTAAAAACAAGCAGTAACCTTTTTGCAAATTCCTTGCATTGAGCTAGTTTAAATTAAGCGACGGACTTACAGTGGGATATATAGTGATTTACAGATTCAGCAAACAATTGATTTTGAATGATTTGGGCTTCTGATATGCCTCACTTAGACGGTTCTTGTTTGAGATGCGCTGACGACCTTCTAAGAGCTGGCATCGATGAGTGGATGTTTTAGAAAAGTCGTCCCAAATGGAAAGCTCATCGAAAGATTGTTTTCGTCGAAGCTCAGACGAGTATCTGCGTCTTCCTTTGAAAAAACCAAATGAATGACTAACGCGTTCATGCGGTGCCTAACGATAAGAGCGACCACCGTATAGCTGATGACTTATTAACTATGCGCTGCAATGCTGCTGAATCTGACTTGATAATTCCTGGCAGGTTGAATAGATTTTAAATTGAATTCAGAAAAATTATTACGTTATAATCATAACGTTCCTTGAGCCGATCGAAGGCCATGGAGTAATTCTCTTCCGTCACTTGTTGTTGGGATTCATTTTACGAATCTTAGCTGGGCTTGTGAAATAAACTAGCACAAAAATCTGCAGTTCGAGAACTCGATCAACCCTTACCTGTACTCGAACTGCAGCTCGGCGTTAGAACGTAGCAAATGCAAATACACAAAATTCAGTAAAAGCTGTCTAAGCAATGGTAAAGCGTATGTATTTAACGATGTGTAGGAGAGAGATAGAAGATAATTCTGTGTTCTGTAGGTATATTCACAGCATGCGCTGTGGGTGTGTGTGTGGAATGTGCCGGTTTTCTTCGTGCGTATGTATTGGCGCTTGAGGTTGTCATTGCGCGTGGGTTGCAAATCACTGCCTTCTCTGATGCTTGGTAAACGTTGAATTTTTTTCCGCTGTTTGCCGAGGATATGCGCTGATCACTTTGATATAATCTTAACTTTTCATTAGTCTTGAGTGCGTCCTGTCACGGTCGCCATTATGTTCGATCAGTTGCCAAGAAAAGAAGGGCGTTGAAATTTTGTATTCACAAGTTTTCGTCACAAGTTTTCTCCGTTTCGTTAATGTGTTTATTGGGAGAAATTTTAATTTAGATTGGCGTAACTTTTTACTTTTTTCTTGAAAATATATTCAGGATGCAGCTGTGCTACCAAGTGCATTTGTGTTGTACCTGCAGTAAATTTAAAAATTAATGGGAATTGGGAGTTGTTGTGTGAGAGTGTATTTCTTGTAGAATTTTTTTTTGTTGGTAAAATTGCTTAGATAAGTATTTGTAGTTCTGAGTAGTTATACCAGTTACTCGTAGAGTACGTTGAAAAGTATATAGGAGGTAGAAGAAAGCGTTTCCGACTCTTGATCAGGATCAATAGCCGAGTCGATCTTGCCAACTCCTTCTGTCTGTCTGCCTGTATGAACGTCGAGATTACGGAAACTATAACGGGTATTTAATAGTCAAGGAATTATTTTAAAGCTATATTAAACTATTTTTGGCATTTATAAGTCTATAAGGGTGTGGGTTGATAAGATAGTTTCTCTATCACAGAAGTCAAACGAAGCCTCCCCAGACATAGTTGTGTTCGATTTGATTTTCTTGTTTGTGATTTTGTTTTCGGCTTTGAGAGTTGCGAGCAGGTGCTTAAACGTAAAGAGAGGTAAAAGTTGGTTTGGGGAATGATTGGGCTGGATTTAAAGAGTCTTATTTATTTTCCGTAGCTGTGTAAAACCTGCGTATGATATTGGTAGTTTCTTAGACGTATGTGTGTCCTTTGACTTGTTGAGGTTCTGAGTTAAGTCCAAGCGTAATGTTGTAATGTGATTTATGTAGTGAGTGCAGTCGCATTTTTTTATGCATTTGGAAGCCATGAGTTCTTGTTGTTTTCTAAATACTAGGTGTCTACTGTTAGTAGAGTCGTGTGGGGCGGTGACTTGATCGTCCGGTAAATTGCACATTTATGGGTTCTTGTGGGTTTTGCTTGTGCTTTTGTGTCTGTGAGGTGCTCTTCGCCGAAACGTTTCAACGAATTCAATATATCCTTTTACTCTACGACTAAGCGGTATAATTAAATAACTACTGAGTTCGAAACCGGAAATGTATAAGAAATAATTTTATGCATTAAAAGGTAGAATTAACGGGATAAAAATATTTTAACAATAAATTTTGAATTTAAAGTTTTAAATCAAGTGTGACGTTGAACTGATTACCAAGAAATTTTCAAGCAATATTTATTTAGTTGACTCTTTCTGAGATTCAAATGACACCCCATAACGGGAATACAAATACGAGTGGCAAAGTTTTATGAATTGTACAGCCAGAATGGGAGTCATATGAGAGCATTAGGTCATTGTTCCGAAAATGGAAAAAACAAATTTTTAATACTCTAGTTTAAGGTGCTCACCACCAAACATTACAAAAAAAAATATCCTCAAAGGACTTTTTACGACCTGCTTTAAAAGTAAGTAAAGGCTTTTCATTCCTTGGCACCTAAAAATGGTTTATTATCGCGCGATTTTTTTTTAATATAGTAAAAAATACGCATAGAAAATTAATTTAAGGACGGTGCCGTAATATGTTTAAAAAGAAAATCTGGTGGTAAATCGATTTTTTCCGGATAGTGTTGTCTTCGTTAACATCTGCAAATGACATTTAACATATGCTTTACAGTCGATCACAGCTCAAAATGACCGTTTTTGCAAGCCTTATAACTCCGTATTTACCGGCGGATTGTTGGGGCTTATAACTTGTTAGATTCGTGAATAATCTATCTTGAAGATAATGTTATAAAATTGTTTCGGGTTTTAGGCGTATATTTTTTAAGAACTTACTTGTTATGTGGGAACTTAAGTTTTAGCAATTTATTCAAACTTTTGTCAAGTTCTAGTATCAATATTAGGAAACCTAACCTTAAAAAATATATCAAAAATTTAACAATTTTCTAGTAAAAGAAGCTATGGATGACCGAAATCGGTTATTTAAACAAGAATATTACCAAACATTTTAGTAGACAGAAAGAAGTTGAAAATTTGACCTTAATCTCAAATCGGCAGATATAGCTGAGGAGTTTATGGTGATTTTCAGACGAAAAAAGCTTGTCCTATCAAAGTCGGGTTCAATATTCAGTTAGTGCAAGTGTAATGGCGAATTTCGCTAGCATATAAACTCCGATTTATGTTAAAACAACATGGCAATCGGCTGTTTATACCCGTTTGTAGTCCTAGAGGGGAAGACCTTACTCAGATTATCAATTTAAAATATGCCCAGAAAAGCATCTGGTTTAAGGTAATGTCATTAAACGAGTGCAGCTAATGATAACGGACGTGGTTACGCACGAGCTCTGGTAAAATTTGAAGAAAATGGATGGTTTAAAGACAAAATAAATAATATATAAAAAAAAAATAAAACTTGTGTATTACAAAACAATAGAAATTGTTATCAAATCAAAAAATCAGTGAAATGATTTAAAACCACTGCAAAATTATTTTATAATATTTCTCGCTTATAAAAAGCTCAATGAACGACGAACCAAATAAAGAGCGTCAAAGCTCCGTAATCCGAAGAGACGGGTACTTCTCGTATATGTCAACTCACGATAGCGAAGTGAAAAAAAACGTCTACTAAGGGTAACTCGGCCCTAATGACGGTCGATAGCCAAAGAGCAAGGTCTTGCTCCCCCTCGACTTGCTCTTTCATTTTCTTCTACGGCGTGAAGTTCTCAGTGTAAAACCCCCCACTATCAGACTCGACCACTGGCGCACCGACAATATGGAGCGGTAAGACGTCTGCAGTTGCACTAAAAGAAATAGCAAAAACTACAGCAACGGCATCAAAATTAACAAAAGAGACAGAAACGGCTCTTATCGCGGAACCGACTGCGATGTCAACGCCCACAGCGCCAAATACAACGGCAACAAAAACTTTGACAGTTTAATAAAACCAAAACAATATTCAACAAGTGGGACTGGCCATACAGACTGGCATCGCTACATCCAAATTAAGCGTAAGCTTTTGTTGGTAACAAATCAAATATAAACCCTGTTTAAAGAGGTAACGAATTACCCGGGAGTCAACAGATTTGCCCTCCTAGCTGAAAATTAACCAGAACTTGGTAAAGAGACGAAAACAAAAGCGCTTCTCACACGCCGATGCCCTTCGAACAGAGAAAGAAAACACACTCCAGTCTATTCTACGAAACCTTCAGCAGGTCCCAGGACAGTCACAAAGCACACTGGAAAACATGATGGTTACCATGCAACAAAGAATGATGGAATTTATGCCCTTCATGAAAAGGAACGTGCAAAAACTGGTTCAAAACCAGAACATAGTGCTACAGTTGATTGCAGCTAAGCAGTCCAAATAGTTGATGGCAAATCTACGAATAACAAACTTGAAATAACACAGTTCCTGGATGTAAATCTTATCGACATTACGGTACTGGTAGAGACGAACCTCACAAGCAAAGACAACTTCCAAATAAGAGGCTTCAACCGCACAGATCATCCAGATGGTAAAGCCAACGGCGGAACAGGCATTAAGCAACATTTTCACCACAGGTTTACAACTAACTACTCGCAGGCCACGTGCAGTTAGGTAACGGAAACCTTTCCATAGGAAAATTCATGGAATTTCACTACCTTCTTGGAGATCGCTTCATAGCTGCAGGAGACTATAATGCCAAGCATACTCACTGGGGATTGTGACTGTCAAAGAAAGGCAATCATATAATGCAATCATACAGCTGAGCAACAAATTGAACTATGATTCCCCTAGTAGACCCACATACTGGCCAGCAGACCCCAGAAAAGTCCCTGACTTAATAGATTTTTCGGTGACAAAAAACATATCACGCAACATAATAAGCGCCAAGGCGCTTTCGGACCTTTCATCTGACCATTAACCAGTGCTAATAACTCTTCTTCAAAGACCAGAAACCAAAGTCCACCCCCACAGGCTAACGTCGCAGAGAACCAACTGGTTAAAATATAACATATATGTAAGGTCAAACATTGAACTAACTCCGCAGCTCAACATCGAAGCGGACATCGACTGCTCTACCGATGCTCTTGAAGATATACCATAAGGGAAGGTTGTGCAAACCAACCATTTCAGAACAAATCTACAAATTGATCAGAACTGAAAAAGAGGCGACTGCGATGTGCTTGGCAAAACAACGGTCGCCATCCTCAAAACAACGTCCACGCGCTTTGAAGAAAGACTCTGAAAACGCACAGCTACTTTATCTGTAGTGGGCCCACCCAAATCTGAGCTCTCCAATCTAATCAGTCACTCCGATAAGAAATGCAGGTCTTCCAATCCGGTTCGTCCGATCCGGGCGTCCGATCCGGTTCGTTCCAAATTATGTACTACCTGCAATAGAAACACAACTTTTGGGAAAGTTTCATGCAAACAATTTTGCGTAGAAACGGACTGACAGACGGACGGACAGACGGACATGGCTAGTGATGAACTGTTTTCTTTTTTTCAAAATTCACTTTTTTTCGGCCTCTACGGGTACTTTCACAAAATCATTTCATTTACTTTTTATTTTTAAATTAAATTTTAAACTTTTTTAAATTTAAGCATACTAATATCAAACAATAGAGAACTCTATAGTCGAGTTTCCCGACTATTAGATAACCGGGCTAAACTTCCCAAATATCCCAACCCCCGATCATTTTCAAATTTTCAGGATCCATGGATTTTAGGGTCCAGATTGTCAAATCCTCATCACGCTGCCTTAACATAACAAGTCCAAATAAATTAGTTACAAAGTTATTTACAATTTATATTTATAATTAATTACAAATAACGTGATTATGTTAGAACCGATTTTTGTTTAATATGCCTTGAGAATCCTGAGATTTTGGTTAATAACATAAATGAACGAATGTTTTCGAAAGATCTTAAGCTAAAAAAAACAGCAACATTTCTCAGTTTAAAGCAGTTGTCGCTAACATGGCAAGAATTTTCTCTTAAAAGTGTGCACCAACAATTTCGTGAGGAAAATGTAATAAAAAATAATATGTGTTTGTTTTGTTTGTCTGAATCGATAAGTATACGCTTCAAGAAAATTCTGGCAAAATTTAAAAAGCCATTCTAAAAAATAATGGAAAATATCGCACCTAGTTCCTTTTTCCTTGACCGTAAACTTTAAACGGCGTTTTCTTAAACATTTTTCCATTTCGGCGTAGAGGATTGCAATAAAAGTAGTGAACCGTTTTTCTTCATCTAGCTTTTGTTTTAAAGAGCATAGAAAATTGCTATCAGTATTTAACGGACATGAAAAAAAATTTCAAAAAATATATACGAAAAAATCCAATTTTTTTTTGCAACCCTATTTTTAATGTAAGTGTTGCAATTTTTCGAAAAACGTAGAATAGCGGCTATCAAAACCATCTACAGTGTCAAAACGTTTGAGTGTATGATTTCAGATGAAAATTGCAGTCAGGATCTCAATTACAATTTTTTATAATGTAAAATATGTTTTTTTCTTAAGACTTTACCCTAAATATAAATGACGTCAATTTTATATGCACTGTTTTCTTTTTTCTTAAAAAAAATCGCAAAAATGCACTATTTTCGGCCTCTACGGGTACTTTTCCCATTAAAGATGAAACATTTCCACAAAACATTTGTAGAATATTACTTTTTATTTTTAAATTTAATTAAAAACCTTTTTTTAATTAAAGCATACTAATATTAAACAAGAGATAACTCTATAGTCGAGTTTCCCGACTTTAAGATACCTGGTATAAACTTCCGAAAAGCCCCAAAGTCCGATCATTTTCAAATTTTCAGCATCCATGGCTTTTAGAGTCCTGATTACCAATAAATAGATCTTTGACCTTTGCAACAAGACAGACGTCTTGCAAAATAACGGTAAAACCGTTATTTTTTTTTTGCTTTTTGTCAATAAATCCTTTAATATGAACTTTTTTAAAAAAACCTAGTTGAATTACACATTTTATGTTTTGTGACTTTTTTGCGTAAAGCTTATAGTTTACGAAAAAAATGAAGAAAACTGTTGCGCTCAATGAATTGGACTAAACACTTATCGATATTTTACACAACTTGGATTAAATGTTACTTTTCTCTAAAACCTATTTTTTTCGAAACTGTGAGGGTCTCTTTTGCGAACCCGTCAAACAACACCATCAGCTTCCCTTCCTTGTCGTTCAAGTTGGCAAATGTCTCGGTGACATTATGGATGTTCTGCTGAGCATTAAAGATTTCCGTAAGCTCGCTCATATTCATGATTTTTAATTAATTTCGTTTTGATTTGCGACAATTCAGAAGTAATTCAATTCAAAATGCTAATGCACCAATGGAATCAGCATCAATAGAGTAAGATCTATATAGAGGCGCCATTTGCTCTGCCCGAACCTCTGCCCAAGCTCTGCTGAGAGCCATGTATGAAGTTAAATTTTTATCCATGTTTATCACTGTAAAAGTCACTGAAGAGAGCGGCAGAGCAAATGGTGTGTCTAAAGTTCAATAGGAATGAACTTCATGTAACCCCAAAGAAAATAAAATAAAAATAAGCTAAGATCTTTACGCAAAATTCGCCACAATGACGTCACAGAAAGGTCCAATTGTTGCGAACATCGTGTGAGCGACACATTCGCGTCTTCTTGAACTGAAGCACTGGCGGCTGCGATGTTTTCATCACTTCGAGCACTTCTTGCTCTCACGGGCACCGGAACATTTATAGCGAAAACGTAGACTCAAATTTTGCCACTAGACGGTCGATTGTCGAACGGGCTGGCTTGTTAAATGGACCGTAAAATGGCCGTAATGCAGCAACAGAACGATTATTTTGATAAAAAAATTTGCACAATTTGCAATCGCTGTTCAAGTGTGTAGCGTTCCATGATGAAATGTATACTAATGAAGTTTCATATGTCAAGAGAACAAGGAAAAACATGGCGTCGTTCGCCGTCCCTATCGGAAAAAAGTTGAAGCGCACCTATTGAAAAACCCTTTATATAGTTCTCACTCTATGCTTTTTGCGATTGAACGACCGTAATCGTGCAATGAGAGAGAAAGGCGGCAAAGATTTACGATTTGTGGGCGTAAGAGTGGGCGAGGCTCTGTTTAGAAATAAACTTGTGCTACGTAGGAATTACATGTCAAATCCAATATATCTAGTTTCTATAGTTTCCGAGATCTCGACGTTCATACAGAAGGACAGACGGACAGAAGGACATGGCTAGATCGACTCGGTTAATGATTCTGACCAAGAATATATATACTTTATTGGGTCGGAAGCGTTTCTTTCTCCCTGATACATACATACCTTTCGAAGAATACAATATACCCTTTTGCTCTAGGAGTAACCGGTATAAATACTGTATTAAGGTTAAGTTAGCAGATTTTTTACAAAATCAAAACCCGTATACAGAATATTGACCAACAAATAACACTGGTTTACAAATTTAAGTCGATAAAACCTTGATTTTCTGGTGCAGATCGACTCCCTGATTCATTTTTTTAAAAGTGTTAAAAACGTTTTCACCTTTTTTAATGCCAATTTTATAGAAACCACCATGGACGACAGTACATGTAGTGACGATGCGCATCAAAAGCGTGTGCATGGGAGACAACTATATATAGTCGCAGAATTGAAATCCGATGTTATGGTCCGATCGTAACGAGTAACACACCAATCGAAAGGAATCGCTAAATAAATAAGGATTGCATACCAAGACTATAGGAAAATTATTGGTTCAGGAGAAAGGACGATGTAAGTGACAGACTAGAAATTTGTTTAGGTGGAGTTCTTGAGCTTGGATTGGTAAAATAATAGACTTTTAAATTTTATTCAAAATTTGCATCGAATGACACCAATTTTGCTATGATCCGATACTCCGTTCAAAAGATATTCAAAAAATAGTTTTCTTTGGTAAATTTAAAAAATAAAATAATTTTTCTCCATTGTTTCTCAACTTCAAAAAATTTTAAGGACATGTTTACAATTCTGAAATATTTTTTGTTTGCGTTGGGCCGTTTGTTCTACGACTTTTTGAGAAACCAGATATAACTTCTAAGCAATTTAAGCCACAGACAAGTGCTTTATGCCATTAAAAAAGGTATTTTCAAATGCTAATCACGTTGCATTAACATATGTGCTCTAAATAAAGAAGTTAAAAAATTATTTATTTTTTTTTAGTTTTTTGAAATTTTTAAAAATTGTTAGAGTCGATGTTTCCTTAACTTTTCACGTTAATAGCTCTTGAGATTTCTCAACTTTCGAAAGTTTTTAAGCAACAAATACGGAAATTCTTCTCAGTTCAAACCAGCCAACGCTGCCTGGGTATGAAATTTCTCTGAAAAGTATGAATCACCAGTTTGGCTGGGAAAATGTCAGAAAATAAGTATATAAGCAATTTCAGCCATTGCAAAAATTAAATATTCTTCAAAACAAGTTCATTTCGGTTTAATGCATTTTTGTTCAAAATCAGTAAAGTAATAATTTTCGATGAATTATTCAATTAAAACCGTAGTTAAGAAATAAAAAAAAATAATTCTCAAAAAAAAAAAAATATTTTTATTTAATTTAAGAGCAACAAAGTTATACTTTTTGTTAATTTTGATTCCATTTGTTCTTATAGGAGTCGATCTTAATAAAATTAAAACCGTAATTCACAAATATTAAATAATTTTTTTTCAATAACTAAATAATTACATTTAAACAAGAGAGAAGGCAAACTTCAGCAAGCCAAAGTTTATATACCCTTGAAGCTATTGCAAAAATGAGATATTTGTCAAAACATATAAATTTCGATTTATATGCGTTGAAGGTATGGTGATAAATTATTCGATCGTTCCTATGACAACTATATATTATCGTTTTCCGTTTTGAATAAAATTAAAAGCGTAATTTGGATTAATAAACCAATACAAAAGCCAAAAGAAATAAAGAAAAAAGAAAAAAATAGAGAAGATTACATTTTTTTCATTTAATTATTCTAGTATTCCGATTGTTTCCATGGGAGCTATATGATATAGTCGTCCGATTTTGATCAAATTTAAACCGTAAAAAACCATGACTATATCTCGAAGAACTAAAAAAAAATTCAAAAAACAGCAAAGTTTTATTTATTTTAGTTTTTTTTTAGATTTTTTCTATGGGATCTATATGCTATAGTCGTCTGATTTTGACCAAAGTTTAACCGTAGTCTGAAATAACAAACCAGGACTTTTTTCGTTTTTTTTTCGATTGTTCCACTGGCTAGATTGACTCTCCTAGTGATGCTGATGATAAATATACATACAATTTTAGTTTTATATCATTTTATAGGTCTATAAAACAAAACTATCGTTAAAACTCTACACTCAAAAGACGCAGTTTCAAAATGTATAATTTAGTCGTCCGATCAAGTCCGCCCAGATTTATTAATACTTTTAAAGGAATGAAGACTTTAGCTTTAAAACTGAAAGTCTTGTTTTTTTGTAGAAACGGACATGGCTAGATCGACTTTCCTAGTGATGCTGATCAGAAATATGTATACTTTTAAGGGTTGGAAATGTTTCCTTTAATGCGTCGCAAACTTTTGATTGAAATAATATTACCGTCTGCAAGAGCGTAAAAACACTGATTGTTTCTATAGCAGCTATACGATATAGATGTCTTAATCTTGATCGTATATATACAAAAATAAAAATGGGAAAGTTTCAAGTCTAGCTATTAGATTGAGCTCGCAATAGAAACAGACAAACAAAGCTATATTAACCCGCTTAGTCATGTTGATCAAGAATATATATACTTGATGGGGTCGAAATGGAAGGAGGCTTTAAATGCGTTACAAACTTCATACCAATTTAATAATACCCTCTGTAAGGGTATAAAACACGTCTAAGACCAACAAATAAAACTATTTACTCACACAAACATTTACAATGAATCGGGGGTGCCCAAACATTGCTTAGGGCAGAGCAAAAAATTTAAACAAAAATAGCTTTTTAAACTTGATCCAAGATAATCAAGAAATAAATACTTATCTGTCAACAATATTTCTAGAGCTGAACAGTACTGGGGATTTCGCAAAAACGATTTGAATTGCATCGTTGAAAACTACTAGCCCGCAACATTTTATTTAACTCCAAGTCCGAGTGAATTTCATTGGGAAGACCTTCACGAATTTCTATGTTTGAGAAATGAAATCTATGATAAAAAGCCACGAACTTTAAATAGTCTCATATCTTCAGATCCGGTTAGTGTTTTACTATTTATGAAAATAAAGTTTAAGGTTATATTGAAATTTTTAATGCCAAAGGATATGCCCCTTGGGGAAATAGAACTTTATGATTAGCGACTTGAATACCAATCACGAGGCTTGCTCCCATTATTGACAAATCAAGTGAGGAAGAGGTAGCCTTGTTCATTACCAAATTTTTAATCTGCCGTCTTCCCCCAAAAGTATAATTTCCAACCCTTTACGTTCGAGTTGCAAGTATCAAACTCATATACATAATAATTATTGGATGCGACAAAATAAAAGTAAAGCCGGGAAATCGTTAAAAGTTTGAAGACTTAACTTTTTTGACCTTTAGCAGTTGAGAATGTGGAGCGCTTGAAGAGGCTGACACATTCTTCAAATACCGCTATTCGGTACCGTCGAAAACACGGTGATAAGAACGATAGAATAGAAGTCGAAGAGTTATACTGAGAAATGAACTAAAGAATATGAAAGACGAAGATACAGATATATATTTCCCAAATTGGGTCGACGTGCATTATCCCACTCGTCCAAAAGAGCTATTAGATTTTTTAAGATTTTTCAATATTGTAAATGCAAGGCCTCCTTCTAAAATTGTTATATCATATTCTTATGAAAACAATTACTTACGCAAACGCAAAAAGCCATGTTTGTTAAACCATTTCAAACCAAGCCGGAAAATGCAACCGGAAAGTTATTACTATGATCCTTAAATTTTTTAGAAGCCTTGGTGTAATATAGAAGATCTTAAATGTGGCTTAAAATCATATTTTAATGCGTTTGCTATTTGTAAGGATGAGTTGGTAGAACCCATGATACATTAGAATAATTACTCAAAATACGCGAAGAGTTTGAAAATGACTTAGCGAGAGTAACTAACCAATTGGTAAATGAAAATTTAAACAATAATAATAACGAGTGTGAAAATATTGTTAGACTCGAAGTATTATTAGAAAATGAACTACAATAAATGATATGGCCAATCTGGCTTTAAATGAATTTGTTTCAATTTGTGACGAAATTAATCAGCTCAATGATGACCAGAAAAGAATATTTGACCACATTATCAATACTGTCTCCGATTATTGTAATACATGGAAAACAGAGCTAAAAAATAAAATTTTAAAAAATCCCACAGGAAAATCTTTTTTGAGTGAAGTAATCAGAAAATATATAATACAAACTTGGAGAACAACGTAAATGGATTAACTATACATAATTTGTTAAATTTGCCTATATACACAGTTAATAAAAATAAATAAAAAATGTTTCCCTAATTATAATCGATGAAATTTCAATGGTGTCGAATGTTACATTACAATATATTAGTTAATGACTATGTGAAATATTTGATACTTTGGAACACCCAGATAGATGGTTTGGAAGTAATATTATATTAATATTTTTTTGCTTGGAGACTAATTGCAATTAGACCCAGTAAACGAACCATCTTCAATTGTTAATATATCTAAAACAAGATTTCAAAAACAAATTTCTGTGCTACACTCCACAAACTTATGGACAAAGCTATTCTCTCATGATGAACTTTGTCAAAATGTCAGACAACAATCTGATCAAGATTTTGCGCAAGCCTTAGCTCGTGCAAGACTAGGCGTCTTAAATGAGAAAGATTACCTGCTATTGTCTAAACGAGAAATTATATTAAAAAGCGATACCATTGAAACATTTCTCTCTGAACTGATCAAATATATTGGAAAGATGCCACCACATACTTTATGTTTATTTCCAACAAAGGAACAATGCCTAAAGCTCAACGCCGGAATTTTGAAACCAATTCCATCAGAAAAACTACTGCTCATAGCTGAAGATTTAATTGAAGCGAAAACTTCGATTCAAAACGATATATCAGCAAAGCAAACTTAACAAAAAATGTACATGTTTGAAAACTACTTATTTGGCCGATACAATAGAAGTTAAAAAAAGTGCAAAAATAATGCCTTTTCGAAATCTTGACGTTGCATCTAGTTTAGTCAATGGAGTTATAGGGATAATAAAAAATCTACATGAAAAAGTATAAATTGTTAGCGCCCGCACTTTTAAAAAGATCGAAAAGCTGTCTGTTCAATTTGAAGAAAATGAACATGAAATTGAACCCATTGATTGAAAATTTCAGCTAAATTAAAATGTTTTTATAATTCGAAAACAATTTCCAATATGTCTGGCGTATGCCATAACTTTTAATAAAAGCCAAGGTCTGACAATAACATCAGGAGTTGTGGATATTGGTGAGAGCATATTTGCAAATGGTCAAACATGTGTCGCCTTATCTCGCTTAAAATACATTTCTAGCTTACATATACTTAACCTTTACCCAAAGAGTATTTACACAAATGATGGCGCTATATAAGGGTACAATCGACTAAGAAGTATATATAGAAAAGATTTACAACATTTTGTTGTTAATAAGAAAATCAATATAATGTTTATGATAAGAATTTATTACTATGATGTCAGACAACGGCTGTTATTGAGCCATCCGTATCAAATGAAAAGGTTGCGAAGGTCAAGGCTGATAATAATCATGTCACATTACAAACTTTTCGTGGTTGGAAAACCAAAATATTGCTTGCTAAGCGAATTCTGCTTCTAAGTGCCTAATAAATTTTAGGTTTATTAAGGAATCAGCGCAAAACGACTTTATGTATACACTCTTAAAATGTTCCAATTCGGCACGCTGCGATAGGTTAAAGTTCAAAAACCTAGCTGCAGCGGGCCGAATGGAAACATTTTAAGAGTGTATACATTTAGTCGAATGCCTTATTAAACATTTTGAACGTGCGATCGTCACGTCTTTTTTACCTCGTCTAGAGGTGTCTTTGTTTGACATAATATTACTAGAAATAGATCATTCTTCAACTTTCCCACACATGGTATAAGGAAAGGTTGTCTATTATAAATGCTAGAGCTCGACCAAGTTTGAGCAAATTGCTAAAACTGAAGTTCCGACTTAAATGAATTCTAAAATAACACACGCCTGAAAACCGAACATAATTTTATCACTTTATCTTGGAGTTGGAACATTCACAAATCTAACAAGTTATTAACTTTTGATCTCTGGAGGATTTCATCGATCTAAATTTGAAAGCCAGTGTAATTTAAAGTATCATTTTTATGTATAAGTTTTCTTAAAACACTGGCTTACAAAATTAAATCTATGAAATCCTCCAGAGATCAAACCTATATGGTGCAGATGGACTCCCTGATTCAAAAATGACACTCAAAAATGTTTGTATAATAAAGAATTGTTTTTTTTACCTGTTTTCATGCCAATTTAATATTTAATCTCCAGTTTTGCTTTACCGATTTCAGTCATCGATAACTGGTATTGCTATAAATAGACCATTCTTCTACTTTCCTATTTGTTAATGCGCAGCATAAGGATCTGAAGACGCAGCGACAGCCTCTGATGATTGCGATTGGGGTTGAGTAAGAGCTATTTCATCGTTTGAGTTTGATTTTATTGAATAAATAGGAAATTGACTGGTACAAAAAGTGCTCAGTTTAATTTAATACTTAATTCATGAGTGCAATAAAAATGAAGATATGTAGGCCAGTGTGTCTTAAATTTCTCCCGGCCGTTGAACAGGTGTTCAACCATCGTTGAAATTGAAATTAAAATTGCGGGGAACGGGTTCTGGTTGGGATGAGACGGAGTATGACTAACGATGACGAATATTAGAATCCTGCTTGATTAAGGCGATATGGTGCTCCAACACCTTTAGACGATTATCAGTTGCTACCTTGTTCCTTTTGAAGATGTTGATAGTTAAGTTCATAATTGAGGTTTGGTTTTCTAGCAGCCCCATCAGGAATCCCCCGTTTGATTCTATTTTGCTTATTGTTTTTGTCATTTCCTCATCATAATTTGAGTCAAGTACTCCACATAAGTCGATTGCTATGTACCCAATACCATTGAAGGGAGACCTGCGGTGTCGGGAGTGGTGCATTAGTGCACCGCCTGATTGTAACTCTGCCTATACATGTATTTGTGTTCTTGAATTGTCCCGCATACTGGTTTGTTTTGCATTGTTGGGCACATTTTGGCTAGTTGGCTGATTCCGAAATTTAAATATTTCATGTCATCATGGTATGAGTATATGATGAGGGTCCATTCTCAAACCACCATACGAGCGGTGCCACGTTGCTCGTAGAGTATTCCAGTGTTACTTTTTTGTTTGCTGTATTTCTGTAGAGCTTCCAAGTAATTGCTCATAACAACTTCACGGCATGGAATGAATCCCAAGTCGAAACGTCAATGCCTAGGGTCTTTAACGAGGCCACGGCCACTATAGTAGTTATATATCTAACTACTTGTAATGACTTGGCGCTGTCGCTACATGTGTTTTGGTGCAGCAATAGACTAATAACTGTGGTCAACTAATATCTCCCATGCCTGCATAAAGTTTTCTTCTTTAAGTTCTACTTGGCGTATTATTCTTTCCGCATTCCCGGTCAATGAATTTTTAGGTACCACATCTTTTTGATAGCGGGCATTTTAGTTTTATGAACCATGCATGAAAACAGATCGAAAAACTGTCTCCATTTTAACAATCTCCGTCGAATTTGGGGATGTTGATACGAGGTAGTTGCAACTAGGTCCTGCCTGTGGCTGCTACACTTGGCCTGGCCATGAGTGTTGTCTGCACCTCCCTCTGTAATTTCCCGAAGGCTTCTTTGTTATACCCTTTTTTTATTGGGTCTTCGAACTCCTCGTAAATTCTTTGGTCGACTTCTTGTACTTGTGTCCACAACGATTTAATTAAATCATTAGAGGCTTGCTCTTTTAAAGTCGCGTAGGCCTTAAGTGCGGCCTTCAGTTATTCGATTACCTCTCCTTGTCGGCGGCACAGTGTGGCTAGCCTTTTGTCACTAATTTCGGTGCTATGAGGCTGACAATTTCCGATCAAATTTTGTGGTCTGATGCTCTGGCTCGTGCCTTGCATCAGTGTTTCGAGTTTCACTTTTTTGTGTGACTGGTATGGTCGCATTTTTGTTTATAAACATCTCCCAGGCTTCCCTTGAAGCAAGGCTTTCAAAATATTAAGGCTTTTTTGATACACCTGTTTGGTATTTAAAATTTATTGTGTTTTATTCGCATATGCTGAATACGCCCCGTGTCGCAACCAAGGGCGAGGCAAAGAATTGGTATCCCCATATCTGACTAGCTGTCAGAATATTAGAGGACGTAAGTGAGGCTTAAAGTTTCGCATAGTTGACAACTTTAAAGGTGTATTCGGCATGAAACTCACGAATCCTTCTTTTCCGAATCCTTTTGACGGAGATGGTTTCCTTGTTGACCAGCCCTTCAAATCCCTGTGTCGATACCGCTCAGGTGTTCTTAGCCTGTCGTCTTTTGACCACTTCGGTAAAGGACTTGCTTGGATAGTATCTCCAATATGATTTATTAAATCGTTTGTCGGAGATGGTCGCCTTGTTGACCAGCCTTCCAGTTCCTTAAGTCGATTTCGCTCAGGTGTCCTCAATCTGTCGTCTCCAATATGATTTGGGTGTGAAATCTTGTTGAGATCCCGTGTCGCCTGTTTGATAACTTTAACGGTGTGTCCGGTTTATCAAATCGATTGTCGGAGATGATCGCCTTGTTGACCAGCCCTCCAATTCCCTGTGCCGATTCCGCTCATGTGTCTTTAATCTGTAGTCTGTTGACAAATTCGGTAAAAGGACTTGCTTGGATAGTATCTCTAATGTGTTCCGGATGTGGTCTCTTGTTGAGATCACGTCGGAGTCACCTAATGTTAATGCGCAACATGAGGATATGAATAAACAGCGACAACCTCTGATGATTGCGATTGGGGTTGAGTAACAGCTCTTTGATCATTTGAGTTTGATACTGAATTTATTGAAAAAAAAACTTAACGGTATTTATAGGAAATTAACTGGTACAAAAAGAGCTTAGGTTTACAAAGTAAAGAAAGAAAAATTGCAATTATAGATATTATTCAAACTTTACTATAAACAAAATGCATTGGTAGCACAAGCTATTGCCCGATATATGAAATCGTAGAGTCAGCTAACCGGTTTGTTTCGGCAAACTAATAATGTTTCGGCTGACCTACTGTCAGTTTTGTTAGCTTGGCTCTATTTCTTTGATATTTAATACTCGGTCCACTTTCATGTGTGCAAAAATAATTTAAATATGTAGGCCAGTGTCTTAACACCATTCATGTTAGGAAGGTAGGTTTTCTTATAGATATGCCAGAACTCGACATAGAATGAATAATTTTCTAAAACTGTTCCTAAAAATTTCCGACAACATAAATTAATTCTTAAAAATTACATGCCTGAAAACCAGTAATAATTTTATCACTTTATCTTGTAGAAGAAACATTCACAATAACAACTTAAAAAATGCGCCGGTAAACCAATTTTAAACGGATTTTACTGTTTGCCAAATAAGGGTATTTTTCGCTACAAATATCACTTAACATAGACTAACAGCTGATAACAGCCCAAAAATCATTGTTTTTGAAAACTTAAAATTATTAGATTTTTCCCTAGGTTTTCCGGATGTTTTCCGTGGAATTTTCCGTACGATTTCCTGGGGATTTTTACTAGAGGTTCCTTGCGATTTTCTCCATGAATTTTAGAAATTTTCCTCGAAGATTCCTCGGGAATTTCCCAAAGGAAAATTACTCTTAAAATAATAACCCATCACAAAATATCAAAGAACTAACCAAAAAATGAAACAATAGCAAAACTATAATTTTTTTAACAGATTGTTCCTATGGGCGCTTTATGCTTAAGTCGTTTGGGAAAGTTTCATGCAGATATCTTCAAAACTGTGCGATAAGTTTCCGTAGAAACGGACGGACGGACTAACAGACGGACGGACAGACGGACGGTCAGACGGACATGGCTAGATCGACACTCCTGGTCAATAAAATATGGTCAAGAATATATATATACTTTATAGGGTCGGGAATGTAAATTGAAATCATAACATCCTCTGCAAGGGTATAAAAGCAGTTGACAAGCGACTGTCGACATATTGTCATCTGCAAGGCTAGTTATATAATGAAATTTTATTTATGTGCTCTATAAGGTTAGCGTATTCGATATTTTCGATATTTTGAAAAAAAATTCGATTGTGTTAACAGAATCAAAATTAAATTAAAAAAAAAACATTGTATGGTTTTTTTTACCCGTAACTATCAGAACTTAAACTTCTTAAAGTTCTTTCCATTAATAAAAATTACGTTATACCGTTCTTTTCCCCCAAAACGGTATTTATTTGCAAACTCATTGCGAGCCTTCTTGTGACGCTGCAGAAGCTTGGGTTAAGGTACCATGGAGGTATGTTTCAGTAACGGATTTTCATGGTTTGCTTGCACTATACGAGTGTTGGTTATCATATGAGCTTTAACTTGTCATCTAGTCGTTAAATTTGCCGTTCGTACTGTCGAATCGTATTATACTTACTAGGATTTTTTAAATAGCTATAGATGCAGTTCCGGTGCCTGTTTAATTTAATTGTGATAGCGGTGATATTCGCACCGATATCTACACTCTTTTTATGATTCCTTGTTCATAGTATGTCACTTGCCCGTCCGGTACCTTTTTACTGTTTTTGTGATATTGGTGATAATCGCACCGCTATCATTCATTCTTTTTAGTTTGTCTCTTGTTACACGATAGCTGATAGCAAAATATTCAAAACAAATGCACTATCTTGAACAGTTACATACTTACAATAAATCCTATGATAATTTTTGCAACTCAGCTTTCGAAAACGATATTATCAACAGAAACATTTAGCTCGGACTGATGTGCACATATAATGATTTACTATGCAGCACCGAATGCGCGCGCCAATTTTCAAAACAACGATACAAAAAATGAAAGGAGAAAAAACAATTTTTGGTTAGTTAAAAAACGTGACGTTTCATATATGGCGAAAAAACAACCAAACTAGCTACTGTGTATAAGGTACTTTCATAAAAAAAAAACCAAAGATTCCCTTGTTTTTCGTGGTTAACACTGGTATAGTTTCTAAAAATTATATAAATGAATGAGTTTATGGAACTCTTTAATGCTTAGCAGAATGCTTCCGTGGCATTTGCCAGCTTTGACGAAGAGGAAGAGGAGCTGATGGTGTCGTTTGGCGGGCTTGCTAGGAAAGCCACTACAATTGCATAAAAAATAAAAAAATCCCGTGGCTATGTGTTTTTTTTTCTGCCAGAGGTCTAGTAGTAACGCATTGTGGTAATTTTATAAGGATATGCTGCGCTTACGATTTAATCTAAATGCGGAATTTAGCCTTATGGGAGTCCTTGTGTAAGTAACACAACATAACATTCGCTTAATGCTTTTTAGTGCGCTCATGGAATCAGGCTATTAGCCTCAGTGCGAGCACCCTTATGTTTTCCAACACTGCCTTTAAAACCATGCCTGTCTGTGACAGCCTGTTGCACTCACGTGAGTTTCGCGTCGATATCGGACTAAACGCAATTACGAAGAACTGCAGCTTACACTTACGCAAGTTATTGCGTCTGCCTGAATAAATTAAAAAATAACAAAATCTGGAAAGACAACATACAAAAATGATAATTAATAGCAGGGAAAACTTTGGATATGATAAGTTGCATTTCTTTAAACAATTATTAAGCGGAAATGTATGCAGTACGCTATATGTACTTGCAAGGCCTAGCAGGAAGAGTTTGTGCATTTCAAAGGTGTAATGCTTTTCTATGAAAGTACCTTATACACAGTAGCTAGTTTGGTTGTTTTTTCGCCATATATGAAACGTAGTCACGTTTGTTAACTGACCAAAAATTGTTTTTCTCCTTTCATTTTTGTATCGTTGTTTTGAAAATGGGCGCGCGCATTCGGTACTGCAGAGTAAATTATTATATGTGCACATAAGTCCGAGCTGAATGTTTCTGCTAATAATAGCGTTTTCGAAAGCTGAGTTCCAAAAATTAGCATAAGATATTTATTTTAAATATGTAACTGTTCAAAATAGTGCACTTGTTTTGAATATTCTGCTATCAGCTATCGTGTAACAAGAGACAGACTAAAAAGAATGCATGATAGCGGTGAGAATATCACCGATATCACAAAAACAGTAAACAGGCACCGGACGGGCAAGTGACATACTATGAACAGGGAATCATAAAAGGAGTGTAGATAGCGGTGCGAATATCACCGATATCACAATTAAATTAAACAGGCACCGGAACTGTATCACCAATTGTCTGTTTGAAGGCAAAAGTTATTTGCATTTTTCTTGTTAACAATGAACTAAACTCAAAAAAGTCTCAAAACATTATTAAAATGAATTTAAATTTGTAACTTACTTCGAAAGCGTATCGCAGACCGTCCCACGGCTTAATGGGCATTTCTCCAGCCATTCGAGCACCCAATAGATCCCAATTGGTGTAGTTATGAATATATTCAACTAAACCAGTAGGTGTTACTTCGTGCAGGCCTTCAATGTTAAAATCAGCAGGAAATCCACTAAGGAAGGTAATATTGTGTCCTCTGAAATCACGGAATAGTATTTATAAGTCAAAGATCTACATAGCTAGCTTAGATAAAGAAAATTAAATCAAATATTTTCAGATCATTCAGCTTACAATTATAGCTAACAAAGATCATGTATTTGGTTATTTTTGTTTTTTTTTTGTTCTCGAAAAGATCTTAAACTCGAGAATAAAAGATCTTGGACTCGAGATGAAATTAGTCTAAAACTTAAAAAATTGAAAGAGATAAAAATTGGGAGAGATGTTCTTTCTCAAATTGTTCGGAAAGTTACCGAAGTATACTTGGGGCCTAGTATTTTCCCTTTAAAGATTCGCCCGCGGCGCGAGGTAATGTTTTGTCTTTGATTGATAAGAGTGAAACCATGAAGATCACAGAAGATGACTGATTGTTCGACCTACTGGTCGAATTTAAGTTGTTGGAGGCCCAGCGATAATTGCACAGTTAGTAATTAATATTTTAATAAATGAAAATTAAATATATAGTTATTATTATTTACATATATGTTGAAATAATACTTTATATAATAATTTTCATTTTATTTAAGTGCATGTGACGCTGCTGCATTCCATGTATGTATGTTTTTTTTTGTTTCCTTTGACTCTTATTCTTATTCGACTTGTAAATGCTCGCACTACGTCACAGTCGTAAAAGAGTTAGTACATAAGAAAAAAAAAAAAAAACACCTTTGCAGTAGCGGCACTTGCGGTAAATTTAAATTCCACACCTCGTGTTAAATAGTAAATTTAAATATATTTTTTTGTAGCAGAACCACGTTTCAAATTTTTTTAACCAGTTTTTTTTCAGACAATTTAGTTTAGAAATTCGAATACATATATAAATTGTTACACTGTTTAATCATTATTTTCTAGGGGCCGGTGTTAGCTTCGAGTGCATTGAATACATCACAGCAGGGGAGCTAAAAGAGACGATTCCTCTCCCCTTCAATGTATGTTTTAATTAATGATATTTAGCTATATAATTTCGAATGTAAAATGTATAAAAAAAAAGGAAAATAAAAAACACAGAATTCGAACAGTTCTTGGGATCTGACATTTTTACTAAAAAAAACCGTCCTCAACAGTCTCAATTTCAGAACAAATTTACCGAAATAAATGAGAAATTTTTTCAGATCAAGACTGCTTTTTTAAGACTGAATATTCAGGATTTGAGAATAAGTCTTCAATTTTGATTTTAAAAACGCTTTACTCTAAAAGCCGAGAAGACTTATTCTGAAATCATACATACTTGAAAAAATCAGTCTTGATCTAAGAAAATGTGTTCTTGATTTCGGAGCAGGGAAATACTGAAATTGAGACTGTTGAGAACGGTTCTTTTTCTTGGTGTGCGCATGCCCTATTTAAAAATAAAAATGTTTTGATTCAGGAAGTGAATAACACAAAAGTATTCAATCTAACAATCTATTTTGCAAGGAAATGAATGGGAAAATTCAAGCCATAAGAAGGATGTATAGTACATTCTCTATAAGCATCATCAGCCGAGTCGATCTGCATTATCGCTCGCTCCGAAGAATTCTGTCCGCCTTGGCCTCGCTGAAGGTCCAACCCGTGAAATGTTTGCCTTTGGAATCTCGGTGTCTCAGTGATTTAAAAATTTCTTGTAAAGGACTTCTGAAGTTGACTGAGATCTGTACCCCGGCCAGAGAGCATCCTGTCTGTGTATGTTCTCCATTCTTTTTGATGAGAATTTGAAGATTTTAATGCTAAGGAAATTTATCTTCATTATCAAATATGCATGGCAGTGAAGGGGACCAACCCGTGAAGTTTTTGCCCTTGGAAGCTCGGTGACTTAGTGATTTAAAAATTTTTTGTAAAGGACTTCTGGACTTGACTGAGATCTGTACCCCGGCCAGAGTTCATGCTTTCTATGTATGATCTCCATCCTTTTTGATAAGAATTTGAAAATTTTAATGCTAGGAAATTTATCTTCATTATTTAATTTGCAAGGCAGTGAAGGGGACATTTCAAGCCATATAAAGGATATATAGTTTATTCTCTATTAGAATTTTCAGTTGAATCGACCTAGTCTTGCCCGTTCGGTTTTTCGCAAGCTAAAATCTATCTATTATTCCTTTTTATACCCTTGCAGAGGATATTATAATTTCAGTCAGAAGTTTGCAACGCAGTGAAGGAGACTTCTCCGACCCTTAAAAGTATAAATATTCTTGATCAGCATCACAAGGAGAGTCGATCTAGCCATGTCAGTCTGACCGTCCGTTTCTAAGCCAACTAGTCTCTCAGTTTTAAAGCTATCAGCATAAAACTTTCCCAAAAGTTATCCTTCTGTTGCAAGTAGTATAATTAAAAACGAGCCAGAACGGACGACTAAGGCATATATCTCACATAGGAACAATCGAAAAAAAGCGAAAATTCCTGGTTTGTAATTTCAGAATTACGGTTTAAATTTGGTCAAAATCTGATGACTATAGCATGTAGCTCCCATGGGAAAATCGAAAAAACAAACGAAAAAAAAGTATAACTTTGCTGTTTTTGAATTTTTTTCCAGTTCTTCAAGATATAGTCATGGTTTATTACGGTTTAAATTTGATCAAAATCGGCTATTTTATGATATATTGAAAATTAAATGAAAAAAATTTGAATCTTCTCTATTTTGTACTTTTTTTTTTAATTCTTCTTTTTATTTTATTAATGATTTTATATATTGTCATAGGCTTGGTCCTCAAGAACTAGTGGGATGGTTCGAAGGGAGGCTCAGCTGAGGCCACCAGGCGGGTCGCAGGTTGCGGATAGCGAACGACCTTCTGGGAAGGTTAGTTGCGAATAAGCGCAAGCAAATAAGCAACCCCGGACAAACAGCGGGTATACCGATGGAGGTAGACCGACCCCCTCCCTCACAACTACCTACCTCCATCCTATCCCCCACATCTCACCTCGGTGCTGGACTAAGGTGTCATTCGACCCGTGCCGACAGTCAGTCAGTCAAACGGAGGGTTCAGGCAATTGGCAACCGTCTGTCCTAACTACGCCTTACCTGGGTACGGCGGATCTCTGCCCGGGCGGACTATATACTTCTCCGCAACTCGTGGGACCCCATGAAGAAACAACAAATATAAAAATCCCGCAGGATATTCCTGCAACCGGTGTCGCAAGACACTTCGAGGACAGATCCCTCGACAGGCGTGGCCTGCCAGGGTCGAAGGTAAAGTGGTACCTTAGGTATCTCATGCAGGGTATGACACCGGAGGAGGCCTTGAACAAGGCAAAGGAGCCGAGGGAGCAGCCGGCATTGTTGGCAGCACCGGCTGGCAAACGGCTGAACACCAGCCGCACACCACCAACGGATACCCCCAAGAGGTCTAGGCACGGCACAGGGGCTAGTGAGTCGTCCTCACGGGTCCCTGGGCAAGAGGGGCCTAGCACATCAGCAGCAGCAGCGGCAGAAAAGGCAAAGGTGCAGGCCAAGAAGATACCTTCCCAGCCCCGCCAAAACCAGAAGCCGACAACCGCTGGAGGACGACCCTCCAGCTTAGCACCACCGGTCATCGGACCCCGTCCGACATACGCGGAGGCTGCCAAGAAAGCTACGCTCATCACGGTGGCCATACTCCCGGAGGGTTTCCCGGCGACCAGCCTGACCGCGGAGGAACTATCCGGGCTCCAGGAATCGGTCATGGACGAGATGCTCACGTCAGCGTGGAGCGGTCCGGTCGTTTTCAGGGGAATCCACTTCAGGGTGGGTTACCTGATTATCGACTGCCTAGATGAAGGCTGCGGACGTGGAAGGGAGTACCCCTAGAAACCCGCACGGGAGCAGACATCCCGGCAGCTTACAACGCCACGTTGTTCTGCCCGAGGAGCTCAGACCGAACCAATGAGGAGATACAAGCCTTCATTGGTTTTCAAAACCGTGTCGAGACGCACGCCTGGAAGGTCATCTCCAGGAAGAACGACGGAGCTGGTGCACTCCTTGTCGTAGGGATGGACCAGACCGGAAGGGATGAGATAGTGGAGCGTGACCACAAGCTCAACTTCCGGTTTGGCCACGTCACCGTGAGCGGTCTGAAAAAGACTAAGAAAGCTCCGGAAGAGACGCCCAATAACGACATCTGTTAGGCTGTCGAGTGTACCCTCGAACCACTGAACGTGCTCTCTCTCTTCACCAGACATCACGGAGCACCAAACCTCGGAGTGATAGCTGCAACAAGCAGCACTCGGCTAGCCCAGGTAAACATCCATCGGGCCAAAGCAGCATCTGCTGTCACCTCCCAACACCTCGGGCTAGCCCTTGTACAGGAGCCATGGTGGCACCATGGCATTAAAGGCCTGTACACAAAAGACACTAAGGTAATATGCGATCCAGGAGGATTACCTCCCAGATCATGCATATATAAGGAAAGATATCAATTATAGTATCTTTCTTGTCCACCGCCAGGAGTACCCGGGCTCGTGGACTACTGCCGGACAAACCAGATCCCCCTCATCATAGGATGCGATGCCAACGCGCATCATGTGATCTGGGGCAGCACGGATGTCAACAACAGAGGTGAGCAATTACTAGAATTTATTTTAAACAATAACCTAGAGATCTGTAATGTCGGCGCCAGGCCGACATTTGTTACTAGGGTATGGGAAGAGGTGCTAGATATAACTCTAGCAACCAATTCATTTAAACCCCACATTAGGAACTGGCATGTGTCACCAGAAGAATCCATGTCCGACCACAGGACAATTTTGTTTGAGGTAGCCTTCAATACAAAAAGATGTAACCCTAAAAGAAACCCCAGAAAAACAAACTGGGACAAATTCAGGTCAACTCTAGCGCTTAATCTTTCCAACGAACCGTCAGGATACCCTAGACATCCCTTGGAATTAGATAGAACGGTAGACAACCTAGGTTACGAAATAGTGAATGCCATTGAAGACAGTTGTCCTCTAGGCAGACAGAAGCGGGAAACAGACGCACCATGGTGGAATGCTAGTTTTGAACGACTACGAGTAACCACTCGGAAGCTCTTCAACAAACCAAAAACTGATAGGAACAACAAAGAGATCAGGAAAGTCAAACGGAAAAACTTCTTTGAGGCAATAAGTAACGTCAACGAGGGCGCGAGACTGCACAAAGCAATGGCTAAAAGTGCAACGGATAGTAATTTAGCCCTGAGGAAAGGGAATAACACCTTCACTTCCACGGATAGAGAGAAATTAGAATTGCTATTTGACGAGCATTTCCCGGGTAGTACTCCCACTACGGGAAACATAATGCGTGATCAACATAGAACCCCCTAGGACAGTAGCTAGTGACTAGGCAGCAGCCAAGTCTATAGTTACACCCGAGAAACTTAAATGGGCTATTGGAACCTTCCAACCATTTAAATCACCGGGATTAGACATGATCTCTCCAGCTTTCTTACAGCAGGGGCTGGAACTACTCCTAACCCGCCTAAGAAGACTAATGGTGCGCAGCCTAGCCTTTGGGTACATCCCAAGTGCATGGTGCAGCGCTAGGGTGGTCTTCATCCCCAAGATCGGGAAGAAAGACATCACCAGCCCAAAGTTCTTCAGACCTATCAGCTTAACTTCGTTTTGTCTTAAAACGTTGGAAAAACTGGTAGAAGAAGAACAGCTCTCAGAGACTGTCAGCTGCAAAACACACAGCATGCGTACAGAGCAAGCCGTTCAACAGACACTGCACTTTATCAACTATGTCGCACCCAAGAAGGGGCAATTGACAGCAAAGAAATAGATATCTGTGCCTTTCTAGACATAGAGGGAGCCTTCGACAACACATCACATGATGCAGTTCGAGCTGCCCTGCCCAGAAGGAACATAGATGTTACTACGAGCAAATGGATCGGCAACCTACTTGAATCCAGGCAAGCAACATGAACACTGGGTTCGGATAGAGTGACAATTGCAACCAGCAGAGGCTGCCCGCAAGGAGGAGTACTGTCCACTTTGCTACGGAGTCTGCTAGTAGATGAGCTTCTCAGCAAACTTGCTGGAAAAGGAATCCAATGTCAGGGATACGCCGATGACATCGTGATAATCGCCAGGGGCAAATTTGAAGCGACATTCTGCGACATCGTCCAACTCGGACTAAAGACAACGCTAGACTGGTGCAGGGAGGTTGGACTCAACTTAAATCCTGCTAAAACAGTCATCGTTCCCTTCACAAGGAAGTACAAACTACAGAGAATGAGACAAATCTTACTGCTAGGAACTCCTATAGAAACTAGCCGAGAGGTCAAATATCTTGGAATCACCTTGGATAATGAGCTGAACTTCGCTTCCCATGTCCAAAAGACACTGGAAAAGTGTTACAGAGCACCTGTCGGAAAATTGCTGGGAAATCCTGGGGAACCAGGCCTCAGATAATACGATGGCTATACTTAATGATTGTGAGACCAATCCTCACTTACGGAGCACTTGCATGGGGTAAACGAGCTAAGCTCACCAGCAAGCAAAACCAGCTAGGAAAGCTGCAAAGACTTGCCTGCGTATGCATGACAGGGGCAATGAGGACCTGTCCTACAACTGCCTTAGAAATTCTGATGGAGCTAACACCACTCCACTGTGTAATTGAAATTCAACGCAAAGCTACACTCCTGAGAGTAAGCACTGAGGGCACAGGTAGTGGTTGCATTCTAAATAACAGGGATGCGACTAATCTGTTAGGTGAGGTGCCCCTAATACTCCACCCTAGGGATGAAATGACAGCCGAACTAATCTTCGAGCAGAACTTCACAGCACACCTAGGCAATAAGAAAGATTGGATCACATTGTCTGAAGTGCACCCTATGGCTAAACACACCATAGCATGGTACACAGATGGATCCCTGACACAAAAAGGCACTGGCCTTGGAGTGGTAGGGCTTCGCATAAAATACTACGAATCCCTGGCCAATATACCAGCATATTCCAAGCTGAGGTATGTGCCATTGGACGTTGTGCAGAGCTAAACATACAGCGTGGATACAAGGAAAAGGACATATCGATCCTTTCGGACAGCCGAGCAGCAATTACTGCTTTACATAATAACAAAATTACCTCGAAGCTAGTCCTAGAGGTGAAGAGTAAGCTAAATATATTGCGCAGCCGAAACAGGCTGGCCCTCAGATGGATTCCGGGACATAAGGATGTATCCGGAAATGAACTTGCCGATAAAATGGCAAAACTAGGAGCCGAACAGCCCCTGACCAGAGCCCTACTGTGGCATAGGGAGGCACACCATAAAGGAATACCTTAGGAAAGAGGAAGGCGCCATGAGGCAAGAACACTGGAGGAATACCCCAGGCCTAAGGCAAGCCAAAACTCAAATAAACAACTACAACAAGAAGAGGTTAAGGAACTTATTCAACTAGGGACAAATTCACTTAGGATCGTTACCGGATTACTAACCGGGCACTGTAGACTAAAAAGTCACCTAGGTAAGATGGGAATAACCAGCAGTAGAACTTGCAGATTCTGCGAAATAGAGGACGAAACCTCTAAACACATCATCGCAGACTGTCCGGCATTAGCAAGTATAAGATGTAAAATCTTAGGAACCAGAACTCTTACACCTGAGATCCTAGGAAGAATCAACCCACTAAAACTCCTCGACTGTATTTGAGGAAGTGGGTTGATATCTGAGCTGTAGGCCCTGAATGGGGGTACAATAGATCTTACCGGTCGCGGTACACTAAACACCCCGATACTTATAATAATAATAATAATATTGTCATAGGAACGACCATAGCTTCAATTTTTTTTTAAACATATAGGCAAATAAATCATAATTTAAATATTTTCAAGAATGTTTCATTTTTGATATAGCTGCAAAAGTATATGAACTTCGGCTTGCCAAAGTTTGATTCCGTCTTGTTTTTAACTGTCTTAAAAAAATTAAGATTTTGTTTAAAGTGCAGCGGGAGGTATCAGGTATTTGCAGAAGCAAATACAAGCAGCATCAGAGTTCGTGAGTCGTGAATAGTCGAAAACATTTTGCTAACGTGTGCGCTTTTTGAAAGCGATTTTCGATACCTTCCGCTTTTGCATTTATTAATTTAAAATGCCTTCTGCATCACACACAACCGTCGTAGATGTGGTGTGTGGTGCTTGCACCCACCAAAAACCCTCATCAGGCCGTTTATCCACCAAAATTGGTTGTCTGTTGGCATCCAAAATGACGACCCACAGAGCACGTCTGCCCGTGTTCTGCATCAACACATTTATTGAAGCATTGGCATACACACAGCTGGTTACTGTGCTTTGCCCATCTCATGCACAAACCGAGCTGAAGTAGCCATCAGCCGTAAGCGCTTTGGTCAAGTAGTAGTCTACGTCCCGGTGTCGTCATTGCACCCAGTTTTTAAGGTCGGGTATGAGTTTTGTGTTCCATCTTGCGGTATATAAACTCTCATATAGCTATAAGCTCGTGCTTTTACTGTTTATAATGCATACACCGAGAAAATTTGAGAACGAAAAAACCAAGAAAAAATCTGCTCTATTTCAGTATTTTTACTTATCACTTTATCCAGAAGAAACGTTCTTGTAATCGAGGAGAAATTGTTCTTTTTGTTCTCGATTTCGCTGATCGAGAAGAAAAGATCTTGAACTCGAGAATAAAAGATCTTGAACCCGAGAAGAAAATAGTCTAAAACTTAAAAAAATTGAAAGAGATAAAAATTGTGAGAGAAGTCCTCTCTCAAATTGTTCGGAAAGTTACCAAAGTATAATTCGGGCGTCGTCGTTTTTTTTTGAAATTTTCGCCTGGAGCGCGGAGTAAAGTTTTTCTGATTGATTGAGTGTTGATTGAGTGTTGAAAAGTGGAAGCATGGAGACGGAGACCGCAATAGATGACCGGTTGTTCGACCTATTGGTTTCATTTGATTTGTTGGAGGCCCAGCGATAATTAAGTAATTAATATTTTATAAAATGAAGGATATAATTATTATTATTTACATATGTATATGTAGAAATAATATTTTATATAATAATTTTCATTAAATTTAAGCAAGTGTGATTGTATTAATTTATTTGTGAACAAAAAAAACGTGTTTCGAATGTTTAAATTTACTATTTAACACGTGCTTAAGTAAAACGAAGGATTGTGAAATATCAATTTACCGCAAGTGACGTTGCTGCAGTTCATGTATGTATGTGTTTTTTTTCCTTTGATTTTTATTCTTGTTCGACTTGTAAATGCTCGAACAACGTCACAACGTCACTTTTTAAATGTGCCTGATTCCATTGGCGCATTAGCATTTAGCTAATGCTACTCCGTCATGTGAGTGGCACGAACAGCTGATCTGGGTTTGTTTACTTTTGCATTTTGGCAAATCCAAAAGAAATTAATTAAAATTAATGAACATGAGTGAGTTTACTAAACTCTGTAATGCTCAGCAGGACATCTATAATGCGACCGAGGCATTTGCCAACTTGGACGACAAGGAAGAGAAGCATTGCCTTCTTATGACGGGTTTGCAATGGAGACCACCACAGTTTCCAAAAAGGTCTAGGATCCCCGTATATGTGGCAGTTATTTTATGCCAGAGATCCAGGAGTAATGCATTGTGGTACTGCGAGATGAATTTGCAGCGTGCGCTTTAGTTTTCAGTCATTTTTATACAAAATAGATTTTCATCAAAAATTGCGCCAACCTTGCATATAGAAAACAGCTGTTGTAGTAGTGGCACGAACAAAATATCGTTCAGCATCGGTATAATCCGGTATTTTTTCTATAAATGTTCGGGGCGAATGTCTTTTAGTCGCATTTAAAAATCGCATTTATTATAAATGCGGATTCCCTGTGTAAATAAATGCGCATTGGGCTAAATGCGTTTTAATGCGCCAATGGAATCAGGCTATTACTCTCGAAGCCGAGAAGACATATTCTGAAATCGAGTATGTTCAGTCTTAAAAAGCAGTCTTGATCTAAGAAAATGTCTTCTTGATTTCAGTAAATCCGTTCTTGGCACACTATTGAGCACGGAAATACTGAAATCGAGACTGTTGAGAACGGTTTTTTTTTCTCGGTGTAAGCGTTCAACAATGGACAACAGTACATGTAGAGACGATGCGCACCAAGAGCGTGTGCATAGGAGACTACTAAATGTATATAGCCGTAGAATTGAAAATCTGCTGTGATGGTCCGATCGTAACGAGTAATACACCCATTTTAAAGTATTGCTAAATAAATAAGGATTGCATACCAAGAGTTTAGCAAAACACTCGCATTTGCTTAAACAAAACAGAATAACGTGTTTTTTTTACGCTTTTCTCTACGGAACGAGCCGGATCGAAGGACTATAGCATATATATATATATATAATCGGAAAAATATATGAAAAAAATGATTACTTTGCTGTTTTATAATTTTATTTTAGTTCTTCGAGATGTAGTAATAGTTAAATATTTTAGAGTTACGGTTGTAATTTCATTAAAATCGGAAAACTACTTCATATAGCTCCCATGGGAACAATCGGAATATTAAATAAAATAATTAAAACAATATTCTCTATTTTTGAATGTATTTTAAAAATTCTTTTGAAAATTGTTATAATTCAATAGTTCAGGCTTACGGTTTATTATAATTCAAATCGGAAAACAAAATCATATATGTAGCTGCCATAGGAATGATAGAAAAATTGAGCTAGAAATCATCATAGCTTCAATGTTTTTAAATATATACGCCTATAAATCGAACTTTAAGTGTTTTGAAGAATATTTAATTTTTCCAAAGCTGCAAGGGTATATATACCTTTTTTGTTGGCAGTAGTGTTTTTACAAAGTTTGGATTAATATCGTCAAGTCCTGTAGCTTTAGATTAAATAAATAAGAAAGCCTCTAGGACGTCACACTAATTTACATGAACAAAATTTAAGCAATTATTTTGTGTTGTATTGTCTCTGTTGGCACACACGTACTATAGTCAGTATCAGGTACATTTATATTCAACAATTTCGTATTTTCCTAAGGTCGTCAGCATCTACATCAATTTTTATGTGATTACATCAAGCAAGCTGTTTTTATTCTTAGTATAATGTGTAGGTTCTCTGAATTGACGATTTTTAACCCCAGAGACTCCAAGTCCCCACCAAAAGTCAAATTATTAAGCGAAATGCATTTTAAGTCACCTGTCAGTATTATGTTGTTATCATTTAAAAATACCCTAGAAAATATTTCAAAAACATTCTTAAAGTATCTTTGCCTGTTCGGTCTATTAATAAATAAATATTTTAGATCGGTGCATGTATGTAATTGTGCAATACCTAACATATAAGATTTCCAATAATTTCACTTTAATGCAAGAGTTTACTTTCATTTCATTGTCTCAATTCTCAACGCGAGCGAATGAGATAGAAAAACAAAAATAATATGTTTAAGATCATTGGTCTTTTAAGAAATAGTTTCGATATGAACAGCTGTAAATGGTATACTTTTATTTTTGAAATCGAACTAATAAGCTCTGAATCTTTGTTTTGACAACTGGATATGATTTTCGCTTCCTGAACTTCTAGACGATTTTATACAAATTATCAACGAAGGGTTAAAGTTTTCAGCAACATATTATTTAATATTCTTGGGGACCTAGTATTGTTATTCTGGTGTGTTTTGGCTGACTCAAGGTCAGGGTATTTTTAGTGTATTCAAAAGACACTTTTTTTCTCCTTTCTCCAATACAAAGGTTTACGTTAACAAGCCAAGGACCCTAAAAGAGCTCAAGGACAACATTCGTGAAGAAATAGCCGCTATTCCGGCCGAAATGTTGGCGAAAACGATGGAAAATGCTGCAAAAAGGGCACAATACGCCATCAACGCCAGAGGCGGCCATTTGAAAGATATCATATTCAAAAATTGATGTAAACAAATCTACTTGGAACAAATTAAATGATTAAGATTGCCAACCGCAAAATTTTTATTTTTTTCTTTGATTCTTAAAAAAAAAACATGGGTCCGTCGAATATGGGCAACCCTGTATATTTAGGACCCACGTTAGGGTCCGTCTTCAGAGCTGTAAAAAATATTAACAAAACACAAGCTTAACTTAGTACTATTTATAAACCTGCCGCCCAAATAGACTGAGTGAAGACTAAAAGCCCAATGCAAGAAGAATCGTAATGTAAAAAATCTTTATCGAATATGTAATGTTATGTTATTAGAAGCTGCACCATGATCCTGTGTGGATGCATAGCGGGAGTTTATGTAATGCTGCACCATGATCTTGTGTGGATTCATGGCGGGAGCTTTTGTTATGCTGCACCATAATCCTGTGTGGATGCATGGCGGGAGTTTATATAATGCTACACCATTATCTTACGTGGACGTATGGCGGGAGCTTACTTGGGACTGCACCATGATCCTGTATGAATGCATGGCTGGAGTTAGGAGGACGAGTTGTGAGATATGGAAGTCCAGTTGGAAACATTGAATTCATTACCATTCTAATGTTTATAGTAATTTTTGTTGAAAGTATTGTCAATAAGTAAGTGAAAGCAAAAAATTTTAGTAACGCTTATTGGGTTATAAACAGGAGTACACAACGACGTGGGCCTGTCGAGAAGGCCGTGTCGCAGTACTTGGAATTATTTGAATTCTGGAAACTGTTAACTTATTAAGCGGCTATCCAGTTCTAAGAAGGTACCAAATACCACGTATTGCCACTCTAGCGAGACAGTGTTGCTTTCCCTTTTGGGGAACAACATAACCGTCGAGTGCGGCCCGGTCGCGCGAGAGCGAGATAGAAGATGAGTACATGAGAGAAGTGGCATGAGAGAGGTGACTTGAGAGCACGTTGAAGGAACGGCCAGTCAATTGGATTTGAACTCTTGCCGCGATCGGGACGCGCTTCGCTATGGAAAGAACCGAATATTATTATTATTATTTTGACCACTACAAATATACTCTCCTAAGAAGCAGTGCCGGTGCACAGAGGCCGGTTTCATAGACGTTTCCGACCCTATAAATTATATATATTCTTGATCAGCATCACTAGGAGAGTCGATCTAGCCATGTCCGTCAGTCCGTCCGTCTGTCCATCCGTTTCTACGCAAACTAGTCCCTCAGTTTGAAAGGTTTCTGCATGAAACTTTCGCAAAAGTTGTCTTTCTATTGCAGGTAGTATATAAATCGGAACGAGCCGGATCGGACGACTTTAGCATATAGCTCCCAAATCATCATAACTTCATTTTTTTTAAACATATACGATAGTCAATCATAATTTTAATTTTTTCAAGAATATTTAATTTTCGGCTTGCCGAAGTTTGCTTCCTTTCTTGTTTATTTTGTTTTGTATGCGTGAAATTATTAAGGAATCCGAAAAACATTAAAGTGTCTTAGCAATCAAACTTCCAATTTAAGCAGGCACAAATGCTGTCAAGCTTATAAGCGACCAACTGCCCTGAGGACTGTTTCTACTCCAGACAAAAAGGAGGCGCTAAATGCTGTTTCCAAGTAGATTGTTGATGATTGCCGCCCGCTTTCGGCTGTGACTGAAAGCGGCTTTAAGTCAATGGTACACTTTCTTATAAAAAATACAAGTATCGCTCGAAAGTGTCAAAGGGAGGCTGACGATAAAAAGGAACATCTCAGCCCACAGTTGAAGGGAGTTGTTAGCCGAAAATTACATCAAACCAACCAAAAACAACCAATTGCAACGGCCAGATCGCTTGGCACCAACAATAAGGAGTTGTTTTGTTTCTTGATGCGGTGTTTTGACACACGAGCTTACAAAAACATTGTGTGTGTGCGGTGTACTTGTTGTTGCGGTGCACCAATGCAGATCTGTGACATGTATATAAATTAACTAAATTTAACCGGACAGAGAGTCAACGACCAAATGTCCGAAGTCTGAGCGCTGGCCAAATAGCTGACACAGCATTTGACCGGAAGCTCGTGCATATCCGGCAAACACAGCACATTCGCGTGGCCGCTATGAAGTATCATTTATAGTTAGCTTTAAGTCAGTTCTGTTTTGCATTTATTAAGGAAACTCCGGCTACGCCGTCAACTTATTCATTGAATAAGGTTATCGCGCCTTAGGGGCCGGTAACAACGGAGGAAAGTTCCTTCCAACAACCTGCCAGGAGCTTCAAGCTTCACGGCTTGATTTCGAATTTGATTGACATCTCAGTTGACTTCACCGTTACTAGTGCTTAGTGACAAAAAACATTTACTTATTTATCATTTATCTTGCTGCAAGCCGCACATGACAATATTTAATAGGGTTATTGTTTTATTATTGCTTTATTTGCTTTTAATTTGGGCCGCAAATTAATATTATTTACATAAATTACTATTTTCATAGATATTATAATTATAAATGCAGTGACGCTGTGTATTTATATTTAATTTGAGCCATTTCGATTTTCTTGGCGAAACCTCAAATTATTATTATTTTCATAAATATTATAACTACTTTTATCATACTTATTTGAGTGCAGTGACGCAAATATTTTTGGCTGTGTATTCAATATAATTTTAATGCAGCGACGCACACATTATTTAACCCTACATACGTTTTGTTGTCGCAGTCGGTAGACTTTGTTATTGTTTTGTGTAGCGCTTTTGCTTACGCGCACGGATTTCTGTGCAGTTAATTCAGCTGCCAATAGGTTCTCCGTTTCTCCGATATAGAAACAATAAACAATACCCAAGCGACTCAGAGTCCGAAAGCGAAGGGCAAGTCCCAACCTCAACCTCAATACGCAAGCCTCCAACCCCGCCTACAGACATGGATCCCGACCAGCTCAGAACCGCAGGCCGCCGTTAGTAGTACACATCACATCAGAAAGGATCAGGTTTACGGAATTGAGGTCATAGGTTCAAACAATAGACAGGTATATAGAACTCAGAGTCAAATCAATAAACTAATGGGAACTGTCAATTTTTAAAGCAGTCAAGAACACTCAAATTAATACAGGTCACCTATATGAGACACTTATTGCTAGAATGATAGGATGGTGATGATGGAATTACAGAATTTAATGCTCGCTATAGCACTTGCTAAAATAAATGTAGTCAGCCCGAAAATGTTATATGTTATAGAACGTGCAGCATCCCATCCCCCAATTGGCCAAACCAATCAGCTGCATACGAACCTCCACCTTTTTGTCGTGCGCGCCAATATTTGGATCGTTTTGGCAGTTTAAATAAATGTTCAGCGCGTGCGCAGCGACGAGAGAAAAGCAAGAAAGAGACAACGCATAGCCTTAAAGGGTGATCGGAAAGTTCAATGACCTGTGAGAGGCGAGGTCTAGAGGAAAGCTATGCTAAGACAAAGCTTAGCTTTGAAGAATGATTTGAGAGTAAATGAGAGAGGAGCAGCGAAAAGAAGAGAGGAAGAAAAAGCATAGTTAAAGTATTTATAAAATTAGGAAATTAATTTAGTTTTTGCATTCTTTGTAATTCTTAAAATTTGTTCTAAGGGCCTCGGTGTGTTATTATGTGATTCACAAAAACTTCGGCAGAACTAAATTAAATATCGCCGAGTTTCTTTTGATTATATTTTCAAATTTCCAAAGCTCCACAGCCTCAACCAAAACTTGGAAAGCGCTTTCTTTGTTGGACGGGAATAAATGTGAGTGTAAAAATTGGTCTTTCTTCTTTATTCTTTTTTTGGCGATATAAACATTATTCTGAGATTTAATACCATTCAAAGTCCATAAACCCATTATAACACCACCTAAAACACAGCCTAGCTGTTAACATTTTGCTTACATTTTTAACATAACTAAAGCTGTTAATTAACATAGGAATCTTTGAAGCCATTTAAATCCAATTAGTAAATAAAAGAACTTTTTTTCGGATAAACGAATTCAATTAGATCAACTTATTTGGAATTATATTAATAATAATATTAATATTATTATATTAATTATTATATTATAATAATAACCAGTTTTAATTAATATTTTAGCTTCAATAAACTTTATAATGTATTCTTAAATTATTCTAATTGTTGATCTCCGCTAACTTACCCCAACCCCAAAACACTAACTCTTAAAGGAATGACATGGCCAAGGTTGGGTTTTCGGAAACTCTTTCCAGAAGGAAGACAAAATCCAGAACGTTATCGTCGAAGTGGAACCGATGCTGAACTCGTTCCGGTTGTTCGCTGATAGCTGCAACCCTCACATCTGAAGCCGTAGTCGTAATTAAGGATGACCACTTGATGCGGCTGCTTGAAATCATCACTGAGGTCATCTTCGAATCAGATGGGAAGGTGCGCGTTTCAATCTAAAATCTACAAGCCAGCAATTCACTACCTTGATTAAGGGACTTTGTAGAGCTTTGATAGGTGTGAGGCGGACCACTGCCTGCGGAAATAGCAAATCAAACTCCGCAGCGGTTTGGCATAAACCATATTACCCAACTCTGAAAATCCGTTCTGTCAAGCGCATTAATATCAACCCTGAAATTGTGCCATTGTTTTTGCTTTTATTGCAAGTTGAAACCAACCAGCACTTGGAGAAAGAAACAAGTTTCGTTTTAAAAATTATTTCTAAATCGGTCTGGATTACAAGTTGCTTCCATTGAAAAAGTTAAAGTTAAAATCGGAAATACCACAGCAAAGTATAAAAAATCAATTCTTGTTTTAAACGAACATTATTCGTCTGGGCGAAACTCAAATTATTCGGACATATCTGGCATATGTTGGCACTTATGCAGCAAAGCGATCTGAAGACCAGACACTCATTTCCGCTAAAAAATGCTACGATAGCCATTTTAAGCCAATGCATGACAATCAGAAAAAACAACTTTAAAAAAATGTGCTATCAGAAAACAGAGCTGCAGTAAAAGTACAAGCACAAGTAAATAACATGGCACAACGCCGTTTAGTTGTAGGACAAGAACTTTAAAACGCAGCAAGGAGGCAAATCCTACCCTATAAGTATGTTCTTGATCAGCATCTCTAGGAGAGTCGATCGAGCTATTTTCGTCTGCCCGTCCTTTTCTTAGCAAGCTAGTCTTTCAGTTTTAAAGCAATTTGCATGAACATTTTCTAAACGACTTTATCATATAGGCACAAAAGGACAAAAAAATGTTAAGCGAGAAAGGAAACAAACTTCGGCAAGCCGAAATTCATATACCCTTGCAGCTATTGCAAAAATAAAACATCTAAATTCCAAATTATATGAGTACCCATTAAAACCCATTGAAGCTTTGATGGTCTTCACCCCAATAATTCGATCGTTTGTGAGGAGTCTTAAAACTCCCCACAAATCCCGATGCAGGAGAGCTGCATGGCAACAGTGAAGGAGCCGAAAATGCCGGAGGAGTCAAGGGCAATTAGGACAAACGGTGAACAACGGACCTTGGACCCGGGCAAAGCAGAGACACCGTTAACTAACGGTACCGCGCTGGACATTAGACCCTCACACGGCAAGGGCAACAAGGTCTAACGGTGAATTGGCGGACTTCGGACCTGCACAAAGAGGACGCACCGTAAACTAACGGTGCTGGAGCTGGAGGAGAGGAATAACGGGACGTAGAGGGCGGCGCAAGCGCAACTCAGCCCGAAGTAATAGTGCGAGAATCAAAGCGAGTGCGTGTACGCGAGACCATTAGCAAGCTAATCAAGTGCCGAGTGCCAGGATCAAGATCGCAAAGTCGAGACGCCAGCCGACTAAGAGTCTACAAGGCTGAGACTACAACGCTGAGATCCAACGGGTGCTAGGTCGTGGATAAATCGAGCTCAGAGAGTCCTTGCGCATAGTCTACGATAAAGGTGGCTGGGCGAAGAGGCAGAACATAGTTCTACCTGCTAGGCGAAACTCCTTGCCGGTCCCGACAGTGAGGTTCGCATAACATCCAGAGTCTAGGTGGAGCCGTCACGAGTCAGACTCCAGCACGCAGTCGACGACTAGGAGCTACGCCGCAGAAGACAGCGACGAGGAGCGACGCCGCAGAGGACATCGACGAGGAGCAGCAGTAACGGAAGAGCCGCGAGGCTATATTTAAGGAGACGAATAAAACCTTTACGATCCCAGCACAACCCTTGCGTTGTCTCTTGTCAAAGCACTAACCATACAACATATAGACTGGTCATTTCATAGAAGGCATTTGGCCAAAAAAAAAACGGATCGCGGGAGGTCCCCCGTGCTCACAGCAGCAGGTCCCTGCACTTCGTGTGCGTTCGGGTTTTTTGCTCTCTCATTCTTATTCTCATTTTTATGCTCGCGCACTCATTGCACGAGTTCAGTCTTTCAGTCGCAGAGACGCGCTTTTTGAAGAAGGCTGCCCTGCGCTTGAATTCGTCTTTGTATGTATGCGTGATCATGCATTCTCATACACGGGAGCATGTGTGCGTTTATTTCATTTCGGCACATCAAGAATATTTTGTCTTTTGCCACTTTACAAACTTGGTACCCTAAGAGTATGGGCGTATTTACTATTGGGTTGTGATAAAAATATGAATATTATATGTTACAATATATTTATTTAATATTTCAGCATATATTTTATGTATTAATTTACATTAAAATTACACTGCGAATCATTAAAAAATAAATCAACCAAAGATCACTAAACATAACACTTAAAACAAGTATTCTAAAAGCCCGCTCCCCTTAAAAGCAATCGTCGGTAGGGTATGCAGGCATATATGTAAAACATTTTACTGCTACCACTAATTTGAATTTGTAAACAAAAATAAAATGTATGCTTAAATATTATAAAATATATTATAACATATAATATTCATTTTTTATCATAACCCAATAGTTAATACGCCCATACTCTTAGGGTACCAAGTTTGAAAAGTGGCAAAAGACAAAATATTCTTGATGCGCCGAAATGAAATAAACGCACACATGCTCCCGTGTATGAGAATGCATGATCACGCATGCATACAAAGACGAATTCAAGCGCAGGGCAGCCTTCTTCAAAAAGCGCCTCTCTGCGACTGAACCTGAACTCGTGCAATGAGTGCACGACCATTAAAATGAGAATAAGAATGAGAGAGCAAAAAACCCGAACGCACACGAAGTGCAGGGACCTGCTGCTGTGAGCACGGGGGACCATTGTTGCCATTTTAGCTTATTTCAAGCTAGATTTAGCATATTTTAAAATGAAATAGCTTGAAAAATACTTGAAATGCATATAGCTTAAAATCTGGCTTATTTCAAATTTCATTTAGCTAATTTCGGCTTAAAAAAATTTATAACAAAAAATTTTTTGTTTTTCGATTGTATTATAATTTTTGGTATTTTTATCGATAATTTGGACAAAAGTCATATTTTTTGTTGGTATTTTAATAATAATCGTTAGGAAGTTTCGGTCACACTGAAATTTTGCACATGTTTGTTTTGCGTTTGTTGTTGCGTAGTTTAAGAAACATGCCGAAAGGGACTTACAAGCAAAATTTCCGCGATTCGTGGTTAAATTTTGAAGAATTTAAGCAGTGGCTACGCAAAGAAGGAAATCAAAGACGAAAAATATTTTGATGAAAAATATAAAATCAGAGAAGATTGTAAAAACTTCATCAAGGCTTTAATTATTCAACTAAGGGAGAGGTAAGCTTTAATTGGATTTTAATAAAATGATATGTATTAATCTGCAGCGTAATTTCAGACTTCCTGATAACATTGAAGTACTAAAACAAATGGATATTTTCGCCGTTGGCAATATGCTACAAGCAAATAAAACGCCAGATAAAATTATTTCGTTGTTGGAACATTTCAAATATGAAAATATTGATGAAATAGTATCCCAATTTGGAAAAATCCACCTTATTAATTGGGAAAAAAAAGGAAATAACTATAGAGTTTTGGTCAGAAGTTTTGATGTATAAGGATGCTGGCCAAAAAAAAGCTTTCGAGCAACTGGCGTTATTTGCTTTGCACATTCTTTCACTGCCATGGTCGAATGCTGCGGTTGAGAGGGTATTCAGCCAAATGAACATGGTCAAAACAAAGTTGCGCAACAAAATGAATTTAAAAAGCTTGAACGCAATTTTAAGAATAAGGTTTGTTTTTGAAATTTTAAATTTTTTAAAATATACTAAGTATTTTTTTTTTATGTTATAGATATGGACTGCGACGTCATGGCAAATGTTGCCATGACTACATACTTCCAACGAAATACCTCAGCTCATCCGCTAAATATATGGAATCGAATGATGAAGTCGATGAAATTATTTCTTTGCTCTAATAGCTATATAAATATAATATCAATAAAAGTAAAAAATCAACTATTTTAATGTTTTCCATGGTTAGCTTATTTTTAGCTTAATTTTTTTAATTTTTAGCTCATTCTAGCTTATTTTTTTCTTCAATCTAGCTTATTTTATCTCTCAAAATCTGGCAGCACTGCGGGGGACCTCCCGCGATCTGTTTTTTTTTTGTGTCCAAATGCCTTGTATGAAATGACCAGTCTATATGTTGTATGGTTAGTGGTCAAAGGCAATCACCAAATATAAATTTGGTAGAACGATCCCACAACCTCTCTGAGCTAGCCGCCCGTTTACGTAGCGAGCGAGATATTTAAGAAATCAGGTCTTTACATCTGGCGCCCATGAGTGATTGTCCTGACCAAGAATACAAAAGGTCCAAGATGGGAAAATCCTGGATATATAATCTCAGGAAGGAGGATTTGGCCGCTCAGTAGAGGCTATGAGGAAGAACCTGGCAGACGCTATTGACCGTAGAGCAGAAGAGCCGGACATGGCACCGTAAGTGCTGAATAATTAATATTAAGCCTGGATATCCAAAGCACAGCAAGCGACGGCAGGCAGCGAGAAAGTAGCTGAGAGAGGAGAGAAAGCGTACGGCCACAACCGCCGGACTACGCCAAGGAGTGAAACTTTCGGTATGACGGCAACGAAAAGCCACTGGAGTTCACAAAAAAATGTATAATTGATAATTTTTTAATTTTTAAAGTCTGTTGCGACTGAAATCGTAATTCTTTAAAAAAAAAAATCGATGAGCCTTATCATATTCTTAGCGCCATTTGTTGCTTTAATATTTGGTTCATTAAAAAAATATGCATAACTTTTTCATTTGGTTTAATGAGCGAAAATTTAAGTTATAAGAAAGTTTGGCGTTTCTGCTTTCAACCAAAATTATAAGAAAACTTAAAGAATAGAATGGAACTTTTAAAAATGTCTTTATATTTTCTGATGTCAGCAGCTCGCAATTTAATAATAAATTTATCGTCCGTAGCTTAATAGATTTTATGTTCTATTTTGGCTGCGAATATGTTGAATGGAACTACTTTGAAATTGAATGCTATTTTTGAAATGAGCAACATAGTACAAAAACTGACTTATGTATTACGTATTATTTCTTAAACACACATATGCATTTACTTAACGACGTTGACCAAATTACAACCACTAACTCATATGGCTGATGTAGATAAAGTAAGATATAATCTGAAAAAATTTGTTCATTAAAACTAGCTTAGATGAATGCTTGTACCCTCTAGGTATACTGAAAAAAGTGATGTGCAAAAACTCCATTTAGATTCGCAGACCTTTGTGTTTTATCGTGTTTTGTAAATGGCTGTACCTTTTTTGTCGCGTCTGAAAATCATGTATTTTTTTTAATTCCAAGAAGTTTCTGGATATATTTAGCAAATTTTTTTATTATTGGTAGAGATAATTCCCACTTATTTTGAATGTTAAATGTTGTCAGGTTGTCGCGTCCGAAACCCTTTAATTGCCCATATGGCAATTCTACGTAAGTAAGAATAACTACATTTTTTGATTTTAAATTTCGTAAGTGAATCAGCTGTTTTGTTGGCAGTGCTGTAAACTTTTTTTGAGGGCCAGACATACCGGAGCGATGAAAAAGGTTATTAATTTAAGAGTCTTTCTTAATAATAATTAATCATAAAGTAGAGAAACTATTATTTTTTTTTTTTAATTAAAAAAATGTTCTATAATGTTCTATATGAAACATGTTTGTTTCTGATGATTTTTTTCAGCAAAATTTTAAAAATAACATTGATTAATTAAGCTTTAATAGTTATGATCAATTGTATTGTATTTATCTATCTGAACAAGAAAGGAAGCAAACTTCGGCAAGCCGAAGTTCATATACCCTTGCAGCTATTGCAAGTATTAAATACTTTTGAAAACATTAAAATTATGATTTACTTGCGTATATGTTGAAAAACATTGAAGCTATGATGATTTGCAGCTCAATTATTAGATAGATATTTTATATATTTTTATTATTTCTATAGAGCTATGTGATATAGTCGTCCGATTTTAATGAAATTTAAACCATAATTCTGAAATAAATACCCAATACTATATGTCGAAGAACTAAGAAAAAAATTAAAAAACAGCTTAGTTATAATTTTTTTCGTTTCTTTTCCGATTGTTCCTATGGGAACTATATGATATAATTAACCAATACTATATGTCGAAGAACTAAAAAAAAATGAAAAACAGCAAAGTTATATATATTTTTTTAATTTAATTTTCCGATTGTTCCTATGGGAGCTATATGCTATAGTCGTCCGATCCGGCTTGTTCCCACTTATATACTACCTGAAATAGAAAGACAACTTTTGGGAAAGTTTCATGCAGATAGCTTTAAAACTGAGAGACTAGTTTGCGTAGAAACGGACGGACAGACGAACAGACTGATAGACGGACAAACGGACATGGCTAGATCGACTCGCCTAGTGATACTGATCAAGAATATATATACTTTATAGGGACGGAAATGTCTCGTTGCAAACTTCTGACTGAAATTATAATACCCCCTGCAAGGGTATAAAAATACAAACATTTTTCGGGTTAGTTATATTTTAATCAGGATACGAAATTTTAGACTTTTAGAAATGGATTTCAATGTTAAAGAAAATATTTTCAGATATAAATATAGACATTTTTTTTGTTTTTAGGGCGATTTAGGTTTATGGCGACAATTTCTACTTTTGAAAAAAATGTCCATGATTAAAGAAAAATGCCCATGTTTTTAGAACAAAATTTCTTGAAACTAGAAATTCTGCCTTTTTGGAAGATTTTGACTCTTTTGCTCTTAGCCAAGGAAAAAACTGTACAAAAAAATTACTTTAATAAATACCAGTCATTATTAAAAAAAAATTGGTTTTACTGATCTTGCGCACTTCAATATCGACCGTCTGGCGACGCCTTTCAAGAATATTTTTTTAAGGGTTTTTAATGGTTTCTTCACTTTGACCCACACTCCCCTTCACCAAACGTTAAAACTTTCCAGGGTCTTTTCCTTTAATATCGTAGTTTAAAATATTCAATGAACATACATACATACCTGGCTATTAGTCCTCTAGCCAGCTCCCAAAAAGGTATCTTGTGTGACTTTGTTCCGCCTAAAAAATTCAAATATTTATGTTAAGATCTCATTTTCAGATGTTAAAGGGTTACGCTTACCTTGAGTTGCCATTAGGATGTCTGCAGCCAGTATGCCGCAACTCCAGATAGTTAAAAACGAGGCAAATTTTAGAACCATGTTGCTATAAGGGACAAATAACATTAAATGTATTAGGCTTTCTTGAAGACTATACAGACTTAGTAATTTTAAACCTTATGCTTTGAAGTCAGATCAGTATTTTGACCACATCCGACTAGTCGCTTGGCTTTATAGATTTAATACGTAACCAGCTCAAAACGCGTGCTATTTAAGTCATTTAATGGAGCGTTTAGTAAGCCACCCAAAATAAATAATGTATATATAATTGCTGCGTTTTTGCTAAAATGTTCTTTTAATACACGCACAGTGTCAACAAAAAGTCAACGGGCAATAAACAATAAAGCAACGCAGCGTTGGGTATAACTCCAAAACAGGTTAGCCCAAAACAAATTATTTTTAAATACACATTTTAGGGCAGTACTTATAGACTTCGTTGTACTTCCAGATTCTAAAGAAACGTCAGAATATTAATTAAGCAAGCAAAATAATTTCCTCCAAGAGTTAAAATTAATATTTTTCACTGAAACTTTTTAGATGCTATAAAATTCATTCAAAATAAGTGACTACTTAAAAGGATACGCGTTTCTGTTGATCCTGTTTTAAAATATGTGAGAGAGGGTGTGGGTGAAACCACAAATCTTAAAGCTAAGGAAGGTTTTATATTAAGTTTATTCAATTACACTGGCTAACAAATTTAAATCGATAAAATCCTCTAAGGATGAAACTTCCGATAAAGTCTCACTCTCTGATTCAGAAAATGACACTCAACCTTTTTTTTATGGCTCGACAAAGTTTGAACAAAGTTCAGACACCACAAAATAATTCTTTAAAAATATACGCCTTCAAACCGAAACTAAAATAACTGGGGTGGATCTTTAACTAGTTAAATTAATTAACTAGTTAAATTAATTACACAGCATAATATCATTTACATCTAACGTTAAATTACACAGGTACACAACCAAAATTTTCCATTATAATTGGGTGCTCCTAATTGAAAGTACCCTACGAAAATATGTTAGATTTGTGGTACGGCTAAGAACGACAACCCGATGTTTGACGAAATTTTTTATTATGTAGCCCATTTAATGGGATCTACCTAATTTCTTTTTGGTGACGCACACTCTTTAAACACCACCGCACTATCTTAAAGTGCCTCAAAATATATATCTTTAATGTGTTCACGCCTGTAGGCTTTTATATTTTCTGCCAGTGTAGTGCGAAGGTTTCTCCAAAGGTCCTAACCCGCTGTCCCTACCCTCTCCCGCTCCAACTCTCCCTCCAGTCCTCGCTCCGCTCTGGAGCGCTAGATGAGTTAAGTTTAAGTTAGTTCCTATTTACAAATGTAAATTAACACACGCACTTCGAGTAATACCCCCAATTCTCAAGTTTTTTTTATTTTTGCATTTCTACGTGGGAAACGGTTTCCTCAACAGATCAAACCTTGATTTTCCGGTGCAGATGGACTCCCTGATTCAGAAAATAACTCGAAATAAATCCCGATTTTCAATTGTTTTATATTTATACCCTTGCAGAAAGTATTATAATTTCAGTCTGAAGTTTGCAACGCAGTGAAGGAGACGTTTCCGACCCTATAAAGTATATATATTCTTGATCAGCATCACTAGGAGAGTCGATCTAGCCATGTCCGTCTGTCCGTCCATTTCTACGCAAACTAGTCTCTCAGTTTTAAAGCTATCTGCATAAAACTTTCCCAAAAGTTGTCTATCTATTGCAGGTAGTATATAAGTCCCATATAAGTATCCCATAGGAACAATCGGAAAATTAAATTAAAAAAATTATTATAACTTAGCTGTTTTTCATTTTTTTTTAGTTCTTCGACATATAGTATTAGTTAATTATTTCAGAATTACTGTTTAAATTTCATCAAAATCGGACGACTATATCATATAGTGTTTTCAAAAGTATTTAATTCTTGCAATAGCTGCAAGGGTATATGATCTTTGGCTTGCCGAAGCTTGCTTTCTTTCTTGTTTTTTTTGTATTTTTATTGTTCCCATGGGAGCTTTATGTTATATTCGTCCGATTTTTATAAATTTAATCCGTAAATCTGAAATATTTAACCAGTACTATATATCAATTAAATTTCATCAAATTCGGACGACTATAACATAAAGCTCTCATAGAAAAAAATAAAAAAAAAAAAAATTTTTAAAAATTTAACTTTTTAATTTTTTAATTTTTTTTACAAATTCTGTTTTGATTAATAAGTAATTCTAATGTCTTAAAGAATACTTAATTTTTGCAATAGCTGCAAGGGTATATGAACTTCGGCTTGCCGAAGTTTGCTTTCTTTCTTGTTTTTATTATATTTGCACAAGTAAATCAAGTTTTGATCTTTGGAGGATTTAATTTTTGCAATAGCTGAAAGGGTATATAAACTTGATACCACTAAATTGATTTTTGTATTATTTTCGCTTATATGCTTATAAAAAATAGCATAATTTCACTGCAAATTGAATAAATATTTTTTCCACCGTATATGAAAGATATAATATAAGATACTTCCTTTTACATGCTTCTACAAACAGACCTAATTGCCAGATGGTATGCACAATATCATAATTCATCTCCATCTTCGTGATGAACAAATTGACCTCAAAATTTAAAACAAAATTTATTAAAATATGTGTTTATTTTCCTAACACTGATTATATCATAAAAACATTAAGTTATTTTTTTCTGAAACAATGAAAACTTCCCTTAAAATTCCAAAAGGGTCATTATTTTACAAACCGAACGGATTTTGAAAATAAAAATTTCACATATTTGATTTGCCTGAAATGCTTTGTTACAGATACTATGTGTCAAATAAGTTAACCCAAAAATAAGGCTGTTGTAAAAAAAATTTTTTTGTAATAATATGTAATACGTATAAAATTTTGAAAAACAATACATCTGCAATGTATATCTTCGGCTGTAGCGGTCCTATCGGCTTCATTTTATTTAATAATTATAAAAATAAAAACAAATTAGGATTTTACAAAAATGTTTTAAGGCCTGTCCCCACAACGATTTTTTTTTGTATCGGTTTGTCCGCTAGATAACTACCTACAATCGGTTTTAAAAACTTTTTGGAGTTATTTTTTTATTACAAGTTTTCGAACTAAAAAAAATACTATATTTTATTGACGAATTCATAGCATACTTGTTTTAATCTGTAATGAATTCCTTTACAAATTTATCATAGTGTTAATGGGTTTATGACCTTACATTGTTGGCCTCATTCATTCATTTATTTTTTTAACTATATGATTTTACATAATTTCGAGCACGACAAACGTGTGACGATTCCAATGAGTAAAGAATGGAGAAAATTGACAGAACCCGATATCCGATAGTAAAATACTAGGCGGAATTGGGCAACAAAAATAACATTCGATAAAATACCACCGGAGCCGATACACCAAAGAGCAAAATTGTATTTAATAAGTAAAATTTTGCTTGTTCATTGGAGTTGACGGCAAAACGGAATAAAAAAACGAGACTTAAATGTATACGAAATAATTTTTACCATTTAAAGTAAACAACTGAAAACCTTTAAACATTAAAAATAGCGGGATAAACACAATATTATAAACAAAACAATAAAGTTTGAATTTAACGTTAAAAAGACAGTGTGACCGTGAACTTATTACCAAAAAATCTCAATCAGTATCCATATAGTTGTCTCTGTATATCTATATATAAATCTACTTTTCTAAAATACAAATTTTTTTTAAAGATAATCCCAATTTATTTAATTTTTTTTTTTGCTTATGTTTTTTTTTTTGAATTGATCTGTTTTTACTTTAAGTTTTTAGTAAGCTTTTAAATGATTTTAAAAGACTAGCTAATAAGGCCATTTGATTGCAAACTTCGAATTCTTATACGGGCTTAGTGCATAGTCGAAAGTGATTGCTGCATGGCACAACCGTTAGAAATATGAAACAAAGCGTTTCGAATTTTGATTGAATTAAGCAAATCGGCACTACCATTATTTTGACCGGCCGAATATAGACCCCATTTCAGATAATGGTTTCTTTAAAGTAAACTGTCTTGAAATAAACCAAATTTTTTGTTTGTTCCTATCAATAACATATTGTACTCTGATATATATCGATATCGATACAAGCCTCCGCCCCAAAGCGCGCGTGGTGTAGTCTGATTCCTTTGCCGCATTAGTGAAATTTTAAATGTGCCTGGTTCCATTGGCGCATCAGCATTTAGCTAAAGCTACTCCAACATGTGAGTGGGCTGATCTGGGTTTCAATCAAAAATTTCGCCAGTGGTAGTGGTAGTGGTTGCATTAACGAAATATCGTTAAAAATATGTATTTTCCAAAATTTTTTCTATAAATATTCGGGGCGAATGAATTTTAATAACATTTATTTATCGCAACTATTTTATTGCGGCATTTAGCCTTATGGGATTCCCTGTGTAAATAAATGCGCATTAGGCTTAATGCGTTTTATTGCGCCAATGGAATCCGGCTATTACTTAAATAAAAAATATAATATGTATTACATATCCGACCCGATCCACATCAATCTTTTGCAAGCACCATCCACAAAAATACCGGAAGTTCCTTCAAAGCACGAGTACGAATTAGAAGGACAACAAATGGCCGAGCACGGGCCGGAAACTCCAGAGGCGGGTAAGCCAGCAGTAGTTTCCACACCGAAGAGAGGACGTTGGCGAGCAATGGGATTCGCGTAGACACCCGGTGTAAGTTACGATTGAACGGTGAGTTTGAGCAGAGTCCTAAAAAGCAAGAAATCAGGATGCACCACCGATGTTATGTAGGTCAATAAAAGGTTAGGCGTGAAAAACGCCAAACCAATATCGACACCCTTAGCAGAAAATGAGCTTTTCGAAGAGACGCTCCCGGTTGATCAAAAAGGAACACCCGAAACAAAGGACCCACCATATCATTCATGTATCTTGCAGTTTGCACTAGGCCAGATCTTTCTTATGCAGTAAGTTGCTATTCAAATGGGCGTTAATATATATATATATATATATATATATTATATATATTATATATATAATAAATGGTCGGAAACGCTTTCTTCTACCTGTTACATCATTTTCAACGAATACAATACAATATAACTCTACGAGTAACATCGATTTTGTTTAACATAAATTTGGGGGCCGATATACTTGTTGTATTCTCATATATATCGATATACATTCTCGTTGTGTGTATGCCTTCGCCGCGCGTGTTACTTAAATAAAAGATATTTTATGTCTTATATATCCGGCTGGAAATAACATAACGAACATTTAAAAATGATAGGTGGTGCCAATACTATTATTTTGACCGCAACTGTAGATGCGACCCGTCTTAAATAGCTGTAAGCAACCAGGCCAGACGCGAGAATATAGTATTCTTATATTTGTTTACAATCAGTTTCTTTTTAAGGAACTTTGTTTATTTTTTTCCCATTTAAAAATAAATGCCGACAACACATACTCAAAAAACTATTCTATAAAATCGAGAAACAATTTGTTTCTTCATTTTAGAAATATTTTTTTAATAACGAATAAAATACAAATAAAATACTGATGCTTCCTGACACCGGTCCCCTTTATACGCGTCATTGGCGCCATACGAAGTCCTTTGTCCATGCTGGAAATCTTCGGGACCCTGTGAGTAGACTGGCTTAAGCCTTAAAAGATCCTAGAGAAGGGAGATCTCACATAAAGTAGGCTCGGACAAAAATTTCAGTTGGTTCTGGACATGACAAGTTTAAAACGTTTAAAAAACTACGCAAAAATATTGTTAATGGAATAATCAGTGTTTGCCGCAGAACTGTGTGTGCGGCCATCAGTTTCATACTGATCGTGTCGTGTTCTGACGCTGCATGCATATCGAAAACAAAACTAAAGTTTTTAATTACAATTTAGTAACATCACGTTACTAAATGACTGGTCGGTAAGCACAAACGTAGAAGTAATCAATATCAATAAAAATTGTAACAATTTATGAGGTGAGCCTCCTTTTACATTTGATAGTAGCTGGTGGTAAATTCATTATTACATATTTTGCCATAATCTTTTGGTAGCCGCTCAAAACGAAAATGAAGGTGCAGACTGCTTTCAGAAAATTAAAGACAACAACGTTTTTATATATGCAGAAATGCATACATATGTTTCAGGTACATTGTACATACATACACGCAAAGGTTTGGCCAAGGCACGCTTCATTTACCTATAGCGGTCGACAGCACAACGTGCCAAAAATGGCATAATCAAGGCATTGTTTTATTGTTTCCCCAAAACGAAAGAAAGCTTTCGCCCGTGACGCTCGAATGGTTTCAAAATACACCTGTCACCAAAATCCAAATGCAAAAGATGTGTTAACTGCGCAACGAGGCGTAAAATAGACTGTATCCGAGAAGTGGCTCGACCCTTAGGGAAAGTAGGTCTTTGATGTGAGAAAGACTTGAAAGCCGAAGCTGAACAAACATTTTTTCACGTGTATCATTTAACACTAATTTTTTTACACGACCTAAAGACATTCTGATCCGATGCTAGCGCACAAAATTAATTAACAATTACTTTTAGTTCCGTTATTAATGTTTCATCTTGTCCCGGCTTTCTTTCAGTAAATTATTACTTACGTGAAACTGCTGTTAGGTAATGAAGCATAACAGTTTAATTCAGCACTTAGTTGTTAGGTATAATAATTTATATTTTATTTTGTTACATTTTTTATATTTTACTGGTTTTTAAACCCGCTAATTAACCTTTGGCTGATGACATCTTTGTCATCTGTTGAAACCAATGATTTATCTTTACCGAGCAAGTTGTTCATAACTATGTTGTTCCGTAAACTCCATTGTCAGATGCAGACAACACGCCGAGCTACGACACATTTTTACATTACCATCAAAAACCTTTTTTGTGTTTTATTACCTTATCTAACTGAAACTTTAAAGTGCTTAGTAACTTAACGATTCAAACTTACTTATATATATTTTAAAACGAAAAATAGCAACAAACCTTCTAGGGTCATTATGCCAAACTTAAGAGTTTGGACTAAGCATCTTAAAATTTACAAAAGAATTTAACTTTCATGAGACCTATCTTTAGTTGAAGAACAGGTTAAGTAGTTCATTACCTTAAATCACCTTAAATTTAATCTATTCACAAAAAAAAAAATTTTAAATAAACTAGGGTCATAAGCATCTTAAAATTTACAAAAGAATTTAACTTTCATGAGACCTATCTTTAGTTTATAACTTATAACTTATAACTTATAACTTATAACTTATAACTTATAACTTATAACTTATAACTTATAACTTATAACTTATAACTTATAACTTATAACTTATAACTTATAACTTATAACTTATAACTTATAACTTATAACTTATAACTTATAACTTATAACTTATAACTTATAACTTATAACTTATAACTTATAACTTATAACTTATAACTTATAACTTATAACTTATAACTTATAACTTATAACTTATAACTTATAACTTATAACTTATAACTTATAACTTATAACTTATAACTTATAACTTATAACTTATAACTTATAACTTATAACTTATAACTTATAACTTATAACTTATAACTTATAACTTATAAGAAACGAGAGGAAAAACAAACGGACATGGCCAGATCGACTATCCTAATGATGCCATTAGGGTCGGGAAATTGTCCTTCTGACTTAAAATTAAAACATAGCATTTTCCTCACCAAAATGGAGGTGGATATTTTTAGGAGGAAATTCTTGCCTACGCAGCGTTAACTTCTGTAAACTGAGAAAAGTAGCCGGTTTCGTTGCTTTCAAAAAAAAATTATGAAAAATTTATTGTCAAGGGCTATAAACGTAAAAAAATAATCAAAAATCGACACAACAATTTGTAAAAACTTGCAAAAAAATAAAAAAATAAAAAAAAATAATTTGTAAATTATTTTATTTAGACCAATTATGACATTTTTAATGAGATACATCACTTGTCTGTAGCGTCACTAGTTTAAAAGTCAAAGCTAGCGATTTCCCGCTAAATAAGCTAGTTTTCAAAAAGCCGTAGAAAAAACTTTGTTGTTTCCACCTGCCCAACAAAAAAAAATTATTCCAGAAATTTAAAACAAGACCTTAAAATTTTTTGAAACTTTATTTTTTTAAATATAGCAAAGATAATAAAATTAAAAGCGTAATTCTGAACTGTCAAATAAAAAAAAAATTAAAAAGAATTTCTTAAAAAAATTACAAAATAAATAGTTATATTTTTTTTTTATTTTTTTTTTTATTCTTCCCATGGGAGCTTTATGATATAGTCGTCCGATTTTATGAAATTTAAACCGTAATTCTAAACTATTACTATATGTCGAAGAACTAAAAAAAAATTAAAAAACAGCAAAGTTATAATTTTTTTCATTTTTTTTCCGATTGTTCCTATGGGAGCTATATGCTATAGTCGTCCGATCCGTCTCGTTCCGACTTATATACTACCTGCAATTGAAAGACAACTTTTGGGAAAGTTTCATGCAGATATCTTTAAAACTGAGGGACTAGTTTGCGTAGAAACGGACGGACAGACGGAAATGGCTAGATCGACTCTACTAGTGATGCTGATCAAGAATATAAATACTTTATAGGGTTGGAGACGTCTCCTTCACTGCGTTGCAAACTTCTAAAATTATAATACCCTCTGCAAGGGTATAAGAAGTATTTTTGAATAACTTTTGAACGGAGCATCAGATCCAAGCGCATTTGGTGTCATTCGACGCGTATTTTCAAAAAAAATTTAAAATGGGTTACAAAAGTGTAATTCTTTACTTTCCCAAGCCCGAGAACTCCACCTAAAAAAATGTCACTTTCACCGCCCTTTTTCCTGAACAAATTAATTTGCCTAAACGGTTGGTATGCAATCCTTAATTATTTAGCGATACCTTTCGATTGGTGTGTTACACGTTACGATCGGGCCATCACAGCAGATTTTAAATTCTGCGGCTATATATAGTAGTTTACTATGCACACGCTCTTGGTGCGCATCGTCACTACATGTACTGTCGTCCATTGTGATATTGTTGAACGTTTACGCATTATAAACAGTACAAGCAAGTGTCCCAACGAAACCAAGCAAGAGCTTTTTACGCGCAGATCCTTATGTTAAAATTGTAGTTTTTAAAGACAGGGATACGGCGAAAAAGAAATGAACATCACCTCGGGGGCAGCTCAAGATGCTATCTTAGGACCGGAACTGTGTAATAGTTACGACATATTACGATATTTTTAACACAGAAATGCTTCACGGTGCATTTCTGGTAGGATACGCGAATGACATAGTCGCAGTAATCACAGCACGCAATATGGAGTACGCCCAACGTAAACATAACCAAGTCATGCTCCGTGTAATCGACTGGATGCACTCTGAGTTAATAACTGAGTTAATGCTGGTCCCTCGAAAGCAAATACACCTGGAAACGGACTTCAATCTGAGTGGGACAGTCATACGGAAGCAGAAATCGGTTAAGTTCATTGGAGTCATGCTGGACCCAAAACTCCCTTTTGGGCTGCAACTTAATTACACGAGAGACAAGGCTGCAAAGACCACTGGCTTACTAAGCAGACTTATGGCAAACGTTGGAGAACCAATGTCATCCAGACAAAAGCTGCTGATGAATGTTAATATCGCCATTTTTCTATATGGATGTAAAGTCTGGGCTGATATGCTGAAAAACCAAATGCTGCCTGAAGCCTGTTTTGGTGGTTCAAAGAACTTTTGCCATCCGAATAATAAGCGCTTATCGAACAGTATCGTGTGCGGCAGCACTTGTCTTAGGAGAAGTTGTTACGATTGACCTGTTCGCCAGAGAATAAAAAAAAACTGTACGGCTTCAGACAAGCGGGCGGAGCGTATAGTCAATCAATTTTAGATTGCAAAAGTGAGACTCTCAACCTTTGGCAAGAAAAATGGGAACTGGGTGCAGAAACGAAACCGGGATGTAGACTACTACTTGACTTCAGTTAAAAACAAGAACGGAAGCAAACTTTGGCAAGCCGAAGTTCATATCCCCTTGCAGCTATTTCCAAACTGAAATATTCTTGAAACAATAAAGTTTCGATTTGTTTGCGTATATGTTTAAAAATAGTGAAGCTATGATAGTTTTCAGCTCAATTATTTGACCGTTCCTGTCGTTTACCGATTTGAATAAAATTAAATGCGTACTTTTGAACTTATTAGAATGTCAAAATGAAATTAAAAAAAATATATTTTTTTATATATTATTTAATATTTTTTTTATTGTTTCCTTGGGTGCTATATAATATACTCATCCGAATTTGATGAAATTTAATTCGTAATTCTCGACGCTTTTACCATTAACTACATCTCGAAGAACTAATAGGAAAAAAAGGAGCAAAGTTGTAATTTTATTTCATTTATTTTTTCTATTCTTCCAATGGGAGCTATATGCTGTATTCGTCCGATACGGCTCGTTCTCGGCTTATATAACTTTTAGAAAAGTTTAATGCAGATCGCTTTAAAACCGAGAGAGAGGGACAGGCGGACGGACAGAAGGAAAGACGGACAGAAGGACAGACGGACAGACGGAAAGATGCACAGATGGACAGACGGACTTGGCTAGATCGACTCTCCTAGTGATGCTGATCAAGATTATATATATATATATACTGTATATGATCAAGAATATATACTTGTGATTGAAATTATAATACCCTCTGCAAGGGTATAAAAAGCTAAACAATCATGAGTTGTGTAAGTATTTGTTAAACCATCACAAAGCGAGGTAAATTTAAAATCTTTGTTATGTTTTAAGAAGTTATCTTCTTAAAAAACATATTAAAAAACATATTCTGGGTATTCCCGAAACGTCTGAATTGTTGAAAATTCTGCAGAAATATACTGAAATTCGGTCAGCTGATCGTCAGTTGTTCCATAGAAAATTCGATTTCCAACCCAGTAGCTTCTGAAAATGTTTAGTATATTTTTGCTGAATTTTCATCAATTAAGAAATGAAACAGTCAAAGTCTCAAATTGTATTAGGTGCTTTTGCTAAAAAGTAATTGAACCTTACGAATATACAAAATATATATTAGCTTAGTATTATTTATATTGTAATAAGCTTCTCTTTTTTGCTTCGACAACACTGTTTACAGTTTACAGGTCATAAGCCAACTGAGATACTGCTCAAATGCATGTTCGTTGTGTGGTAGCACTGTCGGAAGTTAGAGAACGCGTTCCAACAAAAAAAAGCTTCTTTCATGCATGCTTTGCAAGCGAAACAGAACGTAAGAAGCTATAAAGAAGCGTTGCTTGTGCATTCTCAAGAGTTTTTGTGAAATCGTCCCTTCTACTATAATGCATAAAAAAGACTTATTTTGTAATGTAAGCAAAAACCTGAAACCCGAACGCTGCCGATCGTCCGATATTTTTGAGATAGTGTTTTTCGCCTACTAAAGAACGCAAACAGAAGTCTTGTTTCGGAATGGACAAAATAAATGGGAAATCAATTTATTATATATTTCTTAATGAATAGCAGCGGCGTGAATATATTCACTTTTTATCTTTAAAAAAATATCTGAACGCTTTGTTACGTTGGTGGTAAATGACCTGCTAACATTTTCCTAAAATGAATTCTGAAAAAAAATATTAATATTTAATTTTATTCATAATAACATTTAATATTTTTTTTATTATATTAGAAAATTATTAATTTGAAGCAGTTTTTTATATATTTTAAAAAAACGATTACATGATTTCATTTCAAAGCGTGATTTTGTTTTGAATTATTATTTTACATTTGCCGGCGCTATACTTTTCGCCGCCACTGTAATTACAAGGAGTAACCGAACAAAACGGTACTCTTAAAAGCAAACGACAAGAACAAAAGGAAAAATTCAAGAAAGCGCGCGGTCTTTTTCGTTTCTTTTGAATTTCCCGCAACTTGCGTTTTGATTTTCTTGGAGACAATCTCGTGCGCTGTGTTTTAAATAACTTTGAAAAAAATCAAAATGTCAAGAACAAAGGTTAACTGTGTAGACTTTTGAATACCCTTTTTTAGAAGCGCTAGTATATTTATTAATTTTTAAGATGATATATAAATGATTTTTATTGATTAAATGTAATAACATTTAGGAAGTTATTGTAAAGTTGCTATAGGCAACGCCAAAATGTTAATATTTGATTATCTGCCTTATGTGACTTTAACTACAAGGCATTCTTGTGGTCGGATATACTCTGGTACGCGTGAGGCAGAAATTTCGGTTTCGTTTTTCGTTCTCCCCATTCCCTTTACACTTGAATTCGACTGCAATTATTAATTAATCAGGTAAGTGCATAAATATAAATAAATAAACAAAGCTGACGGCACTGCTGCAGATTTTCCTTAAGGGAAAGGCTAAGGATGCCGAGGTACCCGATTCCATTCCGATTGAAAGTGAGGAGGAGCTGGTGGCGTTAGAAGTTAAAATATGCTCGTCTACTAAAACCGCCTATGTAAGTAAAATATTTATGAAGAAGATGAGTGTGCAATTAATTCTGTGTTTTTTCTACAGATTGAGACCATCACCGCAGTTCTTAGGCGAAATAATTTGCCTAAGTCTTTTAAAGGAGTTTTGGCAGAGCACCTTCTTGCCGACTTCAATATTGACGGAGTGAATGGAAAAAAGGCCCTTAAGGGCTTTCCAGGGTTTTTTTCCGTTATAGTCGGTATGTATAATTGAGCAAAATGTATCAAATTTTTTATTTTATTCTAATATACATATCTGTTTTGTTTACAGACACCATATCTGCGTTGGGAGGCCAGCTGCTGGCGGAGAAGGCTCTTGCGCACGCCTTATCTTGCGCAAAAAACAACGCAAACAAAAAAAAAAACAAAAATAAATGTTAAAAAACTAATTTTAATAAATGATTATAAATTGAATTTCTAATGGTTTTTTTACTATAATTTCCGTAAGGATTCCCTTGACTTTTCCCCAGGAATTCTTGAAGATTTTGCTTAGGAATTCGGTAAGGATTGCGTGCAGTTTTCCCTAGGAATTCCTGAGATTACGGAAATCATAGTAAAAAATATCAGAAATTCAATTTATAAACATTTATTAAAATTAGTGTTTTAAAATTTATTTTTGTTTTTTTTTGTTAGCGTTGTTTTTTTGCGCAAGATAAGGCGTGCGCAAGGGACTTTTCCGCCGGCAGCTGGCCTCCCAACGCAGATATGCTGTCTGTTAACAAAACAGATATGTATATTAGAATAAAATAAAAAATTTGATACATTTTGCTCAATTATACATACCGACTATAACGGAAAAAAACCCTGGAAAGCCCTTAAGGGCCTTTTTTCTATTCACGCCGTCTATATTAAAGTCGCAAAGAAGGTGCTCTGCCAAAACTCCTTTAATAGACTTAGGCAAATTATTTCGCCTAAGAATTGCGGTGATGGTCTCAATCTGTAGAAAAAACACAGAATTAATTGCGCACTCATCTTCTTCATAAATATTTTACTTACATAGGCGGTTTTAGCAGACGAGCATATATTAACTTCTAACGCCACCAGCTCCTCCTTACTTTCAATCGGAATGGAATCGGGTACCTCGGCATCCTTAGCCTTTCCCTTAAGGAAAATCTGCAGCAGTGCCGTCAGCTTTGTTTATTTATTTATATCTATGCACTTACCTGATTAATTAATAATTGCCTAAAATTTTCACTTTTAAAAACACTTCCGCACTCTGTTGCAGTCGAATTCAAGTGCAAAGGGAATGGAGAGAACGAAAAACGAAACCGAAATTTCTGCCTAACGCGTACCAGAGTATATCCGACCACAAGAATGCCTTGTAGTTAAAATCACATAAGACATAAAATATTAACATTTTGGAGTTGCCTATTGCAATTTTACAATAACATCCAAAATTTTATTACATGAAATCAACAAAAATCATTTATATATCATCTTAAAAATTAATAAACATACTAGCGCTTCTAAAAAAGGGTATTCAAAAGTCTACACAGTTCCTTTTGTTCTTGACATTTTACTTTCTTTCTCCGTTTTCTCTCCGTCCAACCCTCTCCCATTTTCAGCCGCTGCTCCGGATTACTTCGAAATAAACAACAACAAAAAAGTTCGAGCTTCGGCAGTGGCAGAAGTGCCGACAGAATTTTGTCAGCCTACTTTGTTTTGAACTTCGCTAGATGAAGCCAATGCGATTTATTTTTGTTTTTCGAACATGCCGGCCAGGAAAAAGCAGGGAAGGGAATTTCAGAACTACAGGGTATAAACAGACTATAAAGAAAAAGGAGTTCCAATACTGTTACCGCCCCAGTACAGCAATTTGAAATTTAATTCTTATTAATTTTTTTTCTACAAAATTATCGATGGAAAGAACGATTCATTTTAACATCAATCGATGTGCATCTAGGAAGAGAGGCAACTATCGAAAACCAATTGCAGCACGAGCCTCGAGAAGAGATGAAGATTTTTTAAAGCTCTTTATAACTACAACTAAAATGCTGTTAGAAGCTTCGTTTTAATGGGCGGCTGTAACGTTCTTTAAAAAATCTTACTATACGTGTATTGAACGACTAAGTTCCGCGGGTGCAAGAGAAATTATAGTGAAAGGAAGAAAAAATAAACTACTATATGCGTATCGAACAATTAAGTTCCGCGTGACTCGTGACTAGTGACTCCTAGTTGGTTGCGTGTATATATATATATATATATATTCATATGTATATATATAAGAAAGGTACAGTTCCGCCCTATCAAAGGGAAAAGACACAGCGCAGTTGTACTCGTATACATACAAAATTCCCATATACCGATGCGAATTTTATAAGAGCATAGATAAGAGCAAGACAGTTCCGCAGAAAAGAATTTTGAACACATGACGCCGTCTAGATGTGTATCGTTTTCGTGATAAAACTAACTGAAACAAACTGACCACTAAAGCTGTGAGTAGGGCATAGCTTTCGATCGTGGAAAACAACTTGCAGCAAATGTACGAAATACTTGCACAGCAGTGTGGCGCGAACATGACGTTGCAACATACCAATATGGGTCCAACCAGCGCTCAGCTATCAGCACGCCAAATTCTTCCAGCAAATTTACCACCATTTAATTACCAACCTTTATAAGCGCTTTTGAGAACAGCACCTCTGTAGCTGGCTTCTCGAATGTGGGGAACATGTTACGCCTCCAAAGATGTCTGAAAGGAAAGGCGTACGACCTAGTGAGAGACAAGCTTTTGTTGCCAACAATGGTCCCTGAGGATCGGCCGCCCCGATCAAATTTTGGATCACCTAATCGACAAAGCAAGGAGAATATCCGTAAACAAGGACAGGCTGGACTCACTGATTGACTACGCCCTGGCAGTTCGCAACATCTGCGCTACGATGGAAGCATGCAAACTCGACGCTCACATCAACAACCCTATGCTTGTAAAGGAGTTAGTTGACAAGATTCCCAAATCAATATAAATAGACTTGGGCAATGCACCCAAAAGACGGATCCATTGGAAACGTAAAGGCTTTTAGTGATTGGTTATACAGGATCGCTAAAGCAGAATCCACCGTGGTTTCAACGCCGTACTCAAAATCAAATAACGTACACACTCACACCAGCAACAGCACCGGACGGCCCCAACACACCGAATCGGTTGAACTCAGCTCTGAGAATACGCCTTGCTTTAAATGCCAAAGTACACAGCATCAAGTCGCACAGTGTGAAGGGTTTTGTAATCTCCTCTATGAGGAAAAGCAGCTTATTGTTCGTGACAATCTACTGTGCTTCGAGTCCCTTAAAGTCCACGGAAGAAGATGCTTCTCAACTAGGCCGTGGGGGATCGGAGGATGTGAATCAAGACATCATCCTCTGCTCCATAAAGGTAGCCAGACTAACAATGTCGTTGCATCTCACCGAGCCAAGTCCCCTGACGGAGAGCAATATTTTCGAATTGTGCCCATAAAAGTTCATTGCAGCAATGTTATCATTGACACTTTCGCCTTCTTAAAGGAGGGATCTTCGGTGACACTCATAGACAAAGCATTCTTCAAGCGCTTTAACTTACGCAGCACTCTTGACCCAATATGTATGCAGTGGACTAATCAAACCGCCAGAATGGAAAGGAACTCTTTGCGCTTTAATATTCGAATCTCAAAAGCAGACGACCAAAAATCATACTGGCTTAATAACGTTTACACCGTCAAAAATTTGGGCCTACCAAGACAAACTGTCAAAATAAGTGAGCTTACCGCCAAATACCCGCACCTAAATGGAACACCCTTAAAGTCTTATTCAAGTGCTAAACCAATGCTTCTGATTGGCACAAAAAACTGGAAGCTTGCTGTTCCTCGAAAACTACGAGAAGGAAAGTGGAACGATCCCATTACGTCGAAGTGTATACTGGGTTGGGGACTAGAAGGCTCCGGCAACGCCAAGCCCGCATTCTCTATGCACCACTGTCAATGTAATTGGGAAGAAATCGATAAAACCGTTAAAAAGAGTTTTAATGTTGGCTCTGTTACTCCAAGGACTCTTCGTTCCATCGATGACGAAAAGGCCCTACAAATATTGGGTAGTACTTGCACAAAAGTTGATGGCCACTATCAAGTTGGTCTCCTATGACGTCACACCAACCCCATTTTACCAGAAAGCTATAAAAGCGCGATGAAAAGATTGGACTGTCTGAAATCAAAAATATCCCGAGAACCTGATTTGTACGACAAGATTAAGCTACAGATCAATAATAACCTCGAGAAGGATTACGCAGTCGAGATGTCTAAATGAAATGACTATACAGCATGAGCGCGTTTGGTACCTTCCGATATTTCTCACTCACAACCCAAATAAACCAAAAAAGGTTAGGCTTGTATGGGATGCAGCAGCTAAATCTCACGGAAAGTCACTGAACGATTTCATGATCACGGGTCCTGACCTTTTGCATCCCCTCACTAAAGTTTTAATTCCGTCCCGGGCTGGAAAAATAACAGTTTGCGATGACATTGCGGAAATGTTCCACCAAATTCGTATCCAGGAAGCAGATTCGCACGCTCAGCGATTTATATGGTTTAACAAAGAAACCCGAGCTTCAAGGACATTTGTAATGAAAGCAATGACTTTTGGCATATCCTGCGCTCCATGCATTGCTCATTACGTGCGAGATAAGAACGCGAAGGAGTATAAACTGAAAAGTCCCCGAGCCTTTGAAGCTATTACTAAAGCACACAATGTCGACGACTACATAGACAGTCTGGCCGACGAAGCAGAAGCAATCAAGGTTTATTTAGAGGTTCGGGACATACACGCCGCAGGAGGCTTCAATATAAGGAATTGGGCATCTAACTCCCCCGAAGATCTGAAGCATTTGCTGGGCGACTCAATTACCCTACAACCGGCAAAGGAGCTCGGAGATACAGAGAAAGTCCTTGGTATGTTTTGGGAACCGAAAACTGACATGTTTAAGTATTTTTTCTAATTTACACGAATGAAAAGAAACATCCTTTCCGAAAAAGCGATGCCAACCAAATGAGAGGCCCTACAAGTGTTGATGTCTATATTTGACCCATTGGGATTCTTATCCTGTTTCACCATAGGCCTAAAAATTCTGCTACAAGAAATTTGGCGCACAGGAATAAGATGGGACGACGTCTTACCGGTACCTCAGCTTTTATTTGGAAAAAAATGGAAGGGCCTGCTTTCCCAAGCCGCAACAGTTCAGGTCCCACGACATCACTCGCCATTACTCCATATCGCAGACTTCACCGAACTACACACCTTTGTGGATGCCAGCGAGTTCGGATATGCAGCCGTCTGCTATTTTCGAATAAGAAAAGGAGATGTCATCACTATATCATTGGTCGCAGCAAAAAGCAAAGTGGCTCCTCTTAAGCCGCTTTCCATACCCCGAATGGAACTACTTGCCGCTTTGACTGGCGCGCGCTTATCTCAGAAAGTCCGTAACACACGTAACATAAAGGCCAATGAACACATATATTGGACGGACTCAAGGACTGTTATTTCATGGCTGACAACGGATCCGCGAAATTTTTACGCCTTTGTCATGCACCGTGTTGGAGAAATCATAGAGACTACGAATGCCAGTCAATGGCATTGGGTTCCAACGAAGCTAAATGTAGCAGAAATGGCCACGAAATTCACAAAATCCAAGCTCAATCCTGAAGAATGGGTATATGGGCCTCACTTTCTCCAGCAGTCAAGGGACCAATGGCCCAAACAACCCGAAGTATGCACCTTTCCAAATGCTAAATGTGACGAGATCTGAAGAACTGTATTGGTAATGAGAAGGACCAGCGTAAAAGCGATAAAAGTTGAGTGTTTTTCGGATTGGAAGCGCTTGTACAGGGCAACCGCTACTTTCTTATTATACGTAGGAATTCTTCAAGCTAGATGCAAAACTGAAAAAATAGCAAGACACCTTTCGATTGAGCAACTAGCTTCGGCAAAAAACATTCTTTTCAGGAAAGTGCAGCAGGATGGCTTCAATCAAGCCAAACCATAAAAAAAACCAAGCGCGTTAATCGGCTTCAGCGTATACATTGATGATGCGGGAAAAATGCGTACTCAAGGCCGGGCGGATTCAGGGACCAGATCGTATTGCCAAACCATAGTCACATCACACATCTTTTAGTAAAGGACTTTCACGAGAAAAACCTTTGGTTTTTAATATGCTCTTCTATGAGAATCGAGGAGGAAAGCGGTAGAAATTTGAAATTTTTACATGATTGTTCTTATGGCAGCTATATGATATAGCCGTCTGATTTCCAACGTTTTCATTCTTGATCTGCGTGCACTTAAAAAAAAAAGGTTGCGAAAGTTTAATATCTCTAGCTATTAAGCAGAGCTCCTTCACTGCGCTACAAACGTCTGACAATAGCCACTGCAAGGGTATAAAACTAATAGGTTGCCTGTTTTCATTTTTATTTCCATTTTTCCATATAAAGTTGTTGTTAAATATTTCAGAATTTATTTTTATTTTGTCAAAAATGCTATTTATACGCATTAAGATTGGAGTAAAGTTGTAATGAAAATATATAAATTTTGCAATACTGAGTATATTAATTTCGGCTAGCCGAAGCTTGCTTCTCTTCTTGTTTTTAATTTAAGTGAATAAAACTTTGTATTCTTTGGTTTTAATATATCTTTAAGAATGATCAAGCAATTTTAGTACGCTGTTTGAAAATGAAAAGTCTTATGAGTCGTCTTAGTTTTGCCTTTAAAACTTTGTAGAACAATTTTAATTAAAAAAAAAATTTAGATGCCGACAAAAAAGGATTTTTGCCAACTGATTTGTTAGAGAATCACAAAAGAATTGTTTGTCAACGCAAGCCCATATTTTAGAATTAGAAAAAGGTTACCAAAACTTATAAGTGCCATACGATATGTAACCGAGTTTTTATTGATTGGATAAACTTCCAAAAAGCCCCAACGCCCGATCATTTTAATATTTTCAGGATCCATGTAATTTTGGTTCTGGCTTACGAATAAATAGGTCAAAGTTGGCGACAAGACCGATTTCTTAGAAATTTTCTATTTCTTTTTTGTCAATAAATCCTATCAATAAATCTATAAAGCTGATAGCTTACAAGAAAAATGCAGAAAACCTTTGCATTCTTTGGTTTTATTATATCTTTAAGAATGGTCAAGCAATTTTAGTACGCTGTTTGAAAATGAAAAGTCTTATTAGTCGTCTTAGTTTTGCCTTTAAAACTTTGTAGAACAATTTTAATTAAGAAAACAATTTAGATGCCGACAAAAAAGGATTTTCGCCAACTGATTTGTTAGAGAATCACAAGAGAATTGTTTGCCAAAGCAAGCCTATCTTTTAGAATTAGGAAAAGGTTACCAAAACTTATAAGTGCCAAACGATATGTAACCGAGTTTTTATTGATTGGATAAACTTCCAAAAAGCCCCAACGCCCGATCATTTTAATATTTTCAAGATCCATGTAATTTTGGGTCTGGTTTACGAATAAATAGGTCAAAGTAGGCGACAAGACCGATTTCTTAGAAATGTTCTATTTCTTTTTTGTCAATAAATCCTATAATATTAAGTTTGTCAAGAAAACCTTAAAAAAAGTTCCGTAAAGCTGATAGCTTACAAGAAAAATGCAGAAAACTTTTGCCTTCAAGCCGTCATCTAAAAATAAGTTAATTAAGTGATTTTCGATATTTTACAAAACTCCCGCTTAATTGCCATTCTCTAGGGTTTTTGCATATCAAATAGCGCGATGTTGGTTTAAAATATTTTTAATTTGGCCGTTACAAATAATTGTTTTCGAACATAACACTGGTTTCTATATTTCAAAATCCTACAGAGATCAAACCTTGTTTTCCCAAAACAGTTTGCCTTCCTGATTAATTTTTTGTAAGGTATTTATATTTAATGAGTAATCATCAGTTTCATGCCTATTTTATTTTTATCTCCAGTTCTGCTTAACCGGTTTCAGTTTCATCGATAGATGAACGCATATCAACTTTTCTTTACATGTTGTAATGATAGTTTTCCTAATATGACTCGAAAGCATTATGGATGTCCTGCTTAGCATTAAAGATTTCTGTAATCTCGCACATATTCATGATATTTAATTAATTTCGTTTTTATTTGTGACAATTCAAAAGTAAAAAAAACCCATAGTGCAAAATGCGCCAATGCATTGCAATGAAATCAGGCACATTTAAAAAGTCCGCTAATGCGGCAATGGGATCAGGCTAAAAGACATAGAGAAAAGTCATACAGAAAAAACGATTTGGAACGTTGAACGGTTGGGTTCGTAAATGTTCCATCTTTAAGAGTGAAAAATTTAAAGAATTTAGGTTTTTAGGCTTATATATTTTAAGATTTCGGAAGTTCAGTTTAAGCAACATTTCCAAACTTTGTTGTGCATCTTCATTTAGAAACCTTTACATGTAACATGTTTAGAAAAGTAAGCGATGACTGAAATTGGTAAAGCAGAACGGGAGATAAACCGGTGAACAAAGTTATTTACATCATCCAAAAAATTACATTGCTTCTTATTTTAGGCTGCTTTTACCAAATTTAATTTCGATGGGTTAAGCTTATAAATCGGGACAGTAGGTTAAGTCGTAGATTACCAGTTTATTTACATTTTTGGATTTACTTTCCAAAGTTTAATTTTTTTATATTTTTCTGCACTTTTAGCCCTTATGCATATGCATAAACATGTCTCCGAGATGCGTAACGCTGCTGCTGTGACTGCTTCAGGTCAAAACAATATTCCGACGTATACAAAGCTATTAACACACTTTTACTAAGACAAACAAATTATTTAATATTCTGCGTTAAAATGGAAAAGATAAAAACGAATCACAATTATACATAAAAAGGCATAGCAACCACACTGCACTTAGAGCATGCCATTGCACTCTTTGGCCATTTAAAAAAAAAACTAGATTGCCACAGTCGCAAAACCTTCACGTAGTTGGTCTTATAAACACATTGACTGTCAGCCCGGTAAAATAAAACAAAAACGAACACTACGACTTTTCACTTTTCTTCGAAGCTTAAGCTCTGGGTTTGACGAAGTTTCTCCTCGGGTTAACTTAAACAAACTGAAAGTTGGTGTAAGCTTTTGGCCTCCGATCAACGTCACAACGAGATACCGGTGTTACTGGAATATATGCACACAACGTGTTTTGGTTACGTTTCAGTAACTTTGGTTAGACAGCACTGCACCTGCTGTGTGATGTTTTTTAGTACAACTGTTGAACAATTTAAATTGGTTCTAATCAAAGTTAGATTTTGGGTCCTGTTTGAGTTCCCACAATTTTCAAGACCCTTTTTGATTTTATTTAGCTTGGAGCTTTTGAACTTAGAATCAAAGGACATTTTGTACTCAACTTTTAACTTTAAATTAATGGTTTGTAAGGTATTTTTAAATAAGTCCTTATTGCTTATTTTGAAACCCTTGCAGAGTAAAGTATACATATTCTTGATCAGCATCTCTATGAGAGTAGATCTAGCCATGTCCGTCCGCCCGTCCGTCCGTCCGTCCGTCCGTCCGTCCATCCGACTGACCGTTCTTACGCAAACTAGTCTCTCAGTTTTAAAGCTATCTGAATAAAACTTTTCCAAAAGTTGCCCTAGTCTTGCAGGTGGGATAAAAAAAATAATTAACTTTGCTGTTTTTTTTTGTTAAAATTCAGTTCTTTAAGGGCCTAGTTACATTTGGGTTGCTTCATTGTGTCAGTGCGCTCATGGCTAGACGCAGTTTATTTTACATAGGTTGTGTGAAGGCAGATAAAGTGCGTCATAGTGCATCGTTCTACAAAATGTTGATTTTTACCGATGATTACTCAATGCTTATGACACTACATTGTTGGCCTCATTCATTGCTCATTTTTTGTTTTAACTATACGATTTTACGTAAATGCGAGCAAGATAAACGTATGACGTTTCCAATAAGCAATGAATAAAGAAAATTGTCAGAACCCGATACCCGATAGAAAATACTAGACGGAATTTGGTAAAAAAAAAATAACATTCGATAAAAACCAACGGGGCCGATACATCAATGAGAAAAATTGTATATAAAAAGTACAATTTTGTTCATTCATTAAAGTTGACGATAAACGGATGGAAAAAGCGAGCCTCGAATGTATAATAAAAAATAAACCAAACAACAAAGTTTGAATTTAACGTTAAAAAGGCAGAGTGACCGTGAACTTATTACCAAAAAAATCTCAAGCAGTGTCATACCCGTATTACTAAATATTTGGCATGTCGATATACTATCGTGGGGAACTATCACCACTTACGACCGAAAACAACAACAAAAATTGCCGATAAAAAGGCAGGAGGATTTTCCTTGACAAATCAAAACAAAGAACAGCTGTTCAGACGACGCTGATAAGGATATAAGAATTAACGAGAAAGTTGTTTGGCTCCTAATAGAACATTCAGTTTTTCATAACTTTGTTGTTTTTAAGATATTTACAAAGTATATGATTTCATATTAGTTTGATTTTTTTAGGAAAAGTAATTCATTTAATTTTTAAGAAAAATGTAATATTTTAGAAATATATAGTGAAATTTTATCTTCCTTTAACCTGAAACCATTTTTTATAACATTTTCCTCGCAAAATTGATGGTGCATACTTTGAGGAGGAAATTCTTGCCAGAGCAGTGTTATATGATCTTAATTCAAAAAAGTTGCTGTTTTTGTTGCTTAATATCTTTTGAAAACATTCATTCTCATTATATTCCAAAAGTTGAGGAATCTCAGGGGCTAAATACGTAAAAAGTTAAACAAAAATATGTTCTAACAGTTTTTAGTAAAATGGAAGAAAGGAAGCAAACTTCGGCAAGCCGAAGTTCATATACCCTTGCAGCTATTGCAAAAATTAAATATTCTTTAAGGCATTAAAATTATAATTTACTTGCGTGTATGTTTAAAAGCATTGAAGCTAATATTTGAGTTCCTGTGGGAGCTATATGATATCGTTTTCCGATTTTAATAAAATTAAAAGCGTAATTCTTAACTGTCAAATAATTAAATAATCAAAAAGAATTTCTAAAAAAAATTACAAAATAAAAAGTTACATTTAAAAAAATTTTATTTTTTTTATTTTTATTGTTTCTATGGGAGCTTTATGTTATAGTCGTCCGATTTTTGTGAAATTTAAACCGTAATTCTAAAATATTTAACTATTATGTCGAAGAACTAAAAAAAAAATTAAAAAACTGCAAAGTTATAATTTTTTTTATTTATTTTTCCGATTGTTCTTATGGGAGCTATATGCTATAGTCGTTCGATCCGGCTTATATACTACCTGCAATAGAAAGACAACTTTTGGGAAAGTTTCATGCAGATAGCTTTAAAACTGAGGGACTAGTTTGCGTAGAAACGGGCGGACAGACGGACTCGCCTAGTGATGCTGATCAAGAATATATATACTTTATAGGGTCGGAGATGTTTCCTTCACTGCGTTGCAAACTTCTGACTGAAATTATAATACCCTCTGCAAGGGTATAAAAATTATCCCTCCTGATACGTACTTATATTGACCCTAATCAGCACGGGTTCATGCCTGGTCGTTCTACTACCTCAAATTTAGCTATTTTCGCGAAACATTGCATACAAGCCTTTGAGTTACATTCCCAAGTGGACACAGTTTATACTGATTTCGCCAAGGCTTTTGATAAGGTTTCTCACTCTGCCTTGCAAGCAAAACTCTTTTCTAAATTTGATCTCTTCTTATTGGTAAACCGATTTTATCATTGAAGCTATGATGATTTGCAGCTCAATTATTAGATAGTTATTTTATATATTTTTATTATTTCTATGGGAGCTATATGATATAGTTGTCCGATTTTAATGAAATTTAATCCGTAATTCTGAAATATTTAACCATTACTATATGTCGAAGAACTAAAAATAAAATAAAAAACAGCAAAGTTATAATTTTTTTTGTATTTTTTTTTCCAATTGTTCCTATGGGAGCTATATGATATAGTCCTCCGATTTTGATGAAATTTAAACCGTAATTCTGAATTATTTAACCATTACTATATGTCGAAGAACTAAAAAAAAATTAGAAAACAGCAAAGTTATAATATTTTTTGATTTATTTTTTAATTATAAATATTAAATTATAATACCCTCTGCAAGGGTATAATAAATATCTAATAATTGAACTGCAAATCATCAATTCTTCAATGTTTTTAGACATATACGCAAGTAAATCATATTTTTAATGTTTTCAAAAATATTTAATTATTGCAATAGCTGCAAGGGTATATGAACTTCGGCTTGCCGAAGTTTGCATTCTTTCTTGTTTATATTTATTTTATATTTATACCCTTGCAGAGTGTACTATAATTTCAGTCAGAAGTTTGCAACGCAGTGAAGGAGACATTTCCGACCCTATAATGTATATATATTCTTGATAAGCATCACTAGGCTAGTCGATTTAGCCATGTCCGTCCGTCTGTCCGTCCGTTTCTACGCAAACTAGACTCTCAGTTTTAAAGCTATCTGCATGAAACTTTCCCAAAAGTTGTCTTTCTGTTCAGGTAGCATATATATCCAATAGGAACAATCGGAAAAATAAAAAAAAAAAATTTATAATTTTGCTGTTTTTTTAATTTTGTTTTAGTTCATCGACATATAGTAATGGTTAAATATTTTAGAATTACGGTCTTTATAATATAGCTCCTATAGAAATAATTAAAATGTATAAAATAACTATCTAATAATTGAGCTGCATATCATCATAGCTTCAATGTAAACATATACGCAAGTAAATCATAATTAAAATGTTTTAAAAAACAATTAATTCTTGCAATAGCTGCAAGGGTATATGAACTTCGGCTTGCCGAAGCTTGCTTTCTTTCTTGTTATTTTTTGTATTTGAATCAACAATATGTTGAGTACGTTCTTTACAAATTATAAGTCAATCCGAGTAAAACTAACGGAGTTACAGAGTTTCAAACGACCCTCTCACGTATGAAAAACTTTAAATCGATTTTTCTTTTTTGAAGTTTGTGAACTGCAGAACTCAAAATCTACTTCACATAAATCAGCAAGTATTCACAAAGAGTTTTTTTAAAACTAAATTCGCGTTGCTCACTTCAAAATGCATACAAAAATTTTTAGTTCCTTTAAATGGATAATTTCGCTTTTAACTGTAGTATTTAAATTTCGAACAAATGTTTTGAATCTGCAATGGAGTTTCTAATGAATCAAAAATATGTTGAGAATGTTCTTTACAAATTTCAAGTCAGTCCGAGTAAAACTAACGGAGTTACAGCGTTTCAAACGACCCTCTCACGTATGAAAATCTTTAAATCAATTTTTCCCGAAAACGTTTTTTTTTGAAGTTTGTGAACAGCAGAACTCAAAATCTGTTTCACATAAATCAGTAAGTATCCACAAAGAGTTTTTTTTTATTTTTTAATAATAATTTTTAACTGAGATTCTTAAACTAAATTCGCGTTGCTCACTTCATAATACATAAAAAAAATAGAAAAATAAACTGTTATTACCTTGAAACATTTATCAGCTTTAAAATGCATATACATTGTTTTTTGTGATAATCCGGTCACGTAGTTTGATGTTCACCTCAAACCAACTTCACGGTCACCGGCTTATAATACCCTTGCAGAGGGTATTATAATTTCAGTCAGAAGTTTGCAACGCAGTGAAGGAGACATCTCCAACCCTATAAATTATATATATTCTTGATCAGTATCACTAGGCGAGTCGATCTAGCCAGGTCCATCTGTCCGTCCGTTTCTACGCAAACTAGTCTCTCAGCTTTCAAGCTATCTGCATGAAACTTTCCCAAAAGTTGTATTTGTATTGCAGGTAGTATATACGGAACGAGCCGGATAGGACGACTATAGCATATAGCTCCCATAGGAACAATCGGAAAAATAAATGAAAAAAAATTAGAACTTTGGTGTTTTTAAATTTTTCTATTAGTTCTTCGACCTATTGTAATGGTTAAATATTTCAGAATTACAGTTTAAATTTCATCAAAATCGGCCGACTATATCATATAGCTCCCGTAGAAACAATCAGCAAACTTCGGCAAGCGGAAGTTTATATACCCTTGCAACTATTGCAAAATTTAAATATTCATGAAAACATTAAAATAATGATTAGCTTGCGTATATGTCTAAAAACATTGAAGCTAAAATGATTTGCAGCTCAATTATTAGATAATTATTTTATATAATTTTATTATTTCTATAAGAGCTATATGATATAGTCGTTCGATTTTGATAAAATTTAAACCGTAATTCTGAAATATTTAACCATTACTATATGTCGAAGAACTAATAGAAAATTTTTTGAAAACAGCAAAGTTATATAATTTTTTTTTATTTTTTTTCTAATTGTTCCTACGTGAGCTATATGATATAGTCCTCCGAATTTGATGAAATTTAAACCGTAATTCTGAAATATTTAACCATTACTATATCTCGAAGAACTAAAAAAAAATTAAAAAACAGCAAAGTTATAATTTTTTTTTATTTATTTTTTTGATTGCTCCTATGGGAGATATATGATATAGTCGTCCGATTTTGATGAAATTTAAACCGTAATTCTGAAATACTTAACCATTAATATATGTCAAAGAACTAAAAAAAAAATTAAGAAACAGCAAAGCTATAATTTTTTTGTATTTACTTTTCCGATTGTTCCTATGGGAGCTATATGCTATAGTCGTCCGATCCGGCTCGTTCCGACTTATGTACTACCTGCAATAGAAAGACAACTTTTTTGGAATGTTTCATGCAGGTAGCTTTAAAACTCAGAGACTTGTTTGCGTAGAAACGGACGGACAGACGGACAGCATCTCCTAATGATGCTGATCAAGAATATGTATACTTTTTAGGGTCGGCAACGTCTCTGCAAGGGTATACAAATATATATAATATATAGAACAACAAATAAAGACATATAAATCGAATAAAGACATTCAAGTTAAAAAAAATTGAAATCCAGAAGGCATTTACGTTTGACCAACCATTTGAGGCCAACTAACAGGAATTCTAAATATAGAACTGAGAGGCAAGACTACAAGAACGTGTGAAGTTCGTTTTGTTTTCGGTTTCCCGAAAAAAACCACTCCTTAGAGACAAATTTTTGTACCCCCATAATTTAATAAGCTAATAAGAGGAAAGTAAAGTTTTATAAAAACAAGAAAGAGAGCAAACTTCGGCAAGCCGAAGTTCATATACTTTTGAAAACATTTAAATTATTATTTACTTCCGTATATGTTGAAAAACATTGAAGCTATGATGATTTGCAGTTCAATTATTGAATAGTTATTTTATATATTGAACCAGAAAGAAAGCAAACTTCGCAAGCCGAAGTTCATATACCCTTGCAGATATTGTAAGAATTAAACGTTTTTGAAAACATTAAAATTATGATTTACTTGCGTATATGTCTAAAAACATTGAAGCTATGATTTGCAGCTCAATTATAAGATAGTTGTTTTATATATTTTTACTATTTCTATGGGAGCTGTATGATATTTGTTGTAATTTAAACCGTAATTCTAAAATATTTAACCATTACTATATGTCGAAGAACTAAAAAAAAATAAAAAACAGCAAAGTTATAATTTTTTTTGTTTTTTTTTCCCGATTGTTCCTATGGGAGCTATATGATATAGTCGGCCGATTTTGATGAAATTTAAAACGTAATTCTGAACTATTTAACCATTACTATATGTCGAAGAACTAAAAAAAAAATTAAAAAACAGCAAAGTTATAATTTTTTTTAATTTATTTTTTCGATTGTTCCTATGGGAGCTATATGCTATAGTCGTCCGATCCGGCTCGTTCCGACTTATATACTACCTGCAATAGAAAGACAAGTTTTGGGAAAGTTTCATTCAGATAGCTTTAAAACTGAGAGACTAGTTTGCGTAGAAACGGACGGACAGACTGACAGACGGACAGACAAACAGCCGGACGGACAGACGGACATGGCTAGATCGACTCGCCTAGTGATACTGATCAAGAATATATATACTTTATAGGGTCGGAAATGTCTCCTTCACTGCGTTGCAAACTTCTGACTGAAATTATAATACCCTCTGCAAGGGTATAAAAAAATGTAAAAAAATTATAACTTTGCTGTTTTTAAATTTTTCTATTAGTTCTTCGACATATAGTAATGGTTAAATATTTCAGAATTACGTTTTAAATTTCATCAAAATCGGACGACTATATCATATAGCTCCCATAGAAATAATAAAAATATATAAAATAACTATCTAATAATTGAGCTGCAAATCATCATAGCTTCAATGTTTTTAAACATATACGCAAGTAAATCTTAATTTTAATGTTTTCAAAAATATTTAATTCTTCCAATAGCTGCAAGGGTATATGAACTTCGACTTGCCGAAGTTAGCTTCCTTTCTTGTTTTTCATTATTTTTATTTGAAAATTTTTTTCTTACTAAAGTATCCTCTTTATTCCCAAATGAAACATCAAGTTTTAAGTTAAATTGTATCTTTATTTTGTAGGAGCAGCAATGCTGCCGCTTCAACTTTTATATGTTTTCTGTTCTTGCATTATTCTTTTAATTCTAAGTAAGGCTTAGTCTCGTCGCTGCGCTGCCCACAGACGGCGGCAGAAAAACCACTATGTGTATGCTTAGGTCTAGCCTATATGGCTATGCTCTCTTAAGCGGGAGCGCGAGGTATATGCAAATTAATTATAAGTCCTGTTTAAGGATTTATTTTAAGACGCACTTTACTGTACGAATGAAAAGACTTGGTAATTTTGAGGTTTGACCGTCACGGTTTATTTCCAAAATTCAACTAACTGCTAAGTACAATAATTCTTATAACGAAAGCTAGCCCTATGCCCTAGAAGTGCTGACCCGGCTGCCCATGCATGATCTGGGTAGCCGCCGTTGCATCAGAGTGCATTGCGCTGCAACATCCGTAAATGTTGCTGGTCTTGCATTATTTTAGTCGGTTATGCATGATCAGCTTGGGAACTTCCGTGTTGCTGTGAAACCGTGTTAACTCCTCCCTTACTTAGATGAAGGACGTCCTCGGACTTCTTGAAGCTGTCAATGATAATTTGAAGGTCACGCTGACTTTGATCTCGCAGGCTTCTTTGGTAGAGCTTGTGAATAGTAAAGCAGGTGACCAAGAAGGCGATCGTGGCCACTCCAGATATTATAGGCCGTGTTTCCAGTCCCTTTTCTATTTCGCCAATGTAACGTAGGTTTTTCATATTTAATTTTTGTAAGTATGGTAAGCTCAGTATTTCTTGATGGCCCGTAATGTTAAGGACTATTGATGCAGCTGGGGCTGGTGACTTCTTAACGTAGCTCTTCAAGTTTTGGTATACGGTGTTATTTATTTTTACCTCGTCTTCGAATGTAATGAGGAACGTTCCGGTTACCAGTTGTCCATTGATCGTAGCTGTTCCGTCATTAAGAATGATGATGCCATCATCGATGATTGTTAGGTATTCAAGGTGGCTGGTGCGAGTCGAGCAGTGTGCGTTGCCTCCTGAGTGAAGTTGCTGTGCGCAGGTTGTGTAGGGCATTTCTCTGCAAAATGTTGTTGTAAGGGCGGTGCTGCAGTTTCCAATCGGCATGATTTTGTTACCGCAGTCAGCTATAGTATTGTCTTCAGCAAAAGTAATAATAGTGCCGTTGTTTTCAACGGGGTGCAAGATTATCTTCTTACAAGCTACATACGGCTTAGGATATTTTAATATTAAGTGTAAAAATTATTATTTAATAAAACTTTAATTTGAGCAACTTCCATTAGATCAGTAACAGTAACATTTGTAGAATGTTCATTGATTAAATTTTGTAAATCATTCGAATCTAAAATTGCGGGGTTGATTATTCCAATTTTCGCAGGTGTAACTGACAACATTAAGGCTTCGAGTTCGGAAATAATTATTCTGTTTCTTGATAGCAATTTTTCATACAAATTTTCTGTATTTATCTGTTCTACTTTTGCGTTTTTACTAAAATGTTTACTGTGTTTGTTAGGATATTTATTTGTTCCTGGGTCTTTGTGTTAATGTTTATCTGCCTATTTTCTGATTCTATGAGTTCTTTCTGCGTGAATTTAATTTTCTCGAAGTCAACGAAATCTGGAGTACCGGCTACGATTTTTAATGCGGTCCCTTATAAGTTGATGCTTCTAGCGTGTCTATGGTGAACATTAACTGTATCTATGAGAGTTTTGATGTGCCGTAAATCCAAGTCTAATATCTGCCTCATATGTGACCGAGGGAAATGTTCTTTCATTTCTTCCGTGTCCTATACTATCTCCGAATACATTGTTAAATTGGTCGCATGCTTTAAGTACTGGAAGTCTTTCCTGGTTGTTTTTATTTGGTTGATTTGTTGTTGTTTTTTCTCTTTTTTTTTAATCAGCTTGGGAACTTTCGTGTTGTTGTGAAACCGTGTTAACTTGCACATGTGGTCCTTTCGTGTTACAATTATGCCGACGCTAGCACTTTCGGTGTATACCCTTTACAATACAATAGTACAATAGTACAATATGTGTGCATACTACATATTCCTCCTTTTGAAAAAAAACGTTATAAAATGAAGTTATTTTCTAGTCATTATGTTTAATTGTTAAAAATATAACATGTTGGAAAATTTAAAAATGTTTTAATTATTTATTGCTTGTTGTTGGTTTTTAATTATTTTTTTTTTTTATATAATGGAATATGAAAGAATTGGTTTTTGTTTTATTTTTTGTATATAAGTATATATTATTAGAACTTATTTGGTTGATCAGACCATTGCTATTTATTTAGTTGAAAATTATGAATGAAAATTCTTTAATTTGTCCTTATGAAATGTTTGTCTATTATTTTTTTTTTTTATTTGAAATTACTATGTTATCTTTTTCTTCTATGCTTTTAACCTTATAGGGTCCAGTATATTTTTAGGCTAGCATATGCCCTGTTTCATTTTTCAATAAAACCTGATCTTCTATTTTTCAATCAAAAAAAATCTAAATTTCTGTGGCTTTGCTCCACGGTACCAACAGTCTGATAATGATGTGCGGTAGAAGTTATGTTTTTGATATTCAATTTTTTGCATAATTCTTCTATTATTGAATTCTTATATTCTGTTCCCATGTCCGTAATGAACGTCTTCATTGGACAGTACTTCAAAAAAAATCTTCAAATATAGCTTTTGCTACTGTATTTGCACTTTTATTCGCTATTGGTACAAGATATTTTGTTAAATCGCAGATAAGAGTTACTGCACATTCATTTCCTTGTTCAGATTTGTGTAGTGGACTGATCGTATCCACAATAACCCTGTCAAAAGCCATTTGTGGCGTTTCAGTGATAGTCAATGAGTCTTTGTGTGTTTCGTTGTTTTTGATTTTTTGCATTTTGAGGTATTTTCTCATATACTTTGATATATCTCTGATCAGGTTTTTCCAATAATAACACCTTTTTATTTTTGCTAATGTTCTAGCTATGCCTGTATGACCTCCTGGTATTGGATCGTCATGGAATGTTAACAGTATTGCGTCCTTCTCTATATCGTTATTTGATAACAGGTTCACCGGTTTGAGTAGCGCTACTCTTAGAGATTGTAATATTTTATTGCCCATTATTTTGAAAGATTCCATTGAGTTGGTGTCAAAGATCTTTTCGCTCGGTGCCACTTTGAGCTGGCTGATATTTAGTATACCGGCTTGCTTTTCAAGCCTTTGAAAGAACTGACCTAAGTCCAGAATTCCTTTGGTGTACTTATCGCTAACGTCAATTCTTGGTATAACTTTTTTCCCATGCTTTAGTTAGCAAAGTAAATCCGTTAATCGCAAGGTCACTACTTTTCGTACATCATCATTTACAATGACTTCGTATACGTTGGGCTGAGAAGCTTTATTTAGAGTTTGCCTAGGCAAATCTTTTTTTTCTTGTTCTGTTACTGCGCAGGAATTTTTTTGTTTACTTTGGTTTCTGGTAGTGCCTTTCAGAATTTTGTTCTTCCTTTGAATATTTTTTGTGTCCGTTATGGTTATTCGAAATAATGCGTCTGCAATGTGATTGTCCTTTCCCTTTAGATATTCAACAGTAAAATCGTATTCCTCTAAGTCAAGTCTCATTCTGGTTGATTTTGAACTTGGGTTAGTCATTGAAAATACATGTGTTAGTGGTCTGTGGTCTGTTTTTACTGTGAAGTGTTTTCCGTATATATAAGGTCTAAAGTGTTTAATTGCCCAATGTATTGCTGCTAATTCTTGCTGTCGTGTTTTTATTACTTTCTCCCTTTGTTGCGTATGCTACTGGTAGATGCGTTCCATTATGTTCTTGTGTTAGAACGGCTTCGCATGCTTGTTTACTTGCATCCGTTGTTATGCAAATTTCTTTATTATCGGGAAACTGTAATAATGTTGGTTTCATCAGTTGTATTTTTAGGTACTGGAACGACATTGACATTGATCTGTCCACTCGAATTTTACATTTTTTTGCATATTCGCGTTATGTGTCTTGAAAATTTTTAATGAATCTTCTGTAATAATGGCAAAATGCAATGAATTTTCTAGCGCTATCTGCGTCCGTTGGGACCGGGTATTTTTCTATGATCTCACATTTCTTGTTGTCTGGTAGAATACCTATGTCAGTACACTTATGTCCAAGGAAGGAATGTGCACTTTTCTGAGTGCAATTTCCTGCATAATTCAAAAACATTTGTGAGGTTTTTAATCATATGCTTATCTGAACAACCGAAGACAATTAGGTCATCCATATATAGGAATGCCTGTGAAGGTTTGATACCTGAAAATGCAATTGTCATCATTCTTTGAATAGAATTTGGTGCTATTTTTCAGCCATAAGGTAATCGCGTGAAACGATAGGAGCCATTGCTCGTGGAAATTGACATTATATTTCGAGAGTTTTCCTCGAGTTCTATTTGATGAAATCCTGACATTAAATCTAAGCATGAGAAGTATTTTTCTCTGCCTAGTTGATCGAGTATGTCGTCTTTTCTTGGTAATGGGAATTTATCGGATAAGATTTTCTTATTGATTTGGCGGTAGTCAATTACTAAACGCTTTTATCGGCTGAATTGGTGTTTTTTTGGGTACAATTAATAATGGACTGTTATATTCTGATACTGAAGGCTCTATGATTTTATCTTTGATTAATTTATCGACTTCTTCTTTTTGTCTGTGAGGAATTCTGTAGTTTTTAAATTAAACTGATTCATCATCTTTCATTCTAATTTTTTGTTTGTAAAAATTATTTGTTGATATTAATTCGGTTTCTATTCCGGATATGTCCATGTAATTTGTGCATAATTCATTAGGTATTGTTTTAAATTGGGAGGGGAAATTTTTATTCATTTTATTTAAAGTATCTGTGTTGTTGTCATTTTCGTTTGTTTTTACTATTTCGTAGTCATCTAATGGTTCAATTTTTAGTTCTTTTAATTGGATAATTTCGTTTTTTTGAATCTGCAATTGAGTTTCCAATGAATACTCCGTTTTGGATTTCATGGTTTGGTATAAACTCATACTTGGTTGCTGCGTTTATAGCAATTTTTCGGACAACTTCGGACCTTGCTGGTAGAATTCTCAAACTGTTTTAAAGTGTTTGATTTGTTGGAATGTTTATTGGGTGTTCGAGACTGTTGGGCCTTAGTATAAGCCGATCGTCTTCTGGTTTTACGTCTATTTGACAATTATATTTTTTCATGAAGTCGATGCCATTTATTTCATCACATGGAATTTGAAAATCTGTTGATACTAAATATAAATTATGTGGGATGGCATAGTTATTTGAAAACATTTCTATTGAAGTTAGTCCCTTAGAGTTGGATGTTCCTTCACCAACACCTGATATTTGAATAATATTTGTGTGATCTACGTTGTTAAGTAAATCTTAATTTTATTTTATTAATGCAATATCTAAACCATTATCAACTAATAATGTATATAATTTTTTAGTTTGTTCATTCCGGAGTGAAACGAAAAGATAAAATAAAGGTTAATTGTATGAAGCGTTTGTTTTACGTTTGTTTCTATATTAGCTTGTACATTTAGGAAACTATTATTATTATTATTCCTGTTTGCGTTGTTATTATTATTGTAGTTACCGTTATTGGCTCCGCCACGGTTGTTTTCTCTATAATTTCCACTACCTCAATTATTAAGGTTTTTGGTCCGGTTATCATAAGTTTGATTATTACCGTTGTATCGGTTATATTCATTGTTTTGGTATTGGTAGTGACCGTTGTAGTTACCACGGCCTCCTCTACCACGAAAATTACCTCTATAGGCTTGTCCTCCACGTTCGTATAATATGGAGTTCGCGTTACCCGTTATTTCTGTACTATATTGTATATACTTCGTGATGGCATCATTCATTGTGGTAAAGTTACCAGCTTCTAGAATCGTTTTTAGTCTGCTTACCCATTGTTGTGATGGCTTATTTTGTGCTGAACTTATCAGCATGTTCGGCTGATAACTCATTATCGATATACAAAGCTTCAAGTAGCTTTCGTAAATTGTCTATTTCATTGGTACATTTTTCAGCTGTTTTTCCTTTCAGCGTTGTTTTAGTTATTTTAGGCTTTAGTACATCGGATGTTTCACCGACGACATTGATTTCCAGCTTCGCAATTTTTGCCGTAATAGTGAATTTATTTTGAACCTTGTATAAGGTTGAGTCTCCTATTTTCGGTCTTATTACTTCGATATCCAGGTGTTCAAATGGTCATTTTGTTAAGTCAACCAATTTGACTGTTGTTATGAATCTTCGTAGATTCAATTTGTGGCCATTGAATTCAGTATGGCGCTTGATATATCTTTTATGTATGCCCGCTGGGCAACGGTTTCGTCTGCCATTATGGTAGGCTTGGATTCTATTATATCCAGGTCTGAATCTTCAGTATCCGTTTTCTGTGTTTTTGGTATTGTTAATACCGCAGGGATTGTTAGATCGTGTAGATCGGTTTTTTCTAACTTAGTTTCTTCCTCTACTTCAGAGTCTGAGCTTTCTTGTGTGTCTGACTCAATTGGTTCAGGGTTATTTGATTCAAGTTTTTCACTTGGATCTATTGTCAGAAGGGTATTTAAAATTGTTGGTATAGTTATATCCAATTTATACCTCTCTCTGACTGTTAATAAGTTCGAAAGTAACTTGATCAATAATTTTGATACCTTTGACAAGTTCGTTTAACTTTTTATTTTACTATTTTCATGCACTAATATTCTTGCCTCATTAAATAAGTCAATAAGTATTTTTGCATGTTTTCTTACTGTATCTTGTTGTATTGGCCTCTTTTGGCTTAAAATCTTATAGGATTTTATAAAAGCGTCTTTTATTTTATGGATATGGAAAGTTAATTCCTCCCATTCCATATTAAGGCTTTTTGTAAGCGACGAAATAACTAATTGTTGATAATACAATTTTTTTTTGTGTTCTTGAGCAATGAATCATTGGTAAAAAAAACTAACCTGAATCAATGTAACTGTATTCGAGCTCTAATATGCTCCTCGGGGTCGTTGAGACCAATTGTAGAATTCTACGTCGAAAATTTGGGTCATTCCTATAGACCTTTGTAATAGCTTTTAGAGTGTTCATTTTTAGTTGTTTAAAAAAATATGCAGGATACCGGGAATTATTGGATTTGAGTGAAGTATGTTAATTTTTTTTTTTTAATTTTGATGAACGTTAATGATGATCGCAATTATGATGGGCAAGTTTTAAATTTTGTCCAAGTCGTTTGCTTGATTTTGGAATCTTTTGAGTAGGCAGTTATTTTGCAATTTATATATTTTTAAAAACGCATTTGCTAACATTATAACTGCTATTATCATTTGTATTATTGTGATCATTTCTGAGCCAATTGTTTCAGATTCGATCATTTTCACAACGTTTGCTGTTGAGTCTACCACTTTGGTGTCTACTAAACCCATTTTGGGTGTTTTATAATTTATGCCAATTATATATGGTGTTTTTCTCTATTTATTATTAATGTGTCATGTATATTGGTTCATGAAGAAAAAATGATTAAATTGTTTTTTTTTTTTTTTTGAATTGAATTTTTAATTTAATTTTTATTAATTTTGTTTAAAAATTTTAGGAATTTGTGGTTTTGTATTTTGTGTTTACATGTTCTACCTAATATTTCGTGTGGCTTTACGGGCCATACTTCTAACTGGGCAGAAAGGGTTCCGCTCAGTTTTACAAAAATTATATTATATTGTATTTAGTTTTGGCGACCTTTTCAAATTATATTAATTGTTAGCCGGCTCAAAGTCAGGATGTTGAAAAAATAACACAATTTTTTTTTTGGTTATTTGTCGATATATTTCGGATGCTCTTCGGCAACCGTCTTCAGGACAACTATAAAATAATAACAACGATTTTAATATTCTTAACAAAAAAACAATGTACATTTAACATACATTTAATTTACACGTTGTAACGTACACACCTAGACGGTGTACGATACAATTTTTAGTAGTATGTAAGGTTATAAGTATAAGCGACGCATAATGGATAATAAATATTAAGTTTAAACCGAATAATAAGCCGTAGTTAAGTTCCAAACCCGAGTAGCAACGCTAGCCGATATTTAGTGAGCAATAGAAAATACTAGAAATTAAGGAATATATTAGAAATCCCGAAAGCGAGAAAAAGGGAGCGTGGGGGAGGTGGACATACACCGATGGAGCGAGCGTTCTCTGGTGTCGGAATGGTAAGACGGGGCGGACGTGCCTCCCGCAGTAATTTTCCGTGTAATCCGAGTGACGCCTCGACCGCGCGACTGCACGCGACCAGTGAATAAGTGGGCTGATCAGTGTTTTGAGGTTAGTGTACATAATATTCCTCCCCGTTAAGTAAAGACGGTGTAGCGGACTCGTAGGAGGGTATTAGATAAATAAAATAATCTAGAAAAAAAATAAAGAGAAGAAGTAAAAGTGAAATTCCTCGTTTGTGATTCTTTTATTCGTAGTCGATCAGTAGCTTCTCTCCTCGTAGTGCATGTGACCTGTACGCGGACATCCGTCCCGTCTGGTCTAGTATCCTAGCTTCCCTCCCCGTAGTATTTGAGACCTGTACGTGGACACCCGGCCTGTCTGGTCTAGTATCCTAGCTTCTCTCCCCGTAGTATTTGAGACCTGTACGTGGACACCCGGCCCGTCTGGTCTAGTATCCTAGCTTCCCTCCCCGTAGTATTTGAGACCGGTACGCGGACATCCGTCCCGTCTGGTCTAGTATCCTAGCTTCCCTCCCCGTAGTATTTGAGACCTGTACGCGGACATCCGTCCCGTCTGGTCTAGTATCCTAGCTTCCCTTATCGTAATATTTGAGACTCTCACGAGGACAGCCGTCCCGTCTGGTCTAGTATCTTAGATTCCCCCCCCCCCCCCTTCGTAGCGCATGCGACCGGCACGCGGACACCCGGCCCGTCTGGTCTAGTACGCTAGCTTTCCTCCTCGTAGCGCATGCGACCGGCACGCGGACACCCGGACCGTCTGGTCTAGTAACCTAGCTTTCCTCTCGTAGCGCATGCGACCGGCTCGCGGACACCCGGCCCGTCTGGTCTAGTAACCTAGCTTTCCTCCTCGAAGTGTAAGTGACCTGTGCGCGGACATCATTCCCCACTGGTCGACCATACCGCCATCCTTTTCCCTTCAATCCCCCCCACGTCCGACAAATTCTACCCGGCTTGGCCTCGCCCGAAGGTCCAGCCCGGTGGATTTTTGACCTCCGATACGTGGAAAACGACTTGCGCGTGACCTCCCCTGCCGGCCCCACTCTCGCGAAATAGTGTCCTGGCTTGGCATCGCCCGAAGGTCCAGCCCGGTGGATTTTTGGCCTCCGGCACGCGGAAAACGAATTACGTGTCCCAATCGCGGAAGTGACCAGTGGGATCACCCGGCGTCCCCACCCTCGTGAAATCGTTCGCCTGGCTTGGCCTCGCCCGGCGCGATCAACTCGGACATTACTCTCTCTCTCTCGACGTCCACGAGAACCTTTGGCGTGACCCCCCAAACGACTCATTCACTCGTTGAATGAAACTCTCTAGTCCGGTGTTTCGGTGATTTACAAATTTCTTATAAAGGACTCCTGGATCTGACTGAGATCTGCACCCCGGCCAGAGAGCATCCTTACAAGTGGCGCCCGAGCAGGGACACCGAGACTAGCTAGAGAATCATCCAAGTGGCTTAAAGACCCACTGAAGAAAAAGAGGGGAAGAGTCACCCGAACCGTTCACACCCGATCTCCGGAAGGACCTAGAAGACTTGAGAAGGAAGTCAACACTAAACTAAATCGAAGAGGACAACAAACAATGAGTAACCCCAAGGAATCCGACGGTGAGTACGAAGAAGCCGATTTAATTAAGAATCCAGGTATAGGAGTCCGCTGGATATACGCTCGCGGAAAAGACGAGCTCAGCTCTCTCGCCCTGTAGTTTGGTTTTAAAGCCGACGGTACCGTCGACGAGACCAGGAGGGCATTCGCCAGCCTCGTCAGCACAGGGTCGTTCCCACAGAGTGTGTGGGACCGACTGGCTCAGTTGCAGGAGCATTATAGCAGCCGGGCCCCAAGCCCGAATCCTTCAGGAAGGAACGGTGAGACGGGACAACTCACGGAATCCCTCACCACTCCCATGACTTCCGAAGCTACATCGATCGGGACTCCAGCCCGCCATCGAGGGATTCACCCAGGATCGACGCACGGTACCTGGATGCCATCGGTAGACGCCCGCTTACCTGCCGATCTACAAGGACGAGACGCAAGGAGCAGCACGGCTCCCACTAAACATCTGCTCCCCGAGAAGATACATAAATGGAATTTGCGGTTCGATGGGAGTTCGGATCCGTTGACTCTCATCGCCTCGCTCGAGGAAAAAATGACGACGTACTGGATAAATCCAGAGGAGGTACCCCCCCTATGTCCGAGATCTTGGAGGGCCCAGCGGCACGGTGGTTTCGCACGAGCCACCTACAGTCGGCCTCATGGGGAACTTTCAGGAGGGAATTCCTCGACTTCTTCCTACCACCTCGATATTTCGAGCGGTTGGAAGATGAGATACGGACCCACGTGCAGCGGTGAGGAGAGCCTTTCAAGACCAACTTGATCGAGCTCAGAACCAAGATGCAGCAAGCCGGTTATCAAGAAGAGGAAGAATTGTACCGGGCATACGAAAACATGGCTCCAGAATACCGACTGTATATTAAACGCAGTGAATTCGTGACTTTGACACAGTTGACCCATATGGCCACAGAATATGAGAGTGTCAAACAACTCGAGACGACTCGACGCGAGCCAAGAGCAACCATGCACAGGAACAAAGAAGAACTTCAACTTCGCCGATCGCCGAACCCACTCCGGAATCCGGTGAATACAACGCAGACAGGACACGTGACCCACCAGATGATCGGTCAAGGAACCTCTCGAGTGGACATACGGCGGGCTTGTAATCGCTGTGGGGAGAACGGACATCTCCAAAGGAACTGCCCCAAACCACGTCGGGATTTCTGTTGGGACTGTGGGCGGCCAGGAGTTTTAACTATAGACTGTTGCCGTCGAAATGTGTCGGGAAACGGGGAACGCCTCCGCCGGAACCCGGGTGCGGCGGAGACGAACGGAGCAGCAACCCGACCCCAGTAAATCCCCCGTTAAGGTTACACGGCGGGCTCATCACAGCAGCGATAGAAGTCGGAGGGCAACGGGTGGACGCCACCATTGATGCAGGGGCATCGAGGAGTTTCGTCAGCGAAAGTTTTACTCGGCTGGCCACAAGTGCAGGCGAGTTACAGGATGTTGTCACTAGAATAGCGTTGGCCGACCGGTCATGTCTGGATGTGACGAAGCTCTGGCGAACCTCGGTTACGTTGGCCGGAACTACGGTGCTCTTACCTATGTTAGTAATGCCCACCATGTTAGATCGCGTAATACTTGGGATGGACTTCCTCAAAGTAGCGGGAACTCAGACGCGATGTGGTCGAGCTACGCTCGACTTGCAAAATGAATCCCAAGCGGCAGGAGACCCTCTCTTACATCCAGTACTTATAAAGACGCGAGGCAGCCAGGAGGAAACGGTACGCCCTGTTGGGGTTGGGGCCCATTTGGGGACTGCCAGGCCAGAAAAAGCAGAGGCACCCAGTCTTATTCCTACGCGAGCTACGACCCCAAACATCGACGCCGGCGCACCCATTAGGATGGGGACGGTAGCAAACGACGAGCAGCGACAGAGCACTCTATTGAGTCTGGCGCAACAAAGCTTCATCGATCGGGAACTGGCCTTGTTCGAGAAGTTGCGTGGGGTGTCTCACGTCGCCGAGCAGTCTATCGTCATACGCGACGACAAGCCCGTAAAACAAAGGTATTATCCCCGGCCCCGTGACGGGGCCATCGAACCTTCAAAAAGCCCGCGGGCGGCGAATTTAAAGGTAAATCAAAAGAAGTGTTGCTTCTTCAAGCAGAAACTCGTTTACCTCGGCCACATCAGACTGATCCCGAGAAGGTGTCTGCGATCAACGGGTTAAAGGCCACCTCTAACCTAAAGGAACTCCGTCAATGGATCGGGATGGCTTCGTGGTATCCAGTGCTGCCAGATTTTGAGAGATAAAATAAGCTAGATTGAAGAAAAAAATAAGCTAGAATGAGCTAAAAATTAAAAAAATTAAGCTAAAAATAAGCTAACCATGGAAAACATTAAAATAGTTGATTTTTTACTTTTATTGATATTATATTTATATAGCTATTAGAGCAAAGAAATAATTTCATCGACTTCATCATTCGATTCCATATATTTAGCGGATGAGCTGAGGTATTTCGTTGGAAGTATGTAGTCATGGCAACATTTGCCATGACGTCGCAGTCCATATCTATAACATAAAAAAAAAAATACTTAGTATATTTTAAAAAATTTAAAATTTCAAAAACAAACCTTATTCTTAAAATTGCGTTCAAGCTTTTTAAATTCATTTTGTTGCGCAACTTTGTTTTGACCATGTTCATTTGGCTGAATACCCTATCAACCGCAGCATTCGACCATGGCAGTGAAAGAATGTGCAAAGCAAATAACGCCAGTTGCTCGAAAGCTTTTTTTTTGGCCAGCATCCTTATACATCAAAACTTCTGACCAAAACTCTATAGTTATTTCCTTTTTTTCCCAATTAATAAGGTGGATTTTTCCAAATTGGGATACTATTTCATCAATATTTTCATATTTGAAATGTTCCAACAACGAAATAATTTTATCTGGCGTTTTATTTGCTTGTAGCATATTGCCAACGGCGAAAATATCCATTTGTTTTAGTACTTCAATGTTATCAGGAAGTCTGAAATTACGCTGCAGATTAATACATATCATTTTATTAAAATCCAATTAAAGCTTACCTCTCCCTTAGTTGAATAATTAAAGCCTTGATGAAGTTTTTACAATCTTCTCTGATTTTATATTTTTCATCAAAATATTTTTCGTCTTTGATTTCCTTCTTTGCGTAGCCACTGCTTAAATTCTTCAAAATTTAACCACGAATCGCGGAAATTTTGCTTGTAAGTCCCTTTCGGCATGTTTCTTAAACTACGCAACAACAAACGCAAAACAAACATGTGCAAAATTTCAGTGTGACCGAAACTTCCTAACGATTATTATTAAAATACCAACAAAAAATATGACTTTTGTCCAAATTATCGATAAAAATACCAAAAATTATAATACAATCGAAAAACAAAAAATTTTTTGTTATAAATTTTTTTAAGCCGAAATTAGCTAAATGAAATTTGAAATAAGCCAGATTTTAAGCTATATGCATTTCAAGTATTTTTCAAGCTATTTCATTTTAAAATATGCTAAATCTAGCTTGAAACAAGCTAAAATGGCAACAATGGTGGTATCGGAGATTTGTCCCTAGTTTCGCGACTATCGTGCAGCCGATGACTGCGCTACTAAAGAAAGGACGAAAGTGGACCTGGGGACCAGAACAACATGCCGCCTTGGAAGAAATTAAAAGATGCCTGACTACTGCTGCCGTATTAGGCTGTCCGGATTTCGACCAAAAGTTCATTTTGCAAACAGATGCGAGTGACGTCGGTGTGGGCGTAGTTTTATCACAGGGCTCCGAAAGTCAAGAAAAGGTCATCGCATACGCTAGTCGACGACTAAACCCCGCGGAACAGAACTACACTACCACGGAGAAAGAGTGTCTGGCCATAATCTGGGCAATCAGGAAGATGCGGTGCTACCTGGAAGGATACCGATTCGATGTCGTTACCGACCATCTAGCTCTCAAGTGGCTAAATTCTATTGAAAGCCCTTCCGGCCGAATAGCGCGTTGGGCGCTAGAATTGCAGCAATTCCAATTCGACGTACGCTATCGACGAGGGAAATTGAACGTCGTGCCCGACACACTTTTTCGACAGCCTTGTGAGGTACTGCAAGGCGCTGCCGAACTCGAGGACCACTGCGACTGGATCAAAAAGATGAAAGACCAAATACATGAGGAACCTGAGAAGTTCGCCGACTACATGATCGAAAACGACCAGCTCTTCCCGTGGAAGCTCTGTGTGCCCACTCCCCGTAGAGGCCGCGTCTTACGTGAGTGCCACGATTCTCCGACCGCAGGACACTTGGGAGTCCGAAAAACGATCACGCGTCTGACCCAGAGGTATTTCTGGCCCGGTATGTATCGCGACGCGAAACGCCATGTTCGCCATTGTGAATCTTGTCAAAAGTTTAAGACGGAACAAACCAAAGCGGCAGGTAAGATGCTAACCCGGGTCGTCAGTGAACCTTTCGACATTCTCTGTGCGGACTTTGTAGGCCCACTACCCCGGTCGAAACAAGGAAATACTATGCTTCTGGTGTTTCACGACGTATTATCGAAATGGGTAGAACTGATCCCACTCCGGAAAGCCACGGCAACTCAAGTGCAGAAAGCGTTTCGGGAACGCATACTTGCACGAGCGGGCATTTCACGGAAGTTCGTATGCTACAATGGAACCCAATTCACAGGCCGGGTCATAAAAGACTATTTCACCAAGCTCGGCGTAGAAATCCAGTACACGGCTCCATATTGCCCACAGGAGAATCCCACAGAAAGGACCAACCGCACTGTGAAGACGCTGATATCCTAGCTGTCGGAAGGCGACCAGAGTTCGTGGGATAATATGTTGCCAGAGATATCCCTCGCGATCAATAGCAGTATATCGGATTCGACGGGGTATAGCTTCGCGTTCCTAACTCAAGGACGGGAACCACGCTTACCTGCGATGCTGTATGATGAACTTACCCTCGGATCGGCGGTCGTGCATACAGGTCCTGATGACAAGGCGTCTCACCTCAAAGGAATCTTTGACATCGTACGAGCGAATCTTTAGCGAGCGTCTCAAGACCAGGCGCGACATTATAACCTACGAAGGCGAGAATGGAGACCCACGCTCGGCGGTCAAGTCTGGCTGCGACAGCATCCCTTATCGAAAGCAGCCGAGGGATTCGCCGCCAAACTTGCTGCCAAGTGTGACGGCCCTTACACCGTTACGAAGTTCACATCTCCGAACTTGGTACGCCTGCAGCGCCCCGGAGATCGACGGCGGCGGATCGCCAACATATCCCAGCTCAAACCATACTACGCAGGAGCCACTCCAGATAGGATCGACGGACCGAGCAACCCGATACAGTAAGCGGCATACAGCCGCAGGATAGTCTAACAACTAGTCTAATAACCATTGTATAACCATTGTATAAGGCGCCAATAACCATTGTATAACCACTGTATCACCATTGTATAACCAGTCGAGTAACCAATCTATAACCATTGTAACAGATTAAGACCGAGTCCTTTGTTAGCTACACCGTCAGGTAGGGAGCTCGAAGAAGTGGAGCAATACCAATAAGTTTAGTTTACCGTTTCAGATGGATGAAATCAAAGTCAACTTCGGTCGCGTGTAGACGTGTTTTCTTAACGCTCCGGAAAAACAATAAGCCACTAAGTCGAAAACGTTCGAAAAAATTTATAAACGCGAGGTTTTGCGATTCGCGATGCTAATTCGCATATCGTAAACTAAAGTTTAAGTTAATTAATTAATTAATATTACGCTCTATCAATAAATGAGTAAGAACGTGGATCAGCGCACTCAACGCCAAAAGCAACAAGACGAAGCCCGTGAAAAAATTCAGAGAGAGCAAGACAAACGTCGTCTCTCTTTGGCCCGAAACAATGCTTATTTCTCGTTCACGAGTAATACTCTAGAACCGAAAGTGCAGGAAAGTGCAAGTTTACTGACCGCCGAAAACCAGAGAGCTAGTTCTTGCTCTCGCGCCCTGCTTTTCACCGCACAAACACCATGGAGTGAGCAATGCAAAACTCCAACAGAGCTTCTGCCAACTAGTGCAACAACAACAGCAACTACTACGTCAACTACAACGGTCTCTGTCGCCAACAATGCAATAACGACTCCACTCTCTTCTTCTGCAGCGGGTAAAGCAACAACACAACCAAGTGCAAAAATCGGGTCAAACGGCAGAAACAAAGCTACGGTAGAAAAAATTACAATTCCGCAAGCGGGTTCGGCCATGCAGACAGGCATGGATCGCTATATTAATATTTCCAAGCGCAAGCTAACCCCCCCAAAAAAATCTGACGGCAATATGCCCAAAATAAACCGTACCAACAAAGGCCCTGAAAATCTCGGGCCATTAAATGAAAATAGATTTTCCATTCTGGCGGAGCCTGAAACAGAGTACGAAGAATTAGCCCCAAAGAAACTTAAGCCCCCACCTATCTTTATTCGGGAGAAGATCTCCAACGTCCTAGTAAATAAAATAGTTGAGCTTGTCGAGAAGGATAACTTTCATGTTATTCCGCTTATGAAAGGGAATATAAGCGAAACCAAACTTCAAACCAAAACCGAAGATGATTTCCGAGCAGTGTCGAAGTACCTAAACAATGCCAAAAAGAATTAATACACGTACCAGCTGAAAAGTTACAAGGGCTTACAAGTTGTCCTCAAGGGAATAGAACCCGATGAGACCCCCTCTGAAATTATAGAGGCTTTAAAAGAAAACGGTTTTTGCGCCAAAAATGTTATAAACATTATGAACAAAAACAAGAAGCCGCAACCACTCTTCAAGGTCGAGCTGGAGCCAGACAGAAGAACTTTGAAAAAAAACGCAGTGCACCCGATCTACAAGTTGCAGTACCTTCTGCACCGTCGGATCACAGTCGAAGAGCCGCACAAACGGAACGGGCCAGTGCAATGTACAAACTGCCAGGAATACGGACACACCAGGGCTTACTGCACCCTCAGGTCAGTTTGTGTAGCTTGTGGAAACTGCTACGGCTCCGAACCCTGCCCTGCCAACAAGGGAGACTCTCTCACTAAAAAGTGTGTAAACTGCCAAGGAAACCACACAGCAAACTACAGAGGCTGTCCAGTCTACAAGGAGATGAAAAGTCGGATGCAAAGAGCGACAACGGCACGCCAGAACATTTACATGAAATCACAAACGACACCCGAAGTTTTCTTCGCAAAAGCAGCCAGGTCATCATTTGGCCCTTCAATTACCACCAACAGCATTTCCTACGCCAGTGCTCTAAGATCAGGCACAGCTCACATAGAGCCGAAAACTGATAACATAATGCAGGCCATGGGACAGCCACAAAGTAACATGGAAACTATGATGATAACTTTGCAACAAAATATTATGGAATTTATGTCCTTCATGAAAACCACCATGCAAACTCTAATGCAAAACCAAAATATCTTGTTACAAATGCTTGCAGCTCAGAATTCCAAATAAATTATGCCTAGCCTCCGAATAACTCTGTGGAACGCCAACGGTGTTTCACGGCATATACCTGAAATAACTCAATTTCTGAACGAAAATCACATCGACGTTATGTTTCTGGCAGAAACGCATCTCACCAGCAAATATAACTTTCAAATACGAGGATACACGTTCTACGGCACCGATCATCCAGATGGTAAAGCACATGGCGGAGCCGGCATCTTAATAAGAGACCGTATCAAACACCACTTTCACCAACGGTTTGCAAAAAACTATCTGCAAGCTACATCGATAAAATTACAGTTGGGCACCAGCAACCTTGCCATTGCCGCTGTCTACTGCCCACCCCGCTTTACAGTCTCAGAAGACCAATTCATGGACTTCTACAATTCACTTGGAGAGCGATTCATAGCAGCAGGTGATTACAACGCCAAGCACACACACTGGGGATCCCGCCTTGTTACCCCCAAAGGAAGGCAACTATATAATGCACCCATCAAAACATGCAACAAACTGGACTACGTTTCACCAGGCAGTCCTACATACTGGCCAACAGATCCTAGAAAACTACCTGATTTAATTGATTTTGCTGTGACAAAAAATATTCCTCGCAATGTTATATCTGCAAAATCGCTTTTGGATCTATCATCGGGCCACTCACCAGTGCTAATAACTCTTCTTCAAAGCCCGGAATTAATCGAGCACCCTTGCAGGCTGACGTCGCATCGAACCAACTGGCTGAAGTTCAAAAAGTACGTAAGTTCCCACATCGAACTTACACCACAGCTCAACATCAAGGAGGACATCGACTGCTATGCCGATGCACTGGAGTCTGTACTCGTCGCAGCAGCCAAAGTCTCTACACCGCAAGGGAGGGATGGGCACACACACCAACACAAAACTAACCTTGAAATCTAACAGCTTGTTTTGGAGAAAAGACGTTTGAGGCGTGCTTGGCAAACCAGCAGATCGCCATCCTCAAAACATAGTCTTAAGGAAGCTGGTCGCAGACTTACCAGGGCTCTAAGGCACAGAGAAGAAAAAGCACAACGCCAGTACATTGAGAAACTTTCACCCACCAGCACCAACCATCCCCTGTGGAGGGCCCACCCAAATCTAAGTGCGCCGGCCGAAACAGTAATTCCCGTAAGAGACTCTTCAGGCAGCTGGGCCAGAAGCGACAAAGACAGAGCCTGTACATTTGCTTTACACCTTCGAAATGTTTTTGAACCAAACCCTGCAAAAATTCCTTCACACTACCGTCGCCGTCAATTCGAGGTGGAACTGAGACGGCGCCATTTCTGTTCCAAACAAACAAAGTTGCAAAAGTCATCAGCGAGCAATTAAAAACAAAAAAGGCCCCAGGCGGTGATCTAATAACTCCTAAGATGCTAATTGAACTCCCAAACTGTGCAGTTGAGGTAATTTGTAAACTATTTAACGGGATTACACGACTTGGCTACTTCCCAAAAAAATGGAAAAAGTCGGTAATCATAATGATCCCAAAGCCAGGAAAAGATAACACAATACCAGCCTCATATAGACCGATAAGTTTACTCTCGTGTCTGTCAAAACTGCTCGAAAACTGCCTTTTGACACGCATAATCCCATATCTGAAAGAGCACAACATTATTCCGGCGCATCAATTTGGCTTTCGAGAAAGCCATGGAACAATAGAGCAAGTTAACAGATTAACAACAGAAATACGAACTGCATTCGAGTCTCGGGAATACTGCAGTGCGGTATTCCTCGACGTTGCGCAGGCTTTCGACCGAGTCTGGCTCGATGGACTTATGCATAAAATCAGAACGTTACTACCGGAAAACACTCACAGGATACTTGAATCGTACCTTTACAACAAAGCCTTCGCCGTGAGATGCAACACTACAATATTCGACGATTACACGATAGAGGCTGGAGTTCCTCAAGGTAGCGCCCTTGGTCCAACTCTATTTCTCCTTTACACCGCAGATATTCCCACGAACGAGCGGCTAACTACTTCTACATTCGCAGACGATACCGCGATCTTAAGTCGGTCCAAATGCCCAATTCAGGCAATAGCACAACTAGCTGATCATCTCGTGGTAGTGGAGAGGTGGTTATCAGACTGGCGTATAAAAATAAATGCGGAAAAGTGTAAACACATAACGTTTACTCTTAATAGACAAACGTGTCCCCCGCTATCTCTGAATAACACGCCACTTCCACAAGCTGACGATGTAACGTACCTTAGCGTCCACCTAGACAGGAGACTTACATGGCGGAAACATATCGAAGCTAAGAAAATTCATCTAAAACTAAAATCCAATAACCTCCATTGGTTATCCAATCAAAAATCCTGAGAACTATCACTGGGGCACCTTGGTATGTTCGGAACGACAACATCCACAGAGATCTTGGCATTCTACCCGTAAAAGATGAAATTTCAAAACAAAAGGCGTCCTACCACACCAAGCTAACTTCTCATCCAAACCAGCTCGCCAGGGTTCTAGCCAGGGTTTCCAACCGGACCCGATTGCAACGAAATGACCTTTCAGTTCAGCAATAGTTATAACGTACACACCTAGACGGTGTACGATACAATTTTTAGTAGTATGTAAGGTTATAAGTGTAAGCGACGCATTTAAGGAATATACTAGAAATCCCGAAAGCGAGAAAAAGGGAGCGTGGGGGAGGTGGTCATACACCGATGGAGCGAGCGTTCTCTGGTGTCGGAATGGTAAGACGGGGCGGACGTGCCTCCCGCAGTAATTTTCCGTGTAATCCGAGTGACGCCTCGACCGCGCGACGGCACGCGACCAGTGAATAAGTGGGCTGATCAGTGTTTTGAGGTTAGTGTACATAATATTCCTCCCCGTTAAGTAAAGACGGTGTAGCGGACTCGTAGGAGGGTATTAGATAAATACAATAATCTAGAAAAAAAATAAAGAGAAGAAGTAAAAGTGAAATTCCTCGTTTGTGATTCTTTTATTCGTAGTCGATCAGTAGCTTCTCTCCTCGTAGTGCATGTGACCTGTACGCGGACATCCGTCCCGTCTGGTCTAGTATCCTAGCTTCCCTCCCCGTAGTATTTGAGACCGGTACGCGGACATCCGTCCCGTCTGGTCTAGTATCCTAGCTTCTCTCCCCGTAGTATTTGAGACCTGTTCGTGGACACCCGGCCCGTCTGGTCTAGTATCCTAGCTTCTCTCCCCGTAGTATTTGAGACCGGTACGCGGACATCCGTCCCGTCTGGTCTAGTATCCTAGCTTCCCTCTCCGTAGTATTTGAGACCTTTACGTGGACATCCGTCCCGTCTGGTCTACTATCCTAGCTTCCCTCATCGTAATATTTGAGACTCTCACGTGGACACCCGTCCCGTCTGGTCTAGTATCTTAGATTCCCCCCCCCCCCCCCCCCCTTCGTAGCGCATGCGACCGGCACGCGGACACCCGGCCCGTCTGGTCTAGTAACCTAGCTTTCCTCCTTGTAGCGCATGCGACCGGCACGCGGACACCCGGCCCGTCTGGTCTAGTAACCTAGCTTTCCTCCTCGTAGCGCATGCGACCGGCACGCGGACACCCGGCCCGTCTGGTCTAGTAACCTAGCTTTCCTCCTCGTAGTGTAAGTGACATGTGCGCGGACATCATTCCCGACTGGTCGACCATACCGCCATCCTTTTCCCTTCAATACCCCCACGTCCGACAAATTCTACCCGGCTTGGCCTCGCCCGAAGGTCCAGCCCGGTGGATTTTTGGCCTCCGGCACGCGGAAAACGAATTACGTGTCCCAATCACAGAAGTGACCAGTGGGATCACCCGGCGTCCCCACCCTCGTGAAGTCGTTCGCCTGGCTTGGCCTCGCCCGGCGCGGTCAACTCGGACATTACTCTCTCTCTCTCGACGTCCACGAGAACCTTTGGCGTGACCCCCCCAAACGACTCATACACTCGTCGAATAAAACTCTCTAGTCCGGTGTTTCGGTGATTTACAAATTTCTTGTAAAGGACTCCTGGATCTGACTGACTGTACCCCGGCCAGAGAGCATCCTTACAACGTCTGTGTCCTTTCCCTAGTAAATGTCAACTAATGTCATCAACTAAATTAACTATGTTAAAAACAAACATTAAATTTCTTTAAAAGTGTAGGAAGACAAAAATAATACTCAAATTCATAAAAGACAGCACTAGGTGTAACAAATTATTTACAGACGATAAAGACATACATTTTGACATAAACAAATTACTGTGTGTTAGTGGTCTGTGGTCTGTTTTTACTGTGAAGTGTTTTCCGTATATATAAGGTCTTAAGTGTTTAATTGCCCAATGTATTGCTGCTAATTCTTGCTGTCGTGTTTTTATTACTTTCTCCCTTTGTTGCGTATGCTACTGGTAGATGCGTTCCATTATGTTCTTGTGTTAGAACGGCTTCGCATGCTTGTTTACTTGCATCCGTTGTTATGCAAATTTCTTTATTATCGGGAAACTGTAATAATGTTGGTTTCATCACTTGTATTTTTAGGTACTGGAACGACATTGACATTGATCTGTCCACTCAAATTTTACATTCTTTTTGCATAATCGCGTTGTGTGTCGTGAAAATTTTTAATGAATCTTCTGTAATAATGGCAAAATGCAATGAATTTTCTAGCGCTATCTGCGTCCGTTGGGACCGGGTATTTTTCTATGATCTCATATTTTTTGTTGTCTGATAGAATACCTATGTCAGTACACTTATGTCCAAGGAAGGTCACTTTGTATCTGAAAAATGTGCACTTTTCTGAGTGCAATTTAAGGTTGTGTTTCCTGCATAAATCAAAAACATTTGTGAGGTTTTTAATCATATGCTTATCTGAACAACCGATGACAATTAGGTCATCCATATATAGGAATGCCTGTGAAGGTTTGATACCTGAAAATGCAATTGTCATCATTCTTTGAATAGAATTTGGTGCTATTTTTCAGCCATAAGGTAATCGAGTGAAACGATAGGAGCCATTGCTCGTGGAAATTGACATTATATTTCGAGAGTTTTCTTCGAGTTCTATTTGATGAAATCCTGACGTTATATCTAAGCATGAGAAGTATTTTTCTCTGCCTAGTTGATCGAGTATGTCGTCTATTCTTGGTAATGGGAATTTATCGGATAAGATTTTCTTATTGATTTGGCAGTAGTCAATTACTTAACGCAATCTTTTGAATTGGGTAGTGACTTTTTGGGTACTATTTATAATGGACTGTTATATTCTGAAACTGAAGGTTCTATGATTTTATCTTTGATTAATTTATCGACTTGTTTGTCTACTTCTTCTTTTTGTCTGTGAGGAATTCTGTAGTTTTTAATTTAAACTGATTCATCATCTTTCATTCTAATTTTTTGTTTGTAAAAATTATTTGTTGATATTGATTCGGTTTCTATTCCGGATTGTGCATAATTCATTAAGTATTGTTTTAAATTGGGAGGGGAAATTTTTATTCAATTTATTTAAAGTATCTGTGTTGTTGTCATTTTCGTTTGTTTTTACTATTTCGTAGTCATCTAATGGTTCAATTTTTAGTTCTTTTAATTGGATAATTTCGTTTTTATTTGTAGTATTTAAATTCGGACAAATGTATTTTTTGAATCTGCAATTGAGTTTCCAATGAATACTCCGTTTTGGATTTCATGGTTTGGTATAAACTCATACTTGGTTGCTGCGTTTATAGCAATTTTTGGGACAACTTCGGACCTTGCTGGTAGAATTCTCAAACTGTTTTAAAGTGTTTGATTTATTGGAATGTTTATTGGGTGTTCGAGACTGTTGGGCCTTAGTATAAGCCGATCGTCTTCTGGTTTTACGTCTATTTGACAATTATATTTTTTCATGAAGTCGATGCCATTTATTTCATCACATGGAATTTGAAAATCTGTTGATACTAAATATAAATTATGTGGGATGGCATAGTTATTTGAAAACATTTCTATTGAAGTTAGTCCCTTAGAGTTGGATGTTCCTTCACCAACACCTGATATTTGAATAATATTTGTGTGATCTACGTTGTTAAGTAAATCTTAATTTTATTTTATTAATGCAATATCTAAACCATTATCAACTAATAATGTATATAATTTTTTAGTTTGTTCATTCCGGAGTGAAACGAATAGATAAAATAAAGGTTAATTGTATGAAGCGTTTGTTTTACGTTTGTTTCTATATTAGCTTGTACATTTCGGAAACTATTATTATTATTATTCCTGTTTGCGGTGTTATTATTATTGTAGTTACCGTTATTGGCTCCGCCACGGTTGTTTTCTCCATAATTTCCACTACCTCAATTATTAAGGTTTTTGGTCCGGTTATCATAAGTTTGATTATTACCGTTGTATCGGTTATATTCATTGTTTTGGTATTGGTAGTGACCGTTGTAGTTACCACGGCCTCCTCTACCACGAAAATTACCTCTATAGGCTTGTCCTCCACGTTCGTATAATATGGAGTTCGCGTTACCCGTTATTTCTGTACTATATTGTATATACTTCGTGATGGCATCATTCATTGTGGTAAAGTTACCAGCTTCTAGAATCGTTTTTAGTCTGCTTACCCATTGTTGTGATGGCTTATTTTGTGCTGAACTTATCAGCATGTTCGGCTGATAACTCATTATCGATATACAAAGCTTCAAGTAGCTTTCGTAAATTGTCTATTTCATTGGTACATTTTTCAGCTGTTTTTCCTTTCAGCGTTGTTTTAGTTATTTTAGGCTTTAGTACATCGGATGTTTCACCGACGACATTGATTTCCAGCTTCGCAATTTTTGCCGTAATAGTGAATTTATTTTGAACCTTGTATAAGGTTGAGTCTCCTATTTTCGGTCTTATTACTTCGATATCCAGGTGTTCAAATGGTCATTTTGTTAAGTCAACCAATTTGACTGTTGTTATGAATCTTCGTAGATTCAATTTGTGGCCATTGAATTCAGTATGGCGCTTGATATATCTTTTATGTATGCCCGCTGAGCAACGGTTTCGTCTGCCATTATGGTAGGCTTGGATTCTATTATATCCAGGTCTGAATCTTCAGTATCCGTTTTCTGTGTTTTTGGTATTGTTAATACCGCAGGGATTGTTAGATCGTGTAGATCGGTTTTTTCTAACTTAGTTTCTTCCTCTACTTCAGAGTCTGAGCTTTCTTGTGTGTCTGACTCAATTGGTTCAGGGTTATTTGATTCAAGTTTTTCACTTGGATCTATTGTCAGAAGGGTATTTAAAATTGTTGGTATAGTTATATCCAATTTATACCTCTCTCTGACTGTTAATAAGTTCGAAAGTAACTTGATCAATAATTTTGATACCTTTGACAAGTTCGTTTAACTTTTTATTTTACTATTTTCATGCACTAATATTCTTGCCTCATTAAATAAGTCAATAAGTATTTTTGCATGTTTTCTTATTGTATCTTGTTGTATTGGCCTCTTTTGGCTTAAAATCTTATAGGATTTTATAAAAACGTCTTTTATTTTTTGGATATGGGTAGTTAATTCCTCCCATTCCATATTAAGGCTTTTTGTAAGCGACGAAATGACTAATTGTTGATAATACAATTTTTTTTGTGTTCTTGAGCAATGAATCATTGGTAAAAAATCTAACATGAATCAATGTAACTGTATTCGAGCTCTAATATGCTCCTCGGGGTCGTTGAGACCAATTGTAGAATTCTACGTCGAAAATTTGGGTCATTCCTATAGACCTTTGTAATAGCTTTTAGAGTGTTCATTTTTAGTTGTTTAAAAAAATATGCAGGATACCGGGAATTATTGGATTTGAGTGAAGTATGTCAATTTTTTTTTTTTTAATTTTGATGAACGTTAATGATGATTGCAATTATGATGGGCAAGTTTTAAATTTTGTCCAAGTCGTTTGCTTGATTTTGGAATCTTTTGAGTAGGCACTTATTTTGCAATTTATATATTTTTAAAAACGCATTTGCTAACATTATAACTGCTATTATCATTTGTATTATTGTGATCATTTCTGTGTCAATTGTTTCAGATTCGATCTTTTCTCAACGCTTGCTGTTGAGTCTACCACTTTGGTGTCTACTAAACCCATTTTGGGTGTTTTATAATTTATGCCAATTATATATGGTGTTTTTCTCTATTTATTATTAATGTGTCATGTATATTGGTTCATGAAGAAAAAATGATTAAATTGTTTTTTTTTTTTTTGAATTGAATTTTTAATTTAATTTTTATTAATATTGTTTAAAAATTTTAGGAATTTGTGATTTTTTTTTTGTGTTTAATGTCTAATTTTTCGTATGGCTGTTTTACAAAAATTATATTATATTGTATTTAGTTTTGACGACCTTATCAAATTATATTAATTGTTAGCCGGCTCGAGGTCAGGATGTTGAAAAAATAACACAATTTTTTTTTTGGTTATTTGTCGATGTATTTCGGATGCTCTTCGGCAACCGTCTTCAGGACAACTATAAAATAATAACAACGATTTTAATATTCTTAACAAAAAAAAATAATTTACATTTAACATACATATAATTTACACGTCTGTGTCCATTCCCTAGTAAATGTCAACAAATGTCATCAACTAAATTAACTATGTTAAAAACAAACATTAAATTTCTATTAAAGTGTAGGAAGACAAAAATAATACTCAAATTCATAAAAGACAGCACTAGGTGTAACAAATTATTTACAGACGATAAAGACATACATTTTGACATAAACAAATTACTGGACAAACACACGCATTACTACCATATGAAAATATTAAGCTTACTGATCATACATAAACAAGATATCCAAAAAATACTAATCAAAAAGAGAGAGGAGAAGAGAACGACGTTACAAAAACAGCTAGACCCGAACGACTTCACATCATTTATGGAGAGCGAAAAGAACAATGCCAAAAAACTAACAACAATAACCAATATGAGATAATAAGGAAACTAGAGAGACTGCAGATGGAACGGAACAAAATTATTTCCGACAACAAAAAAACAGCTGATTGGTTTGTAAACAAAACGGACACGGAGTTCCCGCCAGCAATACAATCACTTTTGGCGAAGGGTCCAAAGTTCGCTCTCCCAATTGAGAAGAAAAAATTCCATCTCTTAAAATACATTGTGGGCGGAGAGGAAATGCTCACAACTATTAATGACAAAGAGAAACAAAAAGTGGCGCGAACCCAATTATCTTTGCCTATCAAAGACCACAAAACATCAAACCAAGAAAGTGCATTTGATCGTGCAATACTAGACACAGTGTGACAA